>NC_143387.1:20184301-20802301 GCF_980474605.1 Leiobunum rupestre
TTCTTGACCGCCACAGACGTTAGCTGAGAAGTCATTTTCATGACTGAGGTGCCCTCTTAGAACCCAGCCAAACAAGCTCTCGAGTACGACTAAAGAATCGGTAAGTCGTTTTGACTGAAAGATAAAAGCTCTGCAATAAAATTCGCTGCCAAGAAGAATTTCAATTTCCTGTCCTCCTTGGACGTCAGATCACCATCTCGAATACGCGTTTTCTAATTTCCTTTCCAGAACTTATAGTTTCGCCCGGGTTATTTGCGGGATTTCCACTGCACTAATCTCAATGAATTGATCGTCAAATGAACTACGAAGCGTTAGTCTGACTCTACGGCATTCCATAAGCGTAGGAGGACCCCCTCCAAATCCATGAACGTTCATAGTCTCTTTGGGTTCACATTCTAATCCGAGCTCTTCGGAGAGTTCCTTACGAATATACGCCCTCTGGGCGCCACCGTCAAAAAGACAGCGTACTGTTCTGGTTCGCGACGGCCCTACCGCTTTGACGTTTGCCGTTTGAAGGATGAGAGTTCGGAATTGGTGACCATTGCCGATATCGTCTCCTTGGCGTCATTTCTTTCAGTTTCATTAACCTCCCTTTCCGATTTGTCGGATTCGTCTTCGAGTTGGCGCTCCGTGTCTTCTCTAAAGACTGTATAATGTCGTCCTTCGCAGATCTTACAAACTATCCTCGACTTGCAATCTCTCGCTGGGTGGTTGGCGGAGGTATAGCCAATGTATATATGAAGAATGCTCGTAGCGGATCAGCCGCCATTAAACCAAGGGTAAACTCAGAAAGGGGATCATCTAATCACAGGAGCGCAAATACCTGGAAAACTAGAACAGTACGCTGTCTTTTCGACGGTGGCGCCCAGAGGACGTATATTCGTAAGGAACTCTCCGAAGAGCTCGGATTAGAATGTGAAGTCAAAGAGACAATGAACGTCCATGGATTTGGAGGGGGTCCTCCTACGCTTATGGAATGCGTTGGAAATCGCGCAAATACCCCTGGCGAAACTACAAGTTCTGGAAAGGAAATTAGGAAACGCGTATTCGAGATGGGGATGAAATTAGCGGACCAGCAGCGATCCGACGCCCAAGAAGGACAGGAAATAGAAATTCTAGTAAGGTAATGTACAATATCTGGATAAAAAAATAAGTTATAACTCTAAAAAAATGTAAAAACAACACCATCGCTCTTCGGATTATATTCACGCCTCGAAAACAAGTTGGCCCGTTAGGATTAATGTTTCACGCTCTTCCATAGAGCCTTCCACTCTATGTGGCGTCTCCAAGAATATAAAAATTAATTCAGTTCTTTAAGAAAATAATTTATATACTTGTTTCCTTTAGATATCTATTTCTCTTCATGATCGCAGTACACTGTCAGACTCACGTACTTGGAGGCTGTGGCTCAATTTGAAAGCTACCTTCACACGATACAACAGCCAAACCTGGACATTATGATTGAAGAGTCTCCAATCAGCGAGTAAAACCTGCACAGTGAGAATTCAACACGGTAATACATATATCTATATTTATTATTTGCTCATACATATTTACCGCGAAACGATAAATGAATTATTCGAATCACAGAGCGGCGAAAGCAATCAGGGTCACTGCTGGTGTTGATCCATTTGTCAAGTGTCAGGGAGCCCTGCTTTAATGACACAGATATTCCCTTCATTCAATACATGCGCTATGTAGGTTTTCGAGTGGACCGAAATTGATAAACACTAATCAACAGAAACTGGCTGTCCGAGTTCGTTATTCAGGTTAGTGCGTTAACTGATTGTAAAAAGTAGGTTGGGACAAAAAAGGTAATAGAAAAATACAATGACAATTTAATATCAATAAAATTCGCGCGTGTTGATGCTACGTTTATTCGGAAACGACTGAAATTACATAAAACATTATAAGAACCCCTCGGTTTAGATAAGAGATTAGAATTCTTCTTTTTTATAGACCAAACTATATTTTTTTGTAGACCAATCTATATTTTTGTATACCAAACTATATATTTTTCATAGACCAAACTATATATTTTTCATAGACCTAACTATATATTTTTCATAGACCTAACTATATATTTTTCATAGACCTAACTATATATTTTTCATAGACCTAACTATATATTTTTCATAGACCTAACTATATATTTCTTATAAATTAAACTATATATTTTTATACACCAAACTATATCTTTTATAGACCAAACTATATATTTTTATGGACCAAACTTTTTATTTTTATACACCAAACCTTTTTTTACACCAAACTGTATATTTTTATACACCAAACTTTTTTACACCAAACTGTATATTTTTATACACCAAACTGTATATTTTTATACACCAAACTTTTTTTACACCAAACTGTATATTTTTAAACACCAAACTATATATTTTTAAGACCAAACTATATATTTTTATAGGACAAACTATATATATTTTTAAAGATCAAACTACATATTTTATAGACCAAGGCGTAAATCGTAATGGACAACTACTGAAGATGATGCCAATATTTATTTAGCCCAATCAAACGCCTTTCAGTTTCTTTGTTCGAGCTCAATTATTGGTGTAGGTCACCAAAAACAATGGTACTAGAAATAAATTTCGAATAATATGTGATCAAACCCAAAAATTATCGCAGCTCTTGTTGATTCCTTGGTGTAGGAGCTTTTACGATAGGTTGGACATTCTTCGCCGATGGAAGATCACGACGATGTCCCAAGTAGTCGACATTTGTCTTTGCGAAGCTTTGTATCTACTAGCAAGGCTCAACATTTCTATTTGTTCCGTGTCGTCTTTTCGGGTCAACAGCAAATCATCTTAAAAGACTGCTATATGTGGAATTTTCGTAGAATTGCCTCTATCTGTCTCTGGAAGACTGGAACTCTGCCGAAGCGGACGACACATCAAAAGACCTTTAAGCCTGGTTTTCACTTGGCGGTTTTTGGGCGAAAAAGCCCGGCGTCGACGGAAAATGGGCGAAAATTTCCGTCGACGCCGGGCGGAAATTCCGTCGGTTTTCGGTTTTGTGTGGCGATTTTCATTTCTATTTTTTTCGCTCAGTTGGGCGATTTCGCTCTTTTTCAACCAATCAAAAACCATTTTCGAAAGGTGACTGTGACGTCAGGGGGGATGGTTAATGCTTTTCTGTGAATTTTTTTAACGTGTTTTTTTTTCATGATACCCTTGTTGCCTTCTTTTCCAGTATGTTTCTTTCACACAAACCGATCTTTCATAACTCATATTTCTTTGAACACGATAGATCATGTAAAATAACATTAAATTTAAAATGCTTACATGAGCTTTAATCAATAGTTCACTATTATGATCAGATAAATCATCCATTTTTAGGCCTAGGCTTAAATCTCCACAATCAGACGAAAACCGACGAACTCGCTGGAACAAAATCGCTTTATTTCCGCCCAAAAAAAACGCCAAGTGAAAATGCTTAAACGCCGACAGTGAGCGAAACGTCGAAAACCATATCGCCGACGTCGAACTTTCTGTCGGTGATTTTCCGCCAAGTGAAAATCAGGCTTTAGACGTGTTAATTTCCTCGACTTCTTGTGAAGCCTTAACTGATTATACGCATCGCGAAGATCCAACTTCGTGATCTTCTCTCCCCCTTTAACTGATCAATCTTAGGCAATGGATACTGTTCGGTTGCCATTGCTTTATTTGCAGTGAGTTTGAAATTGCCACATATTCCTGAGTTAATGAACTTTCACGTCCTTGACCAGTCCCAAACCAGGAGAAAACAGGATTGCATGTTGACTCAAATTTTTTGCAATTATAAATTAGATTGTGAAGGATTGAGAATGTTAACAGAATTATTAAATTGAAGTGTAATATTTATCTCACGTATCCCATCTCTGCCAATAAAGCTTACAAAAAGTATCATTATGAGAAACGACCAGCAAGGGCAACTCCTTAGTGACGTGGTTGCAGGAAACCATGACTTAAGTATATCCCAAGACAGGAAACTTTTCTTCTTTGTAAGTGGGAAGAAGTATTCTAGAGGGATGTTCCTTGGACAAAGGGATGTCGTTGAACCAGTTATTGAAAGTCTCATAAGAGACTAACGTTAATGCAGCTCCAGAATCTATTTCTATCTTTTGTGTTATTCCCTGTATGCTCAGTTCCTGCATGAATGGCTCTGGTGCTGGTCCCGGAGATGGTATATAAAAAAATAGGGTGTTCGTCTTCTATCTGTGGAATTTATCGCTACCGAGAGGTCGTAACGTCGGATACAGTCGTCGTTGTTTGTATTTCATGCAGTCGATTGTTACGATGACGACCTTTACGATCTTATATAGGAACAGTCCACTGGCCAATTTTATTTGCATAATCTCGCCAAATGACGAACTTTCTTGCAATATGAACACACAGTATTGTAACGTTTCGTTACTATTTTACCTTTATGAACTATTTTACCTTTATGTTTTAGCTTTGTGACGTGGATGACCACATTTATAGCACTTGACATTTCATGCATATTCTTAGTAGTTGACTAAATCCTTGTAGCAATTGAAACGGCCTGTTGTAGTGTTAATGTATCTGGCTCGGTAAGTAATCTGGTTTCAATGGTTTCATCCTGGATACTGCTGTCGTCGTTGCACTTATTAAATTTCGTAGTATGCATATGTATGGAGGAAAGTAGCTTTTTTGTTGTCACCGTCATCTATGCCCCAAGCAGTAAAATAGTACTCCATGCGCTCCAAATTAATGGTCCAAGACTTTATGCTTTCGTCAAATTGTTCAAAACGACCTATGAGAGGCCTCTTGTAATTGAAATACCCGAGAAGAACTGATCGAACCCGAATTTTAGAAATAAGTTTAAAGTAAAAACCGGCTTACCTGGATAATCCCATATCCGTCGAAATTTTGTTGTAACTTGTAAGTAAAAGTAATAAAAACGTTTAGATTGACTGTGAGAGTAATTTTAATGCCATGTACAGTAAACACTTTAAAGGAATTATGCAATAACTTAGGACTCTCAAGAAAATTGGCTCCCAGACATACGTAAAATTTTTCTTTGCTTTATTTCAAGCGGTTCCATAAATGATAAATATGTACCTCCCCAGCCTAATATGCCATAACATAGAACAGATAAACAATTTTAATCCAATGGATTGACAAAACGTTACGGAGCACATAAAACTTATACAAACCAATTCGAAGCTTTTTAATTACATTATGTATATTTTGGCTCCATTTGAAATTACTATCAATAATTATACCCAAATATTTTATTTTCTTAACTCTTTCTAACTTTAAACACATATCAGAGTAGACCGAACAACCGAATTTCTTGTGTACAAATATTTCGTAATTGTCATTTTTAAAATTTCTTGCAGAAAAACATACATATTTAGTCTTTTTTATATTCAAAGTCAAAATATTAATATTTAAAAACTTATTTAAACTTAGTTTAGATATATCATATTGTACATTTTCAGAAATACATGAACCGAAATTATCAGCGAGCAAATTTTTCTCGGACGGCATTTTCCCCGTGCGACAGGGGAGGGTTAAATAGCGAGGCCTTGTTAATTTTCCGCCTCCCGCGACTACAGGGGAAATTTCGAATGCACCACGGGTAACTAGACCGCCATCTAGTGAGGCTAAGATAAATTATTTCATCGAAGAAAATCGTGGTCTGCAAACCTATTGATAGAGGTCAATGGAAGGCGGTAGCTGCAGCAGCTCTCCGAAATGGAAAAAGTAGATGAATTAAACACCATTTTAACTCATCTTAGGGGCTGTTCACAAATTACGTAACGTGGTAGGGGGGAGGGGGGTTTTGGCAAGCGTTACGAAATGTTACGTGCGGGGGAGGGAGGGTTCACTGAAATGTTACGTAACACATCTTATTTTTAATATCGTAAAATAAAATTTTCTCCATTTTCAGAAACAGTCACAATTATTAAAAACATTTGTATTTTCATTGGTTTACTCACGTTTAAAAGAATTTCATACCCATGGGTATAAAGTGTTGCGTAAAAATACAGTTGTAATTTCAAATGATAATTACAAACAATAAAATTTAGTACCTGATCTTATTGTACTTTATTACAAGCATATTAGTTGTTACGTACTATAATAATTTAAGGGGGGGTTCGATATTTGTTACGTAATTTAAGAAGAGGGGTCTTTCCATTTGTTACTCTTTGCTACGAGGGGGAGGGGGGAGTCCAAAAAGGGGTTTTTCTGCGTTACGTAATTTGTGAACAGCCCCTTACCAGACCATTTATGCATGAAAGAACAGATAAATAATTAGTTTTATTAGAATCAGAAAATATTCAGAATTTTTTCTTGAGGGAAAAATATTCAGGCCTGCAGTAGCAAAGAAACAGTAGGCCACGGAAGAAGAAGAAACTAAAATAAACCACGAGAAAAGAACTAGTAGAAATAAGAAAAAAAATTATTTCGATTACGAGTAAGGCTACCTTTACGTTGCTATTCGTTTTATATTTCAAATAAAACAAGTACAATTATTTTAACAGAATAATACAAATATTTATTGTGTATAATTCTTAACGTAGTCAAGTTAGTAAAGTTTTTGGTTTTGCCTTTCTTCCACTGACACATGATGCACTTCTAATTTTTCCGTAGCAGCATATTTTATTTTTTTTTTCGAGAAAGTTTCGCCCGGCAGTCGCCAGGTAGCGTATTCAAACCTTCGCCGCGGAGGTGGGGAGGTTCTCTTTTCGAGGAGGGGAAGATAGCACGTGGTCACTAAGGTGGGGGGAAACGGGGATCTTGCCTCCCGTGTTAGAGGAATAGGACGCTGATAATTTCGGTTCATGTATTTCTGACATTTTGGAAGGCTTCAGCCCATGAGTAGTAGTGTCGTCTGCGAAAGAGACTAGTTTTCCATTAATATTTATTTTACAAATTTCATTCTCGTATTCTATGAACAACAACGGTTCAATTACCTTACCTTGAGGAATACCATAAGTCAATACACTCGTATCATTATAAGTTTGGACTATTTTCACTGACATTTCAGGGTTAATTAAGAAACTCCTAAACCGTTGACAAGCAATTGATATCACACAGGCTCTTTCCAGTTTCTTTAGTAATATAGTAAGTGAAACCGTGCCAAATGCCTTTTTTTAATCAAGGAATATGACAATCATTTTATGTTTTGGCCTACAAAATTATATAATTCTTAAGTCACGTGCAACATTTATTTCTAAAACCATATTTATTTTTAAAACAAAATCTGTTTTTCTGAAAAGTTAACTAGTTGGAGTTTGACATAAATGGCTTAAATTTCACGTACATTTTTGGTATTTAAATAGAAGTCACTTTTTGTTTAACATCTTCGAGATCACCAATCTTTCGAATTATGGTTCGTTATTTAAGAACGGATCGTACCGAAATTGTTGTCCTACACTTTGGAGAAGGTGGCCGAAATCCAAGACGAGTGTGATATTTTTAAAGTGTGACAACCAAACCGAAGGCCATCCCTAAATACAGTAAAGCCAGCTGTTAGTGACTTTCAACAGTTTGGTAATGTAGAACCTAGGTTTCGTGGATTGGGTCAGCCTAATTTGGACTTTAAGAACACTGTTCTTTCTTATTGGGCCACACCCTCGAAAA
Organism: Leiobunum rupestre; assembly: GCF_980474605.1. Taxonomy (NCBI): domain Eukaryota; kingdom Metazoa; phylum Arthropoda; class Arachnida; order Opiliones; family Sclerosomatidae; genus Leiobunum; species Leiobunum rupestre. Next base: position 20,191,918 of record NC_143387.1, read on the forward strand.
CGTTGAGCGACCGCGAGTGCCGATTTGGGTTGCAGTAAAAATCGTGTTTGGAAAGTTTTACTCAAATAAAGGTACTAGATGCATACAGAGCTACGCTTCACCAAGGACTGATTAATGGGGATTTTTAAAAACGTTTCGACTTCAGCAACTGGCTGGTGAATGCGGTGAACGACGATCCCCAATTTACGCGTCATGTTCTCTACACCGACGAATGCTCTTTTTCTAGAGATGGACCTTTCAACCATCAAAATAATAACCTATGGCAGAATGAAAACCGTCACTGGGGATTTGAAAATCATCACCAAGCTCAGTTCCAGCGCTTAAATATATCGGTTGGACTTTTAGAAATCGCTTTATTGGTACAGTGTTCTTACCTCAAAATCTCAACGGCCAGAACTATTTTGTTTTTGTATTTACAGAATGAGCTTGCAGATGCAATCGATGACCTTCCTTTGGCTGAGAGACTTCGAATTTGGTTTCATCAAAATGGTGCCCCACCACTGTATCACAGAGAGGTGTCTGAATTCCTGTACGACGAGTTTCCATTCAATCATAAAATAAATCCAGTTCAGTTTCTTTTAAGCCAAGAAATTATGCAGTTTAAAACTCCGTTTAAATAAATTTCCTTTTATACTCTAAATCCCGTTAAGATAATTTGACTGAAAAGGGTTTATTCCCTAACTCAAAAGGGCAGCCAGGGGAAAAATGAGAGACGCCTCCCACAAAACAATATATATTTTTTTAAATTGTGCACATCCGAACTAAAATCCTGGCTACACTACTGGCATAACGGTTCATTTTCGTGTATCTTTTACCATTAGTCTATTAAGTTTCTGTAAATTTTATAATTCAATCCACTCTTGTTAAAAATAAAAATAAAAATGTAAGTATAGAATCTTGGCGTCACGGGACTAAGTTCTATTTGCACCCGCTTCGAACAAGTGCTTCCGAACCCAACGTTCCACGTTATTCAAGGGCGTGCAGCGAGACAATCGGGATAGAAAGTCATCAAGTCGCTGGTAGTGAGAGCTACGCTGAATAAAAATGCAAAAATTGTCTTTTAAAATCAGCACTTTAAAGAAATGACTTTATTGAAAAATGCTTTTAATAAATAAAACGATGAAATAATAATTTAAATAATGTGATTATTCGAGAAGGAACAGTCTTTTCCTTAGTAGGGCACGAGTCCGAGAATTGTCAGAATTCCCTTGATTGTGCTTCCAAGTGCGTCGGCACTGCGTAGAAAAAGATATGGAAAATAATAAAGATCTTAATCAAATAATGAAATCAATTTTGTAAAAACCACTTGCCGATAATACTACGTAGATATATAGTACCGTCTCAAGGCATGGGCATGAGGGACCCTTCCCCAGGGCCTTATTTCAAAGGTTCCCCAGAGACCAGAAAATAGATTTAACGTTGCCACGGTAACTAGCTCTTTAAATGAGATTATTTAAAAAAAATTATCTTTAGCATTGCCTAAATGCATTTGGTCGTCGTAACGTGTTTTTACTATAAAACAAGTCCTCACTGGTGAAGCTAATGCCTAAAAGGGCACTAAATTATTTTGCGTCCAGGGCCCACTACATCCTTAAGGTGGCTCTGTAGATAATGGGGTCTAAGGCAAGACTGGGGAGCTTGAGGGTTTTGGTCTTATGCCTATTTCTACATCGAAGAAGCTAACACCGTTCAGAGTCTCCACTCAAATCGAAAAGGTTTCCATAACTGAAAAGTTGTTTTTGCTAACTCGTTCAGAAGATCATTGCTCAATGAAAATTATAATGAACTAGAACCATGTATTCAAGTTTATTGAAATTTTATATTCAATTGACTTTGAACCTGATCTAATTTGACAAATTAGAAGCAAATAAACTAAGGGTAAAAACTTGGGGGACTTTTAATTAGTAAAAAGAGAGGTCGGACATTAGTTTTTATCGTTTTGGATTGATTAAAAGAAATTATTTAAAATAATCCTGGTTATTCTTTAAACGATTTCCCACGAAAGTCTAAGAACAAAAACTTCGAAATTTTACCCAAATTGTGAATCTGATTTTGGTAAAATCATTAGAGCTGCTTAATTTCGGGGGAAAACATTAGGAAATTAAATTTTGTAGGACGTTGGACATAATTCACAATATCATTGATAAACCATTATCCAGTCTTAATTTCAATAAGAAAGTCGTTAAATTCAAGTTTAAAAAGCATGTACTTCACGTTTCTTCCTGATTTCTACTTCGTTTTGACCTTAATTTCTAAGTTTGTAACTGGTGAAATTAGACGCGTTCAAAACAATTCGGAAACACGTTTCTAAAAGGAATCAAACCATTAAATTTGAATGTTCCCGAGATATAGTGAATTACAATAAAGACCTGGTTTAAGGTCATCATAATTTTCATTAGGATATGAGTACAAGGCCCTTATTTTAATTAGTACCCGCTTCCAGAAAAATGGGAAAGGTGGGCCAATTTGTAATATTAATAATAATATTAATAATAAGGCATCACCTTAGGCCCAAGTCATCTAGCGACTTTTAATGCCTTAAGCAGATGGCCGGGTTACAATACGTAGGAGGGTGTTGGCAAGCACTTCATGCCACTCGTTAACCTCTACAAGTTTTTGTGGAAAGGCGCCTCTTAGAAGAATTTAGGGCCACATTTCTTTTTCTAGCAAAATATTGTGAACCACCTTAAAAATTTCTAGTTTTCTGCTCACTTCAAAAATTTCAATAAATTTTTATTGAATTTACACGTTAACAGGCAAAGGTTTTCGTTAATTAATTTTTTTAGCGCCTGTGGTAGGTTCTAGGAGCCCCTTTAAAAATTCAAGGTAGGACAAGGCCTACCTGACCTAGCATTCGATTCTACTCCATATTTTAAACAGACGTCGTTATACAACGAGGACTGCCTTCGAAGAGATGCTACAAACATTAACACCCAGGTAGAACCCAAATTCAGTTTAAATAAATATTAAATAATACTTACATAATTTTAACGCCCACTAGAAACCTAGGCAATTCTTTCTCTTCTCGACCTTTCTCTTCAGCAAGATACTCCAATTCTCTTTCCTCGCTCATTGGCATTTGGCGATACATCGTTGGGTGTATAACAGCCGTCAAATATGATTGGGAACGGGGATCACCATATGACGGCGTTTGAGCTTGTCCATAAGGCTGAGGATACTGTTGACCGAAATTCTTCTCGGAAAGCGGCTTATATACTGGTTTAGAATGATGTTCAGGTAACGTTTTGTCTGGATGCTGCTCTGGTTGTGGATTAAATACAGGTTCCAAATATTGGTCTTGTAAGTTCGATTCAGTGTATGGTTTTCTGTACCGTCTTTGAGTTGGTTCCATAGTCGGTTGAGAGTAAGGCTGCATGGTCGACTGAGAGTAAGGCTCCATAGTCGGCTGAGCATAAGGCACCACGGTCGGTTGAGAGTAAGGCTCCATGGTCGGATCGGGGAAGGGCTTCATAGTAGGTTGAGAGTTAGGTTCCATGGTAGGTTGATAGTAAGGCTCCATAGTCGGTTCAAGATCGGGTTCCAAAGTCGATTCAGGGTAGGGCTCGATAGTCGGTTCAAAATACGGCCCCATAGTAGGTTGAGAATAAGGCTTCAAAGTTGGTTCAGAGTAAGGCTCCACGGTGGCTTCAGAGTAGGACTCCATAGTCGGTTGAGCGTAAGACTCCATGGTTGGTTGGGAGTTAGGCTCCATAGTCGGTTCAGGATATGGCTCCATAGTTGGTTGAGAGTAAAGCTCCATAGTCGGTTCGGAGGAGGGCTCCATAGTCGGTTCATAGAACGAAACCGTAGTTGGTTCCGTGTAGGATGCTTTGGTTGGCTTAGAGTAGGGAGCTGGAGTTGTTTTAGAGTATGAAGGCGTAGTTGTCTTAGAGTATGGCGCCATAGCTTCTTCCATAGTTGTTCCTGAGGTTGGTTGTCTTTTTATAATCGGTTTCAGGGTGTTTTCTTTAGTTTCTTTCTGGACCATTTCTACCTTTGATTCGGTGTATGGTAATAGAGTTGGTTTTATAATAGGTATTGTGGTTATTTTTGTGTAGGCTCGCCTTGTTGGTTTGGTTTTTATTACGTTAGATGAATTGTTATTTGATTCGTAATTCTTTCTGGAGTTATTTACGAGGAAAACATTTGAATCGAAAGCCATATCTGGAATTGTCTCGAGAGTAGAATTAACGTTTGGCTTCGAATGTGATTTAGGAAAAGTATCAAAAGACCTATCAAACAGTGGGTTAGAAGTCATCTCACGATCTGGCTGTGACTCATTTTTGGACAAAGAATCAAGAACTGTCTTGTTCGATTTTATTTCCGCGTTAGGCGTTTTATTTGATTTTAACTGCGAAATTACGAATAGATCAGAACTCGGTTTCTTGTACTGATCAAACGTTGGAACGTCATATGCCTCATATAATGCTTTCGGATTTGGGTCGAAGTCATCTGGTTCCGCCTCAGCTTCCTGGTAGCCATCAGAATCAGGTGAAGAACCTATGATAAAACCAGATGTTCCAGATATTTTCGAATTTCGCTTAATTATTTTGGAATCCTTCGTCGCCTATTTGAAGCAAGTGGAAGCTTCGAAGAGACCCCACGAATGCTTTTCCGTATCGTTACAGCTGCGCGAAATATTTTATTTTATTATTCTACAAAAAGCTTTGACTATTTCTCAGTTTTAAACCGGCAATTACTAGTAATATTTAAAAAAAAAGTTCAACAATTTGCGTTGACAAACATATTAAAGGAGGCTACATTTTCATATTTTTTCCACATTTTTGTTGAATCGAAAAGATATCAGGGAAGCGTTTCGCACTTAGCATCGGTCATAAGATAACAAACACCTTAAAGTGACGTCTACTGCCCCGTTGCATATTTTACAATTATACAGCACATATTCAATCTCTCTCAACCAATCGAAACTAATGCACTAGATGGAAGTCAATGCCAAAAACTACATTTATAGAACCATGGAGGTACTAAACTAGAGCCGCCACTTGCTTTAATAATATTTACTTGTAATTATAGTTTTACACAAAGCACAATTTTCCTATGTCTAAGTTGAAAAAACAAGCAGCTTCAACAAGAACGAATACGGATGCTTAGCCTTGTGTTTCGAGTTAATTGGTATTGGAATGGCCCACAAAAAAGACCACCTCAAATGATCTTTCATAGACTTTTCACCAAAAAACAACAATCAACAGCGTTCTAGTGCTAAATCACTAATTTCAGTGATACTCCGTTTAATGTCGATTAAGTGATAGCGCTGTAACAGCAACCCTAAATAAAGTGATTATTAAAAGTTACATACTTGGAATAGAGTCAGGAAATTTGCTATTTCCATAGTGTGACACAGTCATTAATATTAGAAGACTAAACGTAAACGCTGAATTTGACATGTTGCTTATATATCTTTTGTAGCTGGCTAGGGCATAATCAAATCTGCAACACACCAACGTAGGTTGAATCAGTCGAATGTCACGTTCAAAACGAGATTTCGTTCTACATAAGGATGACGGTGGTGCCGCGTCACTTGTCAAGTTTCATATTACGTTTCTATTCACAATACGACATCATTTATTTCTGATGAATTTTACAGGGACCCAGATTAAAACCTGTTGGTTATTCTCTTTACCCAGTATGTGGTTCAAACTGCCAATTAAGTGCAGTGCGAACTACCGAAATGGCCCCTTTTCATTTCGGGTTTTAAATATTCATTTATTTACTGCTTCGTAATTTAAAAAAAAAACTGAAATCTATTTTATTCCTAAAAACTCGAGAACGGTTAGCTCTAGAGCTTTGAAATTTTAATTCAATGTTCAGGGCCTGATTTCCACTTAAAATCGCCAAATACCTGACATGGTTATTAATCGCATTCAATTTTACTCATAATTCAATTTTATTTTACTCGACTTTGGACTTTCGTCTCTTTGCTTCTCTTATCTATTTTTACGGCTGGTCTCGACTTTCAATTTTTTTTGTCGACTTCCACCCATTTGCTTCCCTTATCTCCGCACTTGAGTTCCTTGCGCCCGTCCCGACCTTTAAACTTTTTTAACGGGTTAGTGTGAAATTCGTAGAAAGGGAATTAGTGTGAAATTCGTAGAAGGGGAGTTAGTGTGAAAGAAAGGCACTTCGTAGAAGAGGAGGTTTAGTTGCATTTATTTGTATGTCATGTTCCTAAAACCTCGAGAACGGTTAGCCCGACTGAGTAAAAAAACTCCGAGAGACCGAGACACTCCCGGCCTGACCGCCTCGCCTCGCAAAACGGGGGAAAGGCCGGGAGTGTCGAAAAGCTTGCCGCATTCCCCCTCCCAGGTTCGACAATGTTACCTACTGGACATGTGTCAGATTTATAGCCCGGTGTACCCGGTAAGATTTAAACCACACCACCGGAGGTCTGTCATCATTATGCCCTACGCCATCGTCCACAGACCCGGACAGGCGGCAAAACCAGCATGGGTAGCAGAACCCCACTACTGATGGTCGCGCCCTTGACGCAAGCCACTCAACCCAGCAGAAGGTGCAGCAATGGGTCGACCAGCCCCCACTTCGCACACAGCAGTGGGAATAAGAGCGGATGCTCTGGCAACGCCAGCCGACACCCAACCTAGAAAGGTAGGGAGCCAAGCCCATTGGAAGGAGCGCCTAAAAGGGAACGGCGGGCACACGGCAGCCCGCATAACCCGGCACAGCTGGCACCGGATATCCCTGTGGAACTCCAAAAGGCCGGGAGATGGGTCCGCCGTGCCCTCATACGGAGGCCCGCAGCCCCACAGCAGGCAACTCAATCCGCCGAGAAGGCCAGTTTGCCCGGCCCCTCTCCGTTAGCCTGGGCCGAAGCCCAGTTACCAGCCCACACCGGACCGAAGTCGAAGGTGGAGATAGGACCATTTGGACGGAGCTAACATCTCCTAGTGCGCCACCGCCCGTGATGGGTTACAAGAGCCGGACCCCGACTCCCCGGTAAAGCCACCAGTAATTGCACACTCCGACCCCTCGTGGGCCAATGTTACCTACTGCGTATAAAGACTCCGAGAGACCGATCTAATAGGTTTTCTCGACCACAGAATAGCGTGGAAAAAGAGGAGCCACTGCCCATACGCGCAGAATTTACCACTCGGCCAGGTAATCAGGGTTTTCGATTACAGAGGCCAGAAAGACGAAGCTCGGACGACAACGACGAAGTGGTTTTTACACACAATCCTAAGGATTTGTGTATTAGTTTCATGTACAGTGTAGCCGTTGCCGATGCCGCCGATGGCGCCGTGTCGCGCATATCTCTTCAACGGTTAGGGCTAGAAGAGTCAATGATATCTGGTTCGAATGTACATACATTACCATTAATAGCCTTTCATAAAGTTTTCAAATCGGAGCCCTAGAAGTTGCCCAATTTACTATTTTCGGTGGTTTCGCTTTATGTGGTAGATATTTTATTTAAAAGTAAGTCCGATAACGTTCAAAAAAATATTATTGGATAGGTAAGGATTCAGCGGACCTACAACTTCGGTTATATCAGTAAATATTAAATTTAAGTATAGTTTTCAGGGTAATTTACGGGACCCCAATTTTCGTGGTTTTATATTTTCGCCTAAAAAGCTACATAACGTTCCTTAATTTAAGTCCGACTTTCATGAAAGGTATATTTTTGAATAGCTGTGGTTTCCATATAACCTAGAATTGCAATTTCGGTGCTTGAGTTTAATTCTAAGTTAGGTTTTTTGGACAGCGTATACGTACCCCCCTCAACTTCCAACATTGGAAATACGCGTGGTTATAGAGACTATACGCGAATTTATCTCTGGCCTTTTTCAAGGCCATTCTAATATGGCCCAAAGTAACAATAAGTGTGACACTTATCGGAGTAATACGCGATGCTTACAACGTATGACCTGAAGTAACAAAGAAGTGTGACACTTATCGGAGTAATACGCTATGCTTACAACGTATGACATGAAGTAACAAATAAGCGTGACACTTATCGGAGTAATACGCTATGCTTACAACGTATGACCTGTAGTAACAAATAAGTGTGACACTTATCGGATTAATACGCGATGCTTACAACGTATGACCTGAAGTAACAAATAAGTGTGACACTTATCGGAGTACTACGTTGTGCTTTCAACGTATGACCTGAAGTTACAAATAAGTGTGACACTTATCGGTGGCCGTTCTAATTTGACCAAAATTAACAAATAAGTGTGACACTTATATTTCCGCCTGAAAGTCGGCATAACGTTCCTTAATTTAAGTCCGACTTTCATATAACCAGAAGTAATAAATAAGTGTGCAGGTTAGCATGTATCAAAAGCAGGGGTATTTACTTTTGAAAAAACCCACATTTTCTTTCGAAGCCGTGTATGGCTAAAAGTAATAAATAAGTGTGGCGAAGTAATAAATAAGTGCATGGGGGGAAGGGGGGATTATATTCAAATTTTATGACGTATAATCCAAAGTATCCTAAATAAGTGTGGCGAAGTAATAAGCTGTCGACTGCACAAGCCGTGTAAGGCTAGAAGTAATAAATAAGTGTGCAGGTTAACATGTACCAAAAGAAAGGGTTTTAAAAAGGGGGGGGGGCGGGTGGTGTATGGTACATGATTAGAAGTAATAAAGAAGTGTGACGAAGTAAAAATGCCAAAAGAAATTGACAACTGAAATTGTAAAGTATGAACAATACTTCCGTTGCATTATTAATTAAATAACTAAATTAATTTTAGGGGACAATCTTATGACCTAATCCGTACGGGAATATTTCCTAAGATACGCCGATAGAGCTGTTTTCAAATCAACGCAGACTATATGACGACTGCTTCCATTAGCGTGATGGTGCCAGACATACACGGTACATCAGCAATGCTTTTTCCTACAGAAAAAATGGTTTTATACCAACAATTGCTAGCCCCTTTTTGGCGGGGCGAAATTCCACTTTCGTTTAGCAAAATATTAGCAAAAACACAAACTTTCCCTAGCAGGTAAAAGGTTAAGGAGACTACAAAATACCAAAATGTAAAACCGGTTTGTCAGTTAGAAAAAGTTTCAGAACTTTTCTTTTCGGCATAAAATCTCTAAACACGAGTAGAAGAGTATAACGTTTATTCAACTAAAATTTTTAAAAACTAAATTTAATTTAAATTAATATTGAAAATATACAAACTGTGTATAATTGAGTATATTTCGATATCCATTCATCAAAAATTTTGTTATAATAATATTTGGGGAAATAATAAGGGGTGATCACACTTACCCCCTGATCACACTTACCTCCATTAACCCTTCTTAAAACTTTCGCAAGTAAATGTACATCTCAAAATTTTTATTACTATATATATTTAAAGTGTTCTTTCTAATATCTCATCCCTCCTCAATGAATACATTGATAATAAAAGTTAAGTCGATATCTTTAGAAAAATATCTGTGTACATGGATAGATAATTAAGCCTTTCTTGGTCAAATACATTACGAAGGTATTTTAGGTAAAAAAAGGGCAATTGCTATTTTCCTCAATTTTATTTATTTGGGGGCTCTGCCCCCGTTTGTTTTTCCCCGTGGGGGCTCGAGCCCCAGAGTCCCCATGGGATCGCCGTCACTGATCGTGTTATTATTATGGTACAATTCGATAAACCTTTCGATTATCTCTGAACTATAATTTTTTCGCGTACTATATAGTACGCTTTTTGCCATAATTTAAATATATTCCCGATATTTGGGCGATACTTTAAGAAGTTCCTTTTTGTTAACTTGAGAATGTAAATAGGGGGTTATAATATGCCGATATATAAATTTAAACTTTATAGTACCAGAAGTATATAAATCAGTTGCAAAAAATTCATCATCGTAATTGACTAAATCTACAGAAAATGTTGGGCCTTATTTGGGTTTGTCAACCATATTTCCCTAATAATATACATGAAAATATTACTATTAATTTAATATCTTGACAAAATAACTATAAATAAGAAAAAATAACCTTTACTTACCTTTTTGCAAGTTCTAACATATCTCCAAGGCTTACTACGACTTTTCTAAATTCCGGGGGGGGGGCTGCTAAAATAAAACGACCCATCAACCAATCGCCTTTCGTCAGAGGATTTTTTTGGCTCATCGCCACTACTTTTTACCTCTAGGAGGGGTTATACAACGACCGTGTCTGTCTGTGGGTCTGTGGGTGGGTCTGTGGGTGGGTCTGTGGGTGGGTCTGTGGGTGGGTCTGTGGGTGGGTCTGTGGTTGGGTCTGTGGGTGGGTCTGTGGGTGGGTCTGTCTGTCTGTCAGGACTGCGAACGCGTTCGCATTTTCGGTGCAAAGTGTAATCACTGCGTACGCAGTTTCTCAAAGGGTTGGCAAAACCACCGTGTGACGGTGAGCGTTAACGGATGCATTTGCGGTTTGGTTTGGATGGTGTTTTTTCGCTCACCGTCGTGACGGTTTGGTGTATTACGTTTTTGTAATGTTTATGCGTAGGTTGTGAGTGTTGAATTTGTTGTGTTTGTGTTCTGATGGTTGTGCATGTTGAGTCTGTTGTGTTTATATGGGCGTTTTCTCTCCAACTTCTTCTTAATGACTTTGGGACGGACCGAGTGCTGAGTGTAATGCTACCTCTCAACGTCCAATGGCAGGGTTTCCACCAGTTGTACACGGTATTCGTCTTAGTATCAATTTGCGATCGCATCGGGCGGGATTTGAACCCGAGACCTCCTGATTGACAGGCGGACGTTCTACCACAGAACCACCGACACTTGTTACGCCTTATTGAAAATTAGACCTTCAGCTTTATCGGAAGCGTATTTAATAGAGTACGAAATTTTGGTTTAATTGAAATAGAATTGAAATTGAAATTATTGCATCGAAGAAATTCTAATTTAGCGTTTCTCTATTGATTAAAAACAAATGCGCCACCCAGGTTTCGAACCCAGACCATTCGACTTGGCAGTCGAGCGCTCTACCACAGAACCACCGATAGCTGCTTAGATTCACTGAAATTAAGACAGGCATCGTAAGCATAATAGGTAATAAAGTCTTTTTTTATTAATGAATTTATGAAGGCCTAATCTGGTATTTTTTAAAGGTTAAATCTTGTTTTAGCGCAGTCAGCCGAGATTAGAGGGTTAAAGGGTAGACCCTGTGGGTGGTCCACTTTCTTAACGACCTATATATAGTTCTGTTAATTCAAAGGAGATAATTTAACGTTAATTGCTTTAAGAGGTGGCAGTTAGTCAAGTGGCTCTCTGTGCTTTGTTGATGGTAAGGTTTTTGCTTCTTGTAAATACATTTGGTGTGGATATTTGGATATCTACGATTTCTAACGCAGTCAATGATTTCTTGGGTGTGCGAGTCATTATATGATATTGGAAATTGGACGGCATTGGTCTTTTTCATGTGGTATGCGTCACAACGTCAACAGGAAGTGAACGAGTCGTCCACTACCAGATATCTACGGTATCTTCATCAAGGGCGAGTGTTGAAATAAAATGAGCGTTAAAGATGCGGCAAGTATTTCGTAAGCGAGTAATTCCAAAAAGCCTCTGTAGATATTTCTTTCATTAAAATTTGCTTCGTATTATATTTAACTGATAAACTTGTTCTGTAAAAGGGTTTAATTCAATTGTGCATTGTTATAGTACGTCTAACTTACTGTTGTAACTACTTAACTTATGATATTCTGAATAAATTAAAATTGGTCGTTTCGTCTCAATTATTTTAATTATAATAAAAATTTTATACCGGGCGGGATAGAAATGGGTTAAAATTTTTAACAAATAACTCTAAATTGCGGAGATATATCTTTAAGGGTTATCTCGAGAAATTAATACCACTAGGGACAATTCTTCCGAGGAGAGGTATATTTTGGCTTGCCAACTTGTCTTATGTACCTAGTAAATTGGCCGATGAAGTCACGTTATCGTTGTAGCCGCGTTACCGAACTATTTCCATCCGCAGGAAAGGGGGAAGGCAAACGAAATTACATGGCGCACGAAAATTCAATGTAGAAGACTTCTTATTTCATTTATATACTTCTGATAGTACGCTTTTTGCGATAATTTAAATATATTTCCGTTATTTGGGCTATAATTTATAGCCCAAACAGAGATGGCCAAAAATCATTTGGCGAATAACGAATAAATTTTATTCGTGTCAGTTGTTATTTATAAATAACGTCACAATTAATTTATTTAGAGAAAAATATTTTAAATAAATTTACGAAAATATTTTTTAATAAAATAAGTTTATAAATAAAAAAGGTCAAAATATCTGTTTTATTAAATCATTTGAAATAAATGTATTTTGCAAATAAAGAAGACTGAAATATTTTGTCATCAGATATTTCGGGTTGGCGTAGTTTACAAATAGATCGTCAAAAATAGCTTCCTTTTATTTATTATTTAGTAGATAACGAATTATTTGAGAGGGTTAGACTCAAGGAAAATAACTAAATATATGGCCACTTTGTAAGAAAATACAATACAAATTCCAAAGACTTAAAGTTCATTCTGGTGTCAGAGACGAAATACAATTTTCGACACCATTTTTATTTTAACAAAGAGTATCAATATTACCCAGCAATGGTGGTCACTATTTAATGGCACAGCGAAGGTACAGCAGACCTGTCGGAGGGGAGGGTCTTATGAAGGTTTAAGGGGCCCTTATCAATTTGGGGTTTTGGGAAGAGGGATGGTAGCGCCGTGAATGCGGCGCCCTGACAGCGACATGTGAGCGAGGCCCCTTCTCACAACACATGTTTTGCGAAGGAATAAATGAGGGGCCCGAATAAGTGCCGCAAAGTACGGGAACCCCAAAAAGTGCCGCTAAGTAAGGGGACCCCTATAAGTGCCCTTAGGTGTGGGGACCACAAAATGTGTCGCCTCGCTTGCCCGTTCTAGCGCCGGCCCTATAGCTACGCCACTGTAGCTATTAATTAATTATTTAATTAATGCTAGTAATCTTTACTTGAAAGCATCATTTAACTTTACTATATACACAAACCTTACGAAGATACGTGAATTTGGTTTTCACGCGATAATATGACATTCCAAGATTGAAATTCGTAGATCACGACAAAAGGATTGTAGCAGTGGCGGAATAAGGGGGAGAACTGACCGCCCCCCCGGGTGCCAGGGTAGCTAGGGATATCATATACCCAAGGCAAAAAGTGCGGAAGGGCAGTAAATTAAAAAAACATTAATCTAATACTGCCGACCCCACAATTTAAGTAGCATCGTCCAAACAGTGGCGTAACTAAGGACCTGCAGACCCCGCGAAAGCGGGGGGGGGGGGATTTCATTTTCACAAACTAGGTGGCCTTTTCGTTTTAGTATTTTTACAAGAAAACTTGTAAAAATGGAGAAAAATTGGTTACATGACGAACTTAAGACAGGCTTTAAACATTACTAAAATTCAATCTCACTCAATATCCTACGGTAGAAATCATAAAAAAATATCTAAAGGTAGCTTTTGAATATAATATTTTAGTTTTCAAATTGTAAGAAATGAAATTCGCGGTTTTTAATTTAAATAGACATATTATATATTGCATTTCATTTACTACGACACTACTAATACTTTATAACAAATAAAAACAAAATTATAAAAATACCCTGCTTTGTCGTTACGCCACTGCGTCCAAAGTTTCTAACTGGAGGTGTTTTGTCGGTGGCATTATAGCGTTAAACATGGCCATTATCAAGGAGTCAAATATCCCGCACCAGTTTGCTCCATATAGTGCGAGAAGCATTTTTTACGAACCTTGAGTTTACTCGATTAACTAAAACAAAAAGAACAAAGGTCTCCTTAATCCTTCTTCGTTATTTAAATTAAAGAAAATATTTCCATTAATTGCATTTTTTGTATTCCGCGAAATAAATGACTGAAAATATTTTGTATAAAAACAATTTACCAAATGGATGTTCATGAAATATTCGTAAAATATTATTTACCAGATAATAGTCGAAAATATTATTTTTTAAATTATTCACCAAATAAGACCACGACAAAATATTTGTTTAATTGCCAAATAACTATACCTAAAATATTTAGCCCTGTCAATCGACGAATTAATTAATAATATTAATATGTTATTTAGTAATGTATTCGTTATTCGCCAAATGAATTTTTGTCCATCTCTGGCTATAATTAAAGAAGTTTTAGAACGTACCTTTTTGTTAACTTAAGAATGTAAATATGGGGTTATAATATGCCACTATATAAATTTAAAATTTGCGCCAAAATAAATGTGAGTAACGGCCAACTATGGCCAAGTGCTACCACACTATAGCGAGTAGTCAAAGTTGCCCGTACTTATGTACAATATAAAATTTAATTTTTTTTACCTGGCAACGCTGAGTTACTTTCGTTATTCAGAACGCTCATCGTCACCAAATAGTTTCATTTCGGAATAGTTTTGCTTTTGAAGCGTTTGTTACAATTTAGAATAACTTTGCCTAGCCAGGGGGCCTATTCTGTAAATATTCGAAATCCAATTTTCGATCGAAAACTAGATTTCGAACTTCGAAATCTCGACGAATGGTATTCGGTAAAGATTTCGAACAAGCATAAATCAATGTAAATTGTCGAAGTCGATCTCGACATGGTATAGGGTATCGAGATCGAATTCCCATTCGATTTCTTACAGGGGCTCGATTCTGAGATTATCGGTAAGGAAGTTAACGGGAGAAAATCCTCGTTAACTTTGAAAATTGTCGCTAGCGATAAAAAATGCAATTCTAAGGCTCTCGTTAAGGAAATGGTCGTCAGAAGAAACCTAAAATTGTCGTTAATTCTAACGACAAAAAAAGTTGTAGTTAGAGCCACGGGCGACAATTTTTTTAAAGATGGCGATATTTTCGAGACATGAAATTTGAGATTTGGCACAGGAAATTAAAAATAATCGTGATTTATAACTTCAAAAAGTAATACGATATCGAGCTCAAGCATTTGAATAAGATGAGTATATATTTAAGCGTTTATTTACGGTAAAAAAAGAACTAACGTATACTCATTGTGATAAGCTTGGTGAGAGTTTATCAGAAACCAATACACTGGCAATACCAGTGAACATTAAAAACTATTATTAACTTACTAGATTAATATATCTAAAAATACCATAGTCAAGTAAATTATAACACTAATAAATTATTCCCCTCGGGTGTAATAACAACAAACAGTTACTTTTACCATTTGATTATGTTTTTAAAAGCATCGGTTCCAATGAATATTGGTTAAGTAAGATGAAAATATTTACCAAATACTCAACTAGGAATTTTTTTGTACGTTTATTATTCACAATTAACACTTTTTCTTCTTCTTCTACGTCTAAAGCTTGGTTTACACTAGCGCACGTCATAATGTATTTTTCTTTTCAAACGTTATGTTTGTGTCAATTTGAGAAAAGCCGAGAAACGCGTCGTCACGCCGCGAAGTGGTAACCAAGGCTTACAGCTTAAGCCTAACCTCTGTAGAATAAAACATTAATACCGTCTGCTGCTATGAAGTATGAACGAAACAACTGATAAAACGATGCGTCGCTATTGGCTCTAGCAAGAGCGGAAGCACGTGAATAAAAATGTCTGTCGTTAGCCTCTCTCTCATAACACTGACGTAACGAGACACGTCTTAGAATACCAATTTCATTCCCGTTAAGAAATTGTCGCTTACAGATTGTCGTTTCGCCTATCGCCAGAATTTTTTTCGCTAGCTTAACGATAGCCTCAGAATCGAGCCCCAGAATCGCCCCTGTTTGTTAATATTCGAAAGTAATAAATAAGCCGTGTTTGGCCAGAAGTTATAAATAAGCGAGCACTAACTTATCGAAGTCGTGTATAGCCAGAAGCTTTAAATAAGGGGGCACTAACTTATCGAAGTCGTGTATAGCCAGAAGTAATAAATAAGTGTGGTACTTACTTATCGAAGGCGTGTGTGGCCAGAAGTAATATTTCACTCAAATTTAAAGTTAACTATTAATTCATGATTTTATACTACCTACTTAAATTAAATACGGGCACGAAATAATATTTTCGCCTTCTTGGCGAACTTGTTTTCCTAAGATTTCCCGTAATCTCCTCCGATTTAAAAGGGGTAGATTTTTTTTCACCTCTCACGCTTTCCAGGAGCTCGTTTGAAAGTGAGGAAGACCCATTAATTTTGACAACCCCCCGGCAATTTAAAAGGGAACGTTTTCATTTTTCCACAGACGGTGACGTGCGGACAAATTTACTATCAAGTTGCTCAATTAATTAAAATTCTAAGATAAAATTACTTACTCGAAACGCGTAGAAATGTGTCGTGTAAGCCTACAATTAAGTTTACGTTGGATGTTCAGATAGTGGGTATGAAGTTCATAAGACCAATAAAATTTAATATAATGTGGCTACAGTGATATTGGGGTTATGATACATACTAAAATAGGAATTTAAAATATGCCTATTCGTTTCACAATGAGATTGTTTTGCCGTCAGGTGTACATTTTTAATCACTTGCTTAAATTTTATAACTTTTCATACTAAAACATCATTGAAATTGAAAGTTTTATGGGATCCGGTTAAAGTTTTGGAACAATAGAAGCTACACTGTTGTAGAACTGATAGAACGTTCAAGTTGACAAAAATTTACCAATGAGTTGATAAGCTCATTCTAAATTTAGGAAGAAATATTAAAACAGTTGAATTTCCTATAAGAATAACCTCGCAATACATCTTCCCCAAAGAATCGTTAACAAAAGTCGATTGACAAAGCTCGCTACAAATAGAATTTTTCTTTAAAATTTCGGAGAAAAGATTCGCTCATTCATGAACTTTTCGGAAGCGAGCGAAAGGAAAGCGTTTGCCTCAGATTCGCTCTCTACTAAGAACCACCGCGCCGATGCTCGCTTGAAAAAACTCGTTTGCGGGAGAGGTGGTTAAAAACTTGATTGTGCAAGTTGAGTTCATGTGGACAGGGAAGAAAGATAGTTCGGACCCAAATTAATAATTTCTACCCAAAAAAGCTTAATCCCGCGGATGTGTTTAGGCTTCAGTTGTGCGGACGGTGCAGTTCCCATTTTTTCAGCTTTTGAAGCTAACTATCCTTCTCAAATTATTACCACTCCGAGTGATTCACTCATATGACCAATAAACTACGTGCTTCGTACCTTGATGGAAAAAGAAAATTGTCTAATTGGCGATCCAACCCATGCACACGGTACATTTTATCAAAGACTTAACATAATTGTCGCAACTGATACTGACCAGGATGTAGTATATGTAGTATTTAAGCTTTGCAACACAGGAAATTTTTGCTATATATGAATAATATCGCAGTGGTCTTCAATCACGCTTTAGCCTCGAAAAATTTGCCGATATTCCCGATCCAACAAATTATTGTAGAAATAGAACGGAATGGGAAGTACTGGATGTGCAAATGCGCACTTATTCTGCGCCCAAAATGAGTGTACTTGTATACTAAATAAATTAAAATAAACAGCAGTTTCCAAAATTTCCACTTGATATGGTCGAAAAAGACGGGCTTGGTGAATATATTCTTCGAATTGTGAGGAAGATATTAATTGCCATTTGGTTTTACGGCAGATAAAAATAGAAATTGGAAATGAACGACTTTACTCAATTGTTATAAGAAATAGTTCTGAAGCTAATATATATAAAAACATTTATAAGACTAATGATTACTAATAAAATAAAATTTGTCTCTCTAGAGAGTGGAATATTAAAAAAGTACCTATTAACTACTATGTTTTGGAATATTACGCTAAAAAGGAACTAGAAAATCCTATAATACAGTGCGTTGACCATAGAGAAATAAATAAAGGAGATGAAAAGAGGAGGGGCAGTCGCTCCCCGGCCGTAACGATCTCCACCCACAACAGGGAGAATTGGGGGACGACACAAATGGGGGTACCCTGGGAAAACTTTGTCCCGTGAACAAGAAATGAAAGCTTTTCGTGCCCTCTATTGTAGAAAATTTTAACTATTGTACCTGAGTACCTCGTGAAAACAATGTATTACCATTTACTTAAATTTTGATTGGAATATAATATAAAATTTTACCTGTACTGTTCCGTTTATTGGATAGATTTTTTTTCTGTTGGCCCATTACCCCCAACAAAATGTTCAGAACATACATAATGATGCCCTTTAACATCATTGTAACACATACAATACACCTTTCTAGCTTTGTCTTGGATTTTGGCACTGGATAAAAGTTTACTCCACCCGTACCTGGTTTACTTGATATATTGTAATTTTTACATGTTCAGAAAACGCAATATTTTCCCATTTTCAAGAATAAATCAATTATACAAAAACCAGTTCTACGAACTGAAAAAACAGTGTTTATTCTTGTAAGTGTTACGGCTAAGAAGTGACAGACATTAAAATAAATTTAGAATTAATGTTTTTACGAAACATCATAACAAAAAAATGCCCGCAAAGTTTATCCAGAATAAACTCTATAAACGTTAAGAGATTATATACAAAATTAAAGAGTGGAAAAATAATTATGAAAAGCGATTCGAATCGCACGTCATAATTATCCGAAACCACCGCCTTTACCAAGTAAGCCACGCCGTCCTCTCCGAATCTCATGCTTAAACTTTTAGCCTTGAACACTTTTATAGTTTGGATAGTTGGTCCCGAGATTTTCCGCCCCCTCACGCGTGCCGCTAATTTCCGCCCCTACGACCAACCCCCTTAAAGGGAGAGTGACCGAAAAAAACAAGTTGGTCTCATTCGATAGAACTCTTTGACGCGCACGCAGTGCTATTAATTTCCGCCCCCTCCGACCAACCCCCTTAAAGGGAGAGTCACCAAATGGTACGATATCATACGCCATGAAAATTGTAATACGCCATAAAAATAATCGCACTGACGCGTCTTCAACTGATTTCCTATTTCCTATAAAACAAATCCATCGCAAGTATGGTGCTAATTAAACTTATTAAAGTGTTTCCTCTTTGTGACACAGTCCAAAGCACATTTGCCCCCGCTTATAGCCAATGTCAAGGGCAGAGTTTTATCCCCGGATGTTTCCTCCAAAACGAAACTAAAAGTGGACAAAAAACCTCTGACTCCCCGCAAACACGTGGAGCCAAGGAAAGGCGACCTTTCTGACGCGTGAATCTCGTCATCATAGCTTCCACAGGTTGGACACCTTCTTTCCTCCAAGGGTCGATTCTCATTTTTCGCGCCGAACGATACCCTTCCGCATCTGTATTTCAAAAATTACCACACCCATATTACTTCTATACTTCTAAACTGTGTGCAAGTTTCAGCTCTGTCAGATAAACATGGCTAGGGCTTTTGCAACGGGCCCTTAAGCTGCAAAGTATGCGACCATGGGGACAGAATATCCGTCTTGCCATATTCTTAGTACATAAATACATTCTTGCAATAATATTATTTATGCAGTTGTTAATAATCCATATTAAATATCTGCTTTAAGAAAATACCATATTAATCACCGAGATAATATAAAATTCGAGAATGACATATTCTATTAATTTCTGTTCTGCAAAATTACATTCATGGGTATTTTGTTTATGAATTTGCGGATTTACATGACTTTTGGAGCCTAAACTACCGAAATAAACAAATTTGAATCCCAGTTTAAGAATTTCTTTAATTCATATTTCCACTAATTTCAATAATTTAAAAGAATTATGTTCGTCGTGTTTTGCTTACCTATTTCACCTTTGATACTTTCTGTCTATCAAACGATAGGAAATCACATGGCCCCAACAGCTTTTGTATTGGTTTGACCACCCGGGTATCCTGAGGGTGGGCGGTGGCCACTCTTTAATATTGGATGGTAAATTATATATCAAACGATAGGAAATCACATGGCCTCAACAGCTTTTGTATTGCTTTGCCCACCCGGGTCTCCTGAGAGTGAGTGGCGCCCAAGTTTTAATCCTTCAACTTAGGATGGAATTTTATATATCTAACGATAGGAAATCACATGGCCTCAACAGCTTTTGTATTGGTTTGCCCACCCGCGTATCCTGAGGGTGGGTGGCATCCACTCTTTAACTTAGGCTGGCTATTTATATATCAAACGATAAGAAATCACGTAGCCTCAACAGCTTTTGTATTAGTTTGCCTACCTGTGTCTACTAAGGGTGTATGGGTTTGCCCACCCGAATACACCGATGTGGAACTAATATTACGGCCTGGGCCGACTTGTTATGGTCGAAATGTCCTACCGGATTTAAGGTCGGTCGACCGTCGACATATCTCACCCTAACATATTTCATTATACGAATGTAACCTAGTCGAGTTAAAACATTTTCAGATTGAATATATGATGTTTTTCGACAAAATAGAGTACAGAAAAGAAGTTATTTAAAAAATATTTCAATTTGATTTATTAAATCGCAAAGTTTCACAGTTTTGAGCAATTAATTGGCAAATAAAAAGTCGGATATAAGTCGGCCGTTGGTCGGGCTATGAATGTGTCATGTCTTTTACAAGTCGCGAGAATTAACTATTACAATGTAAGGTCGGCGTTCGGATGCTAAATAGTTCTAATGAGGAATTATCTCAAAAACGTTTAAGACTTTTAGAGTCGGTATTTGGACTATTGACCAGAGCCCGACCCTAAATCGACTCTTTTTGCTACAGGGGTAAACTTATTCTAAAAGCTATCAGGGGCACCCGCATAAAGTTTTCAAGGGGGGGGCACTCTTCATATTTAAAGGGGGAAGGAACTTCATACCTTTATTATTGCATTTGTAGCTCATAAAAGGGGAGCATTTGCTGCGTTTCCCCACCTTCCTGTGGGTGCCCATGAAAGCTAGTGAGTGTAGTTATGTTTATTTTCAAACTGCTGCACGAGTTATCAGCCCGTTGTGAGTTTAGCATCGGAAAAACCGGTTCATTACAAGATGACATAACTCATAGTGTAGTACTGAATACTCCTAGTCAGGGATCGATGACCTGAAATAGACTATCTCTGACACAGGGTGGTTGTGTTACAGCCATTACTCTTAAGAAACTAGATTTCAAACCAAATTGTACAACAACTGATGTCGCTCATTGTAAGCCTTTTCTAAGAAACAAGATTCTAGATTGAGTTTTTTCAGATCATAAGGAATTTTTTTAACATGGACTGCATGGAACACAGAAAGAGCTGAGAAAGGACAGTATTTAAAAAATATTTAGAAATTTTATATAAACTCATTTAATTCGGGGGTCCTGGTGATCCCTCAAGCCTCCTTTGAATGATTTATAATAATTATGTACCTCCACTAACAATAATTATTTCAAAGTGTCGTTTCAGTGCATAATAAGAATTATGATTAAGGCTAGAACCATTCGATGGCATTAACTAAACCGTGGTACTATTTCCTCATAATCCTGGTACCCTTAAAGGGTATATAACTGCAAAGCAATCTTTATGGAAAACCCCTTAAATTTTTCAAATATGCCTGTACAGTGGCGCGAAACATTTTTAAGGCCAAAGGCAAGAGCGGCCAGAGCTGCAAACGTTGGTGTTCCACACCAAATACCTGAGGTTATATTCCCTTTAATATGGCCAACAATCAAGAAAATTTTTGTAATCACAGGTTCTAATACTTCATAAAATCCAAAACACTCAAATGAAAAATCATTTAAAATTTATTGAACTTACTTTGTACACATTTTTCACAATTTCACTTTCTTTAATTTAAAACCCAGGAGGTAAAATTCTTCCCTTTTTCTTCAACTGCTTAATTTTTTTATCTTTCCTCTCTTGTTTCTTTTTGGAAATATTAGACTGTCTTTTATCTTGTTTCTCTTTCATTTTCTCGTTTAGTTTCGCCGTTCTGTCACTCCATCCTTTCTTACTCTTGAGTTTCTTCTTTTCCCTCCTCTTCAACGATGCTTTAATTTTATCAGGATCATCTTTTATTTTAACCCCTTCAGCTTTCTTTACGGCTTTTTGCCAAACCTTTAAATCTCCAACAACTCTAGCCTTCTCTGGGTCAGCGGCTTTCAGCTTTTCAAGCTTTTCCTTTTCATTCTCAACTTTCTTAAGAGACTTTTTCAACGCTTTCACTCCCTTGTCAACTCTCTTTCTGGAATCTTTTTTGGTTGATCCACTGCCACTTTCCGCTAAATCAAATTTGCTGAACACAATATTTCCATCCTTATTGAACACTGGTTTTGAATTTTCGGCTTTATTTAAAATTGGAGAAGATTTTATTTTGGTAATTCCTTTGGGTTCGATTCGTTGCTTTTGCAGTTTTCGCTTGGCTGCTTTGGTATTTTTAACTTTTTTCTTTATCCCTTTTTGATTTCTCAAACCTTCAAAAAACAAAATTTAAAAATTAGAAAAATCCCTACAGTTAAGAAAGGATAAATTTTATGTGTTTATATGTGGAAATGTTACATGAATAAAAAAAATTAAGAATGATTGGCAATTATAAAACTAATGTTTGACAAAGACCCAGTCAAACTTTGTAATCCCTAAATTGGCCTAAAATAGTGTAATTAGCTTACAATTGTAACACTGTTCACATCGCGGAAATTGTTGTAGGCGTCTTGAAAAGTAAGTTCCAATTATTGCAATAATAATAATAATAATAATAATAATAATAATAATAATAATCAGCTAGGCTAATACCCAAGGCCTAACTCATCAAGCGACTTTTAAAGCCATAATTAAATAACCAATCAACAACACACCGATTTTAAATAGCCCCCATGCCATTAACAAATAATTAAATCTTCTAGTTTGTTGTGGGATATTCAAGGAAATAATGCAAATGCAGAGAAGTTGGACAGATGTTTAAAGGTTTTATGTAAAATTATATAAATAGAGCAATGAAAATGATTTAAAGTGCCTTAAGAATAGTTAAGAGAGTCTAAGTAGTTTTTTTAAATATATTTATTATATATTTATTAAACACACAACATAAATGTGTAAATAATAAGTTTTTATTTTAAAAACCCACTAATTTCGTCACAACCTTGTGCCTTTGTCAAGGCAACAATGACACAAGGTTATTATTATTTACACGTTAATGTCATGTTTTTAATTAATATATTGTACTCCATAAGCGTAATGAGTTTCAAACAAATTAGTCGTATTTTTTTAATAACTGAAAGTAGGTAACACAATAGAGTAAAAAATTTTGTGAATCGCGGCTTGGGTGTACCTTTAAAGTATAATGCAAAAACTAGTTTTTATAACTAAAAAACCATGTTTAGTTTAAATTGTATATATTTGAAAAAGAAAGATGTTATTTATAGGGTTATAGATAAATAACAAAAGGGTCATAATACATGTAAAAAACTCGTACTGTCAATGTTTTGCGAGAATTTACCAAAAGTGGGTTGAGAATCTCACACAAAATAAGAGGATAAAATCGTTACAAGCATGTGATATTAGTTAAATGAAAGTGATGTGATATTAGTTAAATGAAAGTGATGTGATTTTGATGTTATAAAATTATTATGTCTAGGTCAGTTACCATAGAGGCACCAAAAATTTGCTTAGGTCAAGCACTGCAGAGGCTTGGTACTTGATGAAAATGAAGAGCTAAACGTAGCTTTCACATATTAATTAGTAATTGAGCGAAATGATCAAGAAAGAGTTCAAATATTAGATTGAGATAATGAGTAAAAGAGAGCACTGTCTTATTTGATCAGATGGTGAGCAGACCTTAGATATGAGCGCTTCACTTAGAAATAGATCAAGAGAGAAAAGAGTGAAGCTGTCTTTTAACTCTAAACTCTCGATAAACTGTGATGAGCAAATGATAATTAGCCTAAAAAATGGGTGTCCTAGGTTTTTACATTGATTTTTTAGAATTTTATATTATTTTGAGAGTCACTAGCTAACTTGGTCCTACGGTGGTGCCTTGGGTATTAGCAGAGCTGATAAAGCCACTGACATTTAAAATATTAGAAACTACGGTTTAATTTGAAGAAAAAACAAATTGCAGTGGTTAATTGTACAAAAGGTGGCGTTACCAATAAAAATATATGTAAAAAAATTAAATACTTTGCATTGCTTGAATTTTGTTTTTCAATTTCTCTTGTAAAATTTCAATGTTGTGTGCCCTTGGATTACCATCTTGTGAGCCGTTAAAACCTTTTACAAATAAAGAATTAAATTAAGAGCATTGTTAATATCAACATACATATACAATAGATTACTTAGAGCCATCTTATACTACTATGTAATTTGCCTCCAATTAGTTTTTAAGAAGAAAGGTAATGCAGTGGAGTGAGTAGGGTAAAGTGACGTTATTTAAAGGGGTCCCACAAAGTCAGCCGTCTGCTTCGATCAGTGGGGCCCTATTTTCTACACCAGTGCGTTGAAGTATTTTAATAATGACTTTATAAGACTATAACATTGAGAAAATGTGGATTATAACATGTGGTTTGCTTTCAATTTCATGGGAAATTTTTTCTTTTGGCCTAAATGAGTAATGAGTAATTGTCTCATTAGAGAACTTATAAGTTAGGGGTAAAATAATCACTCCAGAGTCAATAAAATCTTTTCTCTGCAACCTATTTTTTATTTAACTAATTACCAACTACTATATTTAATAATAATGAAAATAATTTTTATTAATGTTAGATTTTTTTATTTACAATTAAGTACCAAATGTATTAATCTATGAATAAAAAAAATTTGGTTGACATTCGGTACAACAATGACTTGATTTCACATGGGCTTCATTCAGTAACACTCAATGGACTCACAGTTGGGTAAACGTTGAGTTAAGATTCTTGTTTTACAATTTTTAACGTTTTGACGTCACATGGTTCAGCGGTTGCTCAAGTAATTCATCGGCTGGAAGGGAAGTTTTTTTCATTGCTCAACAGTATAGTAACGTCACATAATTAAATATTTGTGTGTGCTATTAGTTTAACGGTATCTACATCAACAAAAATAATTTTTCAGGAAACAGTTTTTTATCCATTGAGATTTACTGAACGCAGCCCTGGAATGACCCTATACTAACATTCTACATTGGCAACAACATACTTTCATAGTTCCCGACTTTGGTATACTTAGGAAGAACTTAAATTACATCACATTTTATTTTTACAATGGAAGGAATTAAGTCTAACATCCATTGTCAATAGGATGACCAACAAATCTCTGCAGCTAAGTATGGACATAGCAGGGTTGGAAAAAGTTTTTTTGTTTAAAACAGTTTTTTAAAACATTGATTTATATTACTTTTCAACTATATTTTCGCTTGTTTTATTTCTTTTTAATTGTGCATACTGTTCTTTATTACCTAAAATTTTATTTGAGTTAAAAAATTTAAAGTACCAATATTAAAAATTAACATTTTCATTTTCTGGGACTACACTTAAAGGGCTTATACTTCTTGACTCTCTTTAACATCTTTTTAAAGACTTTAAACAAAAACACAAGTTTAAATGCTTTCAATGTGGTTAGTCTATTATTATTAGCCAATAAACAACTACAGAACAGCAGTTTCACTTTAAAATGTGTAGAGGTAGATTTAGTTTTTGAATATTATAAGTATCTCGCCAGAAACACAGTTTTAGTCATAGACAAAGGTTTCAGTTTTAGTTCCAAATATGTACAAATATTTTGGACAAGACGTTTTAGTTTCATAGTGTTTTGTTAAGAAAATGTACAAATAATTGGAAATAATTTTGAGTAAATCGTAACAAAGATTAAAAACCAAAGATTTAAAAAAAATGTGTGTGTTTTTTTTTCTAAACCACTTGGTTTAAACCAGTGTAACAGCCAACCCTGGGACATAGTGATAAATAATAAATACGAAGGAATGAATTCCTGTTAAAATAATAGTTACATACGTTTCTTCTTGGGAGACTTTGATTCATTTTGCAACTCTTTCTGAATTTGACTGACGGTTTTATGTTGATTCGGGTTTAGTCTGGCACGTTTCTGCCTTCCTTTTATTGCCATTCCAGATTGTTTTTGAAGAGGAATATCTAATTTGTAAAAATTTTGTACAGTCAAAGATACAACCAAGGGAGGGATTTGGACATGGAAACCGCCCTGGGTCTACGCCACTGCCACTTTCCAATGGAAGGATGAACTTCATGCAGGGTACCCGACAACAGTAAGATAGTAATGAAGTTGACATTTCTAAGATTTTAAACCACAGTGGGCTAGCTGGAATCGCTTTTGTAAAATTGATTTCTTTTAAAATTTCTACAACTTATCAGATATGGAAGTTTTTGGAATAATTCTACAAATAGTAGAATCTCATACTATTACTTATTATTAACTTGGAGTAATATGGAAGTGATAGCCCTTATTCTGTAATTCTAATTTGAGAATTTCAATACATGATATGGTAATCTTTTAATAGATGAAAGCAATGCAGGCTTTCAGTCGTAAAACAACAGAGGCAATTGGAGGGTCAAATTACTTAGGTAATGAGGTGCTTCTTTTGTCCTTCCTTTTGTGAAGACCAACCTAGAGTGGAGATCATTTGTCCCCTCCTCAGTCTGCGACTAGAATTAATTCCCAGATCATCTATAAGTATCTCCCGAACTACCAAAAATTAACCTGTTAACTAAATTAACATCTCGGCTAACTTTAATTTAGTCCCCAACTTTTGCCAGTTTAAACAACTTTAAAACTTTAAACAATCTTAAAAATCAAGATTGAATACAGTTAATTAACAAACTTTATAGTTAAAGGTTCAACTGGATATTTGATTCCAGCAGAATACAGACAAAATCCCCCCCCCCCCCCCATTAAATTTGACTTTTTAATAGGGATGCACTGATATATCAGCCGATAATATTGACCACGAATAGGTCCCTACTTTTGAGAGAAAATCCCCCAAAATAGAGCACCGATTATTCAGTAGGTACACAAGGATTAGTTTCATTGAAAGTAGGTATGATGTCATTAGAGGGGATTTTCATGTACATCAACGATGATTTAAGAGAATGGAGGTTGTGGGGTGCCCTGCGTGACTAGCAAAAAAACGTAGTGAGCATACAACACTTTACTGGCACCAATTATATAGGTTCTTTGAACAATCAACAATCTCGTTAGCTACGATTTCATTAGTAAGGTTAGGTTGGGGTGATTATGTCCCTTACTTGGGGGGATTTTGTCCAGATCCGCTTCTGGCTACTAACCTTGAATTACTTCTTCTGTTAGTCTGCATTTCTCTTCTTCCAAATACTCTAATACATCAGAATCAAAATATGCTCTGGGTGGTATTTTGTCAATTAATGAACAAACAAAATCATTCTCTATCTCAAGCTCTTTCCGCAGTGTTTCGGTTGCCATTTTCTAATAAGTATAATGTATTAGATAATAAAATTATAATGAAACAGTAGGCAAAACTAATCTATAAGTTAAATTACTCACTTCCATATTTATAGAATTTCGTTGATGCGATCACGTTCACGTGGTAAAAGTTTACAAACATCACATTCAATATGCCAGAAACTATAGCAGACGACCGTCGACCAGGCTAAGAAAAAAGAACCAATCAGGACTAGAAAGAAGTAAAGTTAAATTTTTTCTATGACTGTACAGGACAAAAAAAATAATTGTTTACAATTTGTCATTTTAAATTAACACAAAACAAATGTATATATGTATTTTAAATCTGATTTTTAATGAGAAGATTCGGTACAATAAGTCAAGTAGAAGTTGCACGAACACTATAATGCACGGAATCTCGTAGTCAACTCAGTTACAAGGCAGTCTGTGTTGTATTTGTGTCGGTTAAACAAGTTCAATGAGCCACTAGTTGTTTCTTCCGGACGGCTCGCTTCCGGCTTTAAGAAATTAAAAACCCCATTGCACAGCCGAGATAACTCTAATTATGGTTTCTGGAAAGTCACACTTCTTAAGCGCCCGTAGAAACGATCTTCTGCGCCATTAGTGATTGGGACAGTCAATCAGACGTGCTGGGTCTCTTCCAGAGCCCCGCAGTGACGGAAGGAGTTTGTTGGATACTTGGATTTAAATTAAACCTATTGAGATAGGCGCCAGTAGTCAAGACATCCCGCGAAATGGGGAATGGCTTCCATGGGTCAGCGTTGAGTTCACGCGGAACTGACCGACCACGTGCAGGCACTCTTAATCTCCGCAAAAGTAGAAAGAAGTATGTAGTCTACCTTCAAAGGACGTCCAACCGAGAAACACTCGCGGGCTGATCTGTGGTCTCTTTACCAGGAACCTCGACCTGAGCTGGACACCCTAAGAAGGAAATGTGTCTAGTGTAATGATCACATAAATCATGGATGGGCTGAGCCGCCGGATCCAGAGAACGTCGGAAAGGCTGGGTCTGAACAGATGACTAAAGCTCCTTTGAGATGCTGCGACGCGTAGATAAGATCGCGAAGAGTTCTATCCTGTTTATAAGATGTCCAGGCTCCCCGCCAGCAATAGGCACAAGTAGGCACGTGCCTACGTTGAAAAAGTGTAGGCCTACTTGGGGGCCTCCAAATTTTTAAAAAAGGTGCCTATGATTGGGCCTCCAAAATTGAAATAAACTTTCGGTTCGTAAGATTTTTACATTTGGGCCTTCTAAAAATGCTTATTTAGAAAGCAGGTTTCTTTGCCAATTTCAAGAGGGTTAGAATGAATGACCGCGATTCCAGATTTTTCCCTTAAAAACTTGATCTTTTGAATCGACTGAAATACTTACTACATGCTAGGCAGAAAGGTGCACCTGACACCTGTTTGCCGTGGTGTCAGTGAGAAGCTACAACACACTGTGTTACACCGATAAGCAACAAACACAGCACCCCACAAAAAGATAACGCAACCCGTCAAAAGTCACGCATTTCCTTTTTCAAGACTACTAAGCTATTACAAACAGTCTTTTTCAAGACACATTGGATTTTGAAGTGTTGAAGGATAAACCGGAATTTTTGGCGAAGATTCAACTTTAGAGAGATCCTGTTGTAACTCGGCGTTAGATGTGTTTGTACTAAGAATTTTGATAAGTTTTGTGTCATCTGCAGAGAGACAGGGAAAAGAATGGTCGACTGCTGAAGGTAAACTATTGATGTATATTGCAAATAAGAATGGTTAACATTAGGAGCGCACAGCTATGAAATTAGATATAAGAAAGGTATAAATCATTCTAACGCCGATGGACTAAGTCGTTTACCTTTATTATCAAAACCAATAACACCACCAATACCATCCGAGTCTGTCTTCGCAATTAGCCAACTCAATCAAGGACCTCTCGACTCGATACAAGTAGCTGAAGAAACAGCAAAAGACCATATTTTGAAGCAAATCTTCAAATTTGTTCAACAAGGAAGGCCAAACAAATTAGAAGAACATTTCAAGCCATACTGGAAGAGAAGGTATGACTTGACTATTCATGAAGGAGTCTTATTAGCTACCGATCGGGTGGTCATACCGAAAACCTGCCAAGATGTTATTCTGGATGAACTGCATAGTTCACACCAGGGAATGGTGCAAACAAAGCGATTAGCCAGGAGCAAAGTTTGGTGGCCAGAATTGAACACCAACATTGAGGACAGAATTAGAGCATGTTCAAGTTGTCAGCAAAATGCAACAATGCCAAAGGCTGAATACTTGAAGTGGCCCGAGGAGATCCAACCGTGGACTCGTGTCCATATAGACTTTGCCGGACCGGTAAATGGGAAATATTTATTAATATTAGTGGACTCTATCTCGAAATGGATGGAAATCGGACTCACTTCAACAACCAGTTCAGCCGTAGTCATCACATTCTTACGACAAAATTTGGCACGTTATGGAATTATGAAGACCCTGGTGAGTGATAATGCCACTTGTTTCACAAGTAATGAGTTCCAAATCTTCACGCAGAATAACGGCTTCAAGCATTTGACCATTGCACCGTATCACCCTGCTTCAAATGGTCAGGCTGAAAGGGTGGTGCGTACCGTGAAGACATCATTAAAAAAATAGATGGTACTTCTAACTCTGCCATTGATGTCATTGACGAAGGTTTAAAAAAATTCTCAAATGGATCTCTCGACGTAAGACTAGCAGGATTTCTCATAAACTATCGCCGCAAATTAGTGGTAAATCTCCAGCGGAAATCATGTTTGGAACAGAAATCCGCACCAAACTTGACATAGTCCATCCACGAACTTTAAAGAGGAGAGAGGTAATGAGAATATCAACATCGATAAACCTATAATTGAAATGCTAGAAGTAAATAATAATATCGATAAAACCATTAGTAAAAATTAGTGATGTTACCTATAAATTTCATCCTAATCAAAAAGTCTTTGTAAAAAACTATGGTAGGGGAGAAAATTGGATAGAGGGAACTGTAAAAAATCTATCGAAAATATGATGTATGGGATTGATATTGGGAGAGGTATTATTAGAAAACATCAGAACCAATTGAGACTAAGGAGTGAGAAGTTATTAAAACCAACCGTGTCTGAGACATCAACAACTGGAGCCAGTAAAATGAATCCAAATCCAGATGCAGGGTACAGATCAGTATTACAACCACTGATCCAGAGTCATCAACAACCACCGATCCAGAGTCATCAACAACCACCGATCCAGAGTCATCAGCAACCACCAATCCTGAGTCCTGACAATGAATCTCCAAGCTGGAGTAGCAAATCATCACCAAGTCGATCACCGAGTCTCAATCCTATCTTATTACCACGACAAGACTCGAGACCAGAGCAACAGCCTACCACAAGCATCTCTATTCCTAGTGTAGCCACATCATCAGAAGGAGCCCGATCAAGGATACTTATTAGACAAGAGCCTCAGTCGAGTAGACACAGACCACACGTACGAAGATCCAGTCGAAGACGTAAATCAATTAAAAGACTTAATTTATGAACTGAAATGTTTAATCGTTAATGTAGTTAAAATACACTATAATCAGTCTATTTAAAAAAAGAGGTGATGTTATGAACTATAATAGCCAGGGGGCGCCACTGGGTGGGGAAGCTGAGGGAGCTCTAGTTTTATGACCACCTAAACAGTGGTTTACCGGCTGCTGACATGTTCGTTACTCTTACTTAAAACTTCATATGTAAAAATCATCATCATCATGGAAATAAATCTTATAGCTTCAATAGAGAGTGTTTAATGAACAAGCACAAACACATCAGATTGATTAAATCTAGATTAGATTTTTCGATAAAAAGCACGGTCGCATCCTTGACGGGGGGAACCAAGGCCTCAAAGAAACGTTGACGCAACTGTTCGGAATTAAGTCATCCCTGGAGATTGTTAGCCAACGCAGAAGGACCGTGGCCACTGGTAGGATCCATGGCGGGGAATATGTAGTGGGTAGGACTGTAGGAGTAGTAAAAAAACTACTGCGCTAGGCGCCATGCCCAAAGCAATAAAGGAGGCCAGTCCGCTGGGAACCTGTGTTCTAAAGTCTCCAGATGTTCTAATTCATCCCGTAGAATAGAGGGATAAAAGACTGGGGAGTTCGCCTCAGCAAAGGGAGCCAGTGTAGAGAGATCGATTAAGTATTGGGTATTAGCCTAGCTGATTATTATTATTAATAAGTACCTCCGTTACCGGTGTGGAGGAAGGGCTGATTTAACCTCCATCAGGGAGATACGCGTAGATCTAAGAACCCCAAGTATGACTCGAGGCGCCGCATTTGGTACTTTGTCCAATTAGGCCAGAGAAGCAGCGGGTGCCGACGCGTAGACAAGGATCGAGAAGCTCAACCACGAGCGAATTAGATGAATGTAGAGGAGCCGAAGAGCTGTCCAACAATGCACTACAATGAGTCGCTAACACTGCCCGCAAGAGATTGAGGCGCTGTAAAAAAGACTTTCAGAGCCTCTAAGTGTGGTACAGGTAAGAGGACACCCGTGACAAAAAAGTGTAGCCAGTAGCGGCGCCAGGATTTTTGGGGAGGTAGCCAGATAGGCCAACCATTTGAAAAGCTGCCGCTGGAATAGGGCGTTGCGATAGGTTTCGGTCACTAAGAAAAAGTGGCCAGCTCGGAGCTAGAGAAGGCCAAAATAAATCGATATAACCAAAAGTAAATAGGGGGAGAAAGTCTGGCACTTGGGTCCAAACGCACGACGTCTTATTTGAGGGGTAAAATTTTTGGGCTTCCGAAATGACTTCCCCTCGCCTCTTTACAGGGACACAAAGGTATCGGTTGTACTCCGCCACGATGAAAAATAGTTCTCTATAAAATACGCGAATATTAAACTTTTGCTTTCGATAATTTGGTTAATTTAATTCCTAAATAAACTAAAATGCAACATTTTAGAAATAATAACACGACTTTTGAAAAGAAATAAACCGTAACTAGGATAACGCTCACTTAAATCGTGGAGAGCGTGGCGCCATCTAAGAGCAGAGATCGGGACTAATTGGTATATCTACGATGTTAGGGCCTAACAATTTGCAAGTTTAACTGATATAATAGCTATAGCTACGAGCTTTTTT
This sequence comes from Leiobunum rupestre, assembly GCF_980474605.1. Lineage (NCBI taxonomy): Eukaryota > Metazoa > Arthropoda > Arachnida > Opiliones > Sclerosomatidae > Leiobunum > Leiobunum rupestre. The sequence goes on from NC_143387.1 coordinate 20,224,286, forward strand.
TGTTTATTTTACAATTTATATAGTAATTATTAATTTAAATCAACCGTTATCTAAGGAAATAATGGTCAGCATTTGACAGAGAGACTATTTGAAATCGCGGTGACATGGTTGCCAGGGAATAAAATTCAAAATTTTCATCTTGATCGGCGACCCGAATACCACAAATGCACTACTTCGCGTGTAATGTGCTATCCTAATTGGTTAGAAATATCACGTGATCACTAGCTCTTTAAAAAGGGTGTCAAGCCTGCTGGAAGGTAAAATCTGAAGGCGTTGATAGACTTTCTCCCCCTATTTACTTTTGATGGAAAGAAAGTGCTCGGTTGAAAATAGCGTTGAAGATATACCAAACGACAGTATGGCTACGGAAATCGATTCAACTGCTGGCGAGATTTCGGAAATACCAATTAATATCAGTAGAGAGTAACTAAATATGAACATGTAAATCCAAGATGGCCGCCAAGATGGCCACCATAACACCCCCCCAAAACACCCCCAAAATATTTTCCAAAAACCAATTTTTGTCCTTGGAAAAATTGAAAAACATATTTTTGTTTTCAATCTCAAATTTCACCTTGAAGATGATCCTTGACCTCAACGCCTGACCCTGACCACAACCCCTAAGCCTCGGTCTATCACCCCAACAAGTTTGGACACGATCGGACAAGGTCGGCCCGAGATATCGGCGGTAATATGTGACCCCACCAAATACTTATGTTAATTAACTTTTGATATCGTTTTTTTATTTTTTTCGTTTTTTCGCCGTTTAAAATGCTAATTAGTTATTTGCGAGATGGGGAAACCTTCGCTTTATAGCCTTGGCAACTTTTGGCCCCACCCAAAATACTTTAAACAACTAAAATAATATAAATAAGTTCATTTTTTTCGCAAATATTTTAATAGTTTTATTATTTTAAAACAATGTTAGTTTTAGTAAAAGTAAAAACACAATTAGTTATTATAATATTTAATAACTATTATATTTCAAACAATATATTTTTTTAAACACTTAAGAACATAAGAAACACTACAAATAAAACTAAAATATAATCTAACAAATTAAATTAATAAATAATAAAGAATTAAAGAAGGGTGTATAAATAATTTGAAGGCTAAAAAATATAAAAAACACAATGATTGATAAAAAATATTTTACGTGTATAATTAAAAATAATTATAATTACATCAATTCGTAGAAGGTATTTTTCCTCTTCGGTACAAAACGACATGTCGGGTTGGAAATTCGGGCTAGAATTTATAAATATAAATAAATTAATCTATTAAAAACGATTATATCTAAAAAATATTTACCACAAGAATTCTTTAACTTTTCCTTGTTGCTCTACCATCGCACGAATAAAAACACTGGTTTTGGTCTTAATCGCTTCGGAAGTATACAGTTCGAGAATGTTTGAATTAATTAAAACAGTTCGAACGTTATGTTGTACAATGCCAACATGTTGAATTTGATCTAACACGTGAAGTTTAGACTCAAACTGTTTTAAATTCTTGTGATTCCACCACAAAACATCTACATATATTTGCTAAATAATTGAAGAATTTCGTAGCGAAACAAATAGTTTGTTTTTTAAAAAAAGATTATACATTCTACTCGAAGAGAGAGAAATTTTAAAGATCGCGGCAAAGAAAGTACAGGTTTTAGATATAATTCACCAGTCATCTTGATTCTAGATTTCTCCTGGTAAAAATCCTTTACATTTATATTTTATAATTTAAGCCTGATCTATATTTTAAAATTTAAAAATATTTCCTTTGGGAATAATTATTAATTTTGTAATACAACTAAGGTTAACTAATTATCCCTATCCTTCTTAAACAAGTTTTTTAAAATTTAATAAAAACAATTATATTAAATTTTTAAACAACCTAGTACAAAATGTACTTATAAAATTTCAGTTAATATACTCATCAATTACTAAAATAAACATAAAACATTAAAGTTTAACAGATATTAGTATAAAAAAGTACATAGAAGACATGAAAAAAAGTATATAGAAGACATGAAAAAAACAAAAAAATAAGATTAATAAATAACCAAGGGGTAGTTTGAAATGAGCAATAGATTGTATCCCAGATGAACTTCATTTACATTAGTTGTAAACAATAAATTTTCAAGAAATTTTTTAAATAATAATTATAATAATAATAATAAAAGAAAATATAAAAAAACTAATACTAATAAAAACAAAAAAAGATTTTTATATCCACGAATTAATTTAACCAAAAAAATTAGATACCTGTCAAAAAGATAAGAATAATAAAATTTCTTGAAAATTCATTGGATAAAAAAGATGAAAACAAAGGATGTTTAATATAGAAAAAAAAAGAGCTTTACACCAATCCCAACATTAAATTAATAAAACTAGTTAAAAAAGAAAAAGTAGATTATGAAGTATTAAAAAGAGCCTCCACCGCCTGAATTAAATTAATAAAACTAGTTATTTTCGAAAACATGTTTAAAAAAATCTTAAACCCTTTAAAAAGAAAACATTTTAAATAAAAAATATAAAACATTTCAAAAAAATTAATATTTTTCACCAAATAAAAACAATAAAAATATAAAAAAAACACAAATAAAGTTTTTAAATAGAAAATGTCACAAAATTAAAATTTTATGAGATTCGAGTCATATTTTAAAAAAAAATTTAATTTTTTAAAATAAATAAATAAAAAATATTGTAAATACCTTGAGTCGTAGTTGTAAAATTCGCCGACGATCGTTTAAATTGGGATTTGGAGGAGATAATTTGCAACTAAATAAAAATATTTATCTTAATTATTGTAATTATTTTTTAAAATTAGTATTCCTTACTCTAAAGTTGTAACTATTTTAACTTCTTGTCGATCCAAATCATTAATAAAAAATAACACTATCGTTCCTAATTCTAAACGGATGTTATATCTCGTTAGGCGAAAGTCATTAGTTATACTTAATTGTTTTTTTCGAAAGAAAGAAAGTTGTTGTAATTGATAGAGAATTAAAAGGTCGTGTTGAAGGTTCCTACCATTTCTATGTTGACGAAACCATGGGATCTTATTTAAATTTTGATATAGTCGCATATGTTTTCCAATTAAACGTAAAATTTCGTAAGAAAACCAGCCCTCAAGAGTGGCTTGAGTGTGGAACAGTAAACCGTCAAACTCAAAACCGTCGTGGGGACAGACAAAATTATTAGAATGAACGTCAAATAGACAAGAAATGTTATTGATTCTTCTAGAAAAAACCGAAGCAAAAACAGCTGGTGATAATTTGAAAGATTTTTTTATAAAGGGGCAAGCAAAAATGATTTTTTTAAAAGGTTCTACTAATGCTTGACACTCAAGAAAGACTGTTTTCATACAGTAATTTTCAACTCTAATTGAAACATCGTTAATTTTAAAAAGATTATAATTCCTAACTTTGCGTAAAGCTAGATATTTAAGTGAAAAAGGGTTAATAGCGAGAGGATGATAAATCTTACCGGAAAAAGTCAAAACTTCGCGAGAGCCCATGGTTTATAAAACGAATACGGTAAAGACAGTCTTTTTATAAGAAAAATTTTAGAAATATTTAATTTTTTACATCCTGATTTAACCTGTTTAAAATCAAGTCAAAAGACAATTTTTTATCAAATACACCCTGCAGAAATATAATTTTATCCCTTCGTTTAAATTTTATACCTCGCAGAAATATATTTCTTCCCTTAGAATTTTAAAACATCTAACCCTGTAATTAACAAAATTCTTACATCTATAATCGATTTTTAAAGCAAAAATATTAAAACTCTTAGGGCGTTTTCTTTTTTGTCACGGAAAATTCAATGATAAAAAACTGATTAAATATAAAGTCCTTCAAAAAAATAATTAATAATTTTATATTTTTATACATGTCTATATTTAAATTGGCATTCACAAACAATTTTAAATACCATTTACATACCGATAAATTATAACTAGGTTCTATCCTTGTAGTATTAATCACTTTAATATTCAAGGTTTTATATTTTTGAAAAAAATTAATGAAAAATAAATTACTTTTGGTATAAAAGGGCAAAATTTTACTATTAAAACATAACAGGCTAAAATGGCTTCCACAAGCAATAGTCAAAGCTCCGCGAGTCAAGCAGTTTCAGTTTTTGATAGGCCTGAAGAGGAGATGTTATTAGATTCGGACGAATCGGATGGGGACTTTATTCAAGAGGTACGTCGTATGTCAAATATCGAAGAAGTTGGTATCGAACAATCAGTGAAAGTTAAGAAAGGTGGAGTTTCTTACGAAACTAAAACTCCGAGGAAAAAGGCGAGCGACAAGGGCATATATCTAGATATTCAGATATATTCGTATAAAAACATTAAACATCTTCCTCAAGATGAACTCTGGAAGGGTGATTATAAAAGAGTGAAGTTCTTAGCTAACACCCTATCCATGGACGTTATCCGAATCATAAACTCAACAAACAGGCTGAAAAAGATAATTGAACAGACGGAAGGAAAAATTGTTTGCCCACCCACGAAGGCAAGTTAAACTCATTAATTAATTATTCGTAATAGTAATTAGAATAACATTTTAGACCTGGAAACGAAATTAGAATATGGAAGACTCCAGTGATTACGGTTCGGACTCTCAATTAGACTTTTCATCTTTAAACAGCTTTAATTATAAAAAGTTTTATAAAATTAAAAAATTAAGCCCTAGAAATTCAAAAAAGTGGAAATGTAAACAACTTGATATTGAATTAGAACTAATAGACTTAAACGAAATCCCCACACATTTATTTTTTACAGTATTTGAAAAGATTCTGTCCCAAATTATCAAATACGTAAGACAAGAGGCACCAGGTTTCGATTTCCTCAGATTTACAATTCAATCGGAAAATTTAGAACATCCAATTAACATTAAATTTATTAAAATTGATCAGTTAACTGTTTCTCGAATATTTAACCATATAGCTCGCATTGCTCAATCGAAAAAAGATTTCTTACTAGATGGAGAAATTAAATTCAGTATAATTCTTTTGAAATCCCCACAGAAAATGGGAAAAACATTTTTAGCTCTAAAAAACAGAGACATTATCGATCTTGATGCTTTTTTGAAAACTAAAACCAATTTTTACTATATAAATAACATCGATAATTTATGCGTAGCGAGAGCCCTTACAGTCGGAAAAAACTCTGTCAAATTGCCGAGTACAAAAAGAAAAAACTTCCATTAACAAGTGTTCTTAAAGAATATAGAGCCTTAACATTCTTTCGTAGTAAATTACAAACTAAAGCCGCTAAGCAATTGCATGATGATGTAGGAATTGCACAAGGAGCTGTAGAAATTGGTGATATAGCTAAATTTCAATCATATTTAGCCCCAAAATATCAGATAATAATATTTAACGCAACGGAAAATTTTCAAATTTATTTCAAAGGCTTTCCCCCTTCCGAAAACAAAATTCTACTTGTAAAAATTGGCACTCACGTTCATTTAGCTAAAAATCTACATTCCATTTGGGGCGGTGTAGCTTCGTGCTTAGACTGTGAAAAAAAAAATTATTTCACCACACAAAGAAACAAACACCACTGCGTTGACACTAGAAATATTAAATGTAAAAGGTGTTTGAGTAAAAATTTTCACGAAATTTTAGAAATTCCTTTAATTCGTTGTAAACTTTGTAATAGGTATTTAAAACAAGGCGAATGTTACAATTTTCATTTTAAAAATGAAACTTGCAAGCTTTTCCACAGATGCGAAAAATGCTGTGTTCAATTTGAAACTTTAAAAACTCACAAATGTGAAACAGCTTGCAACTCTTGTAAAATTGAACATCCTCCTAACCAGCATTATGTTAAACAGTCGACCTTTAAAAAAAAACCACGATCCTATGTATATTTTGATATTGAGACTATAATTGAGAATAATATGCATAAGCCTATTCTGTTAGTGGCACAAAGTGAAATTTTAAATCAGCCTGTGGAAACCACTGTTTTTGAAGGACAATATTGTGTAAATAACTTTCTCAATTTTTTGTTTCAACATGAAACTATTTTACTTACGGATGGGAAACGGAAAAGAAAAACAATTAGACCGAAATTTACAAACCTCATCGTAATGGCTCATAATCTGAGATCTTTCGACGGAATGTTTATTATTTCTAAATTAATTAATCATGTCATTCCCGAGGTTATTTATGATGGAGTCAAAATTCTTACTATTTATATTAAAGGGGTAGACATTCGTTTTGTAGATTCTTTAAATTATTAGTGCTCCACTAAGGCATTTTCCTAAAATGTTTTCTTTGCCTAAATCTAAAGGATATTTTCCCTATATTTTTTGGACAAAAGACACTTTAAATTATTCAGGACCAATTCCGAACGAAAAATATTTTGAACCCAATAAAATGAAAGAGTTGGAATACCGAGAATTTAAAAATTGGTATTCACACAAACAGCTCGAACCGGTCTATTGTATTAAATCAGAATCCAGAGCGTATTGTCTTTTAGATTGTAATTTATTACGCTTAGCTATGCAGAAATTTCGCATCTTATATAAAGAACTAATTGAAATTGATATCAGTAATTATGGGGGTATTTCTCTTTCTTGGGCACTTAATAATGTTTTTATTGACAAGTTTTTAGAACCATATACATTATGTACTATTCCGGCTATCGGTTTGGAAAGTAGACAGAATCAAAGTGAGATTGCATTAAAATATTTATCTTGGTATGAGAAGGAAAATAATTTAATTTTGCAAACGGTCAGATCCGCGGGCGGGGAACAGGCTGTAGGTCCGTATTTCGTAGATGGCTACTGTGAAAATCCACCCATAGTAATTGATGTAATGGGTGATTTCTGGCACGGTTGTCCAAAACATTTTTCTGGCTCGAGCTTTAATACAATTATTGGAAAATCATTTAAAGAAATTAGAGAAAGAGAATTAGACCGAAAAGAATTTATTGAAGAAAATTTACCAAACCACACATATATTCAAATTTTTGAATGTGAGATATTAGACTTGTTCAGAAAAAATGCCGAAGTTAAAGCTTTTTTTAATACAATTAAAATTATTCCTAAAATTAACCCTAGAGATTCTTTAGTTGGAGGGCATGTAGAAACAATTAAGCTGTACCATGAAATAGACCCCTCAGTTGGAGAACAAATCCGATATTTTGAATTTTGTAGTCTGTATGCGTATTGCTTACAAAAAATGGAATATGGTTGTAAAAATGTTAAAGTTATCACACACAACTTTGATTATGCACCTGACGCCTATTTTGGAATAATTAGTTGTCGAATCCTCCCCCCCAGAGACCTCTACTTACCCGTTCTTCCCTACCGTTTTAATAAGAAACTTTATTATCCTTTAGGTGGTAGTTGTGTGATCAATAATGATGAAAAATGTACCCATAGTATTGACGAGCGAGCTATAACGGTAGTCTTACCCTCGGTGGAAATCTACTACTCAATAAAAGAGTGTAATTATCAGCTGTTAGAAATTTTCGAGGTTTACCATTACAATATTACAACCAATTTTTCAAACCATATATTGACATTTTTTTAGAGCAAAAGTTAAAAATTCAGGATTTCCACCTAATATTAAAACATATCAAGAGCAAAAAGAGTATTTAGACGCGATATACGAAGCGGATGGAGTAAGATTAGAACCTGAAGAAATTGTTGATAACCCATCCTTAAGAACTTCCGCGAAATTGGCGCAAAATTCATTATATGGAAGAATGGCTTTAAGAATGGATAAATCAATAACTAAAATCATCCATCGCTACTCCCAATTAACCGAGATTATAGCAGACACAACGAATAAATTAACAGACTTTCATCTAATCAACAACGATGTTGCCATGGTAGGTTATAAAAAAAGTGAGCTGGCACCCACATTTTCAAAAGGTAATGTAATAATTGCTGCCTTTGTCACCAGTTACGGGCGTATTCATCTGCATAAGTTAATTAATAAGTTGGGAAAGCGTGTAATTTATTTTGACACTGACGGAGTGAAATTTACACATCTACCAAAAGAATGGCTACCCCCCCCCCTCGGTGGTAATTTAGGTGAACTTACGTGCGAGACCCCGAATACATATATAACAAAATTCGTATCAACCGGGCCAAAAAGTTACAGCTTTAAACTTGAAAATAATCAGACAATTATAAAATTAAAAGGGATAACTCTTACCAGGGAGAATTCAGAAATCATCCATTTCGATTCTTTTAAACAGATGATTTTTGTACCAAATACCGAGTTTAAGGTGAAAATTACTTTTAACGTAATAAAAGATAAGTACAAAATGCTTTTACGTGTTGGGAACTTAAGTAAAACTTTCAAAAAAACATTTTGTAAACGTGTGCTAAAAGAGAATATCTCTAGTGTCCCCTACGGCTATTTAGAATGTGAAGATGGCGAATTGTAAAATAAAATTACCATCTTTTAATTATAAGTCTAGAAAACATGTAACAAAAAAACTTGCAAAACAGGTTTCATTCAATCACATAGTTATCGTAAATGAAATCTCTTCCGAAAATCGAGTAAATACTTTATTTTTAAATAACCTAAGATTTAAACTTTTAACTTCTAAAATTGAATTTTTACTAAGAAACGGGAATTAATGTATAATTTTTTGGTGAAAGAATTGTTATGATTTATTTTTTATTCAAAAATGTTATTTTTGTACGTTATTTTTTGAAAGTTTATATAACTGGTGAAGGAATGGTTTTTGATAAGAGACATATTATACTTTAATAAAATAATTTTTTAAATTTAAAATGTGTTTGTTTATTTTTACATATATTCTATAAAACAGTCAATTTACTAACAAACTACGTAGTATGTTGTCTTTGTTTAAACAGTAATGGCTTATATAATATTTCTTTCACCGTTTCGAATGATGGTGTCAGGGCCTACTATGTCGGGCAAATCATTTTGGACGAACTCACTAATTAGATGGAGGAATGAATTAATCGATAAACCTCCTATTAAAATTATTTATTGTTATTCGGTTTGGCAATCAGGTTATCAGGTTTTATCTCTACTTTTAACCGATATAGAGTTTATTCAAGGACTACCTCCAATGAACAGCGAGTTTTGGGAATCAAATAGAAATTCATTACTCATTATTGATGATCTAGCAGACGAACTTTACAAAAATAACCAAATTGCTAAATTGGTTACCGTCGACAGTCATCATTATGAAATTTCAGTCGTATTAATCTCACAAACCCTATTTCCTCGAGGGAAACAATCTCGTTTAATCTCTCTTAATATGTCATATCTAAATCTGTTTAAATCTCCTCGAGATTTAAGTCAAGTTCAATATTTAGCCAATCAAATATCTCCCAATAATACAAAAATAATTAAAATGGCCTACGATATGGCTACTAGAGAACCTTACAATTCCCTATTTATAGACACATCTGTCACCACTCCAGATAACCTACGATTAAGATCGTACACATTTAATCAAAACGGACCACAAATGGTAGTTTTTTCCAATAATAAATAATTTACTATATTATGAGCAACTTCATTAGAGACAATGGCTCCAAAAAGACAGTACGTAAAAAAACGACTCCTATTGCAAATCCCTCTGACAGGTTTAAAACACGCTATCCATATTTAAATTTATTGTATAAATCTAAAGGAGGGATACGTAAAAATTTATTAGCTAACAGTTCTCCAACACAATTAAAAGCCTTACAGACCGTTTGCAAAAACTTGAAAGGGGGTGGAATTATATTATCTAAAGCCAAAAAAAAACTACTTTCTAAATATAAAAAAGCAATACGGTTTTTGGCCAGTCCGAAAATTTCACAAAAAAGGAAGCGTGCTCTAATAATTCAGAAAGGTACGGGATTCTTCATACCGGCTCTACTAGGATCTATCGTTCCTTTAATTGCCAATTTATTCAATAAAAGATAAAATGAAAAAAATGATTTTAGTTCCCGCATCGAGTGTCGGACAAATATCTCAAGAAAATAAACAGCTTGTTTCTCCCCAGGAAACATATTATAACTTATTAGATAATGAGCTGCAAAATATATTAACTTCTAATTTAAACAGCCGCTCCAAATTACGAGAATTTCTAAAAATACTGAGCGAGGCCAGAGAAATGAGGAAAGCGATACCCGTACCTAAATTTGAAATTAGAAACTTTCAAGCACCCGTACCTGTTGCCCCATTAAATTCCCCGTTCCCCTCGCAAATTTATTCACCCTTCAAAACGCCCGAGGGAGTTAACGCTGGCGAAGCTGCAGAGCTGCGTCTAAATACTATGACACGCAAAATGAAAGACTATCTCAGCGAGAGAGAAAACGAACAGACTAGGGGAGAAGCCAAATTCCCGAGTCTCTTAAAGACTGTAGATTCTTGGAAAAGGAAATCACCTACGCCGATTGTTAAGCAACACAAGACAATTACTGATGATAGAATGCATAAACGATTAAATCAAGAAAATGAAATATTTGAAGAATACTTAGAAAATACCGATATTGGAAGTCAATTAAGCAAGGAAGATGATTGGGATCGAGAGCTAGGTTCTGAGGAGGGTGCTGTTGGTGGCGTTCTAACATCACCGCAAAAAAAAATTAAAATCACCATCGACTAAAAAATCTCCCAGGCCAAAAAGACAGACCAGGCCTCATTCTCGCTGGCAAGAATAATAAAAATGTGTAAAAATAATTATGTATGAAATAAATAAACATTTTTTTTATTCTAAACAAATCGATTTATTTCGTTTCCACTCTTTCATCAAATGAATACATATATTCAACAACGCTAAACTATCATTTCTTTTTAAATCGAAATTATACAATTCGTTAATTATTTTACTGTAAGAAATCCCCATACATCTCGAGGTTAGAAAATAAATTACATGTGGTCCGCAGTTTTGGCTTTTATTTGATTGAAATTTATGAGTATTGTATTGAATACGCTTGCTATATCGTTCTAGCAAAAATCCATAGTCATGATGTGATCGTCCTAGAGAACAAAAAAGTCCAGAGTGTCGCCCGATTTGTAAACAGCCGTCCAATGAGACGCTGGAAGAGTGTCAGGATCGGTGTTGATTACGAAACAATATGATTTTTTTTTAATTGGAACTTTTGGTAATCTATTAGCGGGAAACACTCCGATAAATTTATCTCTCGAGCGGGGGTCACACTTAAGTATAGATTGGATTTGATTAGTGTTCATCTTTCACGTCACTGTCAAAATGCATAATTTTTCATATTGATCTTTTGTTAAGTTGATTCCCCTGATAGATGGCTTCAAACTTCCGTCTTCTTTCTTAAAATGTCGCACGTCGAAAGTCTCGTTACATTTTACGAGGAACGTGTCTCTTCCTAGATCGTATGCTTTGTCACCAACTCCAATGTCTAGGCTATATTCGGGACTTCGTTTTTTTAATTTCATCGCGGATGACACTATTGTGGCACTAACACCAAATATTACGATCGCGAGACCCAGGAAAATGTGTACTTTACCCATGGTTAACAAAATGTTGAATAAAGACTGTAGCGCTCTACACTTGAATTTTAACAATTTCTTGAGCGTAAAATGCCCCTTTAATTATATTGCCTTTCAAATCGATCACAATATACATACAGGGATCTCTCGTAATTACTCTATGAATTTCAAATATTTCGGCTGTAAACGTTCCCCTGTATGCTTTATCAAATGATGATTTTGCAACGGCTAAGCGAACTTTATCCCCAATTTTTAAAGTTGGCTTCCCAATCATGCTAAGGTTGCCATAATTTTTTTTCCAAATTGCCGATTCATTGTTTTTATTGACATCTTTAGACGCGATTCCCGTTGTAGAATGTTTTCGAGCGTTATAAGATTTTGCAATTAATGGTAGTCTTTGTAATTATTTTTAAAATTTTAGATTTTACCGTGCGAACCAGTCTCTCAATCATAGAGGCCTTTTTCTCGGAATATGTGAGGTAATGGTGGATGTTATAACGCTTTAAGAGAGCGCGAAATGGGGCGTTCCTAAATTCTGACCCTGCGTCGGTACATAAATTAAGAGGTACCCGTTTTTTGAAAATCTCTTTAAAAGCCTTCACAATCTCGCTCGAGGTTTTGTTTTTTATTGGATGAATAAAAATGAATTTACTTAAAATATCCTGAACTAAGAGCGAAAAACGGTAATTGTTATTAAAAGTTTGTAAAATAGGGAGGTCTAATAAATCGGCCATAAATGTCTCGTCAATAGTTGTTACGTATAATTTGTTACGTTTAAAATTTAATCTCCTAGCTCTGTGTTGTGTGTAAGTTGGTTGTTTATTGAGAAAATTTTTAATTTCTTTTTCCGAAATTTTGGGAAAAGGTTTTCTTAAAGTAATACTGTTAGAATAACTGTATGGGTTTTCAACATCGTAATAAACTTTACTTAATTGTTTGTCTGTTTTTGACACCACCATCTTTAAATATATGTGTAGTAATAATAAAAACAGACTATAATAAAAGTTTTTATTTTAATAAATTAAATCACATTTTAAGTTTGAAACATTTTGAACAATATCAAAATATAATTGACTTTCTACTATTAAGGGGTCAAGGCCAAATTACTTTTGGAATCTAACAACAATATGATCAAAATTTAATTGGGGAATGGCTAATAATATCATATTTTCAACTCGGTCTTCAAAATTTGTGCTAAATCCTATTTTACAAGAGACATCGTGAGTAATCGAAGATTTACAATGTGGATTCTCACAATTCTCGGTAATTTCAATCATTTTATCCGTGAGCTCATGTACAATTATGTCACGCATAATATTTTTTGCTGACAAAATTAAATTAATCTCCTGATCAATTGTATGTTTACAATGCTTTAATCTTTTCCACCCTGCTTGGTTGAGAGTAAAACCATAATTTGTTGAATAAAAAAGATGATACAAATAGTTTTTTCCTCTTGCAAAAGATCGTACACCCACGAGTTTTTCCTTTTGTCCCTTGAAACAGTCGATTTTTATCTTTGAACCTTCAAGAGGGAGCTAGGAATAAAAACTAGCAACTTGGTCTTCAAAAAAAATCAGTTATTTCCTTTTCGAATGTGAATAAAGATTGCCAGGCTTCCAAATTCAGTTCAAATTCGGAGCAAGTGTCTAGTCGGTAAATTTTGATGGATGGGTTGACATAACCTATCACCGATACTTCTTGTTTAGGCGAGAGACTGTGAGTTCGAGACATCTTTACCACTACGATTTCACGAAACAACTAACCAATCTTTGCCCTCGTTGATTGTTTTTATTCCGTAATATACGTAACTTGACGCTCTTGGTTAATGACGAATCGGTTTTCGTATTCTCCAATAATAATTATGTTTTGAATATTGGTTAAGGGGGAAGAAAACTTCATTACCCTCCGTAAACTACCATTTCGTTGAATTGAGAGATTGTTAGAATTTGCCGAAGAATCGTACGTTAAATCAAACGCGAATAATGTATTACCGTTTTTATAATTTTCGTAATCAATACAATTACCAGAGTTATTTCCGATTAAATCCATTGCCGAGAAAAGTGAATAATATGACCTACCGTAGAGGTTTTCATTAAAATCTGGAGTTAGAGCAGTTTCTGGTATATTATGGTCATCTAATGAAAGTTGTAAGAACTAGAGATTATTCTGGTTAAATTGAAAAGGGTTTTCTTGACTGGCGCCATTGTACGCAGAATTGTTTACCATTCCGATTATTACCCCATTTGGAATTTTACCTAAAAAAATATTTGACTTCACGAAATCGCTCGCGCCTGTTGAGATTGTCAGAGTTTTAACAACAGTTTGTGTTAGATCGTACAACGCTCTTTGTTTATGAAGTATCGCATTATGTGCCAGCTGGAGATCTGGATTAACGAGAATATGCTTAGCCGTGAGAATGGCATCTTCGACAATCAATTTATATTTCTTATTAACATCTTCATGGGAAATAATTATAAATTCATCGGAATTTTTCAAGAGTCGAATTCTTAAATTCACTTTGTTACATGAAGTCTACCCATATATTCACAAAGTTTCGATCCTGCAATATCTTTACTTCTTTTTAAAATTCCATTGTTTTGTTTATCTTTATTAACATCATCAAACGCTAACGCTGGGTCGCAAAACCCGTCTTCGTAATAACCCTCGGCGGACTTGTAAGATTGTTTGGCTCCTTTATCAAAATTTAAAACTGTTGCTAAATATGCTAAAAACGGATAGCAGTTGTTGCTAGATTGTACTAAAGTCTCATTCATAAATACGTCTATTTGGCTAAAAATAGAATGCAATGGAAGGTTACATAGGGAGACTTTTTTTTCGGCTGCAGGTATATCTATTAAAATCCCGTTTTGTTCTTTTTTAACACGAATTCGAATTTTAAGCATTAAGTTCGACATGTCGATATAATAATCTCCCCCGGGGATAGAAAAATCAATCTGTGTAGCATTATACAAGGAAGCTATAGGGAAATAATCTACAAATTTATTCCCCTCAATATTTCCATTAATCAGGGGTTCGTTAAAAAGCTCTAACTCCGAACACATAGATTCAAATTGAGGCATAATACTTTAGTCAAGAAAATCGGATTTGGTTCTGGGTCGTTTTTTTGTTTTATTGCGTAATTTTGATTTGCGCTTGTGTCCTCTTCGAAATCCAGAGCCTTTCTGTGTATTTAATATGGAATCACCGAGACTATTTAAAAGATTTGTTCCGGCAATTTTACTATTTTTTTTTAACGACACCTTAAAATTTTGACCCGCAACAACATCATCCATTATTCTTTCCCCATAACCAAACCTTGGATACCGAGTGATTTAGCTATGGGTCGAAAAAGAGGTGTTACGAATCTTGCTAAACTTTTAAAAATTGACCCAAATCCACGACCAGTTTGATATTGACTTCCTCGAAATACATTATATCCGCGTCCTGTTTGTACATAATAATTATAATATCTTTCCATGATGAGCTTGTTTTAAGTGTACTTTAGACTAAGAATCCAGTCTTTTGAATATTAATTTAACAATACTCTTTCCTGTCTTATATGGCAGGAGTTCACCGTAATCCGACCTTAAAGAAATTTCTATAGTTTGTATTTGATCATAGATTACTGGAAAATAATCTAAGAAATGAAATCTTTCAACTTGTGCTCGATTTTTATTTTTCGTTTAATTTGATAATTCTCAGTAGGGGTGTGTTGGTGTGACCTGTAATTACAGGTTGTATAATATTTGTATAGACATAAATTCCAGATATTCGGTGGTTGAGATCTGCGGGGTACATACTAATTTCGTTAAAAAGAAGTCTTTCGATTTGATTGGGGGCAAATCCTAACATTTGACCGAGTTTGGGGTTCTCTATTGGAAAGGTTAAAAAACTGTTTCCACCCAATCCATTAACTGAAACTGTCGAATCTGAATTTAAATTAAACTCGAATTTAGCCCAGCTCTGTTGTGGTAATGAGTGTTTCATTGCAATTAAAGTATCTTCAATAGTGTGGTAAACGCCCCTTGGAATTCGACAATGGAATTTGTCTACAACATTTAGTTTATTATTTTTACCTTGTTCGTAATTGTGGAAATCAATATCACGTTTTTGTCGTCGACTATTCTCAACTCTGTTTAAATCGTTTCGAAAAATTATAAAATTAACCGTATTATCTAATTCTAATCTAATTTGAAGAGGGTCTAATGCTTTGCTTTTATAAACTGAGGGGATATAATCTATTTTGTACTCAATTTGTAAGAGGTCTGCTAGAGGTCCAAATATTTTAATTTCCAACCCACTCATTAACTCAATTTGTAAATAATATTTTTCATTTTCTTTGAAAATAAAAAATCCAGCTTTAAGAGAAACATGCGAATCAAAATAATTTTGAAGTTCATTTAAAATTTTTAAATGAAGAGATAACGGTTTAAAATTCCCGCTTAAATCCTTATTAGCCTCGTAATAATTACGTTCAAACGTAAAACTAGAGCATAGCGCCGAACCAATTTTCAACGGTGGCGGCGGGAACGATAATTAGTTCGGCGGCGATTTACAGAAAATAATCGGCGGCGTTGAAAAAAATCGGCGGCGGCGGCGCCTAAGGGGAAAAATTGCCCCCCCCCCTCAGAAATAGCGCCACTCTTTTAATAGACCGCTAGAACTTAAACTGTTAAACACATTTAAAAAAAATACATGTTTAATAAAATGTATTTTATTAAAATAGGAACCACTTGTTTCCAAAACGAGAAAGAGGTAACTTTGGTTACATACTATCATATGTAACTTAATCAGCTAATCAGCTAGGCTAATACCCAAGGCACCACCTTAGGCCTTATTCAATCATAAGTGTGCCAGAAAGAACTTTTTCACAATGAGACCTTGTTGCAAGGATATGGCGTAATTGACGTCACTTCCCAGTCGATGACGGTTTTATCGTCATCAAAAGTAGTTCTGGCGGGGAGGGAAGGAAGTTAAAACCAGTTTTTCGCGATGTTAGTGCTGTATTTTCTTTGGTGGCTGTGAAACAAGGTCTCATTTCAATTTTTAAAACAGAGATGTTAAACAGTGGCACACTTATGAGGAACTATGTTACATATGATACTATTAAACTAAAACATTTACGTTAGTAATAACAATACTGTACTTATTTACTACCATTTCACTAGTATTATTATATATACACTCTTTTGAGAAACGTTTACTGGGCGCCGCCATTATCGTACAGACAACCAACGAGCCAGCCCTATACCGCAGAAATTTCATCCCCCCCCCCTAAAACCGTTTTTTCATCACCCTCCCCGTAGACTGTAAGGTACTGGTGGTCGATTGGGAAGGCGCGTTTAAGTCTATTATCACAAATTATTTTATCTTTGTATCAAAGGAATTTTCAAAATATAATAGATTATTTATTGCTGAATGCAGCTGATAACGTTTCTGTACTTATTACAGAATACGAGGCGAGGCAACTCCAAAGCCGTTTTCTTTTCTCTCTCTCCGATCCCAGCTGTCTGCTGCAGAAACCCTTGGTGCGCGAGGTGCAGTGGTGCCAGATCTTTTGGAAATTATTAATTTTTTCCAATCTTATAACACGAGTATGGTGCACCCAACAGCCTTTAAATCGTAGCACTACCAATAGAAAAATCTATGTAGTTCGAAATTAGATCTTAAAACGCAATTATACTTTAATAATTTAAATTAATTCGGCGGCGAAATAAAAATGTTTCGGCGGCGGCGGCGGTGGCGTTTCGGCGTTATCTAAATAACCGGCGGTGGCGGCGTTCGATCGGCGGCGCTCGATCGGCGGCGCTATCCTCTACTAGTAGCGAAGGTGAGTCAATTTTTATTGGCTATTTGAGTCACGTGCACAGCCCTACAATCCGTCAGCACGTGGCCTGCAACAGCATGGCTCCAAAAAACGAAATTTCTGGTATGTTTTTTTAATATTTGTGTCCCTAAAATATTTAAAAAAAATATGTAACTCTTAGCTGATTATTTTTTTTTACAAGTTCTTTAAAAACGATATTTTTTCTCTCATGGATGGCGCCTATTGACTATCTGTATCACCTACCCCCCCTCTCCCTACCGCAGCCGCAACAAAGCCCCGCCGGAAAATAAAGCATTGGGTATGCTATGAGCGAGACGTCCCTGTGTTTCTTGGTCTAAGCTGACGGCTAGGAGCAACAAACGCAAGGAGAACGCAGCTAGCCTTTAAACACGCTAACGCGGTGTTGTATACAAATTTTATTGGACGAGCCTTTACCGTGAACGTTTTAGGGCGGGGGGGAAGACAATATCCTAATTTTTCCCTTTCGACGGCAGCAGGCGCTAAAGCGTCTAACCAATGAAAAATGTACGCAAGAAAATGTACGACTTTTGACGGGTTGCGTTCTCCTTGTGTGGGGTGCTGTGTTTGTTGCTCCTAGCTGGCAGCATCTAAAGGAAGTTCTTGGTTTCTGTTTAAATATTTTATAATTTTTAAACGGTGTTTATAAATTATAATCTTTAAAAAAAGTACATTCGGTTCAAATTAATGTTTTTTTTATTTATTTAAAAAAATTGTTTTTTGTTGATTTTTCCTATGTGACTAACGTTAAATTTTGGTCGTAGTGGAACCCTGGCGGGAAAATATATACGGCAAGCGATTGACGGGGCCGCTAAAGCGCGGTACAAGCGATCGAAGTTGGCCGTGGTTTATAGCGGGAAAATCCTTGTTCATGGAATAGACGCTTCAATAAAACATCGCCAAGAGTAAAATATCCCCGAGAACCAGGACCTGAAAGTTTTTGTTTGTATAGTGCTTGTTGAAATCATGAATTTTTTTCAACCTGTACGGTATGCGACAAGTGTTTCCGTTTAACTAGGTAGCCTTTTTTTGACATATTAAGGCTTAGCAAAAACACGAAGTTCTGTTTACAAGTGAAAAAATTGCCATTATTTCAACAAGCAGCAACTTGCAGGTCCTGGCTCTCGGATATATTATTTCTTGGAAATTTCTTTGAAGATGTTTTATTTAAGCGCCTATTTCGGCGAATGGGTAGGCCGCTATTGCGCGAGTGTAAAAGTTGGCCGTGGTCTAACTAAAAAATATATATCCCAAAATTCAAAAATAAAATGGCGGTCTCAAGCTCGTCGCTAGACGAGTTTTATTGAAACCCGAGATCGCGGGTTTTTTTATTATAAGTTGAGCAATTTTTCAAAACTGTGATATTTAATGATGAAAGAGTGGTTTTCGAGTTACCTTATACGGAGTTACAGTGCAAAACAGCGTTTAGCGAAATTAAGTTCATTTATTTTTTTAATTATTTGTATATTTTACATTTCGTTGGCTTGGTTTAATAAAGTCGTAACTCTACTGAGAACATTTTCTAATGTAAAAACGGAGATCTTTCCCATAATTAAGTTAAAAAATTAAATATAAGTTATAGTTATGGAGATATTACAATTTAAAAAATGTTGTATCTTGGTTACGATATTATTAATCCAGAAAAATGTTTAAAATTAATTTAGTAACTTCAGAGTTATGATATTATTGATCTAAACAACTGGGCTTAAAAAAGTAAAAACTTGATATTTCCTATTTTAACATAACATTTTAGTTTCCCAACTCATTGCAACTTAATTGTTATTCATATATATTATACTCTAAAATAGTTTCTATTTTATACTTCTTTAAAATACCTGATTTACTATAAGGTTCTAAAACTCTAAAGTTGAATTTCTCAAAAGTAAATTTTTCAAGTTACGACTTTATTAAACCAAGCCAACGATTTTCTGTTTGTGTTGTCCGGATAATGACGTAATTTTACTACGATTCTGGGGTGGCGAATAGTTTGAGTCAGAGTAAAAACGTTTTTCCACAATGGCTGCCTGTGGCCTTTTTAGCAGATAAATTCTAGCTAGCAGACGACAAAATCCGATATACTTCTTGGAATTCTCCGAAACAGCGTGGGAAATAAGGCGGTGGCAGTAGAGCATAGCGCCGAACCAATTTTCAACGGCGGCGGCGGGAACGATAATTAGTTCGGCGGCGGCGTGGCTCGCCGATTTACAGAAAATAATCGGCGGCGTTGAAAAAAATCGGCGGCGGCGGCGCCTAAGGGGAAAAATTGCCCCCCCCCTCAGAAATAGCGCCACTCTTTTAATAGACCGCTAGAACTTAAACTATTAAACACATTTAAAAAAATACATGTTTAATAAAATGTATTTTATTAAAATAGGAACCACTTGTTTCCAAAACGAGAAAGAGGTAACTTTGGTTACATACTATCATATGTAACTTAATCAGCTAATCAGCTAGGCTAATACCCAAGGCACCACCTTAGGCCTTATTCAATCATAAGTGTGCCAGAAAGAACTTTTTCACAATGAGACCTTGTTGCAAGGATATGGCGTAATTGACGTCACTTCCCAGTCGATGACGGTTTTATCGTCATCAAAAGTAGTTCTGGCGGGGAGGGAAGGAAGTTAAAACCAGTTTTTCGCGATGTTAGTGCTGTATTTTCTTTGGTGGCTGTGAAACAAGGTTCATTTAAATTTTTAAAACAGAGATGTTAAACAGTGGCACACTTATGAGGAACTATGTTACATATGATACTATTAAACTAAAACATTTACGTTAGTAATAACAATACTGTACTTATTTACTACCATTTCACTAGTATTATTATATATACACTCTTTTGAGAAACGTTTACTGGGCGCCGCCATTATCGTACAGACAACCAACGAGCCAGCCCTCTACCGCAGAAATTTCACCCCCCCCCCTAAAACCGTTTTTTCATCACCCTCCCCGTAGACGGTAAGGTAATGGCGGTCGATTGGGAAGGCGCGTTTAAGTCTATTATCACAAATTATTTTATCTTTGTATCAAAGGAATTTACAAAATATAATAGATTATTTATTGCTGAATGCAGCTGATAACGTTTCTGTACTTATTACAAAATACGAGGTGAGGCAACTCCAAAGCCGTTTTCTTTTCTCTCTCTCCGATCCCAGCTGTCTGCTGCAGAAACCCTTGGTGCGCGAGGTGCAGTGGTGCCAGATCTTTTGGAAATTATTAATTTTTTCCAATCTTATAACGCGAGTATGGTGCACCCAACAGCCTATAAATCGTAGCACTACCAATAGAAAAATCTATGTAGTTCGAAATTAGATCTCAAAACGCAATTATTATACTTTAATAATTTAAATTAATTCGGCGGCGAAATAAAAATGTTTCGGCGGCGGCGGCGGCAGCGCCACCGAAATTTAATTTATCGGCGGCGGCGTTTCGGCGTTATCTAAATAACCGGCGGCGGCGGCGTTCGATCGGCGGCGCTATCCTCTAGGTGGCAGTGGGCAATGACCAGTTTAAAAATTGCCCGGACCAGTTTATTAATTAAATCGGAGGGGGGTTAGTGGTCCAGTGGACCACTTAATTAATTCGAGGTGTTTTAATTTTTTTAAGTGATTCTGCTTGAATTTTTGGCAATTGGTAGGTCCTAATGTTATATTATTAGTCTTTGGATTTGAAGGTCGGTGTAACGGCGGCTGTGGCATGTTTGTACCATGTTTGTACACTCCAATTCACTAGGACTGTGCGAGTAGTGGTTTTAGGCAATCGTGTCGGGTATCAAGTACGATTTTTTTCATCGAGTATTCAAGTCAAGTCGAGTAATCGAGTTAAGGGTAAATTTTATCTTATTCGAGTCAAGTAATTCAGAAAAAAGTAATATTTTTAACGAGTAGGGTTATCGAGTATACTTGATTAGGAGCTGATGGTCTTATTCGAGTAATTGAAATTAAAATTTAAAATGACTATAAACTAGCTTTCAATGCTGAAAAATATTCCTTTAATTCAAATGAACCACAATTTTCATAACTTTAGTAACCTAATAGTGACTAGGGGGATATAAAAAGACTAGTATACTAAGCTACTAGCCTAATTCTTAGGCCGACATCCGAATTCGTGAAGTGACACTCCAAACCAAAACTAAAACTTAATAATATTGTTTGAAGAAAAACCACGCAGGCACACTACGTATTAAAAACCGTGATCCATCCCCAAGGTCATTCAAAACATTTGTTGTTTGTACGTCTTGTAGGTACCGTTTATTATTTCCACCCCCAAAAAACCATCTTTGAACTTATAGCAGCTTATTCGAGTAATCGAGTATCCGACTATGCAAAATTTTGGTACTCGATAATCGACGAGTTATGTTCCCATTACTTATTCGAGGTCCAGTTCGAGTACTCGATTAAAAAATGGCAAGTAATCGATGATGTTCGAGTACTCGCACCATAGAAATAGAAATGAGACTAGAAGCAAGATTAAACTGTGGTGAGATGCACGAGTTAGAAGGCTGCCATGAGAGTGCCAGCATTCTTTGTGGTAGCACGCCATCTATTTAAAAAAAATTTAAGTTTCAATTTTTTTAATAGATGGCGCACTCCCGCGTGGATTAGTACATGGAGGTTACACGAGCGAAAAAACGCCAAAATACTCTGTAACCTTGCCACCTAGCGGCGCGAGCCCTCAAACCGGAAATTGTTTTCTATCCAGGGGCAAACAAACGGCCTTGCAATTCCATGCTTGATTATCTTAATATTTACATTCATGTTAATATGTATTCGGCTTTATTTTAGGATTTGAAGCTTGGCAGATTCAGCCTTTTCACTATTTACTATTTGTAATTTTAAACGAAATTGAAGATTGATAAAAGAAGCGTGTTTTGATCCATGTGGTTATCAGCCTTGGAAATAAGGTTTTTTTTAAACTGGTCCTTATGACTACTGACCCCTTAGAATATAAATTATTAAAGTGGTCATTATGACCAGTGACCCCTAGCTTATGAATTATTTAACTGGTATCATATAAAATGTTCTAATGTCATTTTATAAGCCTATAAAAACCTATACTACATGGTAACATTAATTTTACACGTATTCAAAATATTGTATTGTTTATTTTATGAGTATCACAAGAATAGTACAATATAGTACTATCTCATCTAAGACTACTGCCTAGAAGACCCTCGTAATTTACCGTATTATCTCTCTTTCTCTAGGCCCCGTAACTCCAGAGTCCCCGGTCCGTTACAGAGGATTGAGGGTTTGGGACAGTTCGACTCGTTCGGGGGATGCGGAGTCGCGGTATATAGAAATCCGGTGAATAGGGAAATCAAAATTGATCGAAACCTTGAAAAAATAAACTGTTCATCTCCTATTATTTGATATTATTTCGAATTATTAAACTGGTCACCTTCTATTTTTTTCTAATTATTTCGAATTAATAAACTGGACACGGTGACCAGTGACCCCCCAAATTTTGAATAAATAAACTAGTCTGAGCAATTAATAAACTGGTCTTTGACCACCTGACCACCGTTATTTCCAAGGCTGGTGGTTATATTCTTCAACTAAAAGAGCAGACGAAAATCACGAAATTCCAAAAACCCGCGAAATTATTTAAAAAAATACGAGATGGCGCTACAAAATCATATCCGGTGCCCCTATAGGGGAATTAAGCGCGGGGGGAGGAAACGCGTTACGACCGAGCCAACGCGAACTCGGCATTGAAATCTTAGCTCGTTGAACATCCTTTAGTGTTTAATCCATGATTAGTAGCGACTAGCGATTCCACTCTCATCAGGGTTGCCAGTCGGGCGAAAAGTCGCCCAATTTGGGCTACTTTCAAACCGATTGGAGACCAAAAAATGCTTGGGCGATTTTTGGGCTACTTTATCTGTCAGTCAGTAGATCTATTTTTTGGGCTCACCCGCGCTATTTTCAAAATAGAGACTTGGCACTCCGTAGCTTTGGCCATGGCCGCCATTGTGGTCATATTTTTCTTCCCACGATAAAACTATTGAAAAAAAAACTGTGACGTAGCACTGCCAAGTCCCTATTGGTCAAAGACTATATATAAATAGACTGACGTGTTTAATTACTCAACTTGCATACAATAGCAGACGCTGGTCAAAATTTTCCCCGTGATTCAGCAGTGCTACATGTAGCGCCTCTAACGGCTGATCAAAGGCTTCACCCGTGTTTCGAAAGTGTTAACAGGTTTATAGTATGGAGACGCCTGTCTAGTAAGCGAAGCGTATATATAGTCTTTGCTATTGGTCGAACAGATTAAAGATTTTGTTTTTCTCGTTTTTTGATATAAGATTACAAAGAGAAGAAAGTGACAAAGTCAAAAGTTTAAATGTGTAATAGATCTCATTACTCGAAAATCACTATTCACTCGGAGAGTAAGCGTAAGCTTAATTCAATTTTGATCTTAGTTCCCTTCGCATTATTGTATATGTATTGATATACTTGTATTGAATATATAAACGTTTTCAGTGGTATATAATGGGTAAAAGGGCAAAATATAAAAAAATGTATAAAAAAAATCCAAAAAGAATGGAACTGAGGGTTGTGACGTTTGTCGCGGCTAATACATTCATATTGTCGGTCGATCATGCAGGACCGCAGCTAGGGCTGGGCGCCGTGCGCGCGATAGGGTATAGGGGCGCCAAAATTGGTCCATATTATTATTTTAGGGGGCGCCAAAATTGCAGCTCGCCCCTGGCGCCATTTTCTCTAGCTACGGCCTAGGCTGGGTCGATGAGTTAGGAGAAATCCTTAGTGACGAATTGGGAAAAGATAAATTTAAAATGCATCGAACGAAATGTTCTGTACTCATTAAGCATCGTTAAGCATGTAATTTCCCCTGACTTCAAACAATCTCTACTCGGGGATATTGGGAATAATGATTTTTCTATATTGATTGATGAATCAACGGATATCAGTACTGACAAACTTCTTTCTATATCGGTTAAATACTTTAGCACTAGTTAATTTCAGTTCATTATGGCTGATTGCATAGAAATACTTTTAACACAATATGATAGTTTAAAGTGCCATTTTTCAATTTTGAATGAATCTCGATTATTATTTATTATAAACATAATATGTTCGGAATTTGTGCCTCCAACTGAACTTTTAAACGCATTCAACCAATCAATGTATAACGGTAACCAATTAGTATTATGTAACTTCTACATTTTTTAATAAAATGATTGGTTTGATTTAAAAATTTAGTTTAAGTGAGCTTGTACCATTTGGTAATAAATGTTTTACTTTGGGCGACAATTTGGGCTACTTTGAAACAACGTTTGGGTGACTTTCTCAAAAAAGACCTGGCAACGCTGACTCTCATGGAAGCCTTCTTTCTTGCCCGTTTCCCTTGAGATTACCGGATATCGCAGTGGTTCTAGTCTCATTTCTAGTTCTATGAGTCGCTCATCCCTCGAATTCACCCTATTAAAACGGTTAAAAGTTAAAACCAATGAGGTAGAATAAATAGAGATCCAAATCCGCCTTCCAGGACCAACCGTTTCGCGGGACACTATTTGTTGAGTTGGAGAGTTATGCCTAGTAAATGAACTTAATCAAATCGTGTTGGCGCCATCTATCATGTTATTGGAAAACTAAACCCTAATATATTTTGCAAAAGTGTCTGCTTATAGAAAGTAGAACAGATGGCGCCAACACGATTGGATAAAGTTGAAATTTAAGCCTAACGTTCCTACTCAAATAAAACGTGTCCCGCGAATCCCAGATTTGTTGGGATCTCTATTCATTCTACCTTATTGGTTAAAACACGCTATTATAATGTAGCAAGACGACGTGCACTAGTCCGGTTTATTTATTCTAGGCCAGGGGGGTCACTGGTCACCTGTCTACTTTTAAAAAAAATCCTTATTTCCCACCCTGCTCCGAAACAAGGCAATAGTTTATGGGGCGGAGTAATTATCATCCCAGGAACAGGTAAATAAAACGTTTTAGGGTAAAAAGAGTACACTTTTAGTCCGACAAACAGGCGAAAAAAACCACCTACTAATATACCTGATTTTCTTTACCCGGGAAATACAAACTATCCCATTTTAACCCACACCTTTAACGCTCATTTTATTTCAACACTTGCCCTTGATGAAGATACCGTAGAATAGCCATTTTCGACATCTGGTAGTGGACGACTCGTAGACTTCCAGTTGACGTTGTGACCAATGCCGTCCAATTTCCAATATCATATATTGACTCGCAAACCCAGGAAACCAATGACTGTATTAGGAATTGTAGATATCCAAATATCCACACCAAATGTATTAACAAGAAGCAAAAACCTTACCATCAACAAAGCACAAAGAGCCACTTGACTAAACGCAACCTCGAATATCAATAAACGTTAAATGAACGCCTTCGCTGTATTGCAACTATATTTAAGACGATTATAAAACCCGTAAATAAATAACAAAAAACTAACAAAGTGAATCACCCTTTAACCCTCTTATCTCTGCTGACTGCGCTAAAACAAGATAAACAAGTAAACACCCATACATACAAACCGCAAACACAACCAACTCATCACCCACAACCGCCATAACACAAACTCAACATTCCCACACTAAACATAAACATTACAATAATAAAATTTCCAATAAAACTGAGTTGAAACCGTCACGACGGTGAACGTTAACGAAAAAAAACCACCGCACCAAACCGCACCAACCGCACATTTATCCGTTAACGCTCACCGTCAGACGGTGGTTTTGCCAACCTTTAAACTGCAAAAACGGTTTTTCGACTTTGCTCCGGTAACGCGTTTTGGACTTTGCCCCGGTAACGCGTTCGCAGCCCACAGACAGACACACACACTCAGAGAGACACGATGACTGTATAACCCCCTCCGAGAGGTAAAAAAAAAGTTAAGTATGTGGAGGAAAGTGAACCTGAAGGGTTACATGGTGTAGTAGGCTGTTTGATCGCTTGGAGTACAGGTATATAAATTTCTGACCACATGTTATTACTTTAATTATTACGTTTATTATTATTAAACTGTTCAAAACATTATTTAAAATGGTTAAAGTTTGCTGTGTAACATTTTGAAAGTCGACGAATAGGAAAAACGTTGCTGGTTTATCGTTCCACGAGTTTCTAAGTGATCCTATTTTATGCAATGAATGGCTTAAAGCCATTGCCAGAAAAGATTTTGAACCGAATATGAGATCTAAATAATCAACCTTCGTTTGCAGCACTCATTTTAAAGAAACGCACTTTAAACTAGGTATTTTCAAATATAATTATTTTGCAAAATCACAACTCAAGATTAGGTATATGGAATTGTAAACTTGCAGCACCGAAAAATCGAAAGCTACGCAATGATATTGCCCCATCAATATTCCCCGGTTATCCGTCTTACATCATGAAGTAGGGAGGGGAATTCCGAGGCTGCGTTAAATCTATTGAAGAAAAGCGGGATGGTCGTGGTAGACTTTTTTACACTCGATCGGTTGATCGCGTCCTCTATTAATAAGAAAATACATCACGCGGTAAGTTTGAATCTTTCATGATGATGGATCACACTTATAGTCCGTGAGCCAGACAAAAATTTGGTACCAACTCGAGGGACCAGAAAATTTTATCATTTCTAGTTAGGGGGTCACGTGTGCATGCCGAAAACACTTGATAGACATCTGGATCGCCCAGCTATCCAAGATGGCGGCCAATCCAAGATGGCGGCGCGCGCCTTTCTATTAACGGCCATAACATTTGATCTACTCATCCGATTGCGACCAACTCAACGTTATAAAATAGGTATTTGTATTCTTAATATATTAGATCCTATGAGTTAATTTCGTAAAACTAACGGTTCACCTTAAAATACAAAATATCTCCTTTAAGTAATTAAACGTATCGCAGCTTAAGCAACTTCATTACGCTAAAAATAATGTTTAATTTTTTTGGTGTCAAATACATGTAAGACTAGACTCCTAGCTTTCATTTGATGTAAATTGTGACCGCCTACTATGTATACTTACCTACTTATGCGCAATATTAAGACAGGGGGCGATTTACTTATTATTGTTATTTATGCGCGAGACAACGAAAGTATAGAGCTTTCGTGCCGAGTCATTGTTTTTGGTAGAAATAAAACGTTTATATTCGATACACAGCCATGCTCTTGGCCCTCAACCCCGGACGGTATAATTTTTTGGTGTCCATTATCACTTGTATAATAGTACGTAGTCCGTTTGGGCCTGGGCTGGGGTATTTCTACTTTTGTTTAAAAAAGTTATATTTTTCCGAGCTGGTCGAGGAAGCTCAGTGCTCTAAAAACTAAGCTAGGTTATTTAAATGAAACATGTCGGGAAAAACGAAATCCAGAAAAGAGTTAGGTGTTTGTGTTTTATGTGAGAAAAAGAGTCCCTTGAACCAGCTTATAAAACCAAAAGATGTAGAGTCTTGGATTGCATTGTACAAAGCTGCCGAAATTAGAAAGTTCCAACCAATTTTGGACATACACGTATCTAATGAAGCGACATCGAGTGTCCCAGATATTTTCTACCACAGAAACTGCAGGTCAACTTTTACATTAAAAAAATCTCTCAAGGAACTAGAAGAGAAGCAAGTGGAACCTGCAGCGGGTGAGCAAAGTGATTGTGTAAATCTTGATCCACGTCGGTCCACGCGAAATGCCCCGTCCGAGTCAAGGGTGTATGAAAAACTCTGTATATTCTGCGAGCGAAATAAATATAAACCTGGAACCAATACCCGCGAACCACTTTTGAAATCTCTCGAACTGAGATCGGATAAAAAGGTCCGCGAAATTGCAATTGAACGAAGTGATTCAAGAATGATAGCTATAACGTCAAGAGATTTAATCGCTGCGGAAGCTCACTACCATAAATCTTGTTACAAGGATTACACTCGTGAAAAGTCATTTGCAAGTCAGCAAAGTGAAGTAGGGAAGTTGAACCATATAAACTGGCAGAAATATCAGCTTTAAACCAACTTTTTCAATACTTAAGAGATAATTTAATTTCGAAATCATCATTTACTTCAATGATAGATCTTACAGCGAAGTTAGTTAATCTAATGAGCAACGAAGGTTTACCAGAAAACCAAATACTGAACTCAACTAAAAAACATTTGAGAAGAAATCTTGAAACCGAATTCGGTGAGTCCATTGTCTTTTTAATCGTGGATAACAGATCCTATGTCAGGTCTGATAATATGTCGCTAGATACGCTACTTCAGGATCACATTAGATTAAAACGCAAATTGATTCAGCTAAACGAAACACAAAATTCATCATCGTTTATTGGTCCAGCGGCAACCTTTTTGCGGCAAGACGTTTAAAAAAGCGTTTTTGAGCAAAATTGGCCACCTGACCCACGAGAGTTGGATTCAAACTATCTCGCGATACCCGAATCTTTAAGCCAGTTTTTAAGAGTATTATTGGCGGGGGAAAATCAACTTCTTTCTACAAAGCTCTCTAGAATCATGTGGTCGCTATCCCAAGATGTTATATATGCTATTTTATTAGGCAAAGTCTTAACTCCTAAACATATTTTACTTCCCTGGGCCATCAAAACCCTTACTGGAAATGTAGAGCTAATAAAAATTATGAATAGCTTGGGTCATTCCATATCCTATTCGAAACTTGAGGAAATTGATACTGCTCTATGTATCGAGAAGTTAGAGAGCGTCGCTACCGATTGCGTTCCACTACCCTCCAACGTCCACCCAAATGTCCCAACTGTGAGGGCCTTCGATAATATTGACCGCCAAGAAGAAGTCCTAAGTGGTGCTGGAACCTCACATAGAGTTAACGGGATAATTGTTCAGAATGTGTCCCATTCGTGTTTACCACCAAGAACCTCTTCGGTAATCAGTAAGAAAGAAAAAAGAAGAACAATAAAAGTTGCAGAAAAATTACTTGATGTCTACGTAATTGGTAAAAAGCAAAGTCCACCAGCGATTGTACCGAAGAACATTTTCGAGCACACAATTACACATGTACAAAATTCTCGAGTCCAGGATTTACTTTGGATATTTTCTAGAAACCACTGTTCTGAAAAACAAACAGTATGTTCTTGGACAGGATTCAACATTCTTACAAAAATGAACGGAACAAGTCCTATTGCAGACACAGTAGGATATTTACCAACTATAAACGCGCCAGCGACTGAAATGTCCACAGTACAAGAAATTATAAAGCAGTGTTTAAAAATTAAGGACTCCCTGAATCTTGAAAATATTGCAGTGGTTTTCGACCAAGCACTTTAAGCTAAGGCAGCTGAAATTGTATGGAGTAACCAAGAATATTTTAAAAATGTGGTGATAATGATGGGAAATTTCCACATAATCTGTAATTTTCTGCGTGGCTTAGCTGTGGAATCTGGGGTGATCGCTGAAGGATCTATTAACAAAGTTCTTGAAGGTAAACATTATAACAGGGCCGTTTGGTTTGGAAAGGCTTCGAAACTTGGATCGAATTGGAACACGACGAAAATGTTTTAGCAGAAGCTAAAACTTCTATTTCAGATATTTGTGAGAACGCAAACAGGGATACGTACATTTCAGCTCTGGAAAACGAATCTTGCAAGCTTATACTGAACAAACTCGAGAAGTATATGAATCTGTTGCGCCAAGAGCGTGGCCCTCTCTCGCAATACTGGATGACGTACATTGGCATGGTCGATACGTTGCTTAGACTGATTCGAGCCGACCGTGAAGGCAATTGGTACCTCCATTTAGCAGCTATTCGTGATATTATTCCGTGGGCTTTTGCTCTGGACAAAATAAACTACGCGAGGTATTTACCGATCTACTACGCCCAAATGACCCAAATTGAAAATACAGCACCTGATTTGCACGAACATTTTCTACGTGGTGGTTTTTCCGTACAACTTCGCGACAAAAATCCGTTCAGTAGGATTGCAGTTGATCAAACGACTGAGGAAACCGTCAACAAAGATACCCAGACGGCAGGTGGGACACGAGGTTTCAGTCTCAAACCAGGGACGGTTTCGAAATATTACCTTACATCCGAACATAGAGCATGGTCTTTACGTCAACTAAGAGAGCAAATTTCTAATCAAAGAGTTCTTTTTTCTCATCACGATTTGCAAAACTCTAGAATTAAAAGAGACGAAGATGACGTTCGTTCGATGTACGAACTATTAGATAGCAATTGGACTAATCCATTTGGCGATGATCCTTCCGATATCGTCAATATATCCACTGGAGCCCTCGCACCCCCGCTGTTAGCCAAGATTTTTTGAATGCTTATCACAAAGGAGAAGCTGCCTATAAAAGCTTTCAAGAAAATCGAATCCAGCATGGTAAGGGTTTTCATGAACCCATTAAAAAACTTCAACTGAAAACATTTTCATCTACGAAACCTCGATCAATGAAAGTTAAAAACAAGAAAATTATTTTAAAAGCGGATCAAAGGCTCTTCGCCAATATGGTTTTAGTAGCAGAAAACCGCAAATTAGATATGCAAGAGGTATTTTCTCACCCACTTGGTCCTACACCTTGGACGCTCGCGAACGCGGATGGATCACTAAAGAAAACTAACAAAGCATCTTTCGCGAAGTTTCTCGAAAATAAAGTGGCTCCGACTAGAAGTTTTAGCGGGTCCAGAGCTACTTTAATCGATGCAATGGCAATTATTCAAAGACTACACGGAGAAAACCATACTTTTGAGGAACTTTCACTCCAAATATTTCAGCAGATGCTAAGTGTTGGTGGAGACAGTGATCGAATCGATGTAGTGTTTGATGTTTACAAGAAAGTATCAATAAAATCTGACGAACGCGTAAATCGAGGCTCTAACGAAGGAGTGGTTTTTCATGACATAAGACCAGGCCACAAAATTCGAAATTGGAGACGACTTTTAACATGTGCCGAAAGCAAGTCTAATCTTATAACTTTCCTGGAAAAAAATTGGAAAACTCAAGAAATAAGAGATAGACTTTTAACGAAGACCATGATCGTGTCGTGCAATGGTAAATGCACGAAACTGAAGAAAGACAGCTGCGAAGACCTTCAAGAACTAGAGTCAAGCCAAGAAGAGGCCGATACAAGGTTAATTTTACCCGCAAAACACGCGGAAAAAGAATACCCGACAATAATAATTGCCGCTGACGACACTGACGTTCTTATTTTGTGCATAGTTTTCAGTTCTAAAATTTCAAGTAACATTTTCGTAAGACGAGGAACAAAAGATAAAATAAGAATCGTTGACGTATCAAAACTAGCTGCAGCTTTGGGGTCAGGTATATGTAATGCGCTTATTGGACTTCATTGTTGGACAGGCTGCGACTCTGTAAGCGCCCTCGCGGGACAAGGTAAGTTCAAAGCGTTTAAGTGCATTTTGCAAGACACTAGTATCCGGGAAGCCGTCTCGGATCTCGGTTCGGAATGGGAACTCTCTGATAGAACATTTTCATCATTTCAAGCGTTAACATGCCAAATTTATTGCGCCAAAACAAAATTCGTTGATGTGAACGCTTTACGCTATCAAATGTTCCGCGCGAAGAAAGGAAACATTGAGTCTGGACAGTTACCGCCTTGCAAAGACACCCTAAGACAGCATACCTTACGAGCAAATTATCAATCTGCTATTTGGAAGAGAAGTTTAGTTAGCTCTCCAGATATACCAGATCCGACAGAAAAACACGGATGGAAATTGAACGATAAGGGACAACTCGATATCCTTTGGATGACCGGACTTCCTGCCCATGATGTTGTACTAAGCCTAATGGCTTGCAGCTGCACCAGAGTTTGTCGTCCATTAAACTGCACTTGTATTTTAAATAAAATGAAATGCACAGCTGCGTGCAAACTCCAAGAATGTACAAATATTGATGTAGAGGAAAACATTTATACTCCATTTGAAGACACTGACGAAAGTGATAGCGAATAAAATGTGAAGTAATAAAGTGACTTTTTTAACATTAACTTCAATTGAGTATTAATCTTTACTAAAAACATCAGTGTGGTAGGTAGGATCTTAGATCGTATGAGCACACAATCGAATAACAAATAAATTTAAAAATAAACAATATTGTTACGATTGGGCGGGGGGATAGGTACGTGACCCCTTAGTAACGCCATCGTATCATTTGTATTTTTCTAAACACATTATTTTTTATTAATAGAGATGGGTAAGTGGGTTATTGTTATTTTTCGTATAGACATATCACGAATTGAGTCAAAAATCGAAATCGCCCCCTATCTTAATATTGCGCATAAGTAGGTAAGTATACATAGTAGACGGTCACAATGTACATCAAATGAAAGCTAGGAGTCTAGTCTTACATTTATTTGACACCAAAAAAATTAAACATTATTTTTAGCGTAATGAAGTTGCTTAAGCTGCGATACGTTTAATTACTTAAAGGAGATATTTTGTATTTTAAGGTGAACTGTTAGTTTTACGAAATTAACTCATAGGATCTAATATATTAAGAATACAAATACCTATTTTATAACGTTGAGTTGGTCGCAATCGGATGAGTAGATCAAATGTTATGGCCGTTAATAGAAAGGCACGCGCCGCCATCTTGGATTGGCCGCCATCTTGGATAGCTGGGCGATCCAGATGTCTATCAAGTGTTTTCGGCATGCACACGTGACCCCCTAACTATAAATTATAAAATTTTCTGGTCCCTCGAGTTGGTACCAAAAAGTTAATTTTCGGCGTCTGGCTCACGGACTATTATTGTAAAATAAAAGTTAAGAAAAGAACTAAAGCCCAACAGAAAAAGAAAGATAAAGGTACCTTCCCATTTCAGATTTTTGTTATTAAAAAACCACTTGTGCTAAAACAATTTACATATATCTAGAAATAAATTATTTATACTTTGTTAACTTCTCACGTTTTCTTGTATTTAATATTTATACATAAGACTTGTCTTAATTTTCTGCTGGCTCTCCCGCGTTTTTCTTGTTTACAGAATCAGAATAAACACCGTCCGATAGAGTTCAGTTTTCCGTGTCACGTGTTAAAAGTCTATCACGAGATCCCACCTTATTTTAACGGCCCCCACAGGAAAGAGGAATTACACTGCCGAGCCAGTTCAGACCAATAATTGCCCCTCCTTACTATTCCTTCATGCTTACATCATTTACATGCAGCCTCAAATTGCTACAAAGAGGCCCCTGCGAGATTTGAGGAATTTACCGAATAAAAGGGCAAGCTTGGAAAACACCCCGAAAGTCTTAAAAAAGGTACCAAATGAAATTAATCCAACTACTACATGTATGACCATAAGCCTATCAACCCTAAGTTCGAATCGAAAGGCAGTGTTGGTTCAAGCAAACGACTGGCGAAAGTACAGCGCTAAATCCACCCGGTGGCGGAAAAGATAAACGTAACGCGTCCCGCAATGCATGATGCCAGCTGCTTTGGTAAGGGAGAGGTGCGTAGAGAGAGAAAGGGGGAAGGAAGAAGCTTCAATTTATCTCTACCAGGTGCCGATACTATCGCCTGATTTCTTCTTTTTCGCCCGTCCAGTGGTGGTACAAAGGGCGCTATGCGCGTTTCAAACTTAGAGGTTATAGGCTTATGGTATGACTGAAAACAACACGAACAAGGCAGAAAACATCTTAAAAGCCACAAAAACGTTACCAAATGAAATAAATCCAACCACTATGACTGAAAATAACACGGATAAGGCAGAAAAATATAAAGAACTATATCTAAAAACGAAGAAAACACGACCACTTTAGAAGTTCCTATCATTCCAATTAAAGAATCAAAAGAAGAAGTTTTGAAACTTTAAATTTTATGTTAAATACTTATATATTTCTTATGAAATTTGTTACAAGAAATTAAATTCAATATGTAAAACTATGAAATAGTTATTAAAATATAATATATAGTTCGAAATACTTTCTAGTGGAATTTATGTTTACATTTTTCAATAGTCAGTTAACATCTGAGGGGGAGAAAAATGCGATGACGTAGGTATTCTAAAATTATTGGGTCGACAGTGGCGCCATCTACTCAATGTTATTGTTATTACTAAATCATAAGGGGGTCGGTCATCTTGGTTGGAAGCTCCTCTCCACCTTGCTGTGTTTGGTGCTCCTAGTTGCTAGTATCTAGTCATGAGTACTTCGCGTCAAACTAAGAAAGATAAGATAGAATTTCCCAATTAATATTTTAATCAATTATCTAGTCATGTTAAAAAAGATACCTCGAAAAGATAGAAAATATTAATAATGTAGATCCTTATACGCTGGATAAAATTGACATGGAAGAAGTTCGGGGAGAAGGAGAACACAAGGAGGTAGGAGCTGCACTAGAAAGCTTGCCACCTATAGAGTTTGGTCACGTTTATGTATATTTGATAAACGCCATCAGTCCATACACTGATGACCTACAAAACAATTATAAGTCTCTTTCGGCGTATAAGAATTTCCAAAATGGGTATATTCGGAATGTTCTTACCAAAACGATTGGTAAAAACTTCGTTGTAAAATGTTCGGTAAGTTCTATCAAAATTATTATAAGAAATTAGGTCTGGTATTTATGTTACTGTTATTATTATAGGTCCTGCATTCACAATCGTTAAATGACAAGCCACTACAATGCGGGATTATCGCTAATGAAAAAGGTCACAACCTGGGTGCACACTGCACTTGTGTCGCGTCACTCTTATTTTACATCGAGTACGGAGTGCGGTATCTTGAGCTCAAAAGCTGTACGGGGGAGAAAAATAAATGGAATGTACCAAATCTCCAAGCTGTATAGAAGCGTACCCCTTGCTCAAAGCCGATCTTACAACTCCTCAAAAGAAGAAAGCTCAGCTTGATAGCTTATTTAACCCTGAAGAAGAAAGACCATCGAAACCAAAAACCCAGGTAGCAAAGCAACGTTGCAATTTGGTTAAATTTTGGTTATCTGGTTGAAATATCGTTGAGTTATTTTTTCAACGTTCTACTAACGTTGAATTGTAGTTTATAAATTTAACTGTTTCCCGGGTAGCAAAATTTCGTTGATTAACGGTTGTAAAACGGTTACAAACTTGTTGTTAAAAAAACGTTATGAAATCGTCAACAATGTCCGGCAATAAAACGACAGATAAAACGGGTGAAAAAACGTTATGATCAACTTTATACTCACCAAATATCCACGATATTAATTTTAACGTCTTTAGAACGTCTCTATTAAAACGTTTTTGTAACGTGATAACAATTTAAACAAAAACGTTATGAATCCGTTGAAAATGTCTGGCAATTAAACGATGTTTAAAACGGTTGAAGAAACGTCACACTCACAGAATAACGACGATATTTTATTTTAACGGCTTTTAAATACAATAAAAAAACCATAAAATGAAATTTACAAAAACTTTTTTTTAACTTTTAACAACAAAATATTTTTTTTGCTTAAGTTATTTCACTTAACCACAGTTAACCCTGTGGTAGATTTTAACATCAAATGCTAGTTAATAAAATCAAATGATTGCTTTTAACACTAGGCGTATTTTAAAGAAGGCACTTTTGTTTCAATTTGTTTATTTAAGTATCAGATCCTTTTTATGAAGATTTTAATATAAGTTACTTTTTAAATAACTTTTAAAACGAGGTAGTTTCTATTTAGTCATTTTCTATTTAGTCGACAAAACTTCTTTCTAGGTTGAGGTCAATACGGTACTCGTTATCACAGCATGCACATTTTAACCATAACAAAACACTTTACCAAAATCAATCTTAGATAAATGGAATCGTTAGTCTTAATGCAGAAAAAACTAAACGATTAGCTAGTTGAGATCAAATTTTGAATTTCTTAAAAAAAAAATATTTTTGCAGAACAAATATTCTCAAAACAATTATCTATTAAAACAAACTTTTATAAAAACAAATTACTTAGAAACTGTCCATTCACGTGGTGTTTCAAAAAGGTTTGGTATGATTTAATAAAAATACTAAAAAAATTAGCGACAGTCTTGTACGCCTAATTAAATATTTAAAAAAAAACACATTAACAAAACAAGAATCTTGCAATAAGCCTGGTTTTATCTAGCCCATGTTTAAAAAGAGCTTGAGAGCTTCAGCATTAGCTGTCTTTGCTGCATTTTCAGTAGGATCTGTTGGTTCTTTCGATTCAGTCAAAGATGATTCTGAAGTTACTGTAGAGCTCACGGGGGTACTAGAAAGCTGTTTTCGGCTCTTCAAACGAGTCTTGGAATATTTTAATCGCAGCTGCAATTACAAACTCATCCGCTTTGTTAAAGCACTCGTTTGACCGTACTGCAGCTATAAAACAAAAAATTTACTTGCAAAAATATTTAATCTAAGAAATACAGTTGATTAAAATTACCAATAACAACATCTTTCAGAAGTAGGGTTATAAAACCCATTTTGTTAAGACCAGCCCAGTTTAACTGACCAACCTCATTATCTAACCACTTCAAAGCTTTAAATATCACCTTAAAATATCAATTGGGAAAACTATACTTTTGAAAACTAGACTAGCCCCTTCTGTTTTGAAAGAAATTACTTGAATGTCACAAATCAAAAAATATGGGTTAATCCATTTAAATAATATTTTATAATAAATTTAACTGACCAACCTCATTATCTAACCCCTTCAAAGCTCTAAATTTAACCTTGAAATATCAATTGGGAAAACTGTACTTTTGAAAACTTGACTAACCCCTGCTGTTATGAAAGAAATTACTTGAATGTCGCAAATCAAAAACATAAAATATGGGTTAATCCATTTAACTAATATTTTAAAATAAATTTAACTGACCAACCTCATTATTTAACCCCTTCAAAGCTCTAAATTTCACCTTAAAATATCAATTGGGAAAACTGTACTTTTGAAAACTTGACTAACCCCTGCTGTTTTGAAAGAAATTACTTGAATGTCGCAAATTAAAAACATCAAATATGGGTCTATTCAACTCATATTTTATAATAAATTTAACCAATGATACCAAGAGGCTAGTTTTTTCTACAGAAGTCTGGGCCAGTAAAAAAATAGTGCAAAATATGGTAAAAATGGCTAATAGCTGCTAATAAAGAAATATCGCATGTAAAAAAGCTAAAAATCAGTATTTTTACAAGTTAAAAACTCGATATTTTAGTGCAGTAATGTTCTAATGTTACTTAGTTGTAACACAAAATTTTAGCCCAATAATACCTTTATACTCTGGTAAAATTACAATTTTCATGAGTTTCTCTAGTAAAAAAAAGTATTATAAATTATTTGCCACATTGGTCTAAAATCTCATTTTTCTTCAGTCCCTAAAAATTTACCATTTTCCATGGAATTTCCCCTTAGATAAAAATCATCAAACATGTAATAATATATTTTATTTGATATTTTGTAATAATTTTCACCAATTATCCGGGCCTGCCTAAAAAGAATGAATAGAATAAATAGAATAAATAGAATAAAACCGATATGCTGGAGATGCTGAGTGTGCCAGGTAGGACGATACTTATTCTATTTATTCTAAATGCGAGAATGACCATTCTTTTTGCCTGCTAGCTACGAAATTAATTATTAAACCATGATTATGATTAAACTAAAACCAACTTTCGAAATTATTAAATACGTGTTATACAAATAAAGCTAAATAACATGCATTGTCATAAAGGTAAATAAAATATTTGCATTCGATTTCGTCGTTTAATTATTGTAATCTAGGCCATTTCTTTGTGTTTATATCACGTGAATTAAAACTAATTTTAGAGTTTATTCTAAGGCAAGGGAATCTAGACAATTATAATTTATTCGAACCTAATAGCAAGGGAATCAAGACTAATTTAATTTTATTTGAAGTCCTATAATAATAATATTAATAATGATAATTATAATAATAACTAATTTATTTATTCTAGTAAAAAATGTTAATGTCCACGGAATGGTTTTAAAAATATAGCGAATTTATTCTATTTATTCTAACGCATTTTCGGTAGGCTTTTTGTCGTCAACGCGTTGTTTAGCCATTGAAACGTATTCTATCACGTTTTCCTTACTTCCGTTTTGAATACCGGAATTATTTTTACTCCATCACGAAGACCGCGAAGAGGGGTATATTTCGTGGTAGTTTCGTTAATTTCCCTCCACAGGTTTAAACGTTATAGCCAAATTATTCTATTTATTCTAATTCCTTTTGGGTAGGAAATATGACGTATCAGCGTTTTTTTCGTGCTTCACATTTATTCTATCATTTAAAGCTACTTCCCTTTTGAATACCGGAATTATTTTTAGGCCGTCACGAAGAGCGTGAAGAAGGGGTTTATTTTTCGTGGTAGTTTCGTTAATTTCCCTCCACAGGTTTAAACGTTATAGCGAAATTATTATATTTATTCTATTTCCTTTTGGGTAGGAAATATGGCGTATCAGCGTTTTTTCGTGCTTCACATTTATTCTATCATTTAAAGCTACTTCCCTTTTGAATACCGGAATTATTTTTAGGCCGTCACGAAGACCGCGAAGAGGGGTATATTTCGTGGTAGTTTCGTTAATTTCCCTCCACAGGTTTAAACGTTATATCGAAATTATTCTATTTATTCTAATTCCTTTTGGGTAGGGAATATGGCGTCTCAGCGTTTTTTCGTTCTTCACATTTATTCTATCGTTTTTAAGCTACTTCCCTTTTGAATACCGGAATTATTTTTAGGCCGTCACGAAGAGCGTGAAGAGGGGTATATTTCGTGGTAGTTTCGTTAATTTCCCTCCACAGGTTTAAACGTTATAGCCAAATTATTCTATTTATTCTAACGCGTTTTCGGTATGCTTTTTGTCGTCAACGCGTTATTTAGCTATTGAAACTTATTCTATCACGTTTTCTATTCTTTCCATTCGAATACCGGAATTATTTTAACGCCGTCACGAAGAGCGTGAAGAGGGGTATATTTCGTGATAGTTTCATTAATTTCCCTCCACCGGTTTAAACGTTATAGCGAAATTATTCTATTTATTCTAATTCCTTTTGGGTAGGAAATATGGCGTATCAGCGTTTTTTCGTGCTTCACATTTATTCTATCATTTAAAGCTACTTCCCTTTTGAATACCGGAATTATTTTTAGGCCGTCACGAAGACCGTGAAGAGGGGTATATTTCGTGGTAGTTTCGTTAATTTCCACGCCACCGTTTTAAAAATATTGTCCATTGATTTTAACGAATTTTTCGTAGGATTTTGTGGTATATGCGTTTTTCCACGCCTCTAGATGGCGACATGGTCTCCACGAACGTATAAATTATTCGATACCTGTAGCGGTTTATTTGAATTATTTTTCAATATCTTTTCGAAGGGAACTAGACCTCGTATTATTTGAGACGGTTTCTACCAGTGGCGGATTTACCATAAGGCTGAAAAGGCTGGAGCCTAGGGCGGCAGATTTTAGGGGCGGCAAATTTCGGGACCGAATTTTTTTAGCCTTTTTACAGAAATCTTTTTGATTTCTGTAAGACAGTTTTCTGATATCTAAATAAGTCTACAAGACATTTTCAGTTGACTTTTCCCTCTTTAATTTCATTGTACATTCAACGTACCGCAAACTTCTATAAGTTCTATGGTTAAACACCCAGTTCCTTGCCCCCAACCATTAATCGGCCTCTGCGTCTCTGCCCATACTTTGTATGAGTGAGAAGAGAGCAAAATTGCGGCAAATATATTTTAACTCTTTCCACTACCGGGACTTCCCCCCACTCATACAAGTCCGACTACTAGTGAGGGGTGGCGAAATAGGGTACGCAGGGTACGCAACTGTGTTCGGACTCGAGGGTTTTTGGGGGCGCAAAAATTTATAGGACTATTAGGTAAGCAATTTTTTTTAGTTGGCGCAGTGGCGGCGTTTGGAAGTTGCCTTAATTTTATTTAAAAAATATAAAAATTTATCTTGCAAAATTTATCTGATGCACGTTAAAAAATTAAGTTACGGAGTAAAATATAAATAATAAATAAATTAAATAATAAATATAAATGCATCTGTATTAGTATTATCCAAGATTCCAAATACGAATTTTGTTTTCCTGAGTCCGGCGGCAACTCAAGTAGTAATGACCGTGCTACTCACTGACGTTTAAATTTGTAAGTTTTTTATTTTCTGTATTTTTTATTACTGCATTAATTTTTTGATACATATGGGTTCACCAAGTTTATTCAATATTCAGCCTGAATTAACCTTCGAAATCGAAAATTTTACATAATCGAAACGCCCGAAAGTAAAACAAAACCTTTTTGTTTCCCTCAAACTTCCATATTTTCTATGATGTAGTAGTGTGCACGACCACGCAAGAAGACATAAAAATTTGTTTAGGTAATTCTAATGTACCGTTATATATTATATTTTAATTCCACTAATTCGAAGTTGTCACCTCGCAGCAAGAGGAGCCGGGTTCGATCCCAGCTTGTGGCACTGCCTGAAAATCCGGAACCACTCCTTCTGCGTAGAGTTTGAAAGTTCTCTCCCCACTGGTTAAAGGGGTTTTACGCCGAAATCTTCGGCTTCCCCTTTCCATCAAAACTTGCGGATTAACGGGAATATTAAGTGTAGGGACTGATGGTAAGTTCGTGTGGCATGAAGGGCCACTCGTAAATAAGGCAATAAAAAATATACATATATATATTGTAAAAAAATAATATAGGAACTGACAATTGTAAAGGTAAGGGCGGCAAAATGTGAACAGCCTACTCTTGGGAAATGTGTAAATCCACCACTGGTTTCTACGTGTATTCGAGGCTCATAGTGAAGTAAAGTAAAACCATGAACTTTAGAGGATTTCTTAGAACATTGAACCAAACGCAATGCTATTCCTTGATTTATTCTTTTTCGGATTTTTGAGACGCAGCTAAGGCATAATCACGTAACCTCCATAGGCATTAGGGACATGGTCATTCTAGGAAATAAAAAATTCTTGGTAAAACACATTTATCCTTAGTTTTTTTAAGATGAGTGGGTGTCATTTAATGATGAAGTAGTCAAAAGGCTTTGCGGCCTATGGCGGATATGTTTGTCCAAATGGCAAATAGATCTATTTGGTCCTTAACTTATATATAATCTTAAAGGGAGTTTAAAGCACCATATTTATGTTGTATCAACTAATTTCACCTTTTTTCTACCAGACTTAATAGAAGCTAAAGGTAATTGGCGCTAGTTAAGTTTAAAACCAGTTATCGCACGTTTTAGCAAACAATTTGGCGATTAACTTTATACTCCCTTTGAGGTTAACAATTCTATTAATTTGGTTAATTACGAAAATTGAGGGTTGATCTATGTTCTATTTTCTAAATAACTTACACCTAAATCTAATGGAACGATCGAGCTATAGAAGTTTAGTATAATTGTTAATTGCAATTGACCTTTAGGGCGGGGGAGTAGTTTCCATCTATTTGGGTCTCAACCCTCTGGGATTTTTAGTAGAACTTTGTAACGTTCTGACAAAAGCATGTTCGGTTGCCATTGCAAATCGAATGAAAATTTGATATATCATATAGGTCTACATTACGTTCGACTTTGAACAATAAACACCTCAGGTACTCTCCTTTGTGAGTAATTTAAAATTACCATTAGAAAGAACAAAACCAACAAGACGAACACTGCAGGTAGTTGGTTTTCTACTACGAGGGCTTTGGAATCTTAGGTAGAGAGTAGGAAATAAGCGTCTTATCAGAAGTAAATAAAAACGTGTTAGGCGTATATGTGGGGAGGTGAACATGAATGGCTATATAGTTTTGTATTTGTAAATTCGCCCTCCAAAAACGAGTATTCTTCAAAATGCGACAAAGTAATACAAATTTTATTAAAAAAA
This sequence comes from Leiobunum rupestre, assembly GCF_980474605.1. Classification (NCBI taxonomy): domain Eukaryota; kingdom Metazoa; phylum Arthropoda; class Arachnida; order Opiliones; family Sclerosomatidae; genus Leiobunum; species Leiobunum rupestre. The sequence continues at coordinate 20,266,355 of NC_143387.1, forward strand.
AGATATTTAATTAACAGGAATATTAATGATATTATTAATATGGGTTATGAGTCCACCCGGCTCCTGGCCCGCGTCTATGTGAGCTTTCACCCCGACCACGACCACGACGACCTCCGCGACCTCCTCTCCTTCCTCCTCTTTGGACCAGATGCTGTGTCTGTAATAATAAAGATATTTTAAACGAGCCTCCAGTAATTTTTAAATAGAAGTAGAAGTCTATTGCTATTTGGAGGGAATGATTAGAGTCTTCTGACAGATATAATTTCTTACGAGCAATTGAACCCTTGACACATCCGTGGACATTTGCTGAAGGGCCGTGTCTAGTGTGGGTCCAAAGAGGTGGACAGCCAGGGGGGGGGGGTATGTCGCTGTAAGCAGTGCTTGCTCCGCAGCTTGTGAAAGAGACTGGCCTTGTATACTTAAGTTGTTAATAATATTCTTGCGCCTCTGCGCCACTAGAATGTCTTGTTTTTTTTTAGATCGCTGTACATTTCCTGCACCCGACACTTTTGATCATCATTTTGCAGCTGAAAAAAAAAGGTTTGTGTGATACTGTTATAACTTATACACAGGGGCGGACTGTTGTCGTTTTAGTCAGGTGGGCATAGAAATCTCGAGGTCACCAAATCGTTAGGAACCCGAGAATCATTTTGGGAAAAAAAGCGTATTGATAGATTATCCCAGTCGATTTGGAAGGTGTAGAAAATTAAATTTAGTATTCTAGAATGGTTAAAATGTTCCCGTAAACAAGGAATTCCATAACATCGCGTCCTCCACCCCTCTTTTGGAACCTGGAATAACCAAATTAGAACTGGAAAAATCACAACTGCCAACTTTGATGGCCGTTGATCATACGGTTTTTATCCCCCCCCCCCCCCGTCTCTACTCTTCTGTTAATGACGCAGCATATCTGACACCTGACCTGGCCTTTACCACCTTTTTTCCTGTTTATTGACTATAACGTATTTAATTTTTAAACAAACTTGTGGGTATGTGGCTTTCATTTAAGCCATGCTCTTTTTAAGAGTCAATTGAAGCTCATAGAAAAGAGATTCCCTTTTCTTCGCCTCGGCATCTGCTGGTTGCGTGATCCAATCCGTGTTATGGATTACAAAGCCATCGAGAATCGGAACGGTGTATTCCGGATCGTTTATCTAAACCAGAAAAATAAAGTTAAAGTGTTAATAATAAACTTCTTACAAATTGAAGAAAAACGAAAATTATAACTAACGATCTCTAAGTCAACTGAACCCTCTTCGTCCATTGTGAATTATAACCAGAAACCTGAACTAAAAGTAATAAAATAAATATTTTCACGCGCATGCGTCGTTACATCGGGCGATCCTAAATTTATGTGTAAAGGGTAGTCGTCTTTGATCATATATCTGAGGGGATGTCTCGAAACTGAAATTTAGAAGTTGATTACCAGCTCATAAATTGTGGGGTGGCGGAGTGGTTAGCACTTTCGCCTCGCAGCGTGGTTCGATCCCAGCTTGTGGGTGAAAACTCCGAACAACTCCTTCCGGATTAAGTATGCAAGTTCTCTCCCCACTCGTTAAAGGGGTTTCCGCCGATTATTTCGGTTTCCCCTTTCTATCAAAATTTGTAGTAAGTGTATGGGAGCTTTTGGCTCGCGTAGAATGAAGGGCTTGCCACCAACCTCCAAAACTGTTTAACCTGGTCACCTTAAAAGGTCGCTAGCTGACTTGGGCCTGTGGTGGTATAATGGTATTAGCCCAGCTTTTTATTATTATTAAAACTTCATTTCAAATTCAGGGGGAATTTTGTGTTTTTTTTTTCATTAGACAGACCCTTTAACGTTTTAGTCTAAATATTATGATCAAATATCCAGCTCCCGATCCGTATATTTACCACTCAGATATTTGAGAGAACCGATTAAAATTTTGGCGTTTTGCACAAAATCTCAGACAAGAAACTTTTGAAAGCTTCATTGTGGATATTTTCTAGCGGAGTTAAATTCACCTCCATAGTGGCTTGAAGAGTAGAAGATAGCCAACAGTTTTTAAACATGTTCACTACTCCCCTCCGAATTACATGTTGACAAAGTAAACATTGAGTTTTTGATCTTTCGTTTTTCGCGTTCGGTAAATGCATACAATCCACGTGATATACGTTTTTGCATATCGTGCACTCAGCGCAGTCACGTCCTACAGAAGATTCATGACATATACAATTAAATGGGTTAAGCTTCTTACTGGGGATTTCTGGTTTAACATATTTCCTACTTAATTTGGTTAAAGGTATTTTATAGGGAATTTCGTTTGCTGGATAAGAAACATTTAGCACTTTGTTCTCGTCGGTTACGTTAACGAGATTGCTCGAACATAGAGAGAGAGAGAGAGAGAGAACAAGAAGAGCCCCGAAAAACGGAGAGGTTTTATAGAGTTGAAAGAGAACGCGTAGAGACAAAAATAAAGTATGTTTTTCACTTCAGCTGGATTTAATTTAATTCAAGAGCCCTATTATTTAAATTTACAGAGTAGACTAGAGCCCCTAGAGTTATAAATTAAAGAAATTACACTAGGAGCAACAAACACCACACCCCACACAAGGAGAACGCAACCCGTCAAAAGTCGTGGATTTTCTTGTGTACATTTTTCATTGGCTAGACGCTTTAGCGCCTGCTGCCGTCGGAAGGGGAAAATTCGGAAATTGTCTCCCACCCCCCCCCCCGCCCGTAGAACGTTCGGCGTAAAGGCTCGTGACGCTCGTCCAATGAAATTCGTACACAACCCTTCGTTAGCGTGTTTAAAGGCTAGCTGCGCTTTCCTTGTGTTTGTTGCTCCTAGCTGACACTTTATGACTAAGCATTTCCTGCACCTATATCCATTCTGAGCGTGAGAAAATAGGCGAAAATGTAGATGAAGGTCATATGAAAATATCGTAAACACGGTAAAGTGGTTAATAAAAAGTAAAATATGTCTGAAAGGGGCCTAAGTATTACTGACTCCGAAAGCAAATAATTGATTATAGTTCTACTAAAGTTGAGCAAATTGCAGGGGAGAATAATTTTAATTTTGACGTTTTTGAATATTAAAATGTAGATACAGAATATCAATCTGAAAAATCCGGCGACGAACGAAGTTTATCTGACAACATCAGTCATGGAGACGAAGATGATGTTAATGAAGGAAATATCCTTTCCGGCGTCTCTAATTTTAAGCGCTGTAAAAAAAATTATATTTTAGATGGAGTTATTTATTATCTTCATTGTTCTAATATTGAGGGCGGAGATGCGTTAAAATAAGACGACATACTTTGTGGTAGGATAAAGCTAAAACAAAATGGAATATTAGATATCAAAAATTTTCCTTTGATTAAAAGATACCAATTAATAAAACTTTGTCCTAATAGCAAAAACGTCGGGGTCTTGAACGTGCGGGGGCGGATATGTAGAGTTCGGGGACTGATATGTAGATTTCACCGTCTAAATAAGAATGTTCTAATAGGCATTTTATTTTAAATCCAAAAAATGAATAAAAAAACACTCGAATGTTGACGGCTTCAAAATTCTTAATATCCATGAATATTTTACTTTTACGATGGCGAATTTTTGTCCCAAAATCCATTGGTTTTTAGCTTACGTTTAGTATAATGGTATCGTTCTGAGAAAATAATCTATTAAGAACGCCGTCTTTTATTAATTTGGCCGGTACCACGCTAAGTAAATATCAATTGTTTTTTAACCATACGTAAGAGACCATTATACCAAAATACTAGAAACATTCAAATATTCATTCATTCTAACATACATACATACATACATACATACATACATTCTCAAATTTTAACGTGGTTTCCTGGTCGGATATATTTGTGCCATATCTTTAGTGGCGTTTAAATTTTATGGGCGACGCTAAATATATTGGGACGCTGGGGAACCAAGTTTCCATTTGGTCACTTTAAAGGGGAAACTTGAAGCTTTAGTAGTTTGGCCTTATTGGCGATGAATCAATTTTATGGCGAATTTATATTCAAGGAACATTTTCCTGAAAATATAGGTTTGAATGTTTTTTATATAAATATTCGATCTTACTTTCTCTCGGGCTATTCTATTAATTTTTGGCATTTCTTGCAAACGTAATACGTTTTGAAAATTTTATATTCTTTTAAACCTTCGCACTTAACGTGAAACCATCTACGACAAGAAACGCGGAACACTTGGCGATCGGGAAAACTACCGGTACATGTCGCGTCTAATTCGCGAGTGTCCCATGCCTGTGTATTTGTAGCGTTGAGCCACCCGCTTATTTCAAAATCGGTATCGCTTTGTACTACGGAGCACATCAAGTTTGAGCCTTTTCTAATCGACTCGACATCGGGCAGACATTTACTCTTTGATAACGATCGCGTCTTATTGGCGTAGTCTTTTTTGTTACTGTATTCCTTTGCCAACAAATACAACCATTTGCGACCTTGCGAGCTACTTATCTTTAGGTTTCGGGTTTTTTGGCCCGTTAGGATGCAATAAAGGTAGAGTTGTCCGTATAAAGCGCAGTCGTATCCATTAGGCTGCTTCTCGCAATCTGTACTCTTAATGCACTTCCATTCTTCCGGCTCAAATGGTAGATTCGCAGTCTGATAGCGCATGTGTACTATCGTACGAAGGGTTCGGAAGTGCAAATCCGTAGGAGAATAGTCGCCCAATGGGTCTAAAATGTAAATCTTCTTGCTTTTGAAATGGACGAGTCCCAGTAACATACGCATCTGTTTCTCGAATGGTTTGTCTGGAATTACGGTGGCAATGATATCTTTATTAAAGCCTTGGTTAATACGAAGGTAACCGGCTACACGCTGGAGGAAATTGGAAGAACTCTGATCTACGAAAAGCTCCTTGTAAACGTTTTCGTACAAGGTTGTAAATAATGGCAAGACGTTATCCGTCTTTTTGATCTTTCGAATTAGGACTGGCATTGATAAGTTTATCAGAATCGATGATATCCACGCTCCGTCTTTCAAGCATTTAAACGTTTCGCTTTCGTAATCGGTTTTGGAAACTGTTTCAAAGGGAACGTTTTCCAGACGACCATCGAAGTTCTTTATTACTTCTATCGTCATTTCTTTTCCTACTGAAGCTTCGATTCTCTCGAGTGGCGCGCTTTCAATATTCTTTATAGAATGGCCTTGAGCTATTTCCGTGTTGGAGCATTTCTCGATTAGATCAACTTTCTCTTTTCCGCTATCAATCAAATCTTTGACATTCACATCGAAGAACCTAAGCTCCTCCATTTCATTGGTCGTAAGATCTAATAACGCGAAAGCTTGGGTCCGTGAAAGTTGAGGATTTTTTCTCCGCTCATTTTCGATGTGGAGATTAATTCGGTCTTTCAACACTATTTGATGTTTACGAAGGCTGAAAATACCCGCTAACCCATGCTTATTTTTGTTTTTTAACGATCTCTCATCATCAGTTTGGACTGGGCTTAATTGCAGTAATTCTTTGCCCGTTGGATTAGATACCACGGGCCATCGACTTCCGGTGTTATACCAATGGTTATATTGTTCTCGGGCCCACAATAAATCTCTGTGATTACGATTTTCCAAGATATCCAATAAATCTTGAGGCAAATAATGCTTTCCCTCATACGCGAAAGCGTCTCGAATATCTGATTCCAAATGTATCACTGTTTCAGCGTCTGAAAAGTCAAATTTGGCGCTTCGTATCTCCGTTACGCGTTCTAAATTGAATCCGACAGCGCTAATCATATTTAAGACAACCTTTTTACGATCCTCGTTCTCAATAGCCAAAAGGATAGGTTTATTTTTAAAACTGGGTTCGACCTTTTTCTCGCTACGTCCAGATACAAGCGGAATATTTTCAGTCGTCAATAGCATCATGTGATGGAGCCAATTTCTTCCCTTTTCGCTATCAACGTAGCTATATTTCGGGCGTAAAGTGTTTGGGTACACGACGTCATTTAATACGCAATAGAGATTGGCCACAACGTATAGTCCGCAATCGTAACCGTTCGGTTGGATAGGGACTTGAGTAGGATACCGGTATTTCCAATTACCCGTGTGTTCGGGAAAAGCGCATTTGGCTATTTTCTCAAGGGTATGGCGACAATGAATCAATATTTCCCGTTTTCCTTCGTTCTCCGGTAACTGAAGATTATCAGTCGGGAGCGAGTCCAAAATGGCAATTGCTTTCTCGTATTTAACAATAATACCAAGCAACCAATGAGATCCTCCAAAGATATTTGTCGTGATTAGGACAAAAATATATTCTTGGTCACCCTTTTCGTCTTCAAGGAATCGTTCTACATTCCCGAAGTTACTTTCTAAACTCGCGGCCAACGAGTATAAACACGAATCTATAAACAAAGCGCTATCGCAAAATTTGCTGTTGCGAATTAAGTATTTCATACACTGATTCAGGATAGCATCTTCAATGTATTCACCGGGTTTGAGAGTAGAAAATTCTTCACTTTCAAGACTTTGGCGACATTCCGGAGAACAAACCCAATGATCGTTAAGGTTCAACTCTCCCACATCGTGAGCAGAGTTAGTCTTACTCGAGCGCTTCGCTGGTCTTACGTCTTCACGGACGCATTTTCCCTCATCTGGTATCTTTCTTTTTTGACTTGTCCGTCTTTCGGTTCCATCAGTTTTTAGGCCGTCAGCTATTTTTGCCTTTTCAATTGGCGTAGACGACTTTCTTTTAATTGGCGCGTTAAAAGTTACAGTTCTCTTCGGAGTATCGGGAATGGACAATGGCGCCAATAAACCATCACTCAGGTCGTTAGATTCTAAGTCCTTCAAAGGCGTCGACTGATGACTTCGTGTGCCAACGATGGAGTCTTGTGACGCTACGTAAGAATCGATGTCCTCGAACCTTCGTTTTCCGTCCGGTTTGGTAGTCTTAAAGTTTTTTTTTCCGGAACCTTTCTTTCTCGTTATTGCCGTGAGAGACGGAACGTCCGGAATCTTTTCCGAAAATGCGCTTTTATTTCGAATCATTTCTACAGCCAACACGTGAAAGCAACGGCTGTTGCCGAAATTGCAACTACAAGACTTTTTCTTGTTACTGGGGTTAACAACGTGGTATTCGTTCTTACTGGGATCTCTGACCACATAAACCATCGGATTGGTAACGAGTGTGACTAAATTTTGTCTCAGACAAACTGAAGCCAACAATTTCTGGGACCATCTACCCGTGTTTCTCTCCGTTATGGGATCCGAAGAATTCGGTACCACGCCCATTCTGGCCGCTTCGACTATTTCGCTTCTGTTCGCCAGGGAGATATTGAGTTTCAAGTTTAACTTTTCGTTACCTTCAAACTCCGGCTTCAAGTGGTATTCTCCTTGGCCATCGACGGCGCGATCGTAGTCGTTTAAATCGATGCTCTGTAAATCTTCTAAAACCATAATGGCGTCGTCGATCTGTTTCTGTTCCCCTTCGAAGGCGCGTTTTATTTTGCTGTTATAGCTCTCGCTGGGGTTATTCGTCGGTGGCGTTTTACGAAAGATCGCGAACCTTTGGTGGCGTTCGGCAATCGCCCTCGTTTTCAAATCAACCTTCAAGTGATTGTCAAAATATTTCACGAATTCCGCTGGCCAAGTCGGATAATATTCTCCGTATTTTTCATCAAAGTCCTTTTGCGTTTCGCATTCTAGTAACGCGCAAAAATGATCTAGGAGAATCTTCTTATTATTTCTCGTGGTTTTTGCTTGATCTAGCCACCGCTCGACGTTTTTCTTCAAGTGATTGTGGCAAACAATTAAATTAGTTTTACCCATTTGAGAAGCGCCCATTATGGCGTGGGTGATAGCCGTTTCTCTATCCGAAACAATGGGGCAGTTCGATTCAAATTCATCCAATTTCAGTTCTTTCGCCACGTAATCGCGCCAAAAGCGCTCGTGGACTTCCAGAGACTTGACTTGGTGTATCAGAAAAAAAATCGGGACAATGGGATGTTCGACGAGCATCGTGTTTATCATAACAACGATGGTTACGAAAAAGTTACCCAATTTAAAGGTAGTATCGCAATAAATAGCCTGTTCCGTTTCTTCATCGTCATTTGAAATCTCTAGTAGACGATTGGCTAACGTCACGGCATCGGGGTGGCCAAATACGATAGTTAAATCGTTCGTAAAATCTATCTGACGAACGAAATCGCTAAATACCGTCCTTTTTAACATTATCACCGCCACCAGAGGGTCGTTACAGATCTTTTTCTTCCGATCGATTAGGTACTTAGCGTTTCGAACTTGTTTGCGATTTCGAACATTAACCATCGGTCGCAACGCGGCAATATCGTCATGGACTGCTTCGTTTTTAATGTTCGTTAAGTCCCTTTCCGCCGCAATTTGAACGTTCTTGTAAGTTCTAGCGGACGATTTTGAGACGTTATCTTTCACATTTTGCAATGTCGAGGGAATAGTGCGGACGTAGTCGTGTCGTATCTTATCTTGGCGACAATTGCCATGCGCCCTGGGAACCCAAGCAGTTTCGTCGCCAATGTAGTGAATAACTGCGGTAAATACGCCTGGAGGATTTTGCAAAGTGAATATCTGTCTCTTGAATCTCGAAGAATAGTCTTCATCCTTCGGACCAATTTTTATTAATTGGTAAAGCTTAATCAAAGGCTCATCTTTTAATTTAGAGGTTCCAGATCTTTTCCACTTCATCTTATCACAAAGTATGTCTTCTCGTTTCGATGGATCCGTCGTTGAGACCACGTAAACGTCTCCGCCCTTAATATTAGAACAATGAAGGGAATAAATACATCCCTCAAAGGTATTCTCTTTCACCGCGGTTAAAATCTCGTGGGCTTTTTTGTTGGTTAGTTTGGACACGTTGGTCATATAAGGCACCACATTTTCGTCGCTTTTACTATTGGTACCGGCGTCGGCATGGCTATTATCGTCTTCAACAACGAAATTATTATTGTTATTCGAAATAACATCATCATCGGTACTAATTAAACCGTCTTCGTCTTCGGAAGCATTTTCAATTATCGAAATATCCTTCTCTTCATTTTCTGAATTAGAAAATTGGCTTTCTGTATCAAAAGCATCATTATCAGAATAGTCGAAATTCGAATTATTCCGCGATGAATCACGTTCATCTTTGTCAGAACTCGTATCAGAATTATGAGTTTCAGACATGTTTTCTTTATTTATTAAAAGGTTTGTTAAGATATCTGTTACAAATTATGTAACGCTCAGATTCAATGTTTTTATTCAGTTCAAATTATGCGTAAACCACGCAATTAGGACTGGTTAACTGGGATTAGTCACAAAACCTGTAACGCCCAGAATTATATTGTATTATTTGTCCAAATTATGCGTAAACCACGCAATTAGGACTGGTTAACTGGGATTAGTCACAAAACCTGTAACGCCCAGAATTATATTGTATATTTTAGTCCTACGTTTGTGCAAACCACACAATTAGTACTATTTACTAGTGTAGGATTAAAATTATCAGAATATATAGTTTCCACAAAAATGTATTGGAAATCAACTAAATTAAAGCTTAAATTAATTCTTCAGAATAAAACAGTAAACTTACAGATCAAGAAGTCAACAAATTTTGGCCTAATCTTTAGTCCAAAATTTTAATACAGCCGATCGAAGAACTAAGCTATAAGAACTCTAAACAAAGAGTGAAGATTTTTGGCGCAAAATTATAGCAAATCCTTTTCACAATCCCCTAGATGGTGAAACCTGACCGCTAAAATTCAAGGTCAAGCTCTCTGAAAATAACGATTTTCAATTTTGTATTATCAGTTAGGTCACGGCCAACTTTGATCTCGCGCGCTACAGCGGCCATCTCATTCGTTGACGTTTCTGTGTTAACCTATGAGCAAAATATGTGTATGACGTGAGCACCCCTAGCGGATTATTATTTTTATTATAGTTTTTACATTGAAGACAATATAAAAACCGAGCGTGGCGCTGAACTCCTACACGTTATAGTACAGTTTATAGGGGGAAAATCCTTGCTCGCGGAATTTCGACGAATGTATTGGCCGCTGTAGTGCGAACAGCGCGTGATCGAAGTTGGCCGTGGTTAGGTATAACCTAAACTTAGAGCAGACAACTTTTGTTTAGATGTTTATATCCCAGGCTGAGAAATAAGGAATTTTTTTAAACTGGAACTGTGGCCAGTAGAGCCTAGGTAGTTTAATTAAAAAATTGGCCATTTGCCATTTTTAACCTTCAAAATCAGGCTTTCATAATCTATGGTCAAATTATCTATTCTTGACAATATGTGCTAGAAGCAAAGACCAAACAATGTTAGGGATTATTATAGTATTTTTTTAATGAACTAAAATTTTGAAGGGAAAAAATTAATTAAGTGGTCACCAGGGCTACTAACACCCCAAGCATTTAATTTTTAAACTGGCGATTGGCCTGTGATAGTGCCTTATTTCTCACACTATATAGCCGCTTATAGCAATGTATAAAGTCAAAACGAACATTGAACTACTTTCACATTTAAATTTCTTTATAACGAAAAACGTTTTTTTTTCTGGTCGGTTAAGCGAGAAAACAGGTGTACAAATTGATTACTTGATTTCCAGAAATCCAGCTTATCACGGGAAATCAAATATTTTTTTGTAATAATGCATAAATCATTTAGTATTTTCTAGAATTCAGTTGTAACCACGCATTTCCCAAAATAATTAACGGTAAATCACCATTAATCATTAACGCGCGAGAAATTCCGGATGTTTTCAAAATTCGCGAGTGATTCAAATTCGTAAGAAGTTGTAAATGTAAATGACGTAATTTACGTCACATTACGCGAACAAAGTTTCAGTAAAGGAGATACCTTCATGGAATACTTATGAATAATTATTTTACATATTTGCTGGAGTGAAATCTATTCACCTGACCTAAACCTCACTACCAACTTTATACATTGAGTCCGATCAAAAGTGTAATCCGAAATTGGCTGTTAACCACTCAATGATATACCAAATGTATTCGCATCTTTGCTTTGGTCGTAGTTACGAACTTCGTTGTCAAATAAAAACTAGATGCCACGTATATTTGAGTACCCACAATCCCCCTTAAGTACATCTTGCGTATTAAAGTTGAATCTGAAAGTTTTTAATCAATGAACTTAATAAGCGCAGTTTAGCAACCTAACAGGAATTTTTAACGAAAGGGAGCTCTTTTCAAAACCACCCTCTTCGTGAAGAACAATATCTCAATCACCCTATCCTAAAAATAATTAGCGTACTAAGCGAGAGCAAATTGACCATAAATAGAAACCTATTACAACACAATATCAGTCACGTTATCCATTAGCTAGGAACTATATATTTCAACTTGATAACCTTCATTACAAAAAAATACGAATTAAAATATAAGCCTCACCACTAATCGGTCAAACCATCTAACCATTAAAACCTTCGGATACTAACACACTTCAAATATTAAAACGGTGTCAAAGTAAAATTTTAACGCTTATGTCAATCGTTCATTAAAAGAACAAGCACTCCAAATAAGAGCACTATAATAAGATATATTATATTTTTCTAGTGAAGGAGCCGGCAAATAAATGTCTGAAATAATTTAATGTTTAAAATAAAAAATAGACTTTTAATTCATTATTTATTAGCATTTTGAAGAAGAGTTAGTTTTGGAAAGGGATTTATAAATAGAAAATTATAATTATTAATGAGAAAGAGGGTAGAATAAACGAGATTAACCGGTAGAAAGAAAAGAAGCCAAAAAGAGATAGAATAAATTTGAATCACGAAATAAAACAATTAACATTTATTGGGACGAAGAAAGCCCATCTCTTAATTTTTGATAATGGTTTTAGTTAATTCCATGGATATTTTTAAAAAAGTTCAATTTTGAATTACGAAGATACGCCTGCACCAAAGAAAACGCGTTACAATGAATAGAATAATTCCGGTATTAGAAACACGGTAGAATAATTTCACTTTATTTCTAAAACCCCACACTTAATTATAACCGTAAAAATATAACATTTATTATTTTTCGTTTAAATATGAAATCTACGTTCACATAATTGAATAATAATTCGAATAAACCGCCACTGGTACAGAATAATTTATGCGCTCTTGGAGATAGTGTCGCCATCTAGTGGATAGCGTAAAACATGCACAACGAAAAGCCATTCGAAAAACGCACTGCCTAAATAGAATAATTTGGCAATAACTTTAAAACCGGTGAGTGGAAATTAATGAAACTATAACGATCTTCGTGATGATGGCAAAAAAAATCTGGTATTCGAGAGTGAAGTACCGAAACAATGATAGAATAAGTTTAAATACGAAAAACCGCAGCTACGACAAAACGCCATTGGAAAAACGCACTGTCTAAATAGAATAATTTCGCTATATTTTTAAAACGATGGCGTCGAAATTAACGAAACTACCACGAAATATACCCCTCTTCACGGTCTTCGTGACGGCGTAAAAATAATTCCGGTATTCGAATGGAAAGTATAGAAAACGTGATAGAATAAGTTTCAATAGCTAAATAACGCGTTGACGACAAAAAGCATACCGAAAACGCGTTAGAATAAATAGAATAATTTGGCTATAACGTTTAAACCTGTGGAGGGAAATTAACGAAACTACCACGAAATATACCCCTCTTCACGCTCTTCGTGACAGCCTAAAAATAATTCCGGTATTCAAAAGGGAAGTAGCTTAAAAACGATAGAATAAATGTGAAGCACGAAAAAAACGCTGAGACGCCATATTCCCTACCCAAAAGGAATTAGAATAAATAGAATAATTTGGCTATAACGTTTAAACCTGTGGAGGGAAATTAACGAAACTACCACGAAATATACCCCTCTTCACGCTCTTCGTGACGGCCTAAAAATAATTCCGGTATTCAAAAGGGAAGTAGCTTAAAAACGATAGAATAAATGTGAAGCACGAAAAAAACGCTGAGACGCCATATTCCCTACCCAAAAGGAATTAGAATAAATAGAATAATTTCGCTATAACGTTTAAACCTGTGGAGGGAAATTAACGAAACTTTCACGAAATATACCCCTCTTCACGCTCTTCGTGACGGCCTAAAAATAATTCCGGCATTCAAAAGGGAAGTAGCTTAAAAACGATAGAATAAATGTGAAGCACGAAAAAAACGCTGAGACGCCATATTCCCTACCCAAAAGGAATTAGAATAAATAGAATAATTTCGCTATAACGTTTAAACCTGTGGAGGGAAATTATCGAAACTTTCACGAAATATACCCCTCTTCACGCTCTTCGTGACGGCCTAAAAATAATTCCGGCATTCAAAAGGGAAGTAGCTTAAAAACGATAGAATAAATGTGAAGCACGAAAAAAACGCTGAGACGCCATATTCCCTACCCAAAAGGAATTAGAATAAATAGAATAATTTCGCTATAACGTTTAAACCTGTGGAGGGAAATTAACGAAACTTTCACGAAATATACCCCTCTTCACGCTCTTCGTGACGGCCTAAAAATAATTCCGGCATTCAAAAGGGAAGTAGCTTAAAAACGATAGAATAAATGTGAAGCACGAAAAAAACGCTGAGACGCCATATTCCCTACCCAAAAGGAATTAGAATAAATAGAATAATTTCGCTATAACGTTTAAACCTGTGGAGGGAAATTAACGAAACTTTCACGAAATATACCCCTCTTCACGCTCTTCGTGACGGCCTAAAAATAATTCCGGTATTCAAAAGGGAAGTAGCTTTAAATGATAGAATAAATGTGAAGCACGAAAAAAACGCTGATACGTCATATTTCCTACCCAAAAGGAATTAGAATAAATAGAATAATTTGGCTATAACGTTTAAACCTGTGGAGGGAAATTAACGAAACTACCACGAAATATACCCCTCTTCACGCTCTTCGTGACGGCCTAAAAATAATTCCGGTATTCAAAAGGGAAGTAGCTTAAAAACGATAGAATAAATGTGAAGCACGAAAAAAACGCTGAGACGCCATATTCCCTACCCAAAAGGAATTAGAATAAATAGAATAATTTCGCTATAACGTTTAAACCTGTGGAGGGAAATTAACGAAACTTTCACGAAATATACCCCTCTTCACGCTCTTCGTGACGGCCTAAAAATAATTCCGGCATTCAAAAGGGAAGTAGCTTAAAAACGATAGAATAAATGTGAAGCACGAAAAAAACGCTGAGACGCCATATTCCCTACCCAAAAGGAATTAGAATAAATAGAATAATTTCGCTATAACGTTTAAACCTGTGGAGGGAAATTAACGAAACTTTCACGAAATATACCCCTCTTCACGCTCTTCGTGACGGCCTAAAAATAATTCCGGCATTCAAAAGGGAAGTAGCTTAAAAACGATAGAATAAATGTGAAGCACGAAAAAAACGCTGAGACGCCATATTCCCTACCCAAAAGGAATTAGAATAAATAGAATAATTTCGCTATAACGTTTAAACCTGTGGAGGGAAATTAACGAAACTTTCACGAAATATACCCCTCTTCACGCTCTTCGTGACGGCCTAAAAATAATTCCGGCATTCAAAAGGGAAGTAGCTTAAAAACGATAGAATAAATGTGAAGCACGAAAAAAACGCTGAGACGCCATATTCCCTACCCAAAAGGAATTAGAATAAATAGAATAATTTCGCTATAACGTTTAAACCTGTGGAGGGAAATTAACGAAACTTTCACGAAATATACCCCTCTTCACGCTCTTCGTGACGGCCTAAAAATAATTCCGGTATTCAAAAGGGAAGTAGCTTTAAATGATAGAATAAATGTGAAGCACGAAAAAAACGCTGATACGCCATATTTCCTACCCAAAAGGAATTAGAATAAATAGAATAATTTGGCTATAACGTTTAAACCAGTCCGTGCAAATTAACGAAACTACCACGAAATATACCCCTCTTCACGCTCTTCGTGACGGCGTTAAAATAATTCCGGTATTCGAAACGGAAGTAAGGAAAACTTGATAGAATAAGTTTCAATCGCTAAATAACGCGTTGACGCCAAAAAGCATACGGAAAACGCGTTAGAATAAATGGAATAATTTATCTATATTTTTAAAACCATTCCGTAGTTATTAACATTTTTTACACTCTAGAATAAATAAATTAGTTATTATTATAATTATAATTATCATTATTATTAGAATAATAATAATTATTATTATTATAGGTTCAAAACTTCAAATAAAAATAAATTATTCTAGATTCAATTGCTATTAGGTTCGGATAAATTATAATTGTCTAGATTCCCTTGCCTTAGAATAAACTCTAAAATTAGTTTTAATTCACGTGATATAAACACAAAGAAATGGCCTAGATTACAATAATTAAACGACGAAATCGAATGCAAATATTTTATTTACCTTTATGACAATGCATGTTATTTAGCTTTATTTGTATAACACGTATTTAATAATTTCGAAAGTTGGTTTTAGTTTAATCATAATCATGGTTAAATGATTAATTTCGTAGCTAGCAGGCAAAAAGAATGGTCATTCTCGCATTTAGAATAAATAGAATAAGTATCATCCTACCTGGCACACTCTCGTCTCCAGCATATCGGTTTTATTCTATTTATTCTATTTATTCTATTCATTCTTTTTAGGCAGGCCCCAATTATCCTCATTATACAACCCCTTAGCAGACTTAAATTTCACTTTAAAATATCAATTGGAAACATTTTGCTCATGAAAATTAGACACTAGAATTAAGTAGCGGTTGATTTTCATAGTATAATACAAATAATTCAAAAATAGATAGGAAGATCTTCCACTCACCATTTTGTTTGCCAAATTTCAATGAAACCAAAAATTTTGCGTATTAAGCCTTTGCATATTAATTAGTGTTGAGCAACTTGAGCTTACCTTTAAGTACCTTTCCGGTTTTCGGTAATAAAGAACTGAATCACCGGGCAGAAAATAAACTTAAAATACCAAAAAATTGAATTCTTGTACTAACAAATTTCTTATTACGTGCAAACCATATTAAAATATTTAGAGAACACCAGGAACTGAGGAAAGCTTTTTGCGTTGTTAGAAATTTCAATTCCGGATAAAAACCGTTAACAGGGTTGTCATACGTAAAACTCAATTTTTATTGGATGGCAGTTAAGTCGGCTGTACTTACGTAATATGGTGGGAATATTCAATTTAT
Source organism: Leiobunum rupestre (assembly GCF_980474605.1). Taxonomy (NCBI): domain Eukaryota; kingdom Metazoa; phylum Arthropoda; class Arachnida; order Opiliones; family Sclerosomatidae; genus Leiobunum; species Leiobunum rupestre. The sequence goes on from NC_143387.1 coordinate 20,282,482, forward strand.
TATTAAATAAGTAAATAATTTATTTAAATCTACCTAATTAATTAAATAATATTTGATTTATTTTAATAACAAGAATTTCCTGAATATAACCAAACTTTATTGTCAGAATAATCTGCTACTTTAAGGTGGACATTTAGGCAAGTTCAGTTGGCTGCTGGCAACTCTATTAAGTAAATTTGTGGGTAATTTTTGTCAAAAGTACGGTCACAATAATATCAATATAGTTCATATTTACACTAAAAGATAAAGAATGTAGCATTGTTGTTGCCTGCAGGTTCGGCTCATAAGGCGGCCAAATTTATGCCCCCAAGCATTTGAGCTATGCTAAATGTTTTGGTATATTTTTTAACGAAGACCCTTTCGCCTCCCCTACGATTGTCTGTAGTAAAAACGTTAGCAAAACGTTTTGATTTTAATATAAAATAACGAAAACGTTACGATCTATGTTAAACGATAATATAACGTTACATGGACGTTAATATTTATGCAGTGGATAAGTTGTGAAATATTCACTTATTTTCAACGTCGAATATAAAGTTGTTAAAAACGAGAAAACGTCAATTTGACCACAAAACCACAAATCAACGAACGTGAAACGTTTCGTTGCTACCCGGGTTCGAACCAAATTTTACAATAAACTTCTTAACGTTAAAATAACGTTGTTTTTAATAAATTTCGTCTCAGTTTATTTTTAGACGAAAATATAACGTTTCTTTTTAGTTTTGTTAAAAACTATTTTTTCATTAAGGATAAATAACCGCTTTAGTCCCATTCGACCGAAGGCGGTTTTTGAGGTGTCCCATTCGACCGAATTCCGCCGAAACGTGCGGTTTTTATGAGTCCCATTCGACCGAACGCTGCTATATAAATTGGCTTTTTCTATGTTTTCAATTTAGTTACTGAAGTCGTTTGCAATGGAGCGGATAGCTAATAAAGGAGGGTATTTATACATCAATAATAATTATTTATTCCGTCTTAATAAAAAGAAACTGAAATAGTAAACTTAACCAACTCTAACCTAACCTAACCTAACCTAACCTAAACATGGATCTTCGATAGTACATACCTTATAAATAAAATACCAAATCACCCCGCCAATTGAGCTACATTTTAAAATTCTTTCGGTCGAATGGGAATAAACGTAAATAACCATATAAACGTTCTTATAGAGTCTAATTCAACGATTAAGTTTCAAATTTAACTTAATACTTTAGTATATCGTTGTTAAAAATACTACAGCAAAACCTCTAAAACTTATTTTTATTCTTACAATTTGTCATTTACCATATTTTCACCCGAATTAAGTTGCCTATGCTCAAGCATAGCTCAAGTGATGTGTTATAATAATTAATTTTATTGTCGGGTATAGAAAGTGATTGAACACTTTTGTACCCCGAAACGGGATTCTAGATGCTACAATTGTAATGCGCGTAGGAGTGTGGTGCCAAGCCCTTCATGCCACGCGCACGTGGACTAACAACTCCCTATACATGCGACCAATCGAAGTCGGCTGTGGCTCTGCCCAGGTAGAGATTATCTAAAGTGAAAGTAAAAGCAGTAACTACGCATTTGTATTATAGGCAGTGCTGCAGTGGTAAAAGTATCGCGCCATTAGCACGGTCAGTTTTAAACAATCACTAGATAGTGCTGTAATTTGAATGAATATGGTAATTATAAGTATTAAATATATTATCAAGTTAATGATAAGCTTATAAAACATTAATAGATATTTACTAAATGTCATTTGACATGATTGCTTGGTATTTAATAATTGATTATCATGACTCAGCAGTTAAGCCTTTGTATCACTTTCCAAAGTCTCATTTGCATTAACAAACTTTTTTTTAAAAACTATGATTTTATGAATTTATTCAAGCTATAAATCGGTTCACATTGTGTGCAATATATTAAGTTAGGTTCAATTTGTTTCCAATAAGTTTAAAATTTAGAAATGATACTTTTCATTTGAATGTTGAGTATTGAAATTGAGAAAAACTACATTTTTCTAAATCTTAAAAATGAATTATTATTACCAGGGCTATATTTACTGCTAATCTTGAAAAATATAGGTCATCACAAATTCATATTATTAATTAAAAAGTTTAGCAATAGACAGTTGTGACAAAAAATTCAAATATTTAGCTCTGATTACATGATTCTTGGTATGCGATACAGCGGGTGAGCAAAATACCAGTGTATTTAATGTGAAAATTTTAAATTCTGGGAGAAAATATAATTCAATTCCCAAATTGATGTCTCTACATTAGGGCTGTGCGGGTATTGATACCCGACCCGATAGTCGGTCGGGTATCGGGTCGGGTATCCGCCCCGATACCAGAAATTTAAATTTTTAATTACCCGAAAGTGATCGGGTATTAAATTTTTTCCCGCCAAATATTCGGGTATTCAAATTTTCCCGCCAAATTTTATCATATTTTACAGCTAAAATGTGATATTTCAACATATGTCTCTAACGAAACTGTACTAAAATACTAAAATAAAAGGATTGTTTTTGAATTTTTGATAAATAAAAGTTTAATTATTTAATTCCCTTAAATAATGTAACTACCCGATAATTACCCGTTATTTTTAGTATCCGAATAGTTATTTTGCTTAGGCTTAAATACCCGAATACCCGATAAAAATTGGCTACCCGACCCGATACCCTAAAGAAATATTTCTGATTTACCCGCACCCGACCCGAACCCGAAAAAGCACTACCCGCACAGCCCTACTCTACATTAGTTCACAATGTTTGTATTAAGTGATTTTAGGAAAAAAAATTAGAAATAATGCTTTTTAATTCAATGTTGAGAGTTGAAATTTTTAAAAATTCTAAATTTTTCTTAACCTTAAAATATGGGATTATTTTCATTAGAGCTATATTTACTGCTTATCTTTAATACTATAGGTCACCAGAAATTCATATTAATTATTTAAAAGTTTAGCAGTAGAGAGTTGATAAAAAATTCAAATATTTAGCTCTGATTACATGATTCTTAGTATGCGATACAGCGGGTGAGCAAAATACCGCAGTCCCCAGCAAACACAAGTGGTCCCTGGGACGTCCTACGAATGTCTCAAAGTGCATTATACGTCCAAGTCCAAACGGATATCCAGACAATGTCGTTGGGACGTGACAAAAATAATATATTTTAGAATTAATATCTAAAGTACATCCAAAATATCGCTTACCAATTTTGACATCTCCTGGATGTCCTTTACAGATCCAAAATGTTTAGCGATATTTTGGATCTGTAAAGGACATCCAGGAGATGTCGAAATTGGTAAGCGATATTTTGGATCTATAATGGGCATCCTGGATATACATTTTTAGATCTAAAATATCGCTAAACATTTGGGACATCTCCTGGATGTCCATTATAGATCCAAAATATCGCTAAACATTTGGGACATCTCCTGGATGCCCTTTACAGATCCCAAATATCGCTAAAAATTTGGGAAATATCCTGGATGTACATTTTTAGATTCAAAATATCGCTAAACATTTGGGACATCTCCTGGATGCCCTTTACAGATCCAAAATATCGCTAAACATTTGGGAAATATCCTGGATGTACATTTTTAGATTCAAAATATCGCTAAACATTTGGGACATCTCCCGGATGTCCATTATAAATCAAAGATATTCCTAAACATTTCGGACATATCCTGGATGTACATTCTTAGATCTAAAATATCGATTAATTTGATGGATGTTCGGAGAACATCCACTAGATGTCCAGAATGCCGGATTTCATGGAACTGTGAATGACGTCCATGTCCAAGAGCTGTACATTTGTAAATGTCAGGACTGACATTTACAAATTATTAATTAACACTTTAAATTAATGTGCGCCACAACTTTAATTTTGGTTTAGATTACTTCTTAAATTATTTAAGCCCGATTACTGGTAGCGCTTACGTCGATCGTCTTCCGGAAAATTAAGAAGAAAACGATCACATTTGGTCTGCCTAATTCTTTTTATTACTAGCAGTTAACACCGCGCGCGCGTGCTAGAAGGAGCTCAGAGGTATGAGTTATATTGTATGGTTCGACGTATATATTTTCTTTTCGCGGCAATTTCTTTTATTTGAATGCATGTAGTGTTTAAAAGGATAAATTCTACCGTAGAACGTATACTTCACGTCCTGTGAATGTCTCAAAGTCACCATTATATGTCCAAGCCCAAATGAATATCCTTAAAATGTCGTTGGGATGTGACAAAAATAATACATTTAAAGTTATTCATATTACATACAAAATATCGCTAACAAATTAAGACATCTCCTGGATGTCCATTTTAGATCTAAATATCGGTGAATTTGATGGACGTTAGGACAACATCCTTTTATGTCCAAAATGCCGGATTACATAGAAATGTGAATGACGTATGTAGGATGTCCAGGAGATGTAAGTTTTGAAATATCAGGATTTACATTTGCACGCGTATGCAAATTAATAATTAATTCTAAATTAATGTGCAACGCCAATTTAATTTTGGTTTAGATGACTTTTAAAATTAATATTTATTAAAAATATTATGTTACAATAATTCAAGCAGCTGGGACAGATTATTGCTACTAGCCCTTACGTCTTCTACCGAAAATTAAAGAAGAAAATGATCCCCTTTGTACAGCCCTCTTGTAATAGTAACAAAGTCGATACGTTGTCTGCTAGAAGGAGTCAACGGTTAAGTGACATCGTGCCTCGTGGTTCTACATCATTTCTTTTTGCGGGAATTTCTATTATTTGAAAGCATATTGTTAATAATTAAACATTTATTAAGTGTGGATCTAAGGTAGAAGGTGTTCTTCACGACATATTACGTAAATCCAAATAATGTAATTTAAATTAATTATTATTTTGCTACTTCCAACCGCATTGTAGATTTCGCGCTGTTATTCCATTTTATTCCCTATCGGCGGAAATTAGGCTTAATCATGGGCCGATGGAGAAACGGGGAAAAAACGCATCTGTTGTCTGCTATAACTCAGGAAAGTCGAGAAACTGGTTTGTTGTTGCGTATTTTTAAGTCATTGTGCTATTTTTCAGAGAAAAATAATTGTCAAATGCTTGAGATATATTTAAAAAGATAATTGAAACCTATAAAAAAAATTTTGAAACCATATCTAACTGCTCAATAGATATTTTGAAGTAATTATCAGGCACGTAGGAACGTTTTGGATTAAGGGGGGCACAAAATTGAATGTTGAATTAGGCACCCCATTCATCGACAGGTTTTTAGCACCCCTTTCAAAACAATTTGGCGCCCCTTCACAATTTCAAGGGGGGTAGAAAAATGTCGATTATTTAATGGCTTTTTTCTTACTTTGAAGGTTTAAATTACTTTTTTAAATACCTCAAGAACTTGACAGTTATATTTTTCTCATGAAATATCATCATAACTTGAAAATCCGCGCAAACGAGTCTCCCGAAATTCCACAGACGACAGATGCGTTTTTTCCGCGGGTTGGCTATCCCTGTCTTAAAATATTGCGATTATATAGAAAGATCAACACAAAAACCCTTATAATAACAATTTAATACTTTAAATATTATTTTTATCTACACATTTAATATTGCTTCAATATTTGCCTTAAAGGGGTTTTAAATTCTAGAATTTAGTGTTATAATTTTTGTATTGAACAATTAGATTCTATAACAGATATGCCCAGAGGCTTCTTTAGTTATTAGGCGAAGAACGAGCGCGCCTATGTGCACCTCGTTATGAGGGGCGCTTCAGATTTCAATATATCCCATGAATTGCTAGTTAGAGACGAGGGGCTGATCAATACATGTAATTAGTGGTGAGTCGAGCATCCGGTTAAACTGGATTAGGCTGGTTGGGGACAAATGTTTTCGGGCCGGAAATGGGCGGGTTTTTAAAGTTGCATATTGGGTGGGCTTGGGTTTGGACCGGTTTTAACTATGTCGGGCTTGGGCATTTGTCTGTAAAAACCCATTACCCAATAGGGACATGACACTGTGACGTTGCAACACGTCACCTATGTTTTTTCCTACATATTTAGGTATACAGTGTTCATCCATTTGATATCCATTGGACGTCCTTTTCCAGGTCCAGTGGACGTCTCAGGCATATCCATTGGACGTCCTTAAGTACTTATTTAGGTACAGTTTTCATCCATTTGATATCCATTGGACGTCCTTTTCCAGGTCCAGTGGACGTCTCAGGCATATCCATTGGACGTCCTTAAGTACATATTTGGGTACAGTTTTCATCCATTTGATATCCATTGGACGTCCTTTTCCAGGTCCAGTGAACATCTCAGGCATATCCATTGGACGTCCTTAAGCATACTTTAATATGTACAGATTTCATCCATTTGGTATCCACTGGACGTCTTTTACCAGGGTAGGTGGACGTCTCACGGACGTAGAAACCTGGGACATTTGGATGGTTTTAGTACGTCCCTTGGGCGTAATCTGCAGGTTTTTGGATATAATACGGATATCCAAAATGTCCAAACTGGATATCTAGTGGATATCCGTGGGACTAACTTGGGTTTGCTGGGTCTGTATTTAAAGTAAAAATTTCAAAATCTGGGGGAAAATATAATTCCATTCTCAAATTGATGTCTCTACATTAGTTCACCATGTTTGCATTCAGTTATTTTAGGTAAAAAAATTAGAAATAATGCTTTTTAATTCAATGTTGAGAGTTGAAATTTGGAAACATTCTACATTTTTCTTAACCCTAAAATATGGGATTATTTTCATTAGGGCTATATTTACTGCTAATCTTAAATACTATAGGCCATCACAAATTCACAATGAAAAAGTTTTGTAATAGTCAGCTGTGATAAATAAAAATCAATCTTCATCTGCAGTTTCTGTTTATATTGATAGACAAATTTATATTGCTAAGTTAGTACTAAATAATTTTGAGGAATGTCATTATTGTTATATTTAGAATTTTGTTTTCTGTTGTCATTGAGTTAAGGTGATTTGTGTACCTTCAATAATGAAATAGATTTTGTAGTACCATATGTTTATGCTTTTCAAAATAGGGATTAATTTGAAAAAGACTTAAATATTTAGGAAGTAACGACAAGTAGGAATACACTTTTTTAAGATGTTTGACCAAACTGATGGAGATTTTAGATTAAGTATTGCAATAAATAGCGTGTATATTTTCCGCCAAAAGCAATTTGTGATATTTTAGAAACAAGTGAGATATTATATTCGCTGTATACATCGAAATTAATATTTAAAATTCGTTAATTAAATGTTTAGTTTCAAATATTCTCGATTATTGGAAATACGATTCAAGTATTTTTAAATAACGTATATTCAAGTTTTAAGTAGATCCAATTTTTTATTGTCCAAAAAAGTGATTTGTGTTGATCTAATTAACTGATATGTTTTAGTAGTTCATATTGCATTGTAAACCAAAAATTTTATAAAAAGGACAGTTCTTTCTTTTCTTAACTTAAATATTTTCCAGTGTCTGTTTATATTTTTATGGCTATCAATAAATTTTTATGTGAGAGATACATTAAATAAAAATTGAGCTATTTCGGAGATCACGCCTGCTTTAATTAGTATGTAAAAGGCATACATTCTAATATAAGACCGACGTTATTTTAACGCCTAAAATACGTTGATTTACAGTTGGTTTCAATTAGAGCACTAACGTTAGAAAAACGTTTTATGGTAGTTTATTGAACGTTTAATAAACAGTTTTTTGTATAACGTTTTATTTACGTTGCACAAGTAACGTTTCTATTAGAAAAATTCTAACGTAAACTAAACGTATTTCTAACGGTTTTTTTATAGTATAAATCACCGGACATGATCTACGTTATTATAACGTTTGATTTCCTACTATTTATCAACGGTTTTAAAACGGTTTTTTAACCACATTTTGCTACCTGGGAAGTGACGTTAGGAAACAAATAGAGGTACCGAAAATAACCGATAATGAGTTCATGACATGGTGTGAAGATTTTTACAACGGAGACAATAAACTGGCTATATTTAGCGTCCTTTCAAAATTTCTAGAAGGATTTGTTCCAAAGTGCCTTGATATAAAGTACCCACCTGTATTACCAGACCTCCTTGATGAGAAAGTTAAAACTTTGTCTTACCCTGAACTTCTTAATTTTTCCGAGACTGTAGATATAGGGTTTAGTGATGAACAGGCGATAATCCTCGAAAAAGAAACCAGGCTACTGAGTGAATCCAAACTTTGGAACCGTTTTAGATCAGGAAGAATAACCGCATCAAATACGAAGAGATGCCGCAGTTCAGATCCAGCGTTGCCATCTGTCTCTTTACTGAACACCATTTGCTACCCAAATTCCTTCAACTTTCAAACAGAATCGACAAAATGGGGCCAAGATCACGAAGACGTTACAAGGAATGTTTATTATAATCGTCAATCCCAGTGGCGTCGCTAGGGTGTTTTAGGCGGCGCTTGAGCCACCTGAAAAAGTTTTGAAGCGTCACCTAAAATTTCCGAAAAGTGCCTCCTACTTGGCAAAAGTTTCTTTAAACTTAAAAATGGGCATACAAAATTTCATTTTTCCTAATCGCCCTCAATATTTCAACTTTACAAACCATTTGGGGAGCCCCCCCCCCCCCCCATCCCTCTCCCATATCAATCAATGAGAAGCCCCTGACCAGTGCTTATGGCTTAAGCGCGACCAGTTTTGAAATCGGGGGGACGCCACTGGTCAATCCGAACAACACGCAGATTTTTCAATCTTTGGTGATTCGCCGGATGGACTAATAAATTATTCTTGTTGCGGAAAAGGGACCCTCGAACTAAGATGCCCTTTTGCTTATCGAAATGATTCGGTTTATTTCCAGCACAAAAATTATTGTTTAAACAAAGAATGAAGATGGGTATATTTTAGACCATTCTCACGCTTATTTTTATCAAGTTCAGTTGCAAATATTGGTGACCAAATCTGGTTATTCGGATTTTTGTGTGTGGACAACTAAGGATTTTCATGTAGAAAGAATACTGCCAGACAATTCTTTCTTCGACGAAGCCATCTCTAATAACAGGGACCTTATCATAATACAGGTGACAATGATAGAGCCGACAGTTGCTTTAATGGGAGTTTCCAAATTAAAGTCACCAAATTGGTTTTCTTCTTATAATTTATCTTTATTCGCCAGGTAGTTTTACTTTACTTTACTAATCACAGGAGTTATACTCAAATTTTAAGACATTTTAATAAATTTACTTAAGAAAGTAAAGAACAGCTTTCGCTATGCGGGTAATATGGGACCTTATGGCGGAATCATACTTATGGGGACGTTATGATAGCCTTATGATTACATATAGTACGTGTTATAAACAACTTTTTTTTATGAAATACACTAGCTAGGTAACTTATATTTCCTTGCATAGCATAAGAGATTACAATTGGGGTAAGCCAGAGGCCACTAAAAGTATTTTAGAAACCGATATCTAAGCATAAACCTTCCTAACATTAACAGGTTGACATCCAAAAATACCACAAACCCACTTATTTAAATAAAAAAGTAACAATAAAAAGTATTTAGAATAAAATATATCACCATATAAAGTACTACGAACGTTATAAATAAATTGTTTATTTACCTTTCGAAAAGTAGATCCTTAATTGTAATGCGAGCTAAATTCGTTGAACTCTGCAGTTAGGGGAAATGAAAAGACCCCAATGATGCAATAACGTTTTTCCGCAATTATTTATAAGGGTGCCTGCTTTATATATAAAGAAGGCCTGAACAGTTAAGAAAAAACTTCCAAGGTACGAAAGAGATGGCGATACTTTCGTCATCCACCAAACAAAAAGCACGGTCAACGCTACAGCTTCTAATCGGGCCGCCAATCGAATGAGCGTTCTAGTTATTTCTCCGATTTCTATGCTACGCCCCCTTTGGTTCGCCTATGAAACCTAGATAGCTAAGATAGGTAGCGGCTAAAGCAGATGCTATTAGGTTTTCCTCATCGTTAATCGTAAATTTGACTTTATAAATAATGATACTTGTATTTTAATATAATTTTTGAATCGTTTGCTTATATTTTGATAAGATTATTTAAGAAAAAACGTTCTTATGACTTTTTAATTGGCCTGTATCAGACGCTAGATCATAGGCGCTACCCATATGAAATAGCATAGATCCATAAATCTACGGAAGCGATTATTAGCAGACAACGCGTATTTCCTGAATGCGCATCATGCACTAAGTTATCGTTAAAAAAATGGCATGTCGGGAGTAGTGGCGTACTCCTGTAATCCCAAGCGTCTGGGTGGCAGAGTTTGTGGATGGCCGAGTGAGGACGATCACCAATTCTACAACGGGTGGTCGAAAAACTTCCGCCACGGGTGTCCCCACGTATCCCCCCGTTGGCGTGGCCGTTACACATATCTCGCCCTGATTAGTCAGGTGGACGAGCGGACTAAATTTGTCCCACACGTTGCAATTACGAATAATAAAAAAAATCGATATCATGTAGTGTTTTGCTACCGATAAAGCGAATGCCAAGTTGTAAAATTTTAAAATATAAAATTGATTTAAATTATAAGTCGGAAAAAGTCTACTCATTTATGAGAAATAAATGACACGACAAATTTATCTATTAATTTAGAATGTACAAGTATCTTGGTTTTTGTTATTTTAAGAAACCAGTATGGGCTTGATATAAAGAGTGTAAGGTTCTGAAACTGACATGCAGTTTGTCAGTTACAAGATGTGATGAGTGTCTAAATGTAAGAAATTATTTTCCCTGAAAGCTGCAATAATTTTATTTTGAGTATTTATGCCTGATTGCTTGGTCCTTCAACTCCAGTTTCTTGTCTTTGGCTAATTTGTGTTACCTAATATATATGAATAATTTTCTTGATTAAAGTTATATGATGAAGATCAATGCCAAGGCATCAAACATATGTTCCTGAAGGCTTGGAAGAAGGATTGTATGAGTATAGGAAGGGCAACTTAATAGAAAAAGCGGGAGACCAGGCCACCTGTTATTCAGATCTGGTACTACAAAATCATATACAATAATTGTAATTTTTTGATTGAACGGAGACAGATTTAGGCTTTAAAATGGCGGACTCCATATCCCGACGAATTTGAATACGCAAAGATGCGCGGCTCATTCTTGCGAAAATTTTAGAATTAATAATCCCCAATTATCCTTTTTTCGCTTTCCTTAAGATTTACAAAGGTAATTATTGCCAGTTTTATTTTTAATAGACCTTTCTATAAATTCCTAGCTAATCAGGCCAAACACTTTCACTTACGAGGAGTGTACCCGAGGTGTAAATCACCGATTTTTATGAAACTCGGGGGGTATGTAGACCTTGAGGTAACATGAATTTTCACCAAGGGAAAAGTTACGCTGGGCTTCCGTTTTGCTATGGCAACCGAAAATGTTTTTGACAACTTAAAATAAAAAAATCTACATTTAAAAAGCATGGGATTTTCTCGGTTTCTAACTAGAACACGTTTTTAACCTAGGCTTAGTGAAGAAGCCCTTATGTTTGGACCACGGCCAACCTCGATCAAGGAAGCGCGTTATAGAAGTTGGCAGTGCTATGACGAATTTCCGGGAACATTTTAACTAGTTAGCTAAGACCAAAACAATTTATGTTATCGCCTATTCATTTTAGTTAATTAAAATTTGGGGTACAAGATCTATACATGTATTATCTTTGTTATGACGAACAGCTTACTGCATGATCGAGGGAAATTTGAGGAGGATATGATTTTAGATAATACGTAATAGCAATTGATGAAAGTTTCGTTATTATGATGTTGGTCACTCACAGTCGCTCAAAAAATTATTTTGACTGGCAAATTTTAAAAGCTTGCTAATTTATTTCGTAAATGTTTGATACGCATATTTTCGGTTGAACTACAAAAGTTAAAATATTAAATACTAGGGCGTCACAAAACCCCAACGGGTATTTTTGACAAAAACCTGAGCGGAACGAGCTAGCGACAATATAAATAATTCAAATATTGAACACACATTTAAAGAAATTAAGGTAATAACTTTTATTTTTATGACATTCATATCATAGTAGTTTCAGCCTCTCCAGTTCTTTTTTTTTTGAAAGCTAGCCCGGTCTTACTATTGACTTTCAAAAGTCGTTCTACGTTAAATCTGGGATCGAAAATTATGCCGTCCAATGTTTTTACGCGCGAAACGACAACGTATGCCATGCCGAGAGCGAATTCGTTGGGTCCGAGATCAACAACAGCTTGCTCAAGTGTTAAGCCCTGGGAACGATGAATGCTGATTGCGTAAGCAAGTTGCAGTGCGAATTGCTTACGAGTACAAGTGGCTGCCCCCTTTTTAAACGAAACGGTGTCTGGTGGGATCGGTATCAGATTGTTGTATAACGACGGACCTGAGTATGTATGTTGGAAAATTAACAAGCACACAAAGTGGCAACTCGTTTAAATACTCGCGAGTATCGGTGGAAATATAGATAATGTCAATGGCTTTGCCTATAGTACCATTGCCAGTTTCCCTATCTCTCAATAAAAAAAACCCTCGGAAGGGATTCCCCTCCTCAATTACTGTTTTCGAGATATTGCGAAATTTCTGCGAATTATCAGAGCCCCCACCCCCCTCCACTTCTCTACAAAACGTTCCCGTACAACTCGCTCCTATCCCCGCTGAGCGCCCCCCTCTACCCTCTCGCTCTCTCTCTCTCTCACTCTCGCAACCCGTGGCTCATACAATTCCTCTTTCTCTTCCGCCCCCCTCCTTTGAAACTTACTAACAGACGACCCTTCCTATCCCCGTCTAGCACCCCCTACCCTCTCGCTTTCTCTCTCTCTCGCAACCCGTGGCTCATACCATGCCTCTTTATCTTGCGCCCCCCCCCCCTCCTTTGAAACTTACTAACGGACGGACGGACGGACAAAACTTTCCCATTGAACTCGCTGCTAAGAGAGCTTCGCTCAATTAAATCTTTTTATGTTTATAAACTTCTTTTGTAGGAATACCGTTAATTACCTGAAGTAATTTAATTGGATGGTTAAAATGAGCAATCCTGGAAATGGTTTGTGGATCGATTCAACGGCAAATGCCTACCTCCTGATTGGCTTCAGTGTTTATGTAAATCGCAGGAAGGCCGCGCCCATCCCAGCCCCAGGTGCTAGAGAGGCTGGGATATTCATTGTTGGGGTTTGAAATTTGGGCCACCTAAATCAAACTGGTTTCTTTCCTATTTCTTTTCGCTTATGTAAAATAGCCGCTTACCAAACGCATAATTATACAAGAGTGTGTAGTGGATGATAGATAATTTTCAGAATAATTAAAATAGAAAGTAACCGATTAAATGAAACCTCTTTGGTATCTGGAAATTTTCAAATTTATACAGAAAAACGTTTATTCTAAGTTATCAAATAAATCTTCAATACTATAAATTTCCATTAAGGGTGAAAAGCAAATACATTTGCGCAGGACGTGAAGTAACTTGACTAACAATGAATATAGTTTCTCTTACGCTATTCATAAAAATCGAATGCTAAAAGCTTTAATACGTTTTGAGCTTTTGTAAATATTTGTAAATGGTACGGTACAAACCCATTTACTTACTTCAATTCAATCCAGAAAAGGGTGTATCTGGCAGTCAGTCGACAAAAATACCCCTATATTTAGCCTCAAATTTTTACTGTAGATGGCACTAAAGGCTGGAAGTCCAATAAAATAGGAATTGTTGCATTTCCCTCCACACTATCCTTTCAAACAAAATAGGAATGGTTGCATTTCCCTCCACACTATCCTTTCAAACAAAATAGGAATGGTTGCATTTCCCTCCACACTATCCTTTCAAACAAAATAGGAATGGTTGCATTTCCCTCCACACTATCCTTTCAAACAAAATAGGAATGGTTGCATTTCCCTCCACACTATCCTTTCAAACAAAATAGGAATGGTTGCATTTCCCTCCACACTATCCTTTCAAACAAAATAGGAATGGTTGCATTTCCCTCCACACTATCCTTATGTCGCTAAAATATCGAAACTTTTTTTTAAACTTAGGCAATTATATTTTTCAGAAAATTTTCATTTATTTTAGAGTAACTTCAGAGTTCTGATTTATTAAACGATCAAAAAGAAAATGTATACACTTAAGTTTTTCTTTTGTAATTTTGTTTAGGTTTCTAAAGTGATTGAAAATGTTTTTTTTATCGTTCTTAATAGTTATACATTTATTTCACGTACCTGGAAACATTCTTGACCCGACCCAAATCCGCCTTGCAAATTTGGACTACCCGGAATTTCTGAGCGTTCTGCTCTAACCATTTATCGATTCCGAGGGATTTTCCAAAACACAATACTAAACACTTAAAAGCAAAACAATGTAAACCATTAAATGAACTTTTGCTCAAACAATAGGGAATGTAGTTCCTTCAATCTTATGTTGAGAGGGAAGGAGGTTGTAACAAACGATCCTTGCGTGAAATGTAGAAATCGTTCTAACTTCTTGGGAACATTGTTTTGAGATGCACAAAAAAATTTAGAGAGAGCAACGTCCTACTGTTGAAATTTCTTATTGATGATTAAACCACAGACCGCTGTCCTATGGTCCTCAAGTACGTTGCCAAAAACTGATTCACGCAAGGGAGAGCTTGGAACCGACATAGCCAGTCATTTAAACGTATTACCAAATTTGTGTATTTATTTATTTAAAGATTGATTGATTTTATTTATTTATTTATTTATTGAGCGAAATCAAAGTATTAATAATTTCACAAATTTTTATTGTTCTAAATTTCTATCTTATAACGATAATGTTAATTTCCAAATGATGATGATTATATTAATAATGAATGAAATGTAATTTATGTGCTATACATGTTCACTAATATTAGGAAATATAATATACTTATAAATAATATGTTCATACTAATTAATTAATATAATAATATTTATGAATAGTGTTGCGAATTCCTTTCAAGAGGTGGCGCTCTAGAACTAAAATCAAGATGGAGCCGGTATAACTGCAGTTCCAGGTTCTTCCTCGCGTAAATCTGACTTTGCCCTTCCATTCTAATATAAATCTATTTTCTTGTTTCTATACTGTCTTTCCTATTGCACCCTCATGTAGAAAATACATAGTTTTAAAAGGAGAACATATAAGGAACCTAGAGATAAACAAAAATGTTGTAGGACAGAGTGCTTTAATTTTGTGACATTTCATTTTGAGTCACTCGGCCACATAACCGGTAGTGTTCAGTTATGCCACGCGTTTAACGCGAAATTTATTAATAAATTAAAAATCAGGTGAAAGCTAAATTATAAAATGATAAGAATTAAAATTGGAAATTTGATTTCGACGATTTTAAAGTATGGGCGAAAGAGAGATTGTGCTGTATATATATATGTAATTTGATCTAATTTTGGAATAACATGAGTTGCTTAGATGCTTACGAATTTAGCATTGATAATTTAAACTGGATTTAGTATATTTCGAAGAAATTGGTGCAGTTTAGTTATAGAATGGAAACGAATTCCAATTCTCCTTGATAATATATAAGATATTTCTCTTTCGAACTGCTTTTCAATTCACAAAGAAATGGATTCGCATTAACTGTGTGAAAATGTCTTTGACCTTTAAATTCCTGCGTACTTATTGAATTTTTAGAACAAGGCGCGTAACGTCTGTTTGACTATCGACCACAATGAAACTTCAAGTATTGGTCAATGAGGTAAGTATAATATTTTTATTTATTTAACTTAAATCTATTGCACATTTAAGTAATCAGGAATATATGTATACACTTGGAATGTCTGATTAAAACGATAGAAATAGGCGTGGTTTACGACCGAGATGTAGATGTAGACGAAAAGTTGGGTTTTTAATTTAATTAATATAGCTTAAGGTAGAAACTTAACGAACACGCGCTATGACTCTATTTGAATCACCCCTTGCTTCTGTTAAACCTGGTGTCAGGAATGTGAATTGCGTTGATCCATCATAAAAATGAAACTTTATACTCACTTTAATCTGAAACACTTCACATTATTTACATAGAACATTAGGGCATTATTGATTTTTTTGTACTTTTTTTAGAATCTTTCATCCTTACACGTCACTCTTACTGCTTCTGGGATAACTTTAGAAGGAAGATTAGCGTTTTTACTTAAATATTTGGAAAAGAGTATCAATTTTACGTAAGAATAGTTCCCATTTTTACATCAAACAGCCCTGAATAAATGAGTGTAACACGGAAGCGGTGTGACCAGGGTGCAACGAAAATTCCAAACATTTAAGCCATATTAGATCAAGCTCGTCACTAAATTACACTTATTCAGGGGTCACCACGTTGATCAGGCTCCTAAAATTACTTACAAAATTGTCTAACCAGAGAGTTTTGCTTTCCTTTAACGGGAACAATGTTTTTATCGAACCAAAAGTAACAATAATAGAATCCATCATTAATAAGTTTATATTGAAGTGATTAGTTGAAATTAAGTAAAAATAGTTTTTAAAATTGTTCATTTAACAGTGTCAAATTGCTATGGTCGTACTGCTGCTACCCTTGTGACGTCATAAGGGTAAATAAACGTCATTGGGTGAATGATAATTTTGACTGTTTGGGAGGATTTTATTGATATTTTCCCATGGCCTCCATGACCCGGCCGCAACCAATTTGATATTTCAAATAGATATTGTAACAAAATTTTTACCATTTTTTACGTCTAAAATTAATTATTTGTGTTTTAATTATGAAATATAATTTCGAGTTCATAATTATCACTAAATTTCCGACCCCAAGAAACGAAAAAGCTTGAATAATTTTAAAAAGCTTAAGCGTTTTACCCGGACGTAAACGAATAAATTCCGAATAATAATGTAATAATTATAGAGAATAAAGTTGTAGATATCTGTAAATTGTTTCAATCTCTGAAGTTTAATAACTGTTTAATTTTAAAGAATGAAAAGTTTTAATTAACCTTAGTATTTAAGCTAGAATTAAGACCCAAACAAGGGTACATGCGAAAACAGTCCGGGAAGCAATGTTGAAAAAATTAGTTTCCTGCGCGAAATTGGTCGGTCGAGTGAATTAAGTGACAGGCTGCTTTCCCTATTCACCCCCCCTTACGCAATTTCCAGTTTTCCTTCCTCCAACGATGGCGCTGTTTCCCATAACGATCGCAAAATAAAGTTTCTTTAGATTTAGGTATTTCTCCCTTGGTTGCTTTTGAAAATCACTCCCCTCTCGGAAATTTCCCCTCTCTGACAACGTTTCCTTGTGCCCACCCACTTTCTTGGAAAACAACGTTATTACGTAGGAAAAGCGCGTCTTCACGTGATTGGTGAAACGAAATTTTCGCCCACCGACTTTCGGTTGCGATCTGTAACTTTGGCGAGGAAGAGTTCCCCGAAGCTTCCACTAAGGAAAGACTTAGAGGAAATCATACACACCTACCGGGCGCCGAAAACCACTGACTTTAGACGTCATCCAAAGTAATAAATTGGTGTAACCGTCACTCAAAACTCCATTCTGGTAATAATATGACATTTCCAATTGAGGCTGACCTTCAGAGAGTGAAAGACCATCCACACTTAATCACAGATTTTTGAATAATATTTACGCGAATGAACTGCCCTAAGAAGACCATTTATTATTTTGATTAATTTATTGATGCAATGGAAAAATATCATAAAAAGTTAAATGTTTTACATCTTTACCCTACGAAGAATGCCTTTATTTTTCTTGGGAATAATTACAATGTGGAATTTAACCCCGGCACTAGTGGGGCGAGGAGGGGAAAACGTCCCTGGCTAGTGCACTTCAATCGTGCCTGAAGCCGTCAGTTTTTAGGAGCCAATGAGATCCGATTTTTTTTGGTGGGAAGGAGCTTTCTTTTCGAGCATGAAGTGCCCTACAGCTAAGACCATTTACACCTGGCCTGCAATGAAGGTAGGCGTTGTTGTTAGGGTAGTGTCACCGCTACCCCAACGCCATCACCGTTATTTAGAGGCAACTCTCGTCCACAAGGGAATTCGGGCTGAAAAAACGCGTTCACTTCGCGCTCCTCTCCCGACATTTTACTCGGTCGCCCCGCGAGTCGTGACCAATTTTCGCCCGTTATTTATGGCGTCAAGAGAAAACAGCGGAAGAGAGCGCGAAGTTGCGAACCGTTCGCCTCGTAAAGAAGGGGGATAAAAAGGGGGGGTTGCTGTATGTTTGTGGATTACTATCGCGGATTTTCTCCACTTGGTGGTGTTTTGTAGCGGAAACTCTGAAATCGGAGTTATGACGTTGGCATTGTAGTCCAGGTGTAAATGGTCTTAACCTACACCAAATTAAAAGCTTGTGTGCCCTTTAAAAGCAAAACTCATCAAATATTGGTCGTAGAACGGTTCGTGAACCATATTTTAGGGGTTAGAAATTTTTCATTTCAGGATCGAGCTTTTTGGGGGGGGGGGGGGGGGCACAATCTCATTATACTCCCCTGTTACCTAAAACGTCGCCGTATCTTCAAATCCGCCTTTGATAAAATGATTTTTTTTTAGTTTTCAAAAATGACTAGCTGTAATTAACAAAAGTTAGAAATACAGGATTATACAATAAAAATAAAAATTTAATACAGTTGATAAAATGATTTAAAAGAGAAATTTAATGTTACGTATTTAAGGCATATTGGCTTCGGCTAAAGGTTAGACATAAACTTGAAAAAGATGTAACCAGATTTATTTGGAAAAATCATAAAGCAACCTCCATGGAGCCCAAGAATATTTTTTAATATCGAAGATAAGAGTGGTTATTATTGACCTATCAAGTTCTCAATTTTATGTGCCCCTGACTGGGGTAGCGCATTCGGAGCTAGCGCCACGGTGTATTCATTACTGCTTCCAACCTCGAAATTCACAGTTTACTTTCCCTCGTTACCATAAAGCAACCAAGGAGGATAGCAGGGAGAGCCGACTCCGCCTTTGGAGTGTGTAAAGTGATTTTTGAAACGCGAACCTGCTGCCCCCTGGTTACCATGCTGAACTATTTTTTTCAATCAGAATTTCATGATGGCTGACGAAAGTCAAAAAAATATTTCCTCAAATTGGAAATATTACGGTGGAAAATCTTGCACTTTTTTTAAATTGTGAAAATGCACAGGGTAAATTAAAGACTAGAATTTCTTTTTTTTGGCTTCCCAAAAGACAAACAGAGGTTAGTTATAATAAATTATTTATTTTTATTGATATATTTTTATGTAAAATTGATGTAAAAAATGGATAGAAAACTCGGGTAGGGTAGATTTAATTGGGAAAGAGGACTAAGTGGTCAAAGGGTAGCAGCCAAAGGTGAAAGAACATAGCTAGTACTTGTATACGAGACAGTTGAAAAAATGAAACCAATTTTTATGGACCTTTTCCGAAAATTACCTATTTGACACTGTCAAATTGACAGGTATAGGAGAAACAATTTCAGCTTTGTTAAGCGAAGTTGATTTCACAAATATCTGTCATGAAATTAAACTTGAAATAATTAGGCTTTATCTGCGATTGAGGTTGCATCATGAAGTGAGATTAAAAAATCGTCAGATTTTTGAAGAGCATGAAAAGAAACGGAAAGAGAGAGCAAAAAAAAAGAGATAAGAACAGGAAATGTCAGAAAAAAACTAGATAAACTTAGGCACATTTAGAATATATAAAAAAGACGTTTATTTACCTGCAATAAACTGATCTTTATACATTTAAAAAGTATATTATAGTTTTTTTAGCTTCGATAAACAAGTTCTTAAATTGGAGGTCTTGTTTAGAGTTTCAAACTTTTGATTTATTTGAAATTCACCGCGTACTTCTCTTAAGCCTTTTGTTACAGCCGATTTAGCAGACGACCAACTAATGGTTTTCAGCAGGCTAACCAGGGGCCACTATAGCGGGAGATGGGTGACGTCATTCTCTCCGGTGACATTAAATTCTTGGCAGAACCGCTATTTGAGCTCTGATTGGCTGAGATCTGGCTTCGTCTGCCACGGCGTTTGGGCCATTTGCCAGTTACACGGCAGCATTCTAGTTACCTATGAGATTTCTATGGCCACTAGTGTCAGCAGGTCTACCAGTCACTTAACAAAAAACATACGGAGTCGGCTCTCCCTGCTATCCTCCTTGAAGCAACTGTCGGCTCTATCATTGCCACCTGTATAATTATGAAAAGGCCCCTGTTATTAGAGATAACCATGAATCTAGCCGATTATTAGAAAAAAAACGACTTTACCGGAGAGCGTGGTGCCATCTATTTATGGCAAAAGAAGCTAAAGTTTAAAATAGCCAAATGATACCGTCATCAATAAGCCATTGTAAATTATTATATTTACACCTCTTGTACACTATTTAGTGGATTTTAACCTGAATTAAAATATATTGTTTAAAATTACTGTAATTTATGTTATTGATCAATTTAAAAACGAGCCATTCAACGCGAGGGGTACCTATAAGTACCTGCTTTTTGGGTCAAAATGCAGCTTAACTATCTTGTTTTTATTTCGATGCTAGCGACATCTGTTGAAAGAAGAGTTACTTCACGTCGAGCCGACACTTGCTTTAAGTATATGAGGCTATTAAAATTGTATCCCTTTCAGTGATCTTCATTTACTATATTTCGTCCAAAGTAATTTGACAAAATGTATGTGAGGAACATGCCTCATAAATTAAAATAAATTTATTATAATTAATTATTACTATAGATAGACCACGAATAGACCACAAAAAGGACGACTTCAAAAACTTTTCCAAACTCGATTGTTAAATCCTCAAAAAGAGAGATTTTCCTGCTTTTGAAACATCCTGGCGGAAAACAGTCGGCCCTGATTCGGTTTGTACGAAGCTTTAAGAGTTGAAAGAACATCATCTCTTTTTCGGTTTCATGACATACCGGTAGTTCTGATTCCACGAAAAAAAAAAGAGAAATGGTTGAAGTGGATCTTGACTAGTGAATCTCGTGTTTTCGACTGCTTTAAATTCCTAGAAGAAATCAATTTCAAATAAACCGAGAAAGTTGAACATTGCAAAAAAGTACCCTTCGAGTTTTAAGATATTGATGAAATAGATTCACGTACCGATACTATAATACGCTTTATTTTAAACAATCAAAATTATAATTTGAAATAACAGTAAAGTAGATTTTTCTTCCTCATTTACCTTCCTTAAAGTAAAGAGTGGCAGGAAATTTCAGTCGAAATGTTTGTAGTGTTTCATTTGATATATGCATTATTTAAAAAATAACGAGAGTGATCGTTGAACTAAAGTAGTGGTTGCCGAAATTTGGCTATCTTTAGCAAATGCCGATCTTAATCTTAAAAATGTTTCTATCCAAAATATATGAACTCCTATGATAAAAAAATATTATAAGACAGAGCGATTTCGAACTTAAAAATGGTGTTCTTTTAAATTTTAAATCTTCACATTCCTTAACTAGAGAATAAAAACTGTATAAAACGTAAAGAACTAAAAATTATTTTCTTAAAATAAGTAAAAATTATCAATAAAAATAAAAATTTAAAGATCTAATTAATTTTACGTGAGATGGGGGTTTTTTTTTTAAATTTCACTTCCTTATCAACAGCCCCAAAATGCCAACATAGCGTGTTTATCGTAATTCCCAAGTCTTCAGCTTGAAAATAAGGTATTTGAAAGCTTTTTGAGCTAATTCGATCCAAAATGAAAAAATTTGGGACAAGGTAATGGAATCAAACCTTACACTGCCAAATTGAACATTCAGTATTACCTTCCTTACTCTTAAAAATTGAACATTCAGTATTACCTTCCTTACTATTAAATATTGAACTTTAAGATTGTTAGACGAATTGTTAGGTATAAGCGCAACCCTGAAAAAAAAATTGGCAACCACTAAGATATGGGTCACCGACTTATTTACAACCAACATCCGCTGAGTTTCCGCTTTTCACAATCCGCTAGCACGAAAATACTAATGTTCACGGACTAAAAATGGTCGTTGTTGAGGGTTTGTTAACACGTCCCCTGTTATCAGCCCAATTACTACCAAAACTGCTGTAAGCAAGATAACGGTACATACATATAATCTAATATTACCTTAGTTTCATATACACTACATATTTTCAGATCCGAATTCGTCTACAGAAACAATCTGCGGTTACCTTTGGGTCATGAAAATCAACAAGGGAATTTCACAGGTGCAATTGGAATTATGCAAAGAAATGTTAGTAAAACTCTATGTAGATAATTAATTTAAGGTTTACTCTGTAGTTTGGCTCTAGCCATTTAAAATAATATTTCGAAATCTTGATGTAATCAAATCATTATGATATTTCTACAGCCCTTAATTTTCTTTCATTGGATGCTTTCAGAACTATTTATTGGGTGCTTCGAAGTAGTTTGTTTAGTAAATCGTATGAAAAAGGTCTGTTTGTTTTTTTACGGTGATTTTTTTTCGAAATTCATCAAATGGCCGGGTACATATCATTAATACAATTCATATTGCGAAAATTTACGCTTACGGTTTGGCGTAGATTTGGTGGTCGATAACGGAATGGAGTTCAATGTTTTCATTCATAGAATGCTGGCAAAACGTAAATTGTTTCTAAGCGTGTGTCTCGCTTCATACTTCAAAATTTTCAAAAGCTTCAACGTTCTTTATGCTCTTCTTTTGATGGTATTCACCGCAAGCCGTCCAGTCAGTTTGGGCTGGCAAGGAGTTCTTTTAACATGACATGTTTTTAGGAAAACCAATGCAGTTGCCGGTTAAGCTTTTTTAAAGGCAACCTCCAAATATATCAGCAATCAGTGATGGACCTTTTTAATATCCAATCGCAGCTCACAAGTAGCTCATGTTAACTTGAAATATTAGTTTTTCTAACGCTCTATTCAAGAGTGGTTCAGATAACGTATCTCTCTCATAGCCAATCATATCTAACGCGTTTACTGATAACTCATCTCTTGTATTAGCTCAATTTTGTAAGGAAAGTTGCCGCTTTCTCATTGGTTCAATTTCGGAATGAATACTGACTGCTTAAGCCAAGGGGTCGGACATTCGTCAAAAATGTGTACGAGATTTTGAAAACCGTGATTTAACGCTGGATTTCAGGATTTCGGGATTTATCGCTTGATTTCGAGATTTCTCGTTGGATTTCGGGATTTCTTGATTTCTCGTCGGGTTTTGGGATTTCTCGATTTCTCGTCGGGTTTTGGGATTTATTGCCGGATTTCGAGATTTTGCATCGGCTTTCTGGATTTCTGGATTTCTGGATTGCTTGCCGGGTTTCGAGATTTTTAAGAAATCCAGGCTTGATTTCGGATTTCTTGGAAAGTGTACGGGCATTCCGTGTGAAATCAAGACACTCACTTAAGCTGACCATCTGGGATTTTTACGGAATTTGCATAAAGAAAGTGTGGCTGGACACGAAGAAAAATGCAAAGTTTTATTTAGTTATCTCAAATGGTTTTGAAAATATGGCTATTTAAAGTTTTAAAAAAATGGCCAAAATCACTTGATTTGTATATTTTCTAATCCTCATAGCAGCTGTTCTAATTAAGCTACAGAGTTGTAAGTGGTGCCATTTTACACAGTTATGTATACCCTTTCCAACGATATACGTCATTTACGAGGTTACCACCTACTTTTTAAAAATGTGTAGTTTTGGCGCTCGAGTTTTGGGCAGGCGCCATCTAGTAGCCAAATTCTGTACTTATGTTTCATGGTTTACAAAATAGCGATGATATAAATAAACGTGAAATTGTGCGGGAAACAACATTTTTCTTATAGGTCTTTTTAAGAAAAATATTTTTGGAAAATGGAAACAATAGGTTATGTTTATATCTTTTAATCTATTATAAAAACAATATCATCAAGGCTTAATTATATAATAAACAGGGGATGTATCATTTAAAAACCCAATACATATTCCAAATGAATAATTGGTTGATAGTATGGAAAACTGGCCAAAAATCTCAAAGGAAAATATATCTAATTATGTAATTGATATCCAAGCTTGCGATAATAAGGCAGCAGATGCAAGGAAGAGTTTACAAGCGAATATTTATTTGGAAAGTGGACGGGTCCCGGTCAGGAAGCTGAAGTTAGCGAAGGCTGGTGAAGCTGTCGTTGCATTAAAAAGTGATGTAACTCCATCCCAAAAGTTGAGAAAAAAAAGGACCACCATGCCTGGTTTATTTCAAAACTGGGTGAAACTATTTTAACAGCTTCTTGCACGTGTATTTCTGGTAAAGCGCGCGTGTGTAGCCACGTGACTGTGTTAATGTTAAAAATTGAGTTTTGGAATTCAGAATTAGCTAAAGGTCCATCATGCACTGACGGTCAAAACCAGTGGAATTCAGGAACTAAAAGAAAAATAGAACCTGTAGCCTTCGTTGAAATTGAGTTTTCTAAACATCAAGATTATGTCGTTAAAGAACGGAAGATGCCACCTCAATTTTATTCACAGGAATCTCTTTGCAACATTTTCTAAATTCTGATCTTTCTGAATTAGTTTCCACGCCATGGTCAGTCATTAATGACGTTTTAAACACCAAAATTATTGATAAACCCATCGCTCAAAACATTCTTAGTCCGTCTAAAAAGCCTAATTGTTCCAGCATAGGTAACATTGTTCACGGTTGCCATGAAATAAATGGCGACGAGCCACTTTCCCCCGAATCTCTTCAATGTGACGTTTGCAGAAGTTTCTTTTAAAAATTTGTTGATATAGGAAAAACCAATATTGAAAATTAAAAGAAGAAACTGACGGGCAAAGAGCAAGTCCACTGTGGGCTTTAACAAGGCGATTACATATCACTGGCTCAACCGCAAAAGGAATACCTAAGAAAACTACAACATCACTCAAAAACTTCATTAAAAGCCCTGTTTTTCCAAAATTCAGGGGAAATAGCGCTACTGCTCATGGAAACATTATGGAGTCTGTGGCGAGGAACATTTTCAGTGATGAAAATCTTTTACACGTTGACCAAGTGGGAATGATATTATCGGAAAAAGAACCCTGGCTAAGCGCTAGCCCCGATCGCCTCATTGGTTGTCATAAAATGTTAGAGGTAAAATGCTCCGTAACGCAAGACCTGGAGACTTTAGTTAAAAGCCATAAGTATGACTTAAGATTAGATAAAACTGGTACATATTATTTGAACGAGAATGGAAAAAATGGATACTACCTACATATACAAATTCAACTTTTTTGTGCAAGCAGATAGCTGTGTTATTTTTACGTATTTTCAAGTCAAATGAAAATTCAATTGGAACTTCCTTACAATGAAAAATACATGGAGCAAATTTTAAAAAAAAATAGAAATGTGTATGCTAGTCAGATGTTACCATTTATCGCGAATGCGTATCTTGAAAAAAAGATAAAGCTTCCATATTTAAGTTCCTTTTTACAAAAAACAATTGTTGAGCAAGTAGCTGTGATTTTTAAAGGCCAACTACATAGTTTATGTATAACTATTCATTTCATTAATAATGCTACATTAAAAATATTAGTTGAGTTACCTGGTTTTGGTACTATGTTGTTTGTATTTATTCACTATTAACGTATATTTTTACCAGTAATAGTCGGCTGTACATTACAGAGACCACCACACACGACCATAATTTTATCAACTTTTTTAGAGAATGAGAGCGGCAAAATTCCTTTTAATATTCTGAAAGCTTTTAACTTTCCAATAACCCTTTCAACCTCTATTCTTACAGTGGCAATTCTCCTCGTTTCGGTGACTTCTTCCTCTTCTAATTGGTCTTTACCTCGAGTAAACGCTGGGATATTTAGTTTTACTTGAAGGAAATCGAGATCCTCTGCTATGGTGAAACCACGGTCAGCCATTACCTGAAAATATAAAAGTAAATAGTAAATATATTTAGAAATATTAAAAAATATAAAAGAAACTAGTAAATATAAATAAAATTATTAAAAAATATAAAAGTAATGCAATGACATTTTACCTCATCACCAGGTAATAGGTGTTTGTAAAATCCGCAGTCTCGTGTGATAAAATTGTCACTACTTCGCCCTCCATAGCAACGAGACATGAACATAATATATCAATTTGGTGCTATTGCCGTAAAAGCCTTCATTGTGTTAGTTCTTTTGTAGTTGCTTTAAGTTAACGCTCTTGCTCTAAGTTTTCTGGACCGTTGTACGAATACTTCAGTGCAGTCTATAACGCAAAATGTCCATGGTGAAGGTTGTTGGTGTGCTGCTATGTATTGTTTCTCTAGGTAGCCAACATATCAAATCTGATAGTCTTTGGTACATAACCTCTAACCAGTAATTAAATATTCTACTAGCGAGAGATCCTGAAATGTAAAACCTGCGTCCTAAATCTTGAAACAGAAGGTTCATTAGCACCAGAAATGTTTGATCTTGTACATCCATTGAACAAGTAGGCTTGATAGGCATTTTAGATAAAACCGTAACGAGGTTTTCAAAACGACCCAGTTCCAAACCGGTGTAAGACTTACAATATTTGCTAGAAACACGATGATAATCATGTATGTCAACCTGAGTTGCGATACTGTGGCTTGAAACTGTTTTAAAGTGATGTTCACCAAAATAGCCCATCGAGTTTGACTGTTGTTGACTCTTTTTCTGGTAGAGCTAACTAATTACTTGGATTGAAGCCCAGCCAGTGACGACAAGGGGTAAACCCCAGAGCAGTGGAAAAGTTTTCGGCCACCTGACCAAGCCCCGCGCGACATGACGACACTACAAGATACAAGATACATACTATACAAAAGAGAGAAAAAGATAGACGCGAACAAAAAAAAACCCAATCTTCAACAATTCCAAAAGTCGCATTTTCAATAACATAAGAAAAATCCCACCCAAAACCCGACATTTTTAAACAATTATTAGAATTAAAAATTAACATACAATCAAATTTATACAAAAATTAAGCAAATATTTTACAACTGTTGGCTGTTTCTATGGGTTTTTCATACTGTGTCCCAACACTAATTGTAACCTTTTTTAAGCATGTGCAAGTTTGGTCCATCTCATTGGGAAATGACTTATCCGTAACAGGGAAGCTCTGATTTTCTGACCCTGATCTGAAAGAGCTCAAGTGGGATGTTTCGAAACTAGTATCAGAATAATTTGTGGATTAACACGATGCTGGTATTGTTGCGATCGTCTTCAGAACATGACCGTTTTGATGTAATGCTATCATCGTTAGAGCTCAAATTAAGTGACCTTTTAAGTTCACGGTTTGGTATCCATTCTTTATCGAGGTCCAAACTAGGTACCGGGTGGTTGTTAATAGGTTTCCTCTCGATGAAGTGTAAAGAACATACCTAAATATAACGTAACAATTACTATGAGCATATGCTATGAGAGATAATTTAACTACAAAACTTTGCAATACTTACAACAGCTCTTTAGGAAGATATTCTGGTCTACCAAGTGCTTCACACCATTGATTTTTTAGTGTTTTTTTTGGAAATAAAGGCAATGAGAAGGGAACTAGACAAGGGCAATCGTTATGGTTTAATGTTAGCCCTTAGTCAGGCTCCGAGTCTATTTTACAAATCTGTGACTTCCGCTCCCTTATATCTCTATCACTACTTTTACACCCAAGTACAGCACAGGTTCTACCCCAACTTGTCATTATTATATATATTAAAAAGAAAATATTTAAAATGGACCGCTTTACTTAACTGCTTTTCTGAACGCTAAATCTCCTTGGCTAAAAGCTAGATTTAAAGGGATAAATATGGGAAATAACTCTAAAACTACATAATCGCAATGGCGGCGCCCTTTAAATTATCTACGTCAAGGGCGTATCCAGGATTTTATTTTCCGGGGGGGTTTTGAGGGAAAATTTCACGGGGGGGGGGGGGGGTGCTGACGGAAGTTTCACTAATTTTTATTAGGCACCCCCCCAGTCATCAGCATTTCGGGGGCGGTTTGAACCCCAACCCCCCCTTAAATACGCCCTTGATCTACGTACACCGCGTATAATGTACATTAGAAGAAAAAAATTTAAGAATTCAATTTTGTTTGGTTTGATTTTTTTTAAAAAGAATTCAGTGAATAGTCAGTGATTGTCAAAATGTAAATGTGGGAGGTTCATGGGTTCATAGTTAAAAATTATTTTATAAAAAGGATTTTATTATGTAGTAAATTAAGTACCGTTTTACAGTATGTGTTATTGATTACATGGACTTCATTATATGATTTAAAAATATTTCAAGTGGTTAGTAGTTGAAAATTAGTCTTTAATATTTTTAAATAATGTACATATGGGAATACATAGCTAGAGCATAGCGCCGAACCAATTTTCAACGGCGGCGGCGGGAACGATAATTAGTTCGGCGGCGGCGTGGCGCGCCGATTTACAGAAAATAATCGGCGGCGTTGAAAAAAATCGGCGGCGGCGGCGGCGCCTAAGGGGAAAAATTGCCCCCCCCCTCAGAAATAGCGCCACTCTTTTAATAGACCGCTAGAACTTAAACTGTTAAACACATTTAAAAAAAAATACATGTTTAATAAAATGTATTTTATTAAAATAGGAACCACTTGTTTCCAAAACGAGAAAGAGGTAACTTTGGTTACATACTATCATATGTAACTTAATCAGCTAATCAGCTAGGCTAATACCCAAGGCACCACCTTAGGCCTTATTCAATCATAAGTGTGCCAGAAAGAACTTTTTCACAATGAGACCTTGTTGCAAGGATATGGCGTAATTGACGTCACTTCCCAGTCGATGACGGTTTTATCGTCATCAAAAGTAGTTCTGGCGGGGAGGGAAGGAAGTTAAAACCAGTTTTTCGCGATGTTAGTGCTGTATTTTCTTTGGTGGCTGTGAAACAAGGTTCATTTAAATTTTTAAAACAGAGATGTTAAACAGTGGCACACTTATGAGGAACTATGTTACATATGATACTATTAAACTAAAACATTTACGTTAGTAATAACAATACTGTACTTATTTACTACCATTTCACTAGTATTATTATATATACACTCTTTTGAGAAACGTTTACTGGGCGCCGCCATTATTAGAACAGCTGCTATGAGGATTATACAATATACAAGTCATGTGATTTTAGCCATTTTTT
This sequence comes from Leiobunum rupestre, assembly GCF_980474605.1. NCBI lineage: Eukaryota > Metazoa > Arthropoda > Arachnida > Opiliones > Sclerosomatidae > Leiobunum > Leiobunum rupestre. The sequence continues at coordinate 20,311,523 of NC_143387.1, forward strand.
TATAAAATTAAATAGCCATATTTTGAAAACCGTTTGAGATAATTAAATAAAACTTGGCATTTTTTTCGTGTCTGGACACACTTTCTATATGCAAAATTCCGTAAAAATCCGAGATGGTCAAGTTAAATGTTGATTTCTTTGAATGTCCGACCCCTCGGCTTAAGCTCTCTCACGCTTTGCTCAATCCAAATAAAACAGATCACAGAACATAGGTAGGCGTATATTTTACTTTACCTATCGTGAAAAACGTTCGTTGACAATCCTTCCCCGGTCCCCCCCCCCCCCCCCCCCGGCTAGAAATTTGGTGATTCAATTCGGAAACGACTTAGTTCTTAACGCCGTCTATCGTTCGGTTTTTAAACTAATATACGGAATTTTACTCGCCAAAATAGTCAGTCGTCTGCTAAGTTTATAAATGTTTTATATATGATTTGTAATTTCTGACAATGCAAAAAAATATTAAAAAAACTATTATAATATATTAAATATAAATATATTATATTATACATATGAAAGGGTTTATCACAAGTTCGCAACTGTACATTCTTAAGTCTTAACCAAATCATCTAAGTCTAGCAGCCTTAGCAGGCAACAATTTGTTTTTCCCTCTGAGTGACGTCCATCCCTCCAAAAAAACTGAATCACCTTTCCGGCGCTCTGCGAAGATCCGCTAGGGAGCGTTGTCAATGAACTTTTTTCAGATTTTGCTGCCTGAAAACCGCCCCTAGCGTTGATTAGTTTCATTGGTAACTGTATCAGTTCTTTAAAACCACTGAAAACGAAAAACAAAGCATATCATATTACCTGTTTCAGTGTTATTGACACCAGATGGCGTCACCGATTCGCGTACTACGCAAATCCAATCTTATTATAATAAACCATAGCGTAATGATAGAACAATTTAAATTGTTTTAAATGTATTAAAATATTTATTATCTTTAATGTGTTGGCTTTCTTTAGCTTTTTGTTAGATCTTTGCTCGTAAGAAAGGCTTTTAGTGGCTTCTACACAGTTAAGGCGGGGTAAGGGCCATCCTCGCCAACACATTCAGCCACAGGCCCGGTTCGCAACCAGATTCTTGGTGAACCCTATTCGAGTCAAGGCCTGTATTAATAATAAAGTTTTCATTTCATTGCAGGAAGCGGATATAGCGCTTATTCCGTTCATAATGAATCCGAAGCGATCCAGAGTAATGGATTTTGCTGCCTACTTGGGATTCAATTCCCGGGTGTTTGTGGTTGGTCGTGGTTTCTCCGATTTCGAACCGTTCGCCATTCTTTATCAAATAAAGTCTGAGGTACGCTTAAAGCAATTAGAAACCACAGTTGAGTGCACTGAGCCAGTAGCTCATACAATTAGGATCGCATTTTCAATGGGGTCAATATTCATACTTGGTTAATCTTAAAAAAATAATTTTATTTCTTCAGACTTGAAAATAATCTTATTTCTTCAGACTTGAAAATAATCTTATTTCTTCAGACTTGAAAATAATCTTATTTCTTCAGACTTGAAAATAATCTTATTTCTTCAGACTTGAAAATAATCTTATTTCTTTACACTTTGAATAAAGAGTAACAATCATTTCCAAAGGAATAACATAAATTTCATTTGAACGTGGCCTACCTATTAAGAAATATGCACTCGTGCCACTCTCTAGTGGTCTCAGCTTACATTTTGTAACTAGATATATCTTAAATTTTGAGTTTCTAAGTCCCCTATGCGACATTACCACTAGGGTTTACCATCTGTTATATATTTTTATAAAGTATACTATAGTTTTATTAATTTACCATTGTACTCCAAGAAAATGTTTACGAACATGTTAAATGATGACTTTTCCTCCTCGTAAGAACCTAAACCGGAAGACCATGATTGTTTATAAACATATCTCTTGCAATAACCTTCGAACATTTAGTTTTATATTTTTTAGCTTATTCCGAGCTTGTTCAAAGGTGTTCGCGTCAAATAATGAGATATCTCAAACGCACTTCTTCGAAATTATTCGTGCATAACATTTGGGAAAAGAAAAGCCTGATGTCTCGAAACTACATAATTTGTAACTCTCAAAACGAAGATTTAGATCCTGGTAGCTTAATTTTATTATGCCGAGTTTGCCAACTTACCAAAACGGCTAAATTGGTTGTGTTTATAAAATGATGAGATTAATTTTTATAAATGTCAATGTGATCTTATTCCTTTGTAGTTTGGTTATTTAATTGCTGCTTCGGTGGCATTCTTCGTTGTATCTTGGATTTTGCATAGACTTCATTCTACGTTGCAAAACGAGATCCAACGACATCGCTCTTCTGAAGAAATCTGGACTTTGTTCGCCTCTCTTGTACTTCAATGTAAGTATATTTATTTAACAAGGGCGTCAATATTTACCTGTCTAGACGGCATTGAGCTACTAACGTAAGTTAATAAGTCCTAAAGCAACATGTTTTCAATTGATGATATTTTAATTCATTATATAATTTGAAAAGACAATGTTTTTCCAACTTCTGTAAAGCGTTCAACAACGCGTCATCGTAGTCTGCTTTGTAATTCGTGTTAAGTTAATTTTATTTGAACAGCCACATCTTTTGCGAAACCGAAATTCTTGTACCGAGGGATACTCCTGGCCAGTTGGATTTTGGGGAGTTTTATTGTCATTCAGTTCATCCTATCCTCTTTGACGGCATCTTTTAACGTCCATAAACCGAGATTTATAAAAACGATCAGCGATTTTGCGCATTTTCCGAATGTTCTCCCGATGTTCAACAAAATCAGCACCGTCGATAAATCCACGTTTAAGGTAGTCCATATCTTTAATTTATTTTGGAATTTACGTGAATTTCAAGAGACACTAGAATTTTATTGTATTTACTAATAAACAAAAGATCTGCTACTTCACGGTTTTTATTAAAAAAAAATAAAAACCACGAAGTAGCAGATCTTTTGTTTATTAGTAAATACAATAATATTATTCGCCATGATAATAAAATATAATACGGAATATTTTCCGGAAAAAAGGCCTCGGTAATTTTTCGGAAAATATTCCGATTTACAACTCTAGTAAATATTGATATCGACCTTCAGAATGTTTATCTCGAAATCATACTAAAATTCGGCCATGAATAATAATAATTTGGGGTACCACTGTAATAGTTAATCAGAAGAAGGAAAAGAATTTAACTAATATAATTATGCAAATTGAACGGAACGGAGGGAAAAACAACCTTAATTAGGAAATTATTTGTTGAAACTTTCGGTTGAATGGGAAAAAAGGATTCGATCCGATGGAATAAATATCCCTCGATTTCGCCTTTTCCTCCGGGCTTGGAAAACCTCGTGCATGTATCTCATTAAATGAAATATAACTTCTTCGCAAATACGAATTTTCCGGTTTGTACGCGATTCACTAAAAAGGCTGCTTAAAATGATCACGTTGCAAAATAATTGAAATTTCGCATTGTCAATATTAAGATATGAAAAGTTACGTAACTGCTAGTTCCACAGTAAATGCTTTGTAAAATTCGATTGGTTACATTTTGATAAATAAGTGATAATTTAAAATCGGTGCAGCAAAAAGTCGCTTGATGACTTAGGCCTAAGGCGGTACCTTGGTTATTAGCCTAGCTGATTATTATTATTATTATTATATATTATTGATAACCGTTTTCAAACTTCTAAGCGCTTAACAACTATTATTTTGAACTTAATTATTTTGCGTCCGAGGTATGAATGAATTAATAAACGGTGTTTCGAAGCCTCTTACTCGCCTTTGGCTAGAGAAACATTATTTGGCCGAAACAGTCCCTCCTTACCCGACCTGGTGACAAAACCCGTTGCTAAACATTCGCAAGTTTTACACTTAACTACTGTTGGTTTGATAGTAATATTAACTGTTTATCGTTAGCGTTAAGGATCACATGTTCAAATTACAGGTTGCCAATAGTTTAATTTCGAAAACTATACGGTAATTTTGTGCAGTAATCAGAACCATCTTAAGGCATGCACTTAAAAAAGACAAGATATGATATTTAAAGCTGTAGTATGTATATAAACTTGATCTTTACAATAGATTATTCATTAAATATTTTGTTGAGGTGAAAGGCAATAGTGAGAGCAGGGAGCTGCATGTTGGCTTTCGTAGCATGAAGGGCTAGCCACCATCGGCAGTGGTGGACTGGCCATAGAGTGAACCTGCCCGATGGCAGGTGGGCCCCACGGACCGTTCATGAAGTGGGCCCCTCAACCATGATAGCGTTATAGTTGTTAAAACTGGGCCCTTTGTCTTCTGGCAGCCCAAAATATTAGACCCAGTCCGCCACTGACCATCGTCTTACTCAATATAACCCGGACACCTTATTTAAAAGGCATTAAATATCACTAGATAACTTGGGCTTAAAGGCACTATATCACCGAAAAAAAATCGGTATTGACCTCACTTGTTTTCTAAAAAGTGATTCCATATTTACGTTCTGCATAGTGGCGACATCGTATTTTTGCGGGAGTTTTCAAAATTACTTTCAAGGTTAGGCAGGGGGGGGGGGAGATCGGCCGGTTTTGAAAAGGGGACAGCATGTCTTGAAGATACAGGAACCGAGATATCGAGGAGTGTTCCATCCAAAGGGGGATGAACTGCTGGAGGGTAGAAACGAAAATTGGGCTATGAAAGTTTTCGACGGTCGCGCGGACCCGAGCGAAGAGGGGCCCCTAGAGATATAATCCTTTTTTTAGTTCCCTGGACCGAACAAAGAGCAACTCAAGTCTCTTCCCTCGTCTAAATTCATTTCGAGGAATTTTTAAAACTAGCTTATCACCTATAGAGTAAGAACAGAAATACATGAACTGGTAAGAATGCTTCCGCAAATGCGAGATTGATAAAGACATTTCGTTTACTGTATATAAAACATAGGTGAAATCCAAGGTTCTTACAAGCGGCAAATCCTCCGTGTTGATTTTATTTTATAAAAATTTAAAAAATGGAATTGCGTTTTCAATGGAGTAAATAAGGCTTACATTGGTAAAATAATAAATAATTTTATTGGAAAATAACACTTTACACTTGTTTACAAAGCGAAAGGGGAAGCCCCTGGAAGAAAGGCGTTCAATAAAAATAACTTTTATAGACACTCGCTACGTGGCCCCGAAACTTAATTTAATTTAAAAAAATAAGAAAATATACCTCAAAACAACAATTATCAATAATAAAGTATTTCATTGAAAAACCAATTCAAAAATATTCCCTAGGAAACCTCAATATCCTAAGAAAGCTCATCAGAAATATAAATTGAATTTCATAAAAATACAAATTAAAAATCAAAATGTTATAGAAATACGAATAAAAAATTAAGACAAATCCAAAAACAATATTACAACGTAAATTACTTATTTAATCAATCTACTAAAACTATAAAAACAAAACTACCTGTTTCAAATGAAGTAAGCTATAACCGTACTTCCACGGATAACAACCAAAAACAATATTACACAGCCTCAAGCGCATACTCCACCAAGCTCGCGCCTTTATGAACACATCGAGGTAATCCTATCACCAACACCCGTTTCAGAGGGAAATTATAATTTCGTTTCCCCCTTTTAGGGGCAACGAAATAAAAAAGACAGGAAGTAGTGAGGGGTGCCAACCTTTCACTACGGAGGGCCTGTAAAAAGGGAATTGCCTGGGATTAGGAAATTCCAAATGTTTCCACTTGAGTTCATACCAAAGACTATATATACGCTTCGCTTACTAGACAGGCGTGTTCTATGGCTCAACTTGCATACCAATTGTGGCTCCATCTCGACGCTGGTCAGAATTTTCCCCTAGCTTGAGCTGTGTTACTAGTGGCGCCGCGGGTTCAAATATTAACCCAGCTTTTACAGTGCTACAGAGGTGTTAACAGGTTTTTCCTAGGAACACGCCTGTCTAGTAAACGAAGCGTATATATAGTCTTTGGTTTATTCGATGTTTTTCGAAAGGGTCATATCGGTAACGTGGTATCTTTGAGTAAAACCTTATGGTAAAACCCATAGCAGTCGCGTGACGGGTTTTCTAGAAATATTATCAGATCTGTCCCACGTTTCAGTGGCGTAGCCAGGATTTTGTTTCGGGGGGGGGGGGGCACGCCATTGAAAAAAAAAATATATATTGGTACGTACGACCATACGTTTCTAGGGGGCATGTGCCCCCCCCCCTGACTACGCCACTGCCACGTTTTGATATTGGTTGGCGAGTCTATAACCATGGATAAAATGGAAATTATGCCTTTGGATATGGTCAATATATTAGATGGAGAATTAATCCCGTGCAAATGTAGGAATTCGTGTAGCAGAGCCGCTACTCGAGACATAAAAAACAATGTTGCCATACATACGGGAGGGGGGCACACCCCCCTCCGAAATCCAATCCTGGCTACGACGCTGGCTTAAGTTGTTTAGTGTTAGCGTAAATTTCAAATGTAAATACCTAATCTTTGCTATCTATACTATATTCCTTAGTGTCTTCTGTCTGTCTGTCTGTCTTGCGTCTGTTTCTCTATAGACGTCCGAGCCGTTCAACCTAGGACCTCCAATTTCCTCACAGCTATTCCTATGGCGTAAACGCAGCGAGTCGCGCAATTTTCATCGATTTCCAATTAAGTTAATTAATTAAATCATATATTTTTCCCCTGGAACGGTGCCGTGAATCCTGCAACCAACATATCACACCTATACAACCAATATTTTTCTGCCTCAGTCAATTTAGCGGCTGCGCTGGGAGGGGGGAAGGGTTTGGTTTATGACTCAGTCTTCACGGGATTTTAGTTCTAGCTGGGGCCCGGCCGAAACAGTCTTCACGGGATTTTATTTCTAGCTGGGGCCCGGCCGAAACAGTCTTCACGGGATTTTAGTTCTAGCTGGGGCCCGGTCGAAACAGTCTTCACGGGATTTAAGTTCTAGCTGGGGCCCGGCCGAAACAGTCTTCACGGGATTTTAGTTCTAGCTGGGGCCCGGTCGAAACAGTCTTCACGGGATTTTAAATCTAGCTGGGGCCCGGCCGAAACAGTCTTCACGGGATTTTAGTTCTAGCTGGGGCCCGGTCGAAACAGTCTTCACGGTATTTTAGTTCTAGCTGGGGCCCGGTCGAAACAGTCTTCACGGGATTTTAGTTCTAGCTGGGGCCCGGTCGAAACAGTCTTCACGGGATTTAAGTTCTAGCTGGGGCCCGGCCGAAACAGTCTTCACGGGATTTTAGTTCTAGCTGGGGCCCGGTCGAAACAGTCTTCACGGGATTTTAGTTCTAGCTGGGGCCCGGCCGAAACAGTCTTCACGGGATTTTAGTTCTAGCTGGGGCCCGGCCGAAACAGTCTTCACGGGATTTTAGTTCTAGCTGGGGCCCGGCCGAAACAGTCTTCACGGGATTTTAGTTCTAGCTGGGGCCCGGCCGAAACAGTCTTCACGGGATTTTAGTTCTAGCTGGGGCCCGGCCGAAACAGTCTTCACGGGATTTTAGTTCTAGCTGGGGCCCGGCCGAAACAGTCTTCACGGGATTTTAGTTCTAGCTGGGGCCCGGCCGAAACAGTCTTCACGGGATTTTAGTTCTAGCTGGGGCCCGGCCGAAACAGTCTTCACGGGATTTTAGTTCTAGCTGGGGCCCGGCCGAAACAGTCTTCACGGGATTTTAGTTCTAGCTGGGGCCCGCGGCTGAAACAGTCTTCACGGGATTTTAGTTTTAGCTGGGGCCCGCGGCCGAAACAGTCTTCACGGGATTTTAGTTCTAGCTGGGGCCCGCGGCCGAAACAGTCTTCACGGGATTTTAGTTCTAGCTGGGGCCCGCGGCCGAAACAGTCTTCACGGGATTTTAGTTCTAGCTGGGGCCCGGCCGAAACAGTCTTTACGGGATTTTAGTTCTAGCTGGGGCCCGGCCGAAACAGTCTTCGCGGGATTTTAGTTCTAGCTGGGGCCCGGCCGAAACAGTCTTCACGGGATTTTAGTTCTAGCTGGGGCCCGGCCGAAACAGTCTTCACGGGATTTTAGTTCTAGCTGGGGCCCGGCCGAAACAGTCTTCACGGGATTTTAGTTCTAGCTGGGGCCCGCGGCCGAAACAGTCTTCACGGGATTTTAGTTCTAGCTGGGGCCCGGCCGAAACAGTCTTTACGGGATTTTAGTTCTAGCTGGGGCCCGGCCGAAACAGTCTTCACGGGATTTTAGTTCTAGCTGGTGCCTGGCCGAAACAGTCTTCACGGGATTTTAGTTCTAGCTGGGGCCCGGCCGAAACAGTCAATAATATTGTTAAAACAATCGTCACGCCTGTAAAATATTTTAATCATTGTACTTTACAACTTCATGCCTCAAATTAAAATCTAGATTTATGTTTGGCTAAAACGTCTTTTTTAAACGGGATTTGTTCTTGTAAACTTATATGTTTACAAATATAACGATCGGTCTCATCCATTAGTTTTGAATCAGAAATATTACCCTGAAATGAAAAAAGTACATAGCATCTAACTTTAATATAAAAAAGTTTTATAATATTAAGTGTTTAGTAACCATATAATTCTTTTTGGCGTCAAACACCATCTCCGTCAATGAATCAATATAAGAATAGGTTTTTGCTTCATACAATTTTCCAATATTGTATGATTTCGATTTTTTGCTCCAAAACATTCTGTATGGAAGTTCGCCAGATTTCGAACGGGCTTGCGGTCTATTTGAATGTTCGTTATAATCAATGGCCGCTAGCAATATTTTTGATTCTTGATTGGTAACTATCCCACCTAAACAAAATCATTGAAATTGTATTATTTTTGAAAAATACATATTTTGACAGAACCACGGGCCAATACTGCTACCATCTGTACGGAAAATCAATACGGAATTTAGGGCCCGGGGCAAAAGTTACTCGACGGCCCTGTAGCTCTCGGTTATGGTCACCTTTCTGACTGCAGTTTTTTTATAGTTACGCCAAGTTACGTAACACCGACATTACTCTATTATATCTTGGATTAATAATAGAAGCTAAGCGTTAGCTTCTATTATTAATCCAAGATTATATTAATAAATTAGTAAGGGCGAGAAAACCGCATCTTCCTCTTTCCCTACGGGCCACCCGTAATATTTATAACTCTGATCACATATTAAAACTTAAATATTCTGAACAAATTAAAACTTGAATATCATGAGCAAATTAAAACTTTAATATTGTGAACAAATTAAAACTTTAATATTGTGAACAAATTAAAACTTTAATATTGTGAACAAATTAAAACGTTAATATTGTGAACGAATTATATCATTAATATTGTGAACGAATTATAACATTAATATTGAAAACATATTAAACTTTAATATTGTGAACAAATTTAAACTTTAATATAGTTATAGTAGGGAGTGAATTGAAATTTAAGAAATCAACGAACTGATTTGCCTCGTAAATAAAAGTTTTGGACTTACCATTTATCAAAGAAATATTTTATAAACTGCATATTTGTGAAAGATAATTAGTTTCTGTCCGTTGACCAACGCTAAAACTCTTCGAGTCCTAAATTCACTTAATATTGCTTATTTTTTTCGCTTTTCTCCATTTTTCGGCGGACAGTATTTATAAGCTTCTTACACTGTTCTACTCAATCAAGCAAACTTTCAAAAACTCGGTCAAAATTCATGGTATGACCCTACCCTTTCAATTTTCTCCACGACCCCCCCCCCCTCCGTATCTCGCCCATTAATTCTCGACCTGACAAATAGGATTGAAATATACAGCCTACAGCTATCGGCATAAGTAGAGACTGGCCGCCCGCCGGGGTTCGAAATAGAAAAGCCCATTTGCGGGTTCCATATCGAACATCCTTTTTTCGATGTTCTACCCGGAAAACCAAAATGGACTCTTCTATCTTCGCTACATAGCAAACATTACCCGTCAAATACGAACAAAACTTCAGGAGGTCCGTTTCTACCCTGGCGCCATCTATTTCAAAAAATGGAACTTCAAGAAAGTTTTTTTTTAAATAGGTCGTGATATAGTGCCTCTCATTCTGTAGAATTGCATATTAGTCAGGTTTAGCCAGCACCAGAAAACGACCAGAAACCGTGTTTGGGAACTTGTAGGAGGTGCAGGCTGTACACACAAATGTTCGTCTAAACCTACAAGTACCCCATACACGTTTTTGGGTGCTGACTTAAACTCTCTATTATTTGATCAATAAAACTAGTGTTGGGAATTTCATAATCAGGATTAAAAATTTATGTCAATTTGATGCTACTGTGAACGCTAGCATAAGTAAGGCTTCTCCTTTATACGACTATGGCAGTAATACCGGTTTATGAGATTGGCAGGGTTCCCATCAGGTTCCAAGAATATCTAAAAAGCGATACTAATATTCAGTTATTTTTATGAAGGCCAATATAACCACCCTTAAATCGGAATTTCGTGTTTGGTCCCGTTTAGAATTAAGCACTTTTTTACTTTTAAGCGGTTATGATTTTGGAAATAATTTACACCGAAATTTTCGATACAACGCGAGTCACTGTGTGCCAACCACGCGACATATCGATTGAAATCCAACGTTTCATCGAAACAGAATTCCCGGCAAGAGCATTATTTGGAAATTTGGCGTCGGTGTCTGGTTCAAAAAAGCGACTGTTTCATCTACAGAGAGGAAGCGCTAGGAAACAAAGAGTTGGCGTCAAACGTATTCGATAACTTGAAAGCTTACGGTGACGGATCTGCCTATATTGAAGACATCATCGGCTCTTGGCATTCTAAAGGTTACCAGTGCCAATATCGCCTGAGCGAATCGTATAATCGTGGATGCTATTCCATTACTCTCTCTAAGCGTTTGCCATTGACCTTAAAAGAACAAATTTCGTACAGGTAAGAAACTATGGAAATTTAAAATATAATTCTGGTATTCGCTCGCATTCCTGGCTCTTCTTCCTACCTTAAAAAGGCAACGACAGTTTAAGAACACACATTAGCCTACTAAATTTTATACACGTATTAGTATCGATAGTTTAGCGTTATCGGACTATTGAAGCAATTATATTACTTAATAATTTTCTCGATACTTGTCAAAACTACAACCACCCCTATGCGTTTCATTTTATTTGGAACTCGTAGCTGAGTGTAGATGGTGGGCAATAACGCCACGTTTACATTCCCACAAGTTTCCCCGTTCCGTTTTCTAGCACTGGCTTCTCCTATCTATTGTCTCGCCTTACACAAAAACTAATTCCTTCGTAAGAAACTAGCAGAAAATCAATTTCACAAAATGGGTTTTAGTTTTGTTTTATTAATGCTTGCTAATAATATTTTACTATTTAATAAAAATGTATATAATGTAATTCAGTGTTAAGATCTATAAATGACGAACTAGAGCCGGACCCCGACTCCAAGGTAAAGCCACCAGTTATTGCACACTCCGACCCGTTAAGGGCCCGTTCTTGGTAGCAGAGAGATGCAAAGCATTTTATATATCCATGGTTTAAACTTTTAAATAAACGAATCAGAAACTTCATGAACAGTTTCACAAACTCTACGAGGTTTCAGAGGCAAGAGCACAAACACAACTGTGACTTTGGACAGATTAGAAGATGGATAAATCAATAAAGTAATAAGACGTTTAGACGCTATCGGTGTATTTCAAAATTCATTACGCCCGTGAAATTATACGTCGCCATGGTAGGGTATAAAAGCCGGTAAATAAGCCAGTTAAACCTCATAATTTAGAGGTATCGCTAAAACGCCATTTTGAGAAGTATTAATTTAACACCAAGAAAGTACTTATTTACGACCCTCAGGTATCATGATCCAATTTTCCACCGGAAGTGTCATACTTGTGAAATTACCTTACTTATGATAATATCAATGAAAATTATCAGATAGTTTTCAATTACATCTTGGCAAATGCTGGTTATAAATTAAAACCTATCGGGTAACTACGGTCCATTTACTTCTGGTAATACGACTAATTTATTTCAGAGTACTGCTGACCGTGGAAGGAGGACACTTCGAAAGAGAGCGTTTGTCATCGGGACCGGTCCTGTCTGAGCGATGTTTGAATTTACCCGGAAATCCCTTTAACGTTTTGGATGTTCCCCAAATCACTGGCATATTGCTCGTTTACGTTTGTGCACTTGGGTTATCACTCGCTGGAATTATATTGGAAGTACTAGTTATTTATATCAGCAGCGAATCAGATTATTCGATTGTGTATTATCGTAGACGAAACCACGTGGACTGCCCCAAATGAATTATGTTGCAATTCCCGTGAAGATAAAACTTCATTAACAATTCACTGTTTCAATTACCACGGCGCTACCTATCGACCACGTTGCGGGGAAAATGAAAATAAAGATACGGGTAAATATAAACAAATAAATAAGAAAATAATAAATGAACAGTGATTATTAAGCTCTAAGAAATTCTTCAGTTACTGTTAAATTTTACCCACAAACCGATGAGACAAAATAGCAACTCTAGCTTCGACCATGCCTTAATAATAATAATAATAATAATAATAATAATAATAATAATAATAATAATAATAATAATAATAATAATAATAATAATAATAAGTTAAAAGTGCCAAACTCTTAATCTAAATGATACTAATATGTAAATACGCTCCTCTCTAACTTAGAATACATGTAAACCCCCCAAATGTAAATAAAAAGTTACAATAATATTTAAAAAAAAAAAATAATAATAATAATAATAATAATAATAATAATAATAATAATAATAATAATAATAATCGCCCTGACACTCGCAGAGTGAAGTCGCAATTTTTTTCGCTCCGTGTTTTCCAGTGTTTTTTCTTTGTGCAAAGCTTAGGCTCCTGATGTCGTCCTCTGCCGTGGTATTGGGCCACCTTGGAGTCGCCCATTCTGGTAAAGATCCTCCAGATCGCCCAGGGAAAAAACCCCAAAAAATTCCACCAGCGGTAACCAGGGAACATGCCGTCGTTTTTACGGCGACTCCCGAAGTTCCTGCAAAAGTTTATGCAAAAGATATTAACAAAGCAATTGGTCGAGGAAATACTTACTTTATCAGCAGGATTCCTAAGAAAAGAGTGTGTGCCTACGTGGCCACTGTGGAAATGGCGGATGAACTCTGCCAAGATGGTTTCGACTTTGAAGGCCAGCAAATAGAATGCGAGAGACTGAAACGTCCATCAGAGAAGGTAACGATTTCAAATTGTCCTCCTGAAATACCTAATGAAAATATATGTACCTTACTGTCAAAATACGGCAAGTTAACATCTGACGTTATGTATATTGACGTCAATAACGAGGAGGACCCAGATTTAGGGGATTTATATAACTTTAAACGCATTGTGTACATGTTATTAAACAAGGAATTGCCAACTCGAATTAACATGAAACACGACGATTACAGTGTGGTACTATTTTTAGAAAAAGGCACCAAATACTGTGAGCGCTGTCATAAACGCGGCCACACTATTGAGCAAAGCCATGCCAAAACTCCGATCTCGAAAGACTCGGTCGAAAATGTAGAGGTAAATGCTGATTCTAGTGATCAAACGTTAACACCCGAAACCGTCAATAATGCAGAAAATTCAATAAACGAAATTGAAAATAGGCCTGACGTTTCTACAGGCTCATGGGCGGATAGCGTAGATGCATCACTGACGGGGGGTAATAAAAGATCATACTCAAATACGGTAGATCAGAGGTCAAATTTATCGCCCGAAAATTTCCCAGATTTGTCAGCGCCTTTTAAAAAACCAAAAAATGCTACATTAGACGATGCGAGTCAAAAATCGGAAAAAATAGCCACAGCACATGCAACTCGAGTAGCGACAGCTTCACAATCAAAAAACAATTCCCCAATTACCAAACGTAGAACGGCTAGCGTTGCGTCCTTACACTCAAACGAGTCGGACGAATCAGATAGCGAAGTAATCAGACCAGGCTCACAAGGGATACCAATTACATCGGGACCATTAAGCGAGGGCCGTTTCGATATCTTCTTAGAAATGGTACGGAAGAAGAAATATCCTAAAGACCTAGCGAGAAATTACTTCACTACTGGCATAGTTTCTCTGTGTACGCAGCTACAAGAACGGATTGAAATAACTAGCGGCTCAGTAGAAGTAAAAAGACTTGAAAAATTATTAAGTAATTTAAAAAAACCGGCGAGGTCTTAAATCCCAGTCATCATCAAAGCTTTATTGAGTCCCCTTTTTATACTTATTCCGATGTCTGTAATATTCGTTACCCACAATACAAGGGGCCTCAATTCCTTAACCGAATTGGCGAAAGAAATCAATCACATGGAAAGCAATAACGTCACTTTCGGTTTTTGGCAGGAAACATTCCTAGCCAAAACGCCGTTAATTTTTAATATACCTAACCCGTATATGATTAATTTTAGTGGATTTTCCAACCACCGAGCGGGAATAGCTAGTAGGTGTAAAATAGCCTATTATCTATATAACACAATGGTCTTTAAGACTACCACGCTTATTAAAGGCTACTTGCAACGGACAGACATTATATTTAAGGGCGCCAACTTGCGAATTGGCGTCTACAATTGTTACGTCCCACAATATAATAACTCGGCTGTCGAACTAATAGACACAGTAAACAACGACATTCGCAATTGTAAGTTTACCAACATCATTCTCCTTGGAGACTTCAATTGTACTCTCTACCCAAACCTTGACCGTTTTAACACTTCCGAAACGAGGCTCCAAGTGGGACAAAAACTTCTAGAACTTACAAAGTTGTATAATTTAAAAGACGCCTTTAGGACTTTATACCCACCGAGTCGCGATTTGACGTGGACTAGTACCGCCGACCCGGATCGTGGAGCTCGCCTAGACAGATATTATATATCTCCTTCGTTAGTCCCGCTTGTGAAGACGTCTACAACCGCCATGGTGGAAGTAGATCTGACCATACGTCAGTGTTTCTCGAATTAAATATCAAGACAGACAATTGGAATACGCATAGGAGTAATACTTGGTGCTTCAACAATTCATTGTTGAACGATAAAGATTTCGAAGATATTTTTCTCTTTTTCTGGAAAAACCAGGTCAAGCTTATTCCCAAAGAAACCGACAAACTACTCCCATGGTGGGAGATGACCAAATGTAAAATTAAAGACTGTTGAAGATAACCGACGAAGATTGTTTTCCAACACAGCGGGAAAGAGAACAAAACCACGGAGAGATGTTCTTTACTTTATCTCTCCACTTTATTTTATATTTGTTTTTTAAATGTTTTCCGCTCGGTTTTTAGTATAAAAACCTTTTACACTGCGTATCAGTGTGTCACTAATTTACCAGCTTTCAATCATGTAACTTGTTCTCATTATTTTAATAAATATAACCAGTTTATCGTTTATTCCAGTCTCTGGATCATCACTGCGAAGCGCTGCTGCTACAAAACTTCAACAGGTTATGGGCCCAGCACGCGCCCACTGCGCCACTCCGCTGACTAAGATGATCAACTGAACTGGTTACCTGTCTTCATCGTATCCTGTATCACAGCACACTAATTCCTGCCAAGATGGACGGTCTTCTACGCCATGACGTCGAGAAGCTGTCTGGTCCAGAGAATTGGCGAAGCTGGAAAAGACAAGTCTGTGACGTCTTGACAATTCGAAGCGTATACAACATTGTCAATGGAAGTCGTACGGAACCAGTACGAACCGATGAGACAGAGGCAGCGTTCTCTGCAGCCCTAGAGAAATACCAAGTTGCATTCAGTACAGCCCGTACTGTCATCTGGTCAGCGTTATCCCGGAAGGTCCAGAACATGATTGCTGATTGTGAAACACCAAGGGAAATGTGGAGTAAACTACTGGAAATTTTCGAACAAAAGTCGTCCAACCGGCTTCGAAAATTACTCGCCCAACTGATAAAAACGACGAAAGCTCCTGAAGATGACATGGCCACCCAACTTGCACAAATGCGTTCCCTATGGTCAGACATCCTGACGACAGCGAAGTTGGAAAAGGACGTTTCATTTGATGACTGTATTCTGATCGCCTGCATTTTCGAGTCATTACCTCAAGACGAATACCGAGAGTTTGGTATGCTCTGGGATACATTGCCTAAAGAAAAGCAGACGGTCGCGGAGTTGGAGCGCCTACTGATAGGCCGTTCAACACGTGATGGAAACGCCTTTGAAGAGTCTTCTGGTCTTCTAGCTCGTCGAGATGGTAGAAAAAATGTCAATTCCACTGGAAATAGCTCAAGAGGAAATCGACCGAGATGTTTCAAATGCAAGAAGTTAGGACATCTATCGAGGGACTGCACAGGAGGGAAGAAACCATCCTGCAATCTAAGAACTGGAGAAAGTAGAAGCAACACTGGCGCCGACAATGGCGGTGGTCTTTATGCGGAAAATGGCCTTGTTGCTCATACTACGGCAGACACTGTCTGGTATTTCGACTCCGGAGCTACGCAGCACATTACCAATGACGCTACGAAGTTCATTCAGTTCAGGAGGTTTGACAGTCCAGCCACTCTACAAGTTGGGAACAAAGCTCAGATGACAGCGGACGGCGAGGGTGACATTCGCGTACGTTTTAATGATGGAAAGTCCGTTCGTCACGAGATTATCCACAACGTTTGGCACATCAGTGGTTTTGCATGCAATGTATTTTCTCTAAAAAGCGCCATGAAACGAAACTCCAACTTGGAATTTCAAGCCACTGCGTTTTCCTGCGGCCTGTATGAGAAAATAAAGGGAAGAAAGCATCTACGTCTTCCTGGGAAAGTCGAATCACTGTTCCGGGTAGATATGACTGTGGAGCAGCCATCGAGTTCCTTATATCTTGCCACTGGTCCAAGAAACGAGAAAAAGGCGGACCTCCAAGTCTGGCACGAAAGACTAGGCCATCAAGATAAACGACATGTAGCGGCTACTCTGAAGAGACTCGGTTACGAGATTATCAATCAGAAGACTGATAAACTATGCGAAGGATGTATCTTTGGAAAAATGACTCGTCACAGCTTTGGCACTCGGTTAGATAAAGCCACGAAGCCAGGAGAAAGAATTCATTCAGATCTCTGGGGGCCATCACCGACTCCATCAATGAAGGGCAAGCTCTACTATCTTCTCTTCAAGGACGAGTATTCCGGCATTCGTATCACATATTTCTTGGCGAAGAAATCTGAAGTCGTGGATCGTTTCAAGGACTTTCTCGCATTTTGCAAGAACCATGAGCATACCGTACGAGAACTTATCACGGATAACGGGACCGAGTACGTCAACGATGAGTTTCGCCGAATAACGACACAAGAAGTCGGCCTGAAGCATCGAACCTCAATGCCATACACTCCTGAGCAAAATGGAGTAGCTGAACGTGAGAATCGAACAATCATGGAGTCTGTTCGTGCAATGCTGCATTCGAAACCCGATCTACCTCCAAAGCTGTGGGCCGAAGCAGTCAACACGACGACGTATATTCTAAATCGCACAGCCCCAACCTGCATCAAAGGGAAGACACCGTACGAACTATGGACTGGAAAGCCGAATCCATCAGTCAAGCATTTGCGCATTTTTGGAACCGATTGTTACGTTCATGTGCCAAAGGAGAAGCGAAGGAAGCTGTCTAAGAAAGCTTTGAGAGGCATTCTCGTTGGTTATGAAGATAACATGGATGGATATCGAGTCTACGTTCCAGAGCTAAATGACGTCATCCGATCTCGAGATGTCAAGTTCGATCCTGAGAAATGTATACTCGAAACCAAACCTGGAGAATGGATGGATGTCTCTAGTCAGGGAGAGCAGAGTTCCGATGATTCGGATTCCGAAGACGTGACATCCAGATCCGTCAATGTTCCCGAAGACGTGACATCCAGATCCGTCAATGTTCCCGAAGACGTGACATCCAGATCCGTCAATGTTCCCGAAGACGTGACATCCAGATCCGTCAATGTTCCCGAAGACGTGACATCCAGATCCGTCAATGTTCCCGAAGACGTGACATCCAGATCCGTCAATGTTCCCGAAGACGTGACATCCAGATCCGTCAATGTTCCCGAAGACGTGACATCCAGATCCGTCAATGTTCCCGAAGACGTGACATCCAGATCCGTCAATGTTCCCGAAGACGTGACATCCAGATCCGTCAATGTTCCCGAAGACGTGACATCCAGATCCGTCAATGTTCCCGAAGACGTGACATCCAGATCCGTCAATGTTCCCGAAGACGTGACATCCAGATCCGTCAATGTTCCCGAAGACGTGACATCCAGATCCGTCAATGTTCCCGAAGACGTGACATCCAGATCCGTCAATGTTCCCGAAGACGTGACATCCAGATCCGTCAATGTTCCCGAAGACGTGACATCCAGATCCGTCAATGTTCCCGAAGACGTGACATCCAGATCCGTCAATGTTCCCGAAGACGTGACATCCAGATCCGTCAATGTTCCCGAAGACGTGACATCCAGATCCGTCAATGTTTCCGAAGACGTGACATCCAGATCCGTCAATGTTTCCGAAGACGTGACATCCAGATCCGTCAATGTTTCCGAAGACGTGACATCCAGATCCGTCAATGTTTCCGAAGACGTGACATCCAGATCCGTCAATGTTTCCGAAGACGTGACATCCAGATCCGTCGAATCACCATCTGCAGCCACCGGACCCGTACTTCGAGATCGTTCAAAACTGAGGGCAAAAGGGCACACTTGTTGTACCTGCATGCCTGTAGACAAAGTTTTCCTGATCGGTGATGATCTTCCAAAGACAGCCGAAGCAGCTCGTTCAAGCGCCGAATCCATGAAATGGCAAACGGCAATGTCTGAAGAGCTCTCTTCAATGAAGGAACACCAAGTTTACGAATTGGTCAATCCTCCTTCGGGCCGGAAAATCATTGGAAATAGATGGATCTTTCGTACGAAGACAAACGAAGACGGAACGATTTCCAAGTATAAGGCCAGACTCGTAGCCAAGGGATATGCACAGCGAGAAGGGATCGATTATGAAGAGACCTTCGCTCCAGTTGCCCGTTTCGAGACCCTGAGAAAATTCCTCAGCATCGTTGCTCAGAAGAATTTACATTTAAAGCAATTTGATGTAAGGACAGCCTTTCTTCATGGAAACTTGTCCGAGGAGATTTACATGCGCCAACCAGAAGGATTTGATGACAGTAGCGGCAAAGTCTGGAGGCTTAAAAAGGGTCTGTACGGGCTTAAACAATCACCACGCTGCTGGAACGAGCGAATTGATCGAGTTCTACAAGATTTCGGTTTCAGACGTGCTGATGGTGATCATTGCCTCTACGTTTTTCCATCTGGAAGGACATTGGTTATCCTAATCCTCTACGTCGACGATGGTCTCATTGCCGGAACTACAGCTACAGATGTTGATGCATTCCTCCGTCAATTCACTGATGAATTCGAGATTACCACAGGAGCCGCCTCAACATATCTTGGTCTCAAGATCGACTTCACGGAAGATGGCTCAATTTTCTTTCATCAGAGCGCCTATCTCGAGAAGGTCTTGGAAAGATTCCATATGCTTGACTGTAAAGCTGTAAAAACACCAGCCTCTATGCCAGATACCAGCGAAGATGGTCAGAAGAAATTCGAAGCTCAAACGATGTTCGCCTCAGCCATTGGAAGCCTTCGGTATGCTGCAATGGGTACACGTCCTGACATCGAGTTCGCCGTAAATCGTACATCGCAGGCTATGGCAAACCCAACTATTGCAGACTGGAACGCCGTAAAACGCATTTTTCGTTATCTACGAGGAACGACAACCCTGGGTCTCTTGTTCAAATCAGATGACACATCGGAACTTGTCCCCTACTGCGACGCCGATTATGCCGGATGTGAAAAGACCAGACGCTCAACCTCGGGAATTGTCTGCCTGATGGGATCAACGCCAATTACATGGGCAAGTCGAAAGCAACAGTCCGTTGCATTATCTACTACCGAGGCTGAATTGGTTGCCGCCACAGAAGCAGCGAAAGATATTGTCTGGATCAAAGCCATCAAAAGGTCCTTGGGCATTGAACGAGAAAATGAGATTCCAGTTCTGCGCATTGACAACGCCGGAGCTATCAAATTGATCAGGAATCCAGAATTTCATCGTCGTACAAAGCACATCAACGTCCGTCAATTCTACGTGAGAGAACTTGTGATCAACGGCCAGATTGATGTCACCTACGTGCCAAGTGAAGAGCAGTTGGCAAATATTTTCACGAAGCCGTTATGTGCCGAGATATTCACACGCCTTCGCCAAAGCCTGAATCTCCACGCATTTAACCATATCTTCGTCGAGGGAGAGTGTTGAAGATAACCGACGAAGATTGTTTTCCAACACAGCGGGAAAGAGAACAAAACCACGGAGAGATGTTCTTTACTTTATCTCTCCGCTTTATTTTATATTTGTTTTTTAAATGTTTTCCGCTCGGTTTTTAGTATAAAAACCTTTTACACTGCGTATCAGTGTGTCACTAATTTACCAGCTTTCAATCATGTAACTTGTTCTCATTATTTTAATAAATATAACCAGTTTATCGTTTATTCGAGTCTCTTGATCATCACTGCGAAGCGCTGCTGCTACAAAACTTCAACAAAGACTTCTGCAAAACATATACTTACCGTTCAACTACCAAAATGAAAGACGAAATTAGACAGCTCCATGATAAATTGTCCGGTGACATGCACCTCCTAGAAAAGGAAAAATTAAAAATAAAGTTATACAAGTTAGAAGAAAAAAAAGCGGAAGGTATACTCAGCCGAGCTAAAATAGACTTTGCTTTAGCGTCCAAATATCCCTCAGAGCGACTCGCTCTTGAAGAACATGGTAAAGGTATAAATGTGATACATAGCGTCATAAAAAACGACGGAACCGAGACAGTTAATATGAAGGAGGTTATTTCCGAAGTGCGTAACTTCTATGAAGAATTATTTACTTATGAGCACGCAGAGACCGAGGATAAATATCCTGAAATATTACCAAAACTCTCCGAAGTGGAAAAAAGACCTGCGAAGAACAACTTAATAAAAATGAGTTTGACGAGGTTATCAAAAGCCTATCAAACCATAAATCTCCCGGCCAAGACGGCTTACAAACGAATTTTATCGTCACTATTGGCCAGTTATTGGCGAAGTTCTTTTTCATTTGTTTTGCGTAATAGTAGGTTTGGACTCCATTCCTAGCTCCTTATCAATGGCCATTATTATATTGATTTTTAAAAAGGGAGACCCAAAACTACTCCAAAACTGGAGGCCAATATCGTTGTTAAACGCGGACTATAAAATCCTGGCGAAAGTACTGGGAAATCGCATTCGTAAAGTTATAAAAAGTGTCATTGAAGAGGACCAAACCTCAAGTATTCCAGGCCGGACAATAAGCGATAATATCGCCATTGTTCGCGACCTCATCCAGTATTATAAAAATAGCGGCGATCCACTAGCGATCATATCACTAGATCAAGTTAAAGCCTTCGATCGAGTGAACCACGCCTACCTTTTTAAAATTTTGGAACATACTGGGTTTGGAAAAATTATAACTGGCTTTGTAAAGGCAATCTACAGATCAGCCGAGGCGAGGATAAAGTTCAACAAAGTCGTAACTGCTAAATTCAAAAACTTAAAGGGCATTAGACAAGGCGACCCTTTATCGTCGTACCTGTTTAATCTGTCCTTGGAACCGTTTCTTTGCAACCTCAGGAACAAACTAAGCCCATACGCCGTTAACCTACCTTTCTTACCTAAACCACTGGTGGCGTCATCCTTTGCGGATGACGTCAATGGGTTTGCAACAAAAGATGAAGCGTTCCCTATTATCGAAGAGGAATGTACCCATTATGGGAGAGCAAGTAACGCTAAATTTAACCCCGAAAAGAGCAACGGCTTTTGGATTGGCAAATGGAAAAACCGTACTGATCGTCCCCTTGGCCTAGTCTGGAGTAACCAGATAATAAAAATTCTAGGAGTCGCTTTTACGACGGAAACGAATTGGGCAAACGAACAACTAAAACATGTTGCAAATTCTATACACGCGTCATTAGCAAACATAAAAACAATAACACCGAGGCTTTCATATAAGGCGAGGGGCCAAATATGCAATGCAATCCAAAGTAAAATCTATTATTTACTTCCGCATATTGAAAAACCAATAGAATTATCGAAAGAACTTTTTAGCTACTGCATTGACGCCCTGTGGGAAGGCGAAAATAAACATTGGTGTAGTGCCAAAAATGCTACACTATCAATAAGTGAGGGAGGCTTCGGCTTTCGAACGCTAGAGACGCAGTGGCAAAAATTTGCCTTCACAAGCTGCGTAGGTTGATATAAGGCGAAGGCCATAGTGTGGAAACGGCTTTCGTTAAACACTACCTGAAGCAAACGAATAATATGAACTTAGACCTACAAGTACTTACCATCGAAAACGTAGACCTAGTTTTTGATAACGTACCAAATTTCTACAAGGAAGTATTGGAATTTTGGAAGTCTCTCAAAATAGGCCTTAAGAAACCACGTAACTTGTCAAGTTTGATGGAATTTCCAATATGGAAGTGCCCATTTTTACATTTACCACTCTACCACCCAAAATGGAAAGCCGAGGGATTTCGCTACTTTCGGGACATTGTCGATATAAATAATTGTCACTTCAGCTTAAAAGAAAATAGTAAAAATTTTAGTGCAGCCGCTTCAAGAGCAATGTCTCGTCAAATTCAATTGATCGAGAAAGATTTACGAAAAGAATTCCCCAATGATTTTTTCAATGAAGATAACGTAGGAGTGCCAACGCCAATAAACTTTCACATGGAAATTGAACTAACTGAAAATAATAAAGAACTAATAATTAACATCGATAATTCTAAAATTGAAAACTTTTTGAATCCGGTATCTAGTGAATATAAAAATAAACCATTTAAAATAATCCACGATTTAATTGAAACTGGAAAAAAATATAGCATAGATGGTAAGGTAAACTGGAACAACTCATTCACGTACCATGAGAATAATATATTATGGCGTATGCACTATAGCTATGTTATTACTCCAGCGTTAGGTATCAACTTGTTTGGAGTAAGCTCAATTTGCCCATTTTGCAGAAGTACCGTAGGCACCATGAAACATATGTTTTTCGAGTGTACCGTAACAAACACCTTTTTAAGTGAAATAAGTAGTTTCATTTGTAAATATGATAGTGATTTTAATTTTTTAAAGATTGAATACTGGATTTACAATGTACGAGGTAATTTCAACAGAATAAGAAAAATAATTTTTGGCATAAGCAAATTGTCAATTTACTTCTGCTATAATAAAAAAATGAATGGAAACAATGATGACGCACAAAATATGCTAATGTTAAGTCCATAGGTGGTTTCTTCTAACTTAACTTAAGGAAATTCATAGAAATGGAACGAGAATGCGCCAAGAAATATAAAATTTCTTTATACAAAGCCTTTTTATTGAGTGGTATTGTTAGAGAGGAAAATGGCAAAATTGTATTTATAGGCTCTTTTTTAAAGATTTAATTTTTAATTTTTAGTTTTTTTATTTGTTTTTAAAGAGTTAGTCGTTTATCTTTTTGTTTTCTTGTTAATTGTTATTGTTCACTTTCCCAGAAGCTTGTTATTTTTTTTAGCAAAATAGTTGTTTTCAAGTGTTTTTTTTAAATCGGTATCTAAAAAAATGTATTTGAAAAAAAAAAAAAGCAAACAAGATGTAAGCATCCTAATGTAACTTTGTCAGTTTGCCCAATAAACGCCTAACTGCTTGACAGATAGGCTGAAATAATAATAATAATAATAATCAGGTAGACGAATACCCAGCCAAGTCATCCTCGAGGCTCTAATGGTAATATATTTCAAAAGATGAAGCAAAGTCAAGTTAATTGACCAAAAGTACCTCTGGACGATAAAGCAGTTGAGTTGCTAATCCGTTTTTATATTTTCTATGAATGGCATGATAAATCGCCTTTTTATTGACATTTTTCATTTTCTTTGGTATTAAAAGTTGAATAATCTAATCTATCTTTATTAAATCCTTATTATATTACATTTGTAAAGAAAATATAACATATTTTAAAATTATTAAATAAAGTAAAATGAAATAAATTAAATAAGTTAATTACATTTTTTATTTTTTTTTTATTTCATTTCCCGCGCTTTTGAGAGATTAAATAGGCGCTTTTCTCTTTTCGAGCTCAAATTAAACGACAATTTACGCTCATTTAATCTCAAAATTATCAAAAGCTCTAAAGAGAGCTGCGCCGTGCCCATCACTTTATGAAAAACATGTTTTTATACAATGTATTTTTTATTTCTGGGTAATTCCCCGTTAAATTTCCCGTTTTTGGAAAAACTTCCCCGCGGCACCATAACCAATTTATGTGAAACCTAACACGTTTTAAATATGATTAGTTTTAGTGATAAAATTTAATTTTTAACCACCAATTCACTTTGGTTTTTAAATCATGGTTTTTTGAAAATAGCGTGTCTAGGGAACGACAATTTGTGACAACCATAAATCGAATGTTTACGTTTAAATAACTCGATATTTAATTACGATAGGCATATGAAATGAAACACAGGTAAAATATAGATGCTAGAGATGGCCCATGGAAAATGTAGCCAAAAACCTAAAACAGGCAGTGGCGCCGCCAGCAATAGGCACGAGTAGGCACGTGCCTACGTGGAAAACTAGAGGGGGCCCCAAATTTATTAAAAAAGGGGGCCCTATTTTTTCATATTGGTAAATTTTCTATAGCCGAATCAATAGAGAAATTGCTGAAAAATATCAAACTTGTGACTAATGCACATATTTTATGGGTTTATATTTACTCTATTTAAAAAGGATAATACCCATTGTATAATAACAGGGGGTAAGCGCGTAAGCAAAAAGGCAACGGGTGCCTTACGCGGCCGTCACTTCTCCTATCACTTACTATTTGAATTATCGTCAAGAAACGCAATATTTTAAAAATTGAACCTTCGTTTTTGAGATGACGCTCTCGCATACTCACCTTTTTTAATTACGCGTGTAATAGCTGTAACTCTCAAAATATAGTTAGTTTTATTGGAGTATCATTTGTTCCATACAGGAATATCGCTCTTAACACCACCGTGTATTATTATTTTCTACTAGAATGATTCGATTCAAGCAGCTATAACTTTAAAAGTACAATTCTTAGATATTTTTAAGCTCTATTTTCGGGTTTATTGGGTATGTTTTACCCATTAAATGATCCAATCTCAAATCTCTAATCAATATCTTGGCTAACACATACCATCAACTTATCTTGCAAAACGTAATCTGTGAAACAAACTTCCATTTTCAAGATTTTATAACTAAAAGGCTATTTCAATTTTGGGCTCACATTTACTACGGGTCATCTCTAGCACTTATATTTTATCTGTGTTTAATTTCATATGCCTATCGTAATTAAATATCGAATTATTTAAAGGTTAAATATCGAATTATTTAAAGGTTAAATATCGAATTATTTAAAGGTTAAATATCGAATTATTTAAAGGTTAAATATCGAATTATTTAAAGGTAAACATTTGAATTTTGATCGTCAGAAATTGTCATCCCTTAAACACGCTTAATTTAAAAAAATCATATTTTAAAAACAAAGTGAATTGGGGGCTAAAAATTAAATTTTATCACAAAAACAATCCATATTAAAATCGTGTTAAAAATTGGTTATGGTGCCGTGGGGAACCTTTTCCAAAAACGGGACGTTTAACGCCGAATTAACCTTCTGTAAACTGGTTATGATAATATTGCGCAATGTAAAATTCGCAACCCGTTTTTATTTTTTATTTATCGTCAAAACTAGGGGAAATCGGCTCGCTTCGACGTATTTTGAATGATAATCGTTGTTTCTCCTTTGACTTATTGAATACTGTACTTAAGAGCAATTAGATGATTGATAGCTTTCTTTACTAATTAGATTCGGTTTTTTTCCCAGTCACATATCAATTACATCCATCGTAATAATACGTATTTTCCCTATGTTTAAGCGCGCGCTGGAAAACGTTTAAACGGGATCTTTATTGTGCGCAGACTATTTACGTTCAAAGTTTAGCCGTACGTTGGAGGTTATATTCCCTTTAAGAACCTATCTATATTTTGATAATGGTTTTTCTTTGAATATTTTATCCAGAATAAAATCAGGGCACTAATCGATGGATTTGGAATTTTATCAATAACATGGCACGACAGAATTAATTAATATAATTTCGGCGTAGTCCTGTAATCCCATGAGCCTGGGAAGCGGATAATGTGGCTGGCCTTATGAGGACGACCACCAATCCTCCAACGGGTGGTCGCTATCCCTGACTCGGATCTCAACCCCGACTAATCAGTTGGACGACCGGCCTGAATTGTCCCACACTCCCTAATGTCTAAATATAATTAATTCCATTGCAGTCCATAGGTGGTTCTTATTAACTTAATTCCACTTAGCAAATCTTTCCGGCCAAGGTCCAAGCGGAGATCATACATTCCCACCGGGCACCGAAAACATCTGACATTAAACGTCATCCAAGCAATAAATTGCCCGTCACTCAAGAATCCTTTCTGGTAAAATGAAATATATTTTGACATTTTAGATTGAGGCTGACCTTCAGAGAGTTAAAGACCATCCACACTTAATCACAAATTTTCGAATAATATTTACGCGAATGAACTGCCCTACGAAGACCATTTACTATTTTGATTAATTTATCGATGCAACGAATAAATATCACAAATAGTATTTTTTTAACCTTTACCCTACAATACGTAACAAACTCCTCGCGCTTGCCAGAGTGTGTGACCCTATTTTTACACTTATATTTCTATAATCTAAAGTGTTAAATAGAAAAATTAATTTTTAAAATTCAGTTATTTGGGCTGGAATAATTCAATAAATGTTTAATATTATTACACATATTTTCAAAACTTTGTTGGTCTTAGCATACGTAACATAATTACCCATAAGAATGCCCCTGTGTGACACTTTCCATGGTAAACATTTCAATGAGACCTTGTTTTACACGAAACATAAAATAAATGGACCCAAAAACGGAAAGTTCTTATACCCCTCGTGCTATTGACAAGGTTACCATGAAAAGGAAATCACGTGATCGCCAGGCACGAGCTAAACCGTGAATTGTTCAAGTTAGAAATGCGCCAAGAATTCCGCGCGTTTTCGAAATCCGCTTCACTAACTTCCATTTCCCATCTGTAAAGTTGATGACGCGTTGCAAGCTCTCTCTTGTGTAGGCGGAAACTATCTTGAAAAACATTGGCTACGTATATTATCTGCTAATCTGAAAACATCTTAAGTAGGCCTATATATAAAAATTGCGTCTTACCGTTAAAACACTGATGGAATTATGTAAATTTGATTTATATTGGTGTATCTTTTTGGTCAATTTTAGCGAACCTCCCACGCCGTTCCCCGAACAGGATCTCCCTGAGGGAATCAAGTCTAAATTATTATGCTTTTATTGTTTCTTTGACGTCATATAATTTCGTGGAGGAAAACGGTAAATAAAACATTATACGCTTTAACTCTGTGGCTAAAGTTTAATAGCGAACTGTTGGTGCGTAGATTTAAAACTAAATTTGGAAAAATGAAGCACTGACGTAGAATACATTAAAACAATCACGGCGAAAAATATTATATTCTAAGAGTGTAGCAAATTACAAAACATCAGATCGTTAAACGTTACGTTCGAAGAATTTATAAAACAGCCGAGATAAGGTTTGACCTCAAACAAATTCAAAGATCTTTTTTTTTATATCTTTTGTTCTAGTCGAAATAAATGAGTTGATTTCACTTAGGAGCAACAAACACAAGGAGAACGCAACTAGCTTTTAAACACGCTAACGAAGGGTTGTGTACGAATTTCATTGGACGAGCGTCACGAGCCTTTACGCTGAACGTTTTACGGGCGGGTGGAAGACAATTTCCGAATTTTCCCCTTCCGACGGCAGCAGGCGATAACGCGTCTAGCCAATGAAAAATGTACGCAAGAAAATCCACGACTTTTGACGGGTTGCGTTCTCCTTGTGTGGGGTGCTGTGTTTGTTGCTCCTAGATTTCACCAAACAAATGGTTTTATAAAGTTGATGGAGAATTTTTCTTTATGGAGTTGAAAGTTACGTAATTTACGCTGTATCCTGTAAACAAGGCTTCATTAACGAAAATTCTTTTATGGCGTACTTATGAGTGATTATGTTACATACGCTAGCACCAATATCGTTTAAGCGGGCCAAAATTTGCCATTTTGTCACTGCAGGCTTAACAGCCAACTCGCTTCCTTACCCACACCGCACTCCGTCGAAGAATTTGTAATTCAATTCGGAACTTCTTGCCTAATTACCAAAAATTAAATTTTGATATATCACTGGAAAAGGTCATGGAAATTCTACGCCTGGTTAATAACCTAAACTGCTCCAATTAAACCACACCCAAAACAATTTAAAATTATCGTTTAAATTAGATATTTAAAAGTAAAAATCAGATATTGTCAATGGAAATTACGATAAGCCTACAAAACTAACGAATAAATTAAGAAAACCACTAGGTGACCCATTGCGAAAATTAGACCACATCGATGGATCTACCACAAACAGTGTTTTCAAGATTTTGATACTTCAGATCGCGAGAAATGATAATCTTTGGCAACCAGGAAAGAGAATATATTCCCATGGAAAGAAAATGTTGTTTAGTTACGCTGTTGAATACTAAACGATAAAGATGCATTCAATTTTAGACCAATAAGTCTTGTTTTCACTAGAGCGTAAACGATGTTACCGCAACCGTCGACGCAAAATCTTTGGCATCACAGATATTTTCAAAGCTTACGTCGTGGCATTTTTGCCCTTTAAAGGATAGTTTGACCCGAGGGTTGTAAGGTCAGTCTGTAGGGATCAGAACGTCCAGGAATGTGGGAAGCTTAAAGTCATCGGCGTAAGAAATATTCGTAAAGGATTAGGTCAGGGCGATCATTAATATAGATCTAGAAGAGACAGGAGTCAAGCATGCTACCTTGAAGGTAACACCGCTCCTGATTGGAAGATAACAACTTGGGACATGTTCCAGCCGAACACTTGGCGGGTACGTGTAGTTAGATTTGACGAAATCAAATTTAAAATAAAGCTCCGAGAGTGAAGAACCAAATTAAAAGCTGTTTCCACTTGCTTTCAAGTGCCATGGAGAAAATTGGTTTAAGGAATCAATGTTGATTTTTAGAGATAAATCAGCACATCAGGACTTTTTATTACATACCTTTGTGGCAAGATTAAAATTAAAATTTCAATATTTCTATTTTTCAAAGTATCAAAAATAAGGGGTTTGGGGGCCAAGTCTTCTTGCGACTTATAACCCTCTTTTTGCATGTTCTTTTTTTTAATAATCAACAATTAATCCAAACATATAGTAAATTATAAAAAGTAAAAATAAACCAAATGTAAAAAAATAAGAAAAATTACGCAAAAAAAACTTTTCCTGTATCGGTTTTAAACATTTTATTGGAAATTATTC
Organism: Leiobunum rupestre; assembly: GCF_980474605.1. Taxonomy (NCBI): domain Eukaryota; kingdom Metazoa; phylum Arthropoda; class Arachnida; order Opiliones; family Sclerosomatidae; genus Leiobunum; species Leiobunum rupestre. The sequence goes on from NC_143387.1 coordinate 20,340,980, forward strand.
ATATTGGGACATTGCATTCTTAAGGAACTTTTTGACTGCCGGGTACGAATTTATTTTCTCCAAACCATTATAAAGTTTAACACCAGGATTTTGTGACCTAGTTATTGTTTTCACATATAATTTTTTAAATAAAAATAAATATTTTACTTTAATTTTTAACTTTTATACAGTTATAACCATGGTCAACAATTTTTACTTATATGACTAGTCTGAGGTAGAAAAATAACAGTCTCATTATCAAATAACCATAAATTAGAGGTAACGGCTAATGTTTGAATAAAATATGGCTACGAAACATTTAAGAAAATGCATTCAAATGAGTCCTAATAAAAGTTGTCGATAATTTTATAACCGTTTTATCGTCTGTATTTCTTCGGTAAAATTGTCCAAACCCATTTTTGGTAGAAACCGGTTACTCCAATCTGAAACTAAGCAAACAAATTTAATTCGTTTCCGTTGAAGATATAATTAATCTTTCAATCGCGATTTACGCAATCCTTCGATTTCGGAGATAGACCTAGAATGTTTCTCGCGGCGTTTTAATGGAAGAATATTGACAAATCAATGTCGAGATAAAATTTTGACCCGTTTTGCTAGTTACGAAAGGTCGTTGTTGAGAAATGCAAAAAAAAAACTGAGAGGAAAGAAATGAAACGGCGTTCTTTGACCTTGGAGCGGCCGAATTTCGAGGAAAACCCAACGCGTTAAACCGGCAGAACGGACGACAACAGGCCGCGGGCGATTCGCTGAAACTTTCACTACACCACCGAAACGAGCTAAGCGAGCGTTAGAAAATGCTTGTTCGAAACGTGTAGGGTAAACGGTTTACGAGGAATAAAGCTACGTCTACGTGCCTACGCGTTTCGAACGCGAGTTTAACCTGACTGCCAACTTATCAAACCCGCGGATAAATAATGATGCTTCGTTAAAGAATAAGCTTTTCAAACGAACGTTCGATAACCCTAGTGGATTTTAGTTAAAAACATTTCTCTACAAATAAGCCTTCAATCAAATTCGTTCCAAGGAAGAGGCCTTTCTTATTATTTTTCTCGGTTTTTTTCGATTAAAGATCTGTTACTCTACTCCAGTGGTTCCCAAAAGGTGTTCCGCGGAACCCTGGGGTTCCGTGGAAGGGTCACAGGGGTTTCGAGAATTCACAGCGTGGCCATATTTGTTTGTGTCAAGAATCTTTTAAGATAAGTTAAAAAAATGAGCTGGGGTTCCGCCAAAATTAGGTGGGTAATTTAGGGTTCCAAAGTAAAAACAAATTGGGAACCGCTGCTCTACTAAATGGCTAATGGACGTAGACAGTGTACCAATTTTGGTGGGGTGGCGGAGTGGTTAGCCCTTTCACCTCGCAGCGAGAGGAGCCGGATTCGATACCACCTTATAGGTGTAAACTAGGAACAATTCCTTCCGCGTAAAGTTTGCGAGTTATCTCCCCACATGGTTAAAGGGCTTTTCGCCCAGTTATTCGGTTTCCCCTATCCATAAAAAAAACTTGTCGAGGTTCGCGGTAATACATAGTTTGCATCCCTACGTCATCAGTAGCGCAGCTCCAAGTATAGATATATGCACGAAGGATAAATATGTAATAATTTAATTTGTAATTTGAGCAAGAGTGAACCGTACAATAACGCCATTTTGCAGGTGTAGAGTTCTTACTAATACGCGAGGGTTTCAATCGTCTGTTTGCGGATTTCAATTATTTTAAAATAATTAAGAATTTATTTTCACGTTAAAAATGGTTACCTGCCTTGTTAAAAATTGTTCGATTAGTTCAATAGACCCATGATGAAAGTTGGGGGGCCGAAAATTAACATTTTTACCTGGCAACTCAGCATTTGGACGGAACATACGTTTCCTTACTTCCGCCTGTATATTTCAATGGCGGTCACGTGGTTCAAAACGTCACAAACAGGATGTTCCGTCCAGAGGTCTCAATTAAGCCTCGTCTGCGGCACCTCTTTTGTTATGGGTCTATTAGAAAGAGAGACCGAATATTGTCATTTTATTCGATTCCTGTCATCATTTGCTATTTATTTAAATAACCCGGGTTTAAAATCTTATCTGATTTTGCTTAAGACCCATAACGATATAATTTTAAAAACTTTAAAGCATATAAATCTAATTTTCGTCAGTTTTGTCGCTTCAATGAGATAACGAACAAAATGGATACCTATTTAGTAGCTATCGGCGAAATGTTTTGAGTTTTCGACCCCTCCCGGTTTCCATGGAGACCATAGGCCCCTCCCTTCGGTGCAAACTATGTATAGTGAGTGTAGGGAAATGTGGGGTCGCGTGGCATGAGGGGATCGCCCCCACCCCTCCTACGCAATGTAACCCGACGACCTGATTTAAAAGGCATTAAAAATCGTTAGATGACTTGAGCCTGTGGCGGTGTCTAGCTGATTATTATTATTATTTGGGTATGTGGTATTTCAATACGCGATAAAAACTATATTTTTGAATATTTACTCTATAATATAAATTCCGATATAAATTTTTAATATATTTCATTTAAAAATATTAATTTAAAAACATTACTCGTGTACGCAGACTAAAGTGAAGTATTTGACGTGATACCGAGTGTGATACCGCTGATATAAAAGAGTTAGTGATTTTATTGGATGGTAGTGCTAATTTGGAATTACAAAATAGAGCAACGTATAAGCCATAATATTTTTAACAAACAGAATCGCGAAAACCAGCCGCTTTAAACGTTTTATCTCGTGAAAGTTTAAGATAAGAGACTTTTGATGAAATTTGCTAATTGAGGTGAAATAAAACTTTATAAATAAAGAGTTTCTGACGAAATTTAGAAACTTTTTGTTTGAGCGTAATTATTTCCCATCACAGTACATTCATGTTACAATTAATTTTTTAATAATGCTATGCGCAAGAAAGCGATTCTGTTGTCTGTTCATCGTTTAAGCAATGAGTAAGATTTTTACTCCGAGGTAGGCTGAAGAAGGCCTTATACAACATGGGCTAAAACGGCGCGTGTCGCACTATATGAGGCACTTGTTAATTGGAACGTGCCACTGACAAGTGAGTGTACCTCGCACGCTGCTATTAAATAGAAGCTCTCTCGTGTCCTCGAGCGCCTTCTTCAGCCTACCTCGGAGTAAAAATCCTACTCATTGCTCAAATTGCCTTCCTTGGACCTGACTTCACGCAATCACGCTTTACACCAACGATGAACAGACAACAGAATCGCTTACTCTTTCTACTAATATACGCTGCCTTCGTATTTCTTCAATGTCTGTCACAATCAAGTGGACAAGCTGATCGAAAGATGTAATTTCGTGGCTGTATATGAGTTGTTTCAAGGGAGTCAGGCCACGAGATTGGATTGGCCATGGTATTCTGACCATCAACATGATTTCTGGGAACTAGGGTGAAGTAGGGTGGTGCTCCATCATTTTAAAACTCTTGGACTGCCCGTCTCTTGTAGGATCTGCATTTAGGCTCTCCGATAAAATCGCAAAGAAAAGCAGATTTTTTACAAATACCTGCCCAAACATTCACAGCGTTCTTGAAATTTCATTCTGACGCGCCCAAACCTGCGGTTTGTGAAGGTTGAGTATTCCAATTCTGGTGAATTTATTCTCATCGACCCAATGAATTCGTTCCGTAAAACGCGATTCATATTGTTAAAAAAGTGGAAAATGCTTTCGTGATTTCCTTCGTCACTTGGTTGAAGAGATTGGTTAGGGGGCATCGAGCGTATTGCAAACAAAGCGTTGGTCTCAATGCAGTTGCGCCGAGATACTCATTGCAGATTGTTCTACCTGATCATCAAAACATCTTTTTCATCGCCTACAGCGTGTCTTCGACCCAGTGGCGGATTAACCAATGGACTGAGTAGGCCCAATCCTAGGGGCCCGAGACGCAGCTAAGGAAAGATCTGCGAGGGCCCTAATAAAGCTCCAGCCTAGGGGCCCGGGTGGTAGTTAATACACCACTTCAAAATCATGTTATTTGTAAAATACACCACTATTTCAATTTTGGCTCTCACTGCGTGCTACGAAGGGTATACCTTATCTGTGATTGGGTGAGCAATTTTAGGAAATCAGCTAGGCTAGGCTAATACCCAAGGCACCACCCTAGGCCTAAGTCATCGAGCGACTTTTAAAGCCTTTAATTCAGGTGGCCGGGTTACAATGCGTAGGAGGGTGGTGGCTAGCCCTGCAAGCCACGCGAGCCAACAGCTCCCTACACTAACTATTACCGTTACCCTCGTAGCAAATTCGTAAACGAAATAAACATCGTTTTATTTAATGTTTTAAAATCTTGAGATTTTTATTTGTTTGTGATAACATTACTCCATCCAACTGGACTGTTATACGTTTCAAACTAGCACGTTGTTTATAGTTTTTTATTCTGACGTAGACTCACAGGGTTTACGAGGGAAACACATTTCGTAGCAAAAAGATGTGCCATTGTGCCATGACCATGACGGCTTACGACGAAAAATTTCAGATGGAAACCCGGGTAATAACAGTTATTATTTTTTTTTTCAAATATAATATTCTTATTTAGTTTTTTTAGATAACCTCTAACCATAACCGACTCGCGTTGGAGGACTCGAAATGTACGTCAAGCGTAGAAAAAACCCGCTCTCATTCTATTTGAAACGTAAAATTGGTTGCGGTGAGAATGAACAAACATCCTTCGCCATATAATGTGACGTCGTAGCTTCGGAACAGGACCAGAAAGGCTTATAGGAATTTTTTTTATCCCACCCATACAATCAAACATTTTTTTAACACGTTGTTAATATTCCAGAGTCCGCTTTGTGTAAAGGATTACAGAGGTTTAATTAGAATAAAGTAGTAAGAAAAAAGTTTTATTTTCTTTTAAACTTTGATTAATTTAATACTTTCAGTTAACAAGTCCCACATGTATCTTTTAAGAAAATCTCTCTTGGCTCGAACAATGCCAATTTTTAAGAGCAACAAAAGTGGCGCGGGTAAAGCTAAGTCGCAAAACCTGCTCAAACTACACCGTGACACAGAAGCTACCGGCGAACTATCTTTGAATTAGATAATGTCACGTTTTATCCCTTTCACCAGTGACGTAGTTTGCGCAGATTCTGCCATTTAGTTTTCCCCACACCGTTGTTGTTGCCATTTAACCGCGCGTATTAAATGCGTTTCATGAAGACATATATTTGATTAAGTTTTGAAGTGGATTGTGTTCATTCTATTATAAAAGTATAGAAGACGATGCTTTAATAGCAGTTAAATATTTCAAACTTGAATACGCTCGAAGCCAAATGTTTGTAATCTGACAATTGTGAGTTGGGAAGCGATCCCTACGATGAATATAAACTACGCTTGAAAAAATAAAAGCGTGAGTTCAGTGTTTGTCTTATTACGCGTATTACCTTTCCTAACCATATAAAATGTTCTAATTACACGTCATAGGAATATAGCTACTAATTAATTAATAATTTTCTCTCCTTGTAATAGTTTCAGAAACTCGCTATATGAATGATATGATGAATTTTGCCCCGTAATATGTTTTCTTGCAAAAACCATTTTGAAAAATGAGCGGGAGCCTGCGAAGACGCATGTTTCAAGCAGAATATGGAGGTGAATACTTCCCTCGTAGGAGATATATTACACACTTCCGGTTATAGTCAATTGGCTAATTTTAAATGCCTTTATTGCTCTAGTATTTCGCAATACGAAGGAAGCCCTGGTGTCTCAAAGCATGGGCCAAATAATGTGAAATCCAGGACATGACTCTGGTACCTTCACACGTACTTAATCGGTCGTCCACCAAAAGATACAGGCGGCCATTTTAGTAGGGGGGGGGGAGGAAGGAGAAATAAAAAATTTGGGAGCAAAATCAAGCAGAATTTCCAGTTCCCGAACGCCATCTAGTGTTGCCTAAGTCGGAATTCGGAAATAAGTGGCGGTTGTAATTCGAAAATCCTGCCATATTTGGCCTCTCATTTTTAGATTAATTTTAACGTTTCTAGGAAAGTATATGTTTAAAATTATATAATTATATATCTTATATTAATTATGAACTTAGTACGAATAAAAATAAGTACTTACTTTAATAACCAAACTCTATATGATAACTGTGAATAAATATTCCAGGATATTTACTACGACGACCACGTGTTTTATTTTTGAAAACTGTCCCTAAAAATTTGCCCCCAAAATGAAGTAGGTCCACGACCGCGGGTTTTCCCCAATAGGGGGCAATAGTGGTCGTTTGTTAGCGCTGTTGGACGGGTTTTTTCGCATAGAGTCATGTCCTGGATTTATCATTATTTGGCCCATAAGTAACTATTCGAAGTCGTTTTGTGTCTGTGTATAACTGAAAATGCCTATATGAACAAATAATGGCCCTACCTTAATTTTAAGGCCAGTAAGCCTGTCAAATTATCCTTGGAAACCGCCTTTTTATCTACGACACTTGTAAACAACTTGATTTACTTTTGACGTTTACGCATTTGACGCCCTAATAAAAACGTTTGAAGCCACTGTCACCATTTACTCTTTGGTGCCAATACACGAGCTACAAGGTTTCTCAAATAACTATAATTACCTCAGTTGCGTTAAATGTATCGATTTATAGTATAATTTAGACTCACTTGGGTGGTATTACTTTTAACAATTTACGTTACGCTTATGGTCGGTAATGTATTAATTACGTCTTAACCATTAAGGAAATAAAAAAGTTGAACTTAAAACGGAAAGATAATCCCCGGAATAATTTATTTAAGGACGACACCACTGGTGAAGGGTGAATAATTAAATATCCGCAAAAAAGTGGCGTATATACAGGTTGGTAACGGTTAATCATTATCCATGATTAAATTGATTTTTTTGGGAAAAAATGTAAACAAAGAAATTTACCGGTTAATATTTCGGAAAATGATTAAAAAACATGTATTATTCGTAAAAGTTGAGCTTTTTTCGAAAAAAAACGTCGTTTTTCCGATTAATTTTACAAATTTATCGAAAAAATTAATCGGATAATACAGAAATATAAATGACTTGATCAAAACATTTTACGAATAATTTTGAGAGCTTTATCTATTGAATAAAAGTTAACCGTCCCCGACCTCTAGGCGTATAGCGACGGCCCATATCCTTTACAAGTGATGTTTTCAGGCGGTTTTGGAAACATAGCTGTGACGCCCACGGATAAATGTTAGGGCAGGGCTGACCTCTGTCTTGTACGCGTATTTAAAAGCGAGAGGTGATTTAAATCGCTTCTATTTGTTTATTAACTTGAGGCTGAAACCCCTACCGTTATAATTCAGAGAGAAAATTTTGATGTCTTTGTTAAACCAAGTTAAAATGATCGATTTGAAGATGTAACTCACCTTAACTAACCTAAATTAACTTATATTAACCATGCGGCAAACGCTTTGAGGAGCTATTAAAGGGCAAGTTTCCTTTGCATGAAAACCGCCTAAAATCAATAAAAGAAATCTCCAAAACTTAAAAATTAATGGAACCTGGAAATTTTATTTCGATCCTCATACGCGTGTTCAAGACGGTTAACTGGGCCATATACAATTATATCAAATAATGAATTACTGTTGAATTTATTTGGATTAAGATAATATGACCTCAAAAAAGTTGAAAGTAGTGTGGCCACAGAAATACTATATTCGCTTTAAGGAAATAATAAAACAACGTTTCGTTCATAACACGATTTTTCTTTAAAACAAAGTTAAAACCGAAAAAAACCATAAATAAGCTTAGTTGAAAACGGGTTTTAAATGCCTCGTCATACTAAAGCAATTTGGGTAGATTACGCAAATTACATATTTTTTTTTAACTATCTGTCACTTTTAGTTTCCGTCCAAACACGTTTGAATAGCTGGAATTTTGACTGTCACGATTTATTGCAAGAATTTCTACTCGGTTAAGTTTGTCTAGAAATTCGATTCAAAAAGATTTTTTATCTGAAATCGAAAGCTATTGTCAACAACAATGGCGTAGGAATGTGGAGGCCGCGGGGGGTGCAATACTCCCCTCTTACAGTTTAGAAGTTCGCCAAATCGGACCGAAATGTGCAACAAAACGCCGGCAATTCGGTGTAAAATTGATATTTTAAAACGGGTAAACGATGGCTATAAATAAAATATTCGGTATATTTATCAAAATAAATATTTAGTACAATAGGCCGATAAAAATATTATCCTACGAGGAGACTTCCCATCAGTACTTTCCCCGCGTAAACCTGCGAAAAAGAGGATTTCTCTGATTGGTCGGAATTTACGGCCAACTTCGACGATTTTTTTTGCAGTCTAACGAATTTGCAATTCGCGAATCGGCAAGTTTGAAGCGATAGATTCTCCAAAGAAAAGGTTTGTTAATGTTGTTGATAAATGTAAATTAAATAGCATTTAAATAAAACAGCAAACAGATCCTCCAATTCCAATTAGACGATTCATTTGATATTTTTAACTTATAATTGACGTGTTAATCATAAGAAACGTTCGCGTAAGGCCACGATTCTTGCTAAGGCTTATTTCCCCACAAAAATACTGCAGCAGAAGAAATTTGTTTTTAACGTTTTTTATAGTTTTGATATCTGTACATAGATGGCGCTGCTGTTGAACATACGTCACAGACTTACTTTCCCTTCCTACCCCCTTTCCGAAATCCTCTAGTAGTGAGGGAAAGAGAACAACTTAGGCGAAATATTTTTATCGGCCTATTTATTTATCATTAAACTTGTAGATAAGTGTAGACGCAGCTTTATTCTGTATTAAAATCTACACTCCTTCAAATTCCGGCCGTTTTCGAGGGATGGCTTTACCTGTCTTTTAAAAGCCTCATTGTAGATAATTCTAGAACCCGTGACCCATTGAATACCTCATTATGATTCCCCACAAATTCACAATGAAATTTCATATCGTGGTATTTTCTAAATCTTTATATTGACGAGGGTACACGAGGCATTGGGGTGTGACATGAAATGGCCTCTTTGTCGGTATTTATTTCACACTATGTACTTATTGAAGCATCAAACGATAGAGCTTGTTTTTTCGACGCGAAAGATATCCGAAACGTGTTTGGAATTTGATTAGAGAAACGTTTACCAGACATATCTTTTTCCGAGGTCATATCTTATATTAATGATGACGTAAAAAGGTCAAGGTGAATAATCTAGTATTTTTTATTTATTTTATTCGCGGGTAAGTGAAACAAAGACCTTTACAATAAAAGCACGCGAAGAAACAGATTCTCAAATGACTATTTTAATACTTTATTATATAGCCATAATATTGGTAACAATCTTTGATGTTCTAAGTTGTGTAGTCTCTTGAAAGAGCGCTGACGCAAAAATAAACGTGTGTTAGGCCTAACGGAAATTTTTGCGTCGACGTGAAAACTAATTTTAGTTCTAATCGATAGATTTTTTGGAAGGTTAGCCACCCAAATTGCACAATAAACTCCAAAATCGCCCATTGTTCGAATACCTTCAAAACTAAAATTAAAAACCATAAATTAACAAAGAAGCGCCCAAAATTTAAAAAATAAACGCGATATGGCGTAAATTACGTCACTTCCAGTTCCGTAATTATGAGTAATTATGTTACATATGGTTCTTATCTAATATTATTTAGTTGATTAATTTTCATTTGAACTTTAAATATAGTGGAGAATTTGGTCCAAAGTTATTCAACCAAATGCTAAGAGAATACAAATAATATGAGAAAACATATTTCAAATTTGGAAAATTATCAGAACTAATAACTAATTTACCGGTAGGCTGAAAAAAAAATTACGGTACCACGGTAATAAATTACCAAATGAGGTTTTTTGTTGAACAGGACCTTAGATTAATTATTATTGAGTAATATCATAATTGATTATTATTATTAATAATTAAACTAAAATTTTGATTAATACCTATTTATCGCCGGTCTAAAATGTGTAGGCTGCTTTACCTATATCTGAGAGATTACAAAACAAACTTGTATAGTACGTCTAAAAACAAATTCTTGAGATACACTCTTTAGATGTTATATTTTTACATACTATTCGGTAATAGATTTTAATTTTACGAATAGGTGTAATTTATTACATTACATATCTATGAACGCAGAGCCACCAAACCTGAAACGTAAATCTCCGACCTAGAGTATACAGCTTGCAACAGCAATTACACTACTAAAATGTTTCGTACTAGATGTTTAAAAAAAATAATCCAGAATTCTGAAATGTTATTTGTGTATTAGAACGGAAACTCGTTATTTTGAAAATTTCCAAAAAAAAGGAAAATTTTTAATTGTTTTTGAAAACGTATAATACAAAACGTTTTAATGAGAAGGTTGTAGATCATACTCTGAAACATACAAATATAGTTGGTTTGGGCAGAATTGGCCTGTTTGTTGGTAATAAATAAAATAAGTAATGACATTAAAATGTTGGGATGCTGATGGAACCAAAAACTAGAATAAATAGTTTAAAAAAAAGGCTTGAATTAAAAAACGCTTTGTAGAGATTTTATGTACGAACGTCAGTGATTTTAAGAGCGGGTGAGTTCCCAATATAATATTACCTTAAATAAACTTTTATCAACGTATCGAAATATTTTAAACATGAATAGATTAAAATAACTAGTCCTACGCATTCAAACTATAAGTAAAAATTTAAAAGAGCACTTTTGAGACCACTTTTAAAAATACGAGACATGACTAGTTTCGATAACCATCCGGTTAAATCATCAGGTGAGATTCTAAAAGTTTGAGGGGAATTTACAGCGATTTACAGATTGACTAACGGTAAAAAATTGAGAGGGCAAAGTTAAAATTTATACGAAGATTAAACGAGAAAATTAAACAACGCGAATTCTAACCATCCATATAACTAAAAGGCTACAGTATTTCATTCTTATTTACTTTGGGGCATTTGATGAATGTTCTGAGGAAATTTCTTTCAAAAACGAAATTAATTTTATCACCGCCATAGCAAATGACCGAGGTTACAATAATAACTTCGTCTGTAAAATTTTATCTAAAATAAAAAGCAGGCATGAAATTAAAATCCATTCGTATCTCCCTTTTAACAAAAATAAAAAACAATTTGCGGTAATCCAAAATATGACTACCTTTTCATGGAGGTATTAAATTCGTGATTGGTGTAAACCGAATTTCGAAATCCGTGCAACATTGCGTGAAAACGCTTGTGTTAGAGTTAATACGTGTTTCCTCCAACACGGGCAATGTACTCGCATTTGCTCAGAAAATCCGATTTTTCTAAGAATGAAAACGTACGAACACGGTTTGGATATGCTGAGGTTTATTTTAGTTGAAAATGTGGGCTTGTTTATTCACGGAATTTCCCAAAAAATTCTCTAAACGACTAAATTGCGATAGAAATAGAGCTAGATACATTTTAAACACGATTATCGTATCCATTTTCGGTCGTTTTGCACAAGCCCAATAGATTTTGCAGAGATCGAAACTAATATAAAAATTCTAAACGGTGGTTTATTTTTTCGGGCTGAACCCGTGTCAAGGTTGAAAATGGACTTCATAAAACGGCTAAAAGCGTGTTCCCGCAAAGGCTCCCGTCCAGAGCGAAATCGGGATTTTCCGAAATCCGGGTTTCCTACCTCCATGAAAACGTAATGCAAATCGGAAAAAATAGATAATGAACTTAGAAAATGTAATGTGAAACCAGTTTTTAAACCTTGTAATAAACTATCCAACGCTATAGGACCTAAAAAAGATAAAATTCCTCTCTTAGGTTAGTAATGGAGTTTATAAAATTCCCTGCATTTGTAACGGTGTTTACATTGGGCACACAAAACGAAATCTAAAATATAGACTAAACGAACGTAAGAATGACGTACGAAACGCTAAAATATATTCTTCGGAATTGGCGGAACACGAGTCAAAAAATCCCAATCATTTAATTTTATTTTATTTGATGATACGAAATTAAAATGTAAATTAGATAATTATTTTAAACTAAACGTTAGAGAATCCCTTGAAATTATAGACTATACAAACATAGCTAAGTATTCAATTTTCACTACGCAAAAGTGGTTTTTTAAATTTTTATATTACATAATTATTTGATTGAAGGTTCTTTGATTTCGTAAACATTGAAAAATACGAAATTAGTTCAGCCAGGACTGCACTAGATTCAACTTAGAATTATGGTTCTCAAAACGATATGTAATCATTAAATTTTAAAAATATGCAAACAAGGGGGATGGAACTAAAAGGGGTCAGACACGGTGTTTCATTTAAGCAGTTAATGATGTCTTAATTCAAACATGCCTCCAAGCGTGCGTCGCGCGCCGTTATTAAATAGAAGCTGAAAGCCCCCCAGGGCTTCGTAGCGCCATCTTCAGGATAATCGCAATAAAAATCCTTCTCATTTTAACTGATAACTAAAAGCGTTTAAATTAATAATAATAGTACTATTATATATAATGAAACCGCACTTGATTCAATATTAACGGTTGCGTGTGTAAGTACACCGAAAACAGCGCTCATATCTTGATTGCACTTGTTTCAAAGAAATGAAACGAAGCCTCCTCTTTCAAAGTTTATTCGTTAATTTGTTTTTAACAACCCGTTTTTGAATTAAGAGTGGGTTAAACCAAAAATTACTCATTCGCATTTAGTTCCTAAATTGCGCGATAGGTAGCGCTATGCTAGAGGGAAGAATTTTAGTTCAATTTAACCTTACCATAAATTTTACCAGATGGCGTTTGAAACTCTACAATGTAAATGATGTAGCGTGTTGAATAATCCTCGAATGATGAACTCCGTTTTTGACGAATATAACTCTAGGTATTTTAAAATCTAAACGATAATGATTTAAGTGTTGTAGTCAATTGATAATTTACATCATCTCATTTTTTCGCAAATTAAAAATAATTTATTAAGAAAAAGTCGGCTTGTAGTTTCGAAACATTTACCTTTAATATAAATTGAATAACTAAAGGGGACGCTTTCACAACTTTCATCCCCCCCTCCCCCACTATTTTGCTTTTTTTACTCAGTTTAATAGAGAACGATAGATTTTCCTGTTTTGGAACGACTTTTAAAATATTGATAACATGTTTTGAAGTTAACCAATTTGCTCTTTTTTTGGGTAAATTTTCTTTGGGTACTTTTGGGTTTTGGTGGTTCGCACATATATTGACCGTTAGATTTAAGTTTAATGAAGTTGAGCTTTATAATTCACAATCTCTTTAGATCATGAATTTTTATCAGTTAAAATATTAAGGTGGGGTGCCGGAGTGGTTAGCACTTTCGCCTCCCAGCAAGATGAGCCGTGTTTGATCCCAGTTTGTGGCACTGGGTGAAAACTCGGAACTACTCCTTCCGCGTGAGTTTGCAAGTTCTCTCCCTACTGGTTTAAGAGGTTTTCCCCCTAGCTCTTCGGTTTCCGCTTCAATAAAATCTTGTCGAGGTTAACGGTAATAGTTAGTGTAGGGAGCTGTTGGCTCGCGTGGCATGCAGTGCCACCTGAATTAATGGCTTTAGAGGTCGCTTAATTGTTGACTTCTAAAGGCCTAAGGTATTGGCCTAGCTGATTATTATTATTATTATTTTATTATTATTAAATATCCATGGCGACGGCCATTTTCAAAGATGGTGGCGAAAGTCAGTATAGTGTAGCGTGGATTAATTAATCACGGAGATATAGCACATAAAAACTATTTTTAGCAAATACGACGGTCTTAAATGGAAAATGAACTTCCATGTTTTCGGGGTATTAATGAATATCACATTTTTGCCAGAGGATAAGGGTAAAAACAAATCGTAGCAGACGAAATTTAGATTCAGTTCTTACTCCCTTTAACTATAACAAGTGGGTCACGTGACCCAAATAATAGTCTTACACGAGCTTACTATATCGAGTTTGTGAGTTAAACTAAGCCAAAAATAAATAAGCACGACGATTTATTTGAGTGTACATATATTTATTAAACTACTATTCCCCAGCGCCAGTCTAAACGTAGTGACGATTCCCGCGTCCTCTCCCCAGCCATTTTGCGGTACAGCTCTACCCCAGCGCCAGTCTAGACGTAGTGACGATTCCCGGGTCCTCTCTTGTGTGTCACGTGACTCTCCCGTGTCTCTTTCTCTAAGAGTTGTAGGAAGATTCTTCTAGCTTTTGATTGTTACTTCTAGAGGCTGATTTCCTCGCGTGGCTGTTATTCGCAATCGCGTGCGAGGATTCTTCTAAGTTTAGTATGATTTCTACCGTTAATGTCTCGGCTCTGGAGTTGACGGGTGAGCTTCCGGCTAGACGAATCAATAGAACCGGAAATAAGCCCGTCAACCTAACTAGATAGAGCTGCAGTTTCCATTCCTGGGGTCTAAATTCTTTGGTCAAACCCTCGCTGCCATATGCATTTCGTGATTGGGGGCTTAAAACAAGGGCATCCAGGGCAGCGCCAGTTTTGCAATTTAACGATCTTATATCTTTCACTATTATAACTCATAACCTTTCCATTTTATTTGATAAATAATAAATAATAATAATAATCAGCTAGGGACCCCCTTGATAGCGCTGTTTAGTCGTCAAAGGCATTGACTCGCGCGTGTTTTCCTGCCCTGCCACCGACCATGAAAATAGAATATCGACTCAAATAAGTATCGCTTTGTTAGCCATCACATTGTCCTTAGTCACGCACGAATCGTAAAGAAATTCACCTTTATTCTCGACTTCGTTGGACATAGTTTTTTAAATTCTTGTTTTGTGGTTTTAGCCTTGAAAGATAACACTCATTTTTAAACTTTCTTCATTAAAGACATCACATACGACCAAAATATGAAGTAAAACGTATATATCAATTGTTTTTCTATGATGATAATCATTATGCTTTGTTTAATCATTTATAATCATTTGAATAATTTAGTATATTTATTAAAAAAGATTAAACAAAGCGTAATGTTGAAAATTTATAGATTTGAAAACTAATAATAATAATAATATTAAAATTCTTATAATTAAAATAGGTGAGTTAGTTATCACATTAGATGAAGGCCAAATTCATCAGGACTTAAATCGCTATGTTTTGGCCATTTTTCGAAATCATTTTGCTTTTCCATACAGCGATTTTTACTGTAACCATATGTTACATAATATCTCATAAGTGTGCCTCTGTATGACATTTCAATGAGACTTTTTTTACACGGAATATCAAGAAGTGGACCCAAAAATTTCAAATTCTTATAATCCTTGTGCTATTAAAAAAATTAGCATAGGAACGAAATCACGCGATCGCGTTTCCAAAATTGGCTTTACTAACTTCTACAATGACGCGTTTTTCGCGACGTTATTTTCGTCATATTCCGTGAACAAGGTTTCATTAAACCTAAAATTAACCAATAAGTAGATTAATCCATTAGAAAAGGGATAATAAAGCTAAACCCTAAACAAATTTGAAGAAATGTTTAAAAAAAATTAAAAAAACTTACTAGTAGCAAACCAAAAGCCGCGAAACTCGGACCAAATAGATCTTCGAGTGAAAAACTAAATGCAGTCCATTGGTGGTTCCTTTTAACTTCATTAAACCTAATTAAGTTACATATGATTTAAAACAAAACCTTGAAAGTCTATACATTGCAGTATCCTCCTAAAATATTTTTTCATCAAATATACGTTTTCAAGGTTAAGCCCTTTGACATATAACATTAATAATAAAAAAATTAATATTTTATTAGTTCCCCAATTATTAATATTTTCATTAATTTACATTCACATTTATATTAATTTTATTAAATAAAAAATAAGTATTAATATAAAACATTACACCGAAATAAAAAATAAAGGTTATTGAGCGCCGTCCTGTAACTCTTTCATGAACATTTATTAAGCAGCAATTGCTTAAATTTATGAATTTCAGAAAAACTGAACAATATTTCTCAGTGTTGAAAAATATTTTTTTTCACTGGTAGACAACAGTCAGGTTAAGCCAGCACCAGAATACGGCCAGAAAACGTAAACGGGGAACTTGTAAGAGGTGCAGGCTGTACACATGCATCAGAATTATAGCCCAGTGTACCGGTAAGATTGAAACCATAAAGGCACGTCTACACTCATAGATTAACCTACTCACAGAGTGGAAGGCCCTATGGAAGCGCATGAAACATTAATCCTAACGGGTCAACTTGTTTTCGAGGCGTGAATAAATATAGTCTGAAGAGCGATGGTGTGGTTTTCACATTTATTTGAGTATAAACTTACTTTTTTATCCAGATATTGTATTTTTACCTTAGGACAACTTGTTTATTTCACGCCTCGGAAACAAGACGTTGCGTACGAAAATTTTTAACAAGTTTCGCTGATAGCCTTCCACTCTATGCGAGTGGGTTACTCTATGTCTACAGTCCTCCAAGTTCCCGCTTTACGATTTCTAGTTCTGTAGAGAAATATTTATTTTTTTAAAATGTGACATCTTGATCAAATTTTGTTAATTTCAAAATTCTAGGTTAAACAGTTTTTGATCCAAATGCATTTTGGTTTTGTCAAATCGGAATAACGCCATTTCATCTTTTAGTTATTGAAAGCTTTGTTTTGAATTTTGTATTCATTTATTTCAATTACAAAAATAATCTGAAATTTCTTCTTTGGTAACATGCAAAGTTAAGATTAAAATATCTTCGACGAACACCATTTTGTTTAACGCAATTATTAACGGAAACTTCGGGGTTTCTAAAACTATATTACAATCAATAAGAAGAGATGCAATTTAATAACTGTTGCAAAATTTAAACATTGCTCAGCTATTCAAGGTCTGTTTGAGATAAAAAAAACTTCTTTTGTATTACCTTAAATCGACGTTTTTAAACCTTGAATTTTAATATTTCAAATGGGAGTTTCAACTCGGTCCTTTCTAGTTTAAAAAAAACCCCGAAATATTTCAAAAATACAAATATTATTCGGATAAAAAAGAAATATAATTATAATTTAAATAACCTTGATTTGGAAGCTTTTCTCTAGCAGAATCATCCGAAGCGTGTAACCCATCAAAGCCACTTTTGTGAGAATTTCGTATAAAAGCATCATTTTGTAAGCAGGGTTGAAATTAACTTTCTACAATGTGGTCCAATAACTCGAAAACATAAATTTATTTCTCACACTAAAAGTTCCGGTTGAGTTTTTTAAGAGAGGTTAAGTACCCGACTATAATGATCGGGAAGGTCTAGGCTTCCCAAGTGTTTCGCACACGTTTGGGAGAGTAATAAAATGTTAAGTTCGCGTTAAAACTTTTCACCACTTTCATTTTCGTCGCTGTTTTTGAAAGAATCAAAGAGAACCGTGCCCCGAGGCTGCTATTTGTGGTTTCTACCAGAACTGCACTTAAAAGAGAAGTTTAACAAGTTGGGAAAGTGTCACTATTGAGCAACCTGTGGCTAAAACCATCTAGAAACCGTTCACAAATTCAGTGCCGTATCAACCCGTGGCAGGGCCCCTAGGCTTCGAGCTTCTTTGGTTCCCCTCAAACCCTCAACGTCCCCCTCCCTCTGGCGATGAAGGGCACCGCCTTAGCCCCAGCAAGAGCTGCGTCCCCTAGACTTGAGGATATGTCTTAGGGATAGTGACGCTTAACTAAAACTGGTTCAGCCATTGCCTAGAAGTAGTAATACAGAGAGCCAGCACATACTTCTAAAAACTTTGTATTTTAAAACGCGCGCTGCTTAATATTTTAATATAGAAGGGCTCGTTCAATTTCGCACTCACCTCTCAACTTTAGCCTTACAAATAAAATTAACATAAACAAGTGATTATTTTATTCAGTGACTCGTGCATAAACGTGTAAAGGAGGAAAGGAAAAGAGAGCATTAATTGAAGTGCCTATTACGTCACGCAGTAAGATGGGAGTTTGTGGAAGCGTTACAAAATGATGTTAGGTGGTGGAGTGGTTAGCACTTACGCCTCGCCGCAGTAGGTGCCAGCTTGTGACACTGCTGATTATGTTACAGACTGGTAGGGGTGATTTAAATATGATAGTTTTATACCTGGTTTTTCTCACTTATAATACGATGAATGTATTTATTTATAATAATCTTGAGTCACGAGGGGGGAAGGAAATATATCACCGCTGTGAGCTTCAATCGCGTCGGAAGACTTTAGTTTTAGAGATCCAATGAGATATCAGGGCTATTTGATTGGTTTTACAAAGAAAGAGCTCACTCTTCGAGCATGAGTGGGATTCCGTGAGCATCGCCAAAAATCTTCTCAACATGATCTATCTCCATAAGTATACACATAAGTAACATAGTAAACATAAGTATGGCACAGAACGAATTCGGTTAATGATAGTCTGTCGTGGAGTGATTGTGAAATAGGAAGTTTCCGAACAGGAAACTCGTCCCTTCCTACTCTTTCCGTTGGCAAAATAGTTGGTTAGTTTGATGACGAGAAATACGACCGTACACGCGTTTAGGTTTGAAATTCGAAAATAATTAACTTCTGAAATGGAGCCAGTGTTGATAATAGTTATTTTTATATTCCGATTCAATAATTCATCATTATTTTCCAAAAGTAAGCGTTATTTACTCTTTTGAAAGCATTTCAATTTTCAATAGGCCTTGGCTGGTCCGTCGAAAAGGCTGCCGGCGGTCCAGCGGCGATTTTACGGGCACCCTCCAAATACTAGGAGCAATTCGGGGATATTTGTCAGTCCGTCGGTACTTAATCCTTTACGCGAAACAGGCTATCTTTAAAAAAATTGAATTGGGTGAATAGGAAGTGTCATACTTATGTTTATTATGTTATGAATTCGCAGTAAGTTGAATTTCTAATATAATTTTACCATGAGTAATATAATCATCATTAGACTATTTTTCAGAGCTATTGCGCAATCAGGCACAGAGCCCCCTATTGTTTAAAATATGCCAAGGTGAAATATATTATTACCAAGGACGTTAATATACTACTCAGTAATCAGTTCATTTGCGAGTCCAATTCGAAGCTGGATTCGGTAAGAAATATTATCATTAAAAAATAGGTCATACTTATGATTATTATGTTACTTATGTTTTTACTAATCTGGAATTGGACCGACATTGTCGCTGTTTAAAGTTGACAAAATGTTTTCTTTCTATATCGTAAGGGTCTAAATTTTCATCAATAACCCGTTCTGGTGTGTTGAGTGCATTAAATTATAATTTTGTAGATTTTCCGATTTGTTTGGATACGGTGAAGGCATAACTCCGTCGAAAAGCTGTAGTTTCCGTCCTCGTGAAATCAGATCGAAAGCGGAGGGCGCGAAAGAAAGCGCTTTTCAATTACTTTTCGGGGGAATATTGTACGCTTGGTCACGATAAGCAAATTAGACTTAACTTTCCTTACGAAATTTTAATTTTGGTACAGTTGGAACGAAGTGAAGGTTACTAATTTTATTTCAGATAATAATCATATTTTTTGAGTAGCGAACATTTTCAATACAATAATTCTTTTTTCTCTCTGAAGAGGGATTTTATTGAGTTTTTATTTTTATAAAAAGTTTCTTACTTTTGTGTCTTAAAAAAAATTGCGTGAAAGTTAAAAATACCTCCTTACAAATATTGGTAATTGTTGGGTGCTCCCTCGTCGCAACTGTTGATTGTAAGCATCCCATAAAATAGAATGCCATGACTTTCACAGGGCTTTGAAGTCTTTTCGTCGAATAACTTGGCAGAGCTATCAAAGCTTATTATTATCTTTTAAACTTCTGCAGGGCTTCACTGTAATACAGAATCAAAGGTTATTCAGAAACAGAAGACTGGTTAAGGAGACCATTGAAATCGTGTAATATTGTAGTTAGCAGTTTTCCCTTCACCATTTCGAGAGGTGGTTAACAACTAACTAACTCTATAAAGGATTTTGCGTGATTTTGTATCTCAAAGTGATTTCAGAAAGCAGACACTGATTTTGAGATTTCAGGGCATGATTTTCTTGTTGATTTCTGCTTCTTTAGTTTTATTTTTGAGATTTTGGAACCAATTTTCGCCCAGATTTCATGATTTTCAGGTTGATTTCAAGAATTATAAAATCATTTTTCTCCAGAGTGTATGGGATTTGTATGAATGTTGACCACCTCGGAGCGAAAACGTTTTATAAAATAAACAAAAACATACCCAGATACCAAAAACATGCAATTAACGGAAACAGGAAGTGAAAGAAAAATTAAAATTAAATAAAAACAATATGGAATGTACATAAAAACCAAAAATTTAAAGATGGTTTGACCTTTCTTAGTCTATGGTTTGATACAGAAGTGTCGAAATGGCATATATTTAGTAAATGGTGATCTCGACCTAAGAAATGTTTATAAGAAAACATGAATCTTTGATTTGGACATTTGAGCACCCCTGTTTTAACACACTCAAATCTGATTAATACGGACGAATTTAGTGGCATTATGTCAGTAGGTATGATGGTTTGTTATAGCTACTAGATCACTGGTTCATCAGTGGCAATCCTGTATAGTAGCAGGAATTCATACCTCTACTTGGAATGCTTATCGCGTCAGATTTTAGTCTCGATGCGGCTTACGGTTTTTTTTGACGTCACTATGTTAACTTATCAAACAACAACGTGAGAGGGGAGCGCGCGCAAAGGGGATTTTTACTCTTGCAGGCGGGGCCAAAACCGTCAGAGTGATCTTACAATAAGCGATACGCCAGGATAAGCATTCCAAGTAGAGGTATGGATTCCTGCTAGTAGCTAAAGTTATTTTGGCTTGGTTTGAACATTAAATTAAAAACGATTAAAGTTAAATTTAAAACGATTAAAGTTAAATTTAAAAAGATTAAGGTTAATTTTAAAACGATTAAGGTTAAATTTAAAACAATTAAAGTTAAATTTAAAACGATTAAGGTTAAAATTAAAACGGTTAAAATTATGACCACTGGTGGAAAAGTGTGAAAAAACGGTAAGAAGATGCTACACTTTGATCTTAGTGGAATATTTAGTACAAAGGACTATAATTCTCAGACGATAGAATGCAAGAAATTATTACATTATATTTCTTTGGGAGCTGTATCCACGGGAATAATAAAAAATAATAAGTTATCCTAATTTTTTAGTTCACCAAAAAGTCATCGAATAAGATTTTTTTTAGGCTAATACGCGAGGCACCACCTTAGGCCTAAGTCATCATGCGACTTTTGAAGCCCTTAATTCAGGTGGCCGGGTTACAATGCGTAGGAGGGTGGTGGCAGGAATTTGTGACCCAACACAGTTGCGCCGAGTCTCGGCTCCCAATAAACCATTACTACTATAACTTAATATTTAATAGAAGTAACAAAATCAATATTGCTCAAAGGAAATATAACCTCCAGCACGTTCTTTACGGAAAACTCCTACAATTTCAGGAATTACCTCCGCAAACGTTTAAAGCCATAGGAGGGAGTGTCCATTATTCGAAGCCTCCAGGCAGAGCGACATAAATATTAGAGGTTTTATTCCTTTAACATCAGCTTGTCGCGGAGGGGTTGCGTAATCGGGATATTTGGTACCGGCAGCTACACACGAGCAGAGATGGGCAAAAAATCATTTGGCGAATAACGAATAAATTTTTTTCGTGTCAGTTGTTATTTATAAATAACGTCACAATTAATTTATTTAGAGAAAAATATTTTAAATATTATTTAATAAAATAAGTTTATAAATAAAAAAGGTCAAAATATCTGTTTTATTAAATCATTTGAAATAAATGTATTTTGCAAATAAAGAAGACTGAAATATTTTGTCATCAGATATTTCGGGTTGGCGTAGTTTACAAATAGATCGTCAAAAATAGCTTCCTTTTATTTATTATTTAGTAGATAACGAATTATTTGAGAGGGCTAGACTAAAGGAAAATAACTAAATATATGGCCAATTTGTAAGAAAATACAATACAAATTCCAAAGACTTAAAGTTAATTCTGGTGTCAGAGACGAAATACAATTTTCGACACCATTTTTATTTTAACAAAGAGTATCAATATTACCCAGCAATGGTGGTCACTATTTAATGGCACAGCGAAGGTACAGCAGACTTGTCGGAGGGGAAGGTCTTATGAAGGTTTAAGGGGCCCTTATCAATTGGGGCTTTTGGGAAGAGGGATGGTAGCGTCGTGAATGCGGCGCCCTGACAGCGACATGTGAGCGAGGCCCCTTCTCACAACACATGTTTTGCGAAGGAATAAATGAGGGGCCCGAATAAGTGCCGCAAAGTACGGGAACCCCAAAAAGTGCCGCTAAGTAAGGGGACCCCTATAAGTGCCCTTAGGTGTGGGGACCACAAAACGTGTCGCCAAGTGCGAGGCCCTAGACGCTCGCCTCGCTTGCCCGTTCTAGCGCCGGCCCTATAGCTACGCCACTGTAGCTATTAATCAATTATTTAATTAATGCTAGTAATCTTTACTTGAAAGCATCATTTACCTTTACTATATACACAAACCTTACGAAGATACGTGAATTTGGTTTTCACGCGATAATATGACATTCCGAAAGCGGGGGGGGGGGGGATTTCATTTTCACAAACTAGGGGGCCCTTTCGTTTTATGTATTTTTACAAGAAAACCTTTAAAAATGGAGAAAAATGGGTTACATGACGAACTTAAGACGGGCTTTAAACATTACTAAAATTCAATCTCACTCAATATCCTACGGTAGAAATCATAAAAAAATATCTAAAGGTAGCTTTTGAATATAATATTTTAATTTTCAAATTGTAAGAAATGAAATTCGCGGTTTTTAATTTAAATAGACATAATATATATTGCATTCCATTTACTACGACCCTACTAATACTTTTATAACAAATAAAAACAAAATTATAAAGGGCCCTTTTGATACCCTGCGGGGGGCTCGAAATTTGTCGTTACGCCACTGCGTCCAAAGCTTCTAACTGGAGGTGTTTTGTCGGTGGCATTATAGCGTTAAACGTGGCCATTATCAAGAAGTCAAATATCCCGCACCAGTTTGCTCCATATAGTGCGAGAAGCATTTTTTACGAACCTTGAGTTTACTCGATTAACTAAAACAAAAAGAACAAAGGTCTCCTTAATCCTTATTCGTTATTTAAATTTAAAAAAATATTTCAACTAATTGCAATTTTTTTATTCCGCGAAATAAATGACTGAAAATATTTTGTGCATAGTTCTTAGTTACTTCACACGCGTTGTTGTTATTGTTACCTATCAAAATTAATTTTCGTAAAGATCGTTTGCAAGCTCCAACCATAGCCTATTAAAGTAGTTAGTGTAGAGCTGAAATTTTCACGTTTTTGCGACCTCCCTGAGAGTCGAAACAAAATATAATACCTTTTTATTATTATTACTTGGCGTATTTCAACAAATGTTGTTAATTAGAATAAATATTATTATTGTTTTTATTTTATAGTTACGATGACTAGGTATTTGCTCCTGTGTGAAAAGAATAAATAATTTGGTCATTTTGCAAATTATTCGCCTGCCAATCTTGCTTCAAAATAAACTAGGACGATTGAAAGAAATCATTTGGACCATTTGGTGTCAAACGTTTTGATCTTGATTGTAGGCCTAAGTAGAAGAAATTTGTGAAAATAGAAGAGAAACGCGTTCCAGGAGAAGTTTGCCCAATACATTTCTACGTGCTGCTGCCAAAGGGAAATTAACACGCCTCAACTCACACCAAAAAAACCGGAATCCCCAACTTTCCATTTCAAAATCGTCATTTTGAAGGTCGAGGTCACCATTTAAGAGGTTGAGAACTTGAGATCGCCCCGAGGAGTCGGACATTTACCAAAATCCTGTACACTTTGTCTAAATCGCAAAATCTTTTAACTTTCTCTATGGTAAATTAACATTGAAATCCCAAAATCACCCTAAAAAGTAATGATGAAACCGCCAAAATCTCTACGAAATCCCGAAATCCCGTACAAAATAATTTCAAGTGTCCGACAACTGTCACCCCTCGGATCACCCTGCCCATAGTAGTTATTTTTCTATGAAGATTTTAGTATATTTTCGAGATAATAATTTTGAAAGTCGTAACGTTTAAAAAAATTGGAAATACTTTACAAATAATGTCTTCAAAATTATTATTTTACATATGAAATTAATCCTTATTAATTGATTGCCAAGTTGGTTGCGTGAAATCCTGATTCATTTGGGACCCTGCAGCCAATAAACAGGCCAATTAATTCTTTCGTGCGTTGTGCAAACCTTCTAAACGAGTTAGGTAAGCGTTATTACGATTTAAACGAGAAAGTATAAATAAAAGTTCTTACAACTGTACGCGATTTACTTATTTTATGACACACTTTAGTGGCAACGCACAGGGCCGATAAATGTACTGTTTGGTGTATTTTTTAATTACACATTATTTCCAATTTGTGATAATTTACTTCAAAATATTAATTAAATTGTACAATAAGTGTCTTTTTCCGCCGTGATTAAAAATTTCCAAAAATATTTGCTTCCAAATTCGCCACGCGTATTTAAGTACTAATTTTTTATTTTTATTTTTAGTATATAATTACATAATATAAAGGTTAGGGAGCGGTTGTATTTTTGATTGTATTAGCTTAAGTGCTCAATAGACTTAATTTTAAGACTAGTTGATTAACATTCAATTAAATTAAATTATAGTTTAAATTCCTTCAATTACTGAAAATTTCTTAAATTTTGTTGCTCAGGTTTGTTTTATCTAAGATGTATTTACGTCAAACATCCGAAGGCCTGTAACTCACAACATTTGACCAACCATTTGACCGTTAAATGTTAATCCTAAATATTAAGTTTTAAAGTCTTTTACCGTAATTTAGCACCACTTCAAAGCTACACTATAACTATGCTATCTAGGTAGTATTAATACTTAAATTTAAAATAAGATTGAATTAGCCTTTGCTGTGAAATGAAAGTGATATTGACTTTAATTATACTTTCTACAATTAATAGAAAATTCAACATTGTTTAATAACCTTTCAATTAATACCACTCTCTTTTTCACTGAATAAAATAGTCACGTGTTTATGTTTGCAACATCAGGTGCGTGCCCGATGATTTGCCGGTCGGCTTCTTCCAGATCACTTTCTGCATTTTTCATTGCTTCCATGAAAACAAGTTTAAAAGGTTAAAATTAGAGGAAAAATAGTTATTGGAGGAGACGATACAAATTTGTTGTGCGGTGTTGAAGAGTTTCCGTCAAATAAAGCGTGAATTCGGAATTGGTTTTCACGTGTTGAAGAAACTGTTTGACATTTGATATTTTCGTGTTATTATTGACATTATGTTTCGTCCAACTCGTTTCTCACGGGTATTAGATTTCAAAGAATTTTCGTTATTATTATTGAAAAGAATTCGTACCTAATCGTAAGACGATGCCATTGATCTAAAATTTCTTCACTAATTTGTTCGCAAATTTACTCGCGGACTGGACAATACACGTTGAATCAACAATGATGACCGACCTTCTGTTATTGAGTATCCCCATCTCAAGGTTATATAAACTGGAGGCAGTGAAAAAACACCAGCAAATAACTAGTGTTTCGAAACTAACATTAGCAGACTGGATTGGTAGTTGGTGGAGACACGTGAAACTCAATTTATCCCACTGCATCCTTCTCGACCAGATCCGGCCGGCCTTTAATAGTTACCAGTCAGTGGCGTAGCCAGGGGGGGGGGCACTAGGGGCACATGCCCCCCCGAAACGTATGGTCGTACGTACAAATATTTTTATTTTTTTACTTTTTTTTTCAATGGTGTGCCCCCCCCCCCCGAAACAAAATCCTGGCTACGCCACTGTTACCAGTAGTCTAGAGGTCAAGTTCTTTTCTTGTTTAATTTTGGTTTCAACAATACTTCCAGAATCTTTGAAAAACTTGTGTTGGTTTCGATTCTGGTTGTCCCAATACCCAACTGTTTTATTAACGCACCTTTCCTGAATATTTTTTAAAAACTACCGCACCCAGTTCATCTCGATTAAAAATGTTTTCTCTAATATATTCAGTGAGTGTTTTCAATGTCCATTGTATTTGAAGGATAAAACCCCGGCAAATATTTAGGAAATTTTTCAAGAACTTTCTAGAATGGGCCTGTTAGATAAGGTAAGATAATATTAAATTCTAATAATATAAATTTGTATAATAATACTAGCCCTCAGCTAGTTGAGTTTTTCGAGGCACTCCACCCCAGAAAGGCCTCCCTGCCCCTTTTCCCCATGCCAGAATTACCCTTTCTCCCCCCGCCGCAAAAATAACATTAAAACTCGTCTTTCTCTCTCATCCCAAACCCCCCAGTGAGGCAATCCTCCCCCTTTTCCCCCATGTGAGAATTACCGTGTTACCCTTTTCCCCCTGCGAAAATAACTTAAAACTTGCCTTTCTTTCTTGTCCCAACCCAACCCCCCAGTAAGGCACCCCTTCTCCTTTTCCCAAGCGAGGATTACCGTGGTACCCTTTTCCCCACAACAATTACTCAAAAACTCTTCTTTCTCTCTCGTCCCAAACCACCCCAGTAAAGCACCCCTTCCTCCTTTTTCCCATGTGAGAATTTCCGTGGTACCCTTTTCCCCCTCAAATCTAACCAAAAACCTCGTTTTTTTCTCTCGTCCCAACCCCCCCCCCCCCCCCAGTCTATAGTCGAACCACCTCAGTAAAGAAGCGAAATAGCGTCTCGGTTTCCCTCTGTTCCGCGGGTCGCTTTCTCTTCGCCGGCCCGCCTTCGCCTTCCTTATTGACTAACGCGAGCCGTGGGCAAAACCCCGAGAGAGAGAAGCTCGAAAACGAACGAACGAACCAAGTGGGTTTTTATAATATTGATAATTATAAATTATAATAATATATATTTGTATAATAATCTAATTATAAATTATAATAATATATATTTGTATAATAATCTAATTATAAATTATAATAATATATATTTGTATAATAATCTAATTATAAATTATAATAATATATATTTGTATAATAATCTAATTATAAATTATAATAATATATATTTGTATAATCTAATTATAAATTATAATAATATATATTTGTATAATAATCTGATTATAAATTATAATAATATATATTTGTATAATAATCTAATTATAAATTATAATAATATATATTTGTATAATAATCTAATTATAAATTATAATAATATATATTTGTATAATCTAATTATAAATTATAATAATATATATTTGTATAATAATCTAATTATAAATTATAATAATATATATTTGTATAATAATCTAATTATAAATTATAATAATATATATTTGTATAATAATATAATTATAAATAAAGCAGTAGGCACCAAAACATATACCAATATCTGAAGGAAAACTAAGTGAAGAAAGTTTTGCTGATTTTTTAAATACAGTCAAAGGACTACGAAAACCCCGTACTGTAGGTAAAAAATATACGAAAAATATAAACGAATTAATAAATCAAGTAAGCAAATATTCAAACTATCACTGATAAATATGAAAAACGTCGAATACAAAAATCTATGTAAAAAAAAAATATTACCATAATTTTTATTTATCTCTCCCAAATGAGATTAAACTTTTTAACTCATAATGTTAGAGGGTTAAATAACCCGAACGAATATATCAAGGAAATAAATTTACAAAAAATTAGAAGCATTACCTTTTTTTCCTGGCAAGAAACTTATCTTCAAAAAAGCTTTCTTCCAAAAAATATTTATAATCCCTATGTAATAAATTACAATTTCTTGTCTACAATACAAGCTGGAAATGCAATGGGATATTCAGCTAAAATACTAATGACATACCAACCAACTATTTCCTTTAAAGTACTAGATGTGGGATATCTTGAAAAAATTGACATAAATTTTGAAAACCAAAAATTTAAACTAGTAGCTTATAATATTTATGTACCCCAAGAAGATAAACACGCGATAGAAATGTTGGAAGCCATTGATAAAGACATTGAAGATTACGATGACTTAAGTACAAATATAATTATAATGGGAGATTTTAATTGTACGCTTAATCCAGAAGTTGATAGACAAAACTGTAAAGAGTATAGAAAACTTTTAGTAAGGAGACTAAATGCACTATTAATAAAAAATAACTTAATCGATGCCGCAGATCTTCAAAACAATGAGGCAACTCGTTTCACGTGGGGTAGTAGTAAAAATTTAAAAGCCAGACTTATCAGGATCTCTATCACCTATGTTAATTAGAACCCAAATTTATTGCGGTGGATCAAAGTCAGATCATCTTCCATTAGTTCTACAACTAAATGTAGAGGTTAATAACCAAATAATAGGATGCTCAGATATTTGGTGTTTAAATACTCCACAACTACGCGAGGAAAACTACAAGCAAATATTAGAATTTAATCTAAAGAAATGGGCTAAGAACATACCATACAATATTTACGACAAATTTAAGTGGTGGGAGTCATTGAAACTAAATATAAAAACATTAACCAAAGAATTAACGTATAACAATAAAAATAGAGAAGACACGGAGATAATTAAACTTAACTTTGAACTAGAAAAAACAACAAACGATAATATCAGACAAATTTTTTTTTAAAAGAGCGCAATTTATCGAGTCAGAAAGAGCTAAAGCACTTTTAATAAGATCTAAAATGGAATGGAACCTACAAACTATTATACCAAGCAAGCTACTATTACAAAAAGAAAATCAAAAATCTATTAATAAACTGACTCGTGTAATCAAAAGTAATGGCCAACTCACTACTGATCCGGTGGATGTTTTCTCAGAAGTACATAAATACTACACAAACTTTTTTCGAAAAAGTAATATCGAAATCAAAAATATTGAAAAATATTTGAGTCCGCTTCCAACGTTATCACATGAACAAAAAGAAGAATTAAACAAACAAATTACAAATTTAGAAGTCAAAGAAACTATAAACTCAATGCCAAACAACAAATCCCCAGGTAAAGATGGAATTTCCTTTGAACTATATAAAACATTCTCGCTTTTTTTCGTACCAATTTTGCGCGATATTTTTAATCTGTGCATAGAAAACAACAAGTTTCCAGAATCCTTTCACGAAGCTATTATAACTTTACTTTTCAAAAAAGGTGATCATTCTAATCTACGGAATTGGCGTGGAATCTCATTACTCAAAACCGATTATAAAATACTAGCTAAAATTCTTGCAAATAGACTCAAAGCTGTAATATCCACCGTAATTCATCAAGATCACACATGTTCAGTTCCCGGTAGAAATATAAGGGACAATTTGGATATTGTCACTGGTCTCATTGGATTTGGAAAAAGCTTTCGATAGGATAAACCATGACTATTTATTTGCGGTTCTCAAAAAATTTGGCTTCGATGGAATTCTATTAAATTTCATTAAAACAGTTTATAAAAATGCTTTCGCCAGAGTAAAATTAAACAATACGTTAACAGCAAAAATTTTTATATTTACTGAAATAAGGCAAGGAGATCCCCTATCTAGTATGTTATTTGTATTAGCTATCGAACCACTACTATGTCATCTAAGGCCAAAATTACGTCCTTTTTCAATAAATTTAAGTTTTTTAAATCGACCGCTAATAACTCCTAGCTACGCTGATGATGTAAATATTTTCATAACCAAAGAAGACGGTTTTACCGTTTTAAAGAATTCGATTTAATAGATTCGAAACAATAAGTAATTCTAAATTTAATTTAAATAAAAGTAATGGTTTATGGATTGGTTCATGGAAAACTAGAACTGATTGTCCACTGGATATTTCATTTTCAAACGAAAAAATTAAAATTTTAGACGTAGAATTTCATAATGAATCCAATTTAAATACCAAATTTTTAAATAATATAAAAACAAACCAAATAGAGTGTAATATCCTAGCTAAATCTAAAACCGAAACAAATTTAAATATGAAATCAAAAGCTTTAATTTGTAATAACGAAATGTCAGTTTTATGGTATTTCGTTACAGTAATTGTCTTTCCTAATGAAATAATCAAAAAATTGGAAAATATCTTTCTAAACTATATATGGAATAATGGTCGACACTGGCTAGTGTACCGCCTTAAAATGAAATAATTATAATTAATTATACAATAATATAAATATATAATACAAAAATAGTAATTATACAATATTATATATATATATAATATATAATATAAAAATAATAATAATATAAAATAATAATTAGGCCTATATAATATAAAAATAATAATAATATAAAATAATAATTAGGCCTATATAATATAAAAATAATAATTATATAAAATAATAATTAGGCCTATATAATATAAAAATAATAATTATATAAAATAATAATTAGGCCTACATAATATAAAAATAATAATTATATAATATAAAATAATAATTAGGCCTATATAATATAAAAATAATAATTATATAATATAAAATACTAATTACATAATTTAGAAAATCATCTCTCTGAACGCTGGCTACGATTAATGTAGGCAACGCTCTGAAAATGGCTAGCCAAACTAGGCGAAACTCGTCAGACATGGGCCTAGCCTAAATAAAAATGTTTTTAAAATACATGCAAATTTAACGAAGATCTTTCTTAATCTATGATTATAACTACGAATATAGTACCGCTTAACAATTTGTTAAACTCTTTAATCTTCTAATTAAATTAAACTGCAAGCTTAACAACAAGCCTTAAAATTAAGTTTATTAATTATTATAATTAATAGCTTACTACTTAAGCTATTCCGAACGAAAAATCCAACTTGGCACAAATTCTCGATCACCGGCCGTAATATCAGAGATTTCGCTCAGAAATTAAACTATGGTAAATATATATTTTCCGAAATATTGGCGGCGTTACGAAATACTAAATGAAATATTTCTAAAAAGAAAAGCGAATTATTAATCTCAGAAGGACAAATTCCCGGGCGTGAAATGGACGGAAAAACAAAATTATTCCGAAACAATTTCCGCTCATTTTAGCCCAACTTAACCAAAAGTAGTCAGCCCAGTTTTGGCGAAAACAAATCGATATTATCATCTTGATAGTCAAATATTTTATGGTTTTTACTATTTTTGTAAGCTACCTTGACGCCAACAAGTTCCTTTTTTTGCAGTTTCAGGAAATTACTCAAAATAATATTGATATCTGTGCACCAATCGAATATGAATTTTACCATTTCTAAGGTTGTAACTGAGTTGTCTGATTATAATCAGGTTGAATTAAATAAGCCATTTCAAACAAGTGTTTATTTGAATCAATCATTGATTTAAATCACCTTTTACAATTGTATTTATGAATATGTGAGAACCACCAATGGTCTAGAGAGTGAGGAGTAAAAACGCGAACAAGTAAAGAGACCAAGAAGTGGGGGAGAAAACTAAGCTTTATTGGGGAAAAATTTGCGGTACTTCGGCCGATAGGCCTTCAAGGCCAAAAACTTAATTAAGACTAACAGACAATTTGAAAATGTTTAAAAAATATTAAAGACGTGAGGCACGAGACGTTAACACGCGACAAAAAGGGGGGGGGGACTACAAAAGCTAATAAAAAGGACTGTCATAAAAGGGGAATGTTCGCAATAAGTTTGATGATCAATTAAAGGGGGAAAAACGACGAAAGAAAAACGAGAAGCGAGGGAATATGTGCAAAAGTAGGCTATAACAATAACAGTTTAGAGCAAACTAAAATAAATTTAGTAGTAGTAATTAAATTTCGATGTTAATTCATAATGAAATTAAGTTTTTAATTCATAAATAAATTTAGTTTTAATAGGTAAGTAAATTTAATTTTAATTGGTAATTTAATTAAATTTTAATCGGTAATTAAATAAAATTTTAATTGGTAATTAAATAAAATTTTAATTGGTAATTAAATAAAATTTTAATCGGTAATTAAATAAAATTTTAATCGGTAATTAAATGAAATTATAATCGGTAATTATATTAAATTTATATGTTTAGCTTCTAATTAGTAATTAAAGCAAGTGTCGGCAAGACGTGAAGTAACTATTTTTCAACAGATGTCACTAGCGTCGAAATCAAAACCTGATACTTAAGCTACTTTTTGACCCAAAAGGCGGGACTTAAACGTATACCTCACGTTGATTGGCTCGTTTGTAAATTTGTCAATAACTAAAATTATAGTAATTTTTAACAATATATTTTATATGGGATATTTAATTTAGGTTAAGTAGAAGTTGTCTAATTATAATACTCTACAATGGTTTTGTGACGACGATATTGTATCGCTATTTCGAATTTTAGCTTCCTTGCCTTTAATAGATGGCACCACGTTCTCCATTAAAGTCGTTTTTTAGAATAATCGTATAGATTCATTGGTATCTCTAATACCGGTGGCAATGATAGAGCCGACAGTTGCTTTAAATATAAGTAATATTAATTTAAAATTACATTTCCGCTTCCTACACTAGCTATTACCGTTAGCCTCAACAAGTTTTTATGGAAAGGGAAAGCCGAAGAACTCGAGGGAAAACCGAAGAACTCGAGGGAAAACCCCCTTTAACCAGTGGAGAGATAACGCGCAAGCCTTTCGGGAAAGGATATTATGCTATTTTTCATCTAGTGCCGCAAACTGGGTTCGAACTCAGTTCTTCTCGCTGCGAGGAGAAAGTGCCACCCCACCATCCCAAATAAATAATTTGTTTAAAAAATAAATTAAAAAATCGAGAACCCGGTACACTAATAAATTTAGCTACTTAGAAAATACTTGATGGTTATTGTTTTTCAAGCGTTTGTTTAAAGATAATTATAAAAAAATTAAATACCGTTCACGCGTATGACGTAAAGCCTAATTATATTTAAATTTACTCTAGGTGAACCTGATTTTGCGAGATCAGTAAACTGAACCACTTAAATAAAGGTGCAAAATAATATAACGAAATTTTGAATTAGGAGAATTTTGCACAGATCGATTCGGTTAATTATTTCTGGCGCGTTTGAAGGAAACGAAAATCTTTAAGAAGCTGTTCTTCGTAAATAATGAAGAATTCCGTCTTCGGTGGATAAAGACGATCAGGAAACCCCAAAAGATTACGGTCGCGAATGGCTGGAATTAGGTACGGCGAAGGTGTAATAGCGTTTTTAAATATTCGTCCTTGAAATATCTCGTCGTATAGCTCTATATCTATCCGCGAACGAGAATTATTCCAAGTGAAACGCCGACCCAGAAGGTCTTCGGAAAATAGCGCTCCTCTCGATCGCCTTTCGAGATACGAGTTTCAGCGAAATTATTTTTCAATTGAACCTCGCGATTGAATGCTGGATATCGTCGCCGGGTTCGCCGTTCGCTCCCAATAAACGCGTCTAATTGGAAACATTTCCGAAAATGAGTGTCGAAATGCTGGGCGATTTTAACTCCTCTAACTACAACGGCTACCCGCATTACGCTTTTTCGCTGCCCTTCGAAAAGAACCACGACTTCGACTACGTGAGTCGCTGGATGGAGCGGAACTGGCACGTGTCGTTGTACATCGCGTCCGTCTACTTGCTGCTGATATTCGGCCTCCAACGGTACATGAAGGGAAGGCCGCCGGTGAATGTCAGGACGCACGTCATGTGGTGGAACTTCGCCGTGTCCATCTTCAGCATTTGCGGCATGTGCCGGGGCACGCCGGAACTCTTGTACGTCCTCAAGGAATACGGACTGGAGACCTCCGTGTGCAACTCGCGCATGAACAGCGTCTCCGCCTTCTGGATCTCGATCTTCGCCTTCTCGAAAGTCGCCGAGTTGGCGGACACAGTCTTCGTCGTCCTCAGGAAGAGGGTGACGTCGCTGCACCTCACCCACCACGTGGCCACTCTGGTCATCGTCTGGTTCTTCTTCAGCGAGCGGCCGGGTCTCTTCCGATGGACCTGCATCATGAACTACTCCGTGCACGCGGTCATGTATTCCTATTTCACCCTCAAAGCTACCAAAGTCGACGTTCCGGAATCGTTCGCTTTCGCCGTGACGTCGATGCAAATCTTGCAGTTCGTCATAGGCGTCTTGACGTCCGTTTATTGCTCGACCGTCATTTTGAGCGGAAAGCGGTGCAGCACCTCTTTGCGCATCGCCATTAGTACGGCCATTATGAATAGTTATCTCTTATTTATCTTCGGAAAATATTTCGTAAAGAGGTATTTTGTGGCTCAACCGCCGACGAAATCGAAAAAAGTACAGTAGGGATATTCCCGTTGACGACAGACATTCAACTATCCAATATTTCATATCAACCAAAACATTTCTTGTTAACCGAGAACGTACGAACGTAGGTTTTTGAAATTGTTTTGATTAGGTACAACCAATTACGCTTTCGGGTCATCGAGAACGTACGATCTACTTCCTAAACTCTCCATTTTCCCAATTGTATAACGCCATCTGGTATTTGCTGTAAGAACGTTTTCTTTTAAATTTCGATAAATAGTCTATAATTGGTTGTGGAAAATTTATATTTAATTTAAATTTAGTTCGTCCAATTTTAACCAAAACTTTATTTCATGGTTTAATTTATAATTCAATAATAAACAACAAAATAGTTGATAGATTCCCAATTGGTATACAAAGAAATAACACTTTAAACCAGGTCCATGAAAACTGATTCAATTCTATTTGCGATTTTCAGTCAGGCCTACATGTACGTAGTATTTCTCGCTTCCTGTAAAATTTCGGACGTTCTCAGTAACCTAAAAATGTTAATGGTGAAACGTATAATTTGAAATTCGTACGTTCTAAATCTCAGATTAGAGGTCGGGGAAGGTTAATCATTAGCCATGATTAAATTGATTTTTTTCGGGGAAAAAATGTAAACATAGAAATTTACCGGTTAATATTTCGGAAAATGATTAAAAAACATGAATTATTCGGAAAATTTTAGCTTTTTATCGAAGAAAACGTTGTTTTTCCGATTAATTTTACAAATTTATCAAAAAATAATTGGATAATACAAAAATATAAATTACTTGATCAAAACGTTTTACGAATAATTTTGAGAGCTTTATCTTTTGAATAAAAGTTAACCATCCCCGACCTCTATCTCAGATATCTTTTTTTGGAAAACGAACAAATTGAGGCCCAAAAATATTACGCACTTTGGAAAAAATACATTTAATATTTTTACCCGTTATAAGTACCAGTATGTACAATAAGTAAAATGAACTGAGATTTTGGACTCGACACTTTTGTTATTTTATAAATCAGTTTTTGTATGGTCTCAATCGCTATATTGAAATTGAAAATAAAACCGTACGTTTTGATTCACGGAAATCAAAACTAATTATAATAAATTCCACGTATAATCAATCTCATTTTTGCGTCACGTTAGTTCACGATTTTTCTAAAACTAATATTTTACAGATCAATAATCTTATAAAGATATGGATTTCGGGGTAGGTACATTTGTTCGAATTTCAATCGTCCGAACGGTGGAACAAATGTTCGAATTTCATTCGTTCGAACCGCCGAAATAACAAATGTTTCAATTGTTCGAATTGGACAACTTGTTTGTTTCATTCGTCCGAATTCTGTCGCTAAATTAGTATTTATTATTGCTGTTTTTTGTGGGAATTGCATTGAATGTTGTGGATATTTTAGGTTAGGTTAGGTTAGGTTAGGTTCACGTTAATGTTACTATTTTCTTATATTAACAATATTTTAAAAAAACAACCAATTCCTAATGTTCGAAAAAACGGACAAACGAAATGAAATACGTTTTCGGACATACGATCCTGTTTTCTGGCATTCGGACAAATGATCATTCGGACATTTGTACCATCGTTCGGACGAATGAAATTCGAACAAATGTACCCAAATCTGGATTTCAGTACGAAATTCCCATTTCTAGCGCAGGGTTGCCACAATATTTTCAAATTAAAATTTTCCCCGTTTTCCTAAACCATTTTTAAGGCCAAAATTAGTTGAAAAAATATTATATTTTACTTTTATCAGAAGTCATTTCCCGAGTTCTTAGAAATTCTTAAAAACACCCTGACTTTTCCTCGACGATTTATAAGATCTTTTTTCAATTCCCTGACTTTTTCGTAACTTGTAATGAGAGCCTAATCAGAGTTTGAAAATCTTAAACGAATTAGGGTAAAAATTTACTTAATTTAAAAAATTTAATACTAGACAAAAAATGTTTAAAATTCGACAACTTCGGGAATAAATTGGTTGAAAATGCTCTTTCGAATGAGTAAAACCATAAGTAAAATAAGATACATAATTATGACTCTTCCTATGGTTTTAATGATCATTTTCTTAACGAACCTTTTGTCGCCACTCACCCTCTCGCTTCGACTTGGACTTGCAACGAACTGAGTAGTATATTATCGTCTTTGGTAGTTGTATATTTCTTCTTTCGCATATTTTAGGTCCTAGAGGCTCAGTGCTGAACTTTTCCTTTATTGTTCAATAACTCTGAAAATCAGTTCGGACATAATTTTTGCTCATTCGCATCTTTAGGTGTTTATGTTACTTATGGTAAAACAGGTATATTTTGGGAAAAAAAACTATTTCCAAAGTTAGTTATTTTTCTCCATTTAACAATAGCAGACGTTAGTTCATAGGCGCTACCCAGTACCCAGAAAGAATATTACCCCACAGCGCCACCTAGACTCGTTTAAGTAAAGAAAAGTTTCATATTTTACCCCTTACTATTAAGCTATAGTTAAACACACGAAGTTGGACATTCATATTTCAATATCAACCACCTTAGTGGCTATATTTGTGGCGATGTAAACATTGGTCATTTTTGGTGTGAAGAAACAGTGCTGCCAGGCAAACGTTTCTCAGTCACTCTAAAACACATAACTGAGATGATTTCGTTCAACATTCATGGCGCCGGCGTTAATATAAGTTATACTAATAAATTATTATTCGCAGCTCCATCTACCGTGTCGTCGCTTTTCCACGCCAAACAACTTACAACATACAACAGTCCCACTTCGATATATATATCTCGATGTGGAACTAACAAGCGGGCCCGGCAGTCCTGAATAATAGTTTCACACGAGCCAAGCTTTACGAACACAACGAATAGTAGTATAACCGTTAACGGAAACATGAACAAATAAAATAAACGGTCGAGAAAAACCGCTCGAAATATTTTTGTGAAAAATATGGGAACCGCTCGAAATATGTTTGTGGGAAATATAGGGGTGACAATTTCAAAAATTACCCAGAGTGTTTGGGCTAAGGGTTAAAAGACAAACAGAAGCGATTTCACCACGTTTAGAGATGCACTTACGAAAACCCATGCCACCCCCTCCCCTCCCTTCACACCTTGGGGCTCTGGGAAGGTGATAGCTCTTAAATTCCACAGAATGGCTGGGCTCCGAAGAGTCGCCAACTTTGACTAGAATTGGCCAACAATAGAACGGAGCGCTCGGTGGGAGAGCCGCCATATCTTACCCTCCCCCACCCGAATGGAAGCGAGAGGCGAGCGCTGTTGCGGAAATCGTGTGCGAACCAAAACGCCAAAACGCCAGAGACGGAAACGGCACAAGATCGCCGAATCCCGAAATTCCCGATCCCGATTGCCCGGCTTGCTAGGTTGTTAGTCATCGAACTCGCGTGAATTTTTGGGACGGAAATCTGGTATAACTATAGGAGAATATGGCTAGCTTTCTACGGCCTTTCCCTCTCAGGTTTAAAACGCGAGTGTAGGAGGATTCTAACGTGGCGTAAGAGAACGACGTTATTGCGGACGGTGATAATCCTACCGTGGCGTTAGAAAACGGCGTCTCTGCGAACGGCGGCGGCGGCGGCGGCGGCGGGGACTGTAACGGCTACGGGAGTTTTACTCTAGCCTATACTAGGCTCGTGTAAAACTAAAAACGAGTATTAAGGCGGATGCACACATAGCCTTCACGCGCGAAATTTCGCTGGCAAATCGCGTCGCGTCGCGTGACTTAAATAGAATGGAAGTCATGGCGCATGGGCGCGTGCGCGAAAATTCGCAGGCGAAATCGCTTGCGAATCGTATGTGTGTTTGGGCCTTGTACGAGAGGCTTAGTCGGGCTAATTTGATAAAGTTGGGTTAGGCTTAGTTCAATAACTTTTTTAAGTTTAGATAAGAAATGGATTCCAGTGAATTTGATTGAAAAACCTCAGCCATATGCTGCTTACTAGTAATTTTTCATGGCTGACGAAAGCAGGGATTTTCAGCGTCTTTTGCTAATGTCCGATGAGTGCACTTTCTCAAGGCATGGCCGATTTAACCACCAGGAAATCACATGTGGGGATAAGAGAATCCTCACTGGTGATACCCTCATCACCATCAGCAGCAGTTTCACGTCAATGTGTGGGCTGGTCTGGTAGGAGATAGACTTATTGGTCTATTTTTCTACCGGCTCGTGTTAATGGACAGAATTACTTGGCCTTTCTTCAAAACGAGGTAGCGGATGCATGGTTTCAGCACGACAGAGCACCAGCACCCTGATGACGTGGAGTACCTAGATCTCGGCGTTTGGATAAGAAATAATCACTTTATTTATTTTTATCCACAAACGAAAATTATCCGGGAAAAAACGATTATTTTACATGGTAAATTGCTATATAGCCGTGCATAATATCCATGGATAAACAGTTAATCGTAATTTTTATGGTTAATCAAAACTTTAGCGGTTAATTTATCTGTTTCGCTGAGCTCTAGGAGTACCTCAACAATGAATTCCCAAATCGATGGATGGGAAGTAATAGATCCGTTCGTTGGCCTCCTAGATCCCCGGACTTAACAATTTTAGATTTTTTTTGCGGGGCTTCATAAAAGCCTGTGGCCCCCGTTCCAGAGTTACGCGAGAGAATTGTAAAAGCATATCGTCTTGTCACTCCAAAAATGATCCCAGACTCTTTTCGAAATCAATTTTACCATGCCCAGATGTGTATCGCAGCTGACGGTGGTATAATTGAAGCACATTTGTAAACAAATTTTGTTTTTAGAAATTAAAAGTGGTTAATTCCAACATAAATGGAATAAAAAGCTATTGCCTCCTACGACCAGCTTGTTTTTTTCATGACTTCATATTTCAGTGAAAATTAGGCGGATTTTAACCAAACCAAGTTTATTCTCACCTTTTAGAGTCTGCTCTTTCACTTTCTCATTGAAACGTTT
The DNA here is from genome assembly GCF_980474605.1 of Leiobunum rupestre. Lineage (NCBI taxonomy): Eukaryota > Metazoa > Arthropoda > Arachnida > Opiliones > Sclerosomatidae > Leiobunum > Leiobunum rupestre. The sequence continues at coordinate 20,379,968 of NC_143387.1, forward strand.
TTTCTGCAACCTACCGCTGAAAATTGTTTTTCAGAAACCATGAAAATTTCGCCCTTCTTCAATACATAGTTTTTGCGAAAAACACTTGTATGGATCAATTTCAAACACCCTGTATAAAGAGTAAATTTTAATTTGAAATAGTGGGTAATAATGATATAATTAGTAGAAATAAAAGTTCGTCAATTTCTGTAAATGAAGCGTTAGTTAGTGAAATTGTAGTTTAAGTTTAATATAGGAACTCGGCAAATATTTAGGCCTACCTTAACTGTTTATCAAAAACTTTTCTTTGAGAAAGATGAATCAAAGTAAATTCTGCCCCCCCTGATTTAATTAAAGGGTCGTCGGAGTAGCTAGACTGTGCTAATGTAGCACAATCATTAGGATTTTAATTGAGATCTGGAATGAATAGATAAATCAGGTAGAACTGTCTTTTTTAAATATTATAAATTAAAATATTTTGTAAAAATAATTGTATTATTAAGACCTTATAAAGCTTAATTGAATGAAATTTATTTATTTTTGTTTTATAGTGTAATTAATTATACTGGGGCGGTAGCTAGTAAACTAAGTTAATGGTAAAGAATGTATTGATCGATTTATCCAAACAGTACTAATGACTTTGATACACGAGGGGCTAACCACTCTTAGAAAGTCTGTACACTGGACTACGCTTAGATTAGCACTGCCAAAGGCAGGGACTTCAAAGATTACGCGTAGTCCCATTAGTACAGTCAAAGGTACGGCTCTGTACACCGATTACGCGGAGTGATCAGCCCCTCGTTGATACCTTCATAGAAAAGGTGAGCGATCAGTCAATGCGAGTAAAATGCCAATTTTAGTACCCATTTCTTGGCCTATTTTGAAAGCAACTAAAGAGTTTGAAGTATCTCAATATTTACGCAATGTTAAGTTAAAAGGAACCACCTATGGACTGTAAAGAAAATTAGTCCATTATGAAAAGGGATAATAAAGCTAAACCCTAAACAAATTTGAAGAAATTTAAAAACTTACAACGTAATTCCCCTAGAAATTGAAGCTCAAGTACGATCTTTCTACGAAGACGACGAAGTCTCAAGGATGTGTCCTGGCAAAAAGGAATTTGTGACAATTCGAGAAAACGGTATCAAAGTTCAAAAACTAAAGAGGCTATTATTATAAAATATTTGGGAGATTTACGTACAATTCCAAGCACTATTTCCCAATACGTAAATCGGAATTTTCAAATTTGGCACTCTAAGACCAAAGTGGTGTATTATCGTTTCGTCCAAAGGTGTACATAACGTCTTAGTTTGTGAGATACACTGAAATTTTAAGTTAATTTGCCAGAAAAAAATCGATTACAAAGAGTTGATATTTAAATCAATGTGCGAGCTGGAGGACTGTCAATGCACGCTTCACGGCTGCGAAAAATGTCCAGAGATAGGAAACTTGGACATTTATCTAAATACTATGTGTGAAGAAACCGAGTTGGATTCTGAAGACTACGTATTTTACAAACAATGGGTACGCATTGAAGGGCAAACCAAGCTGATCGAAGTAAGAGAGCCGGTTAGTGATTTCGTTCCTATTTTAAGCGCATTTATCTCTCGCGCAATTTCCCATCATTTTGTAGCCAAGTCACAAGCTATTTACGTAAAAAAACTGAAATAAAGTCTACAAGAAAATCACCTAATAACTCTTTTAGACTTCGCTGAAAACTATTCATTTATCGTACAAGACGCTGTACAAGGCTTCCATTGGGAAAACTGAAAGGCCACACCGCACCCTTTTCTATCATATTACAAAAGCGATAACGAATTGAAATGTCTGAGCTGCTACATAATTACCGATGAAATGGAAAATGGTGCGGCATCGGTTAACTTCTACATATCGCGAGTTGTTAAATATCTTCGAGTTGTATTACCATATTTGAAACACATACATTATTTTAGTGACGAAGCCGCATCTCAATATAAAAATTGTAAAAATTTGCTCATTCTTTTCCACCACGAGTCTGATTGTGTTTTTTGCTACTTGCCACGACAAAAGCCCTCGCGGACGGCTTGGAGGTACGCCGAAATGATTAGTTTCAAGAGATTCCCTTCAATCACCAAAGCAAAATCAAATTCTTACAACAGTACAATATAAAATAAATATTTCTTCCGTCAAGTTATTTTATATTCCTAAAGAACATGTTGAACACTTTCCAAAGCTACGACGTAATTGAGTACTAGAAGCCACCATAAATTTGTGCTAATCTCGAAAACCCAACTTCTAATGTCTAGAAGATCTGCTGATTATTTTGGGCGAGGAGTTCAAGTGGCACGGAACAACTTTCGTGCAAAAGATCTTATTTCCTTTCGTGACCTGGTAATTGGTCAATTTGTGGCAGTCATTTATGGTCGAGACTGGTACATCTGGCTGGTCCTGGAAACATGTCTAGAGGAAAATGATTTTCTTTTAAAGTTCATCAGTAGAGAAAAGGACACTAATCGCGCAAGAGACGACAAATGTCGGGTGCCTCTTCACTCGATTTGGCGACTCGTAACAGATAATGCAGCCACGGTTTCCAGAGCTAGATCATTTATTCAGAAATAATAATGATTTAGAAAATATTCAAGCCTTATTTATTACACATAGCTTTAATTGTTAGGAATTATTCTTAACTCTTAAGATATTTATGTGTATTATAAAAAATTAAAATTACAAAAGGGCAGAATGTTTTTTTCAGAAATTAAAAATTATAAATAAATCCTTTGGTTTAAGATCTTAAAGTAATAGGCAAGGTTCTACTGGAACCATTTTCCTAAATTTCTTTTAATAACAATTATTTTTTACAATTTTAAGAAATCGGTTTTTGGTTCGCCAAATAAAAACAAGAAAAACATCCCATTGAATTAGGATCTTATTTTAAAGATTTATCTGAGAGCTATCTAATATTTTAATTGTATTTCGTGTTTTCAATATCCCACATGGCAATTAAGTTCCTCGAATAGGACCCTCAAAATCTAAAATGTAAAATTTTACATTAAATGACTTAAGGGTTCCGGTTACACCGCTGAATTGTGCTTGCCAAAATACGGGAGTTTTGTTGAATTTTGTGTCAAATAGGGAAAATGTTATTAAAGGGGTAAAGATATCGAATAACACTATATCCGAAAGAGGGGGTAAAGAATAGACTGTGATTATTCCAAAACTGAATAATATTTAAAGCTAAAATCTTAGATACCTTGGTTTTTTATACATATTTAGCCGTGTCTAAAAGTTTATAAAAATTGGTTGGACCATGGCGACATCACTAGGCGAAATCATATGGAATGGCCCTATGCCAAAAAATGTTTAATTCAAAACAATGAATTTGGGTTAAAACAAATCAACATTTTTTCCTAGTTTAAAGGGCCCGGATTTTCCACATGGTAGCAGATACGGCCAATCATTTTCTAGAAACAAGCGCGTGAAACTGGTTAATTTGAAAGGCCGTTGTGTTAATTTAAGTCTTCTCATCGTTTCGAAACTATCGCACCCTTGAGATTAACCAATATTAATTAACAACATTACGAAGTTGAATCTTGTTCCAGTGAGGTTTCCAAATATTAATTAACAACATTACGAAGTTGAATCTTGTTCCAGTGATGTTTCCAAATATTAATTAACAACATTACGAAGTTGAATCTTGTTCCAGCGATGTTTCCAAATATTAATTAACAACATTAAGAAGTTGAATCTTGTTCCAGCGATGTTTCCAAATATTAATTAACAACATTAAGAAGTTGAATCTTGTTCCAGTGATGTTTCCAAATATTAATTAACAACATTACGAAGTTGAATCTTGTTCCAGTGATGTTTCTCGTCCTTTGATGTTCGCTTGGGATTTGGAGTTCCGAAGTTCACATCATATGTAACATAATCATTACATGCCTTAAAATACGTCACTTTTATCTCCGTGACTTTATAAAAGGGAAACGGAAGTTAGTGGATAACTCCTCGCGTGTATCTGGCTTCGACAATCTATAGCTTAGCTCGTGCCTCGCGATCACAAGATTTTCTTTCCATTGTAATATTTTCAATTGAGCAAGGATTATTATTATTTTAAATTTTCAGGAATATCTCTGCGTATGGTTCCATACCAGAGTGACTGAGAAAAAATCATATTACCTCGGGCAGGAATCGAACCTACGACCTTTGGGCCTCGGTCATTTTCCGCGGAAAATTTTCCGACTTACAACACTAAAAATAATACTTTCAAGAGATGGCGCTTTAGAGTCAAACTTAAGATGGAGTCCATATTACTGCATAACACCAGAGCTCTAGCTCTGCTTCAAAAGATAATTTTGAAACTTAGCTTGTTGAGTTAAATTGTTAGACTTCTTAAGTTTATCTGTCGTAACTTATTTCATTTTTCCTGCGACCAAGGAAACTACCATGTACTCTCGAATATGCATGTCAGGAAGTAATCGGCTAAAAGCCTCAAAGACAGGTCGACTTTAGACCAACGCAAAAAATATTTCCTTTTTGTTATAATTGATGCTATTGCATGTGATAGAGACCTCCAGTGGCGGAATTTGGAATCACCGAGTGAGAGGTACAGTCGTGGTGAGAAAAATCTTTTCACATAGCGTTACGCGATTTTCGAGGCGTCTTAAAATGGTTCTTAACCTAATTAAATATAGTTAATAAATTATAAATATTAGCGAAACGGCTTCAGAAAGGCTTGAAACATAATCTATTATCGTTTTGAGATACACCGGAACTTTTTTTTTCTATGTAAAAAAGGGGGAAAATTTGACATTGTTTTTTAAGCCTCGGCGAGTCGGCGAATATATTTTTCCGTCCTGCATCAGCTCAGCTGGTACATATCTGACGGCTATGGCTGGTAGCTTACAGCTGTGTGAAAAATCATCATATTGGTAAAATTAAACAAAATATATTGTACGAAATGGACAACTCTCAAGCTTTGGCTAGTTTATCGGAAGATAATTCCAATGTTTCAGAGTAAGTACATTAAATATTATTCGTATTTTACTGGTAAAATATTTACTAATATTTATTATATCTTTTCAGTGTTATTTCAGTTGTGTCTTCTTCAGTTTCCAATAAAAATCCCAACATGTCAAAGTAAGTTTATCAAAACAATCTTCATATTGTAACCGTAATTTTTTTACTAATATTTATCAATCACTTGTCAGCGTTATGTCTTCTCCGTTAAGAACCACAGTTTCCATTGAAAATCCCAACTTTTCAGAGTAAGTTCATCAAAACAATTTTCCTATTTAACCTGTTAATTATTTATTAATATTTTTGTCTTTTCAGCATTATGTCTTCTCCGTTAAGAGCTGTACAAGAGGGTGAACCAAAAGGCCCCTGGACGAAGCTCCCGAGAAATTCCCCTATATCTTTTTCCGAAATGGATATAAATTTGTATCAAGGTGAAGCGAGTGCCCAAAAACACACAACAGCGGGGTACCATATGTACAAACGTGAGAAGGCAGGAAATGTTTTGCTACATTATGGAGAAAATGTGATATCAATTAAATCAGAAGTAGAGGCTTCCTTCACACTTAAAAAGAAATACAAGGTTTTAATTAAAATGAACTATACAGACAAAATTCTATTTGGTAATTGTCAGTGTGTGGCAGGAAATGGGGGAAGATGCAAACATGTAGTTGCGGTTTTATGGTTTTTAATAGACAATATTCGGATGGGCAACACATACCTTGTTAGTGATGTGTCTTGTACGGAGAAGGAACGTACATGGGGAATCCCACACCTTACACCGAGTGAAAGTGTCAACATCAGTTTTGACAATTTGGCATTTGTACAACATCAACCGGGAAAATCAGAAGAAAGGCAGGAAAAGTCAATAGCTCAGAGACGTCAGAAATTTGAACTGTCACACACTCAAGTATCACAATCAGCTTTACTTAACCTGTATGAAACATCACATAGACTTTCTAGATCGAGTTTTTTTAAAGATTTATTGTAAGATGCCAATTTTCAAACAGTAATGCCAATGTCAAGCGTGGTAAGAATTGAAGAAGACTGCGAGAAAAATGTTGATCAAGCTTGCCTCACTGAAAATATAAAACCTCCTAATCTGCCTCTAAAATTATGCGAGCCCAAAATGGACGAGATCTTGAAAACCAAATTACCAGCTATCTTAGTTTTAACGATGGAAGACAGCTCGCAATAACACCACTGCAATGTTGTGATTTTTTTGTATATATAGGAGAAGGATATGTTTTAGAACGAATAGTATTTGATCCGGATTTAAGGGGAAAAAAATGTCTACCTAAATTAACGGATTTTTATTTTGATTATTAATTCAGGGCCGGATTAACCAATAGGCCGAACAGGCCTGGGCCTAGGGCACCAAGCCTACAAGGGGCACCAAGAGGGTTCGAAAAAAATAGAGGTACAAAACTTTAATCATTTGCTTTTCACAAAATATTTTCCGGAGTAATTTTAGTAAATGCGTCCCCCCCCCCCCCCCCTATGAACCAAACAAGTTTGATTTTCACATTCTCTGACGGACTGCCGTCAAGCCCCTGACGACATACTAAATCTGGCAGCAAAATGAATTTTCCTTCCATTTCTCAATTATAAATTGAGGAAGCGCCTAGCTCGCTTCGCTCGCTATTGAAAGGGGGCACCAAAATAAACTTGGGCCTAGGGCCCCATAAAGTCTTAATAGGACCCTGATTATTATATGGTTTAGGACGAAAATGCTGTGATATTTAATAGAAATTTTAATTTCATGATGTTTTACTATTTATGGACTTCAGCAATATTTATTTCTAAAAATTTTACTATTTTAACAAATTTCGTATCTAAAATTATATTTACATTTATTTCATTTTCATGTTTATAGTTTTGTTAAATTAAAATTGGGTGTAAATATATATTCATTGCTTAAGATAAAAAATTCAACTATTTGCAAACAATTTATAGTATTTATTTATTACCTATCCAACAAAGGATCACCCGAGAAATTGCATAAATAGCAACAAAGTGTCCAAATTTTGTTAATTTTGTCACCCATGGAGTTAGGAAAAGTGTACTTTAAAATCCGATATCTTTTGATTTGTCGTATAACGCGTTCTACGTGTATTCGCACACTAGCAATTTCTCTTGTCGCATTTTCTTCTTCTACACTCAATTGCTTTTTACCGTGCAAAAATGGGAGGATATTTAAATCTACCCCTTTTTCATTTAGTTCCTCTTTAATCAGAAACCCTCGATCCGCCATGACTGAATCTCCTTTTTCTAGCATATTAATTACACCACCTTCCACTGTAATTACTTTATCCGAAGCCCTCCCAGGTGCCAAATTAGAAATAAAAGAAATCCAACCATTGGGTGCAATACCAACAAGGCCCTTCGCTGTATTATGAGACTTATATGACGAGTAAGTTTTGCTCTGCACTCTAAAATCTGATGGCGTTTCGATGAAAATTTCAGAACAGTCGAGAATTATTCTGGTGGTAGGGTAAACGCTTTTAAAAGAGTCCGGCATATGCTTATCAACTGTAGTACGACTTGGCCAATGACTCTGCTAAAAAGGAAATCCACCCAAAAATTCCAAATTTTGCTTATTGTTGTTTGCGAGACTCCAGTTCGGTAGGCTAAATCCTCTTCGAGAAGACCAACTCGAAGTCTGCTTACAACTAAAAACAGTTGGGTCATTGGACTAAGCAGAGGTTTATATCTCTTTTCCGTCTTTCTGGGTGTGTTGAAACTGTTCACTCGTTCCCAAGCTTCTTCGTAACCCTCAATAGCAAAGTCATAAAATGATAAAAATCTCTCCTTACAGTCGAAACCAGTGTAGAAATATAAGGCACATTCATTTTCCAAAATAGCTTCGATAGTGAATTCGGGTTTCATTTTAGCATTTTCCAACTGACGTTGTAAATCCCATTGAATAACTTTACAACTCTTCTCTGTAATAACAGCTTCTATGTCTTTTACTTTCTTTTCCAAGTCTTTGTTCTTCTCCTTCAAGATTTTAATTTCGCCTAATAATATCTCAATTATTAAACTCTTTTCTGACTTTTCTTTGATTAAATCTTCAATTTTGTCCGATGCCACATACGAATAGTTATGATCTAAACCAGTATAAAACAGTTTCGATTTTTTGCTAATAGAATAGAATATCATAAATGATGCAAAATGTTTACCTTCAAAATGATTTGAAAACGACTGTTGGCGAAGAGCCCCGTTATGAATTTGGTCTTTTTTTGATCATTAACTTCTTAGAAGCGCTTTCAACAATAACTTCAGCTCCCAATGAAAAATCTAAATTAACTGGATACAATTCGCTCACAGTTAGATTTGGATATGTTTTGAATAATTTTCCTAATAAAAAGTATATTTAGGGTAAATACAACTAAGCAAGTTATGTACCAAAAAATCCATACTTTTATCTCCAGTCTTATGATTAGATTTTCTTTTGGTTGAGACTGTTGAAGCTACTGGTGTTTCATCCGCGTAAGTTTGCTAGGGAAAGTATTTGGGAATGTTGTCAGACTTGGTTTTAACGCCAGTTCTATTAAAGTGTGCTCCACAAATTTTGCTATAAGTAGATGGAGTCCACAAGCTGTACTTCTTCTTCGGACCTTGACGATAAATTCGAGCCACCCATAATTTACACATTTTCTTGTTTTTCGGGAATATATGAAAGCTAATGTTTCGGTTTTGCTTTGAATTATTAGTGCAACCAGGGACGCAACAAGAAAATCCACCACGTAATTTCAACTTTCTTTCAGATCTTATATAAAGAAGATTACTATAATAAATACCAACATCTAGTCATCCTAATATATTTTTTGATAAACTTACTTTGACATGTTGGGATTTTTATTGGAAACTGAAGAAGACACAACTGAAATAACACTGAAAAGATATAATAAATATTAGTAAATATTTTACCAGTAAAATACGAAAAATATTTAATGTACTTACTCTGAAACATTGGAATTATCTTCCGATAAACTAGCCAAAGCTTGAGAGTTGTCCATTTCGTAAAATATATTTTGTTTAATTTTACCAATATGATGATTTTTCACACAGCTGTAAGCTACCAGCCATAGCCGTCAGATATGTACCAGCTGAGCTGATGCAGGACGCGAAAAATATATTCGCCGACTCGCCGAGGCTTAAAAAACAATGTCAAATTTTCCCCCTTTTTTACTTAGAAAAAAAAGTTCCGGTGTATCTCAAAACGATAATAGATTATGTTTCAAGCCTTTCTGAAGCCGTTTCGCTAATATTTATAATTTATTAACTATATTTAATTAGGTTAAGAACCATTTTAAGACGCCTCGAAAATCGCGTAACGCTATGGGAAAAGATTTTTCTCACCACGACTGTATCTGTCACTCGGTGATTCCAAATTCCGCCACTGGAGGTCTCTATCACATGAAATAGCATCCATTAAATAGATTAGGAGAAGTCGAGCTTTCCGAAAGTCCATTTTCAAATAGATTAAGATTATAGATGGTCATAGAGTAACCCACTCGCATAGAGTGGAAGGCTATCAGCGAAACTTATTAACAATTTTCGTACGCTACGTCTTGTTTCCGAGGCGTGAAATAAGCAAGTTGTCCTAAGGGTAATGTACAATATCTGGATAATAAAGTAAGTTTGTACTCTAAAAAATGTAAAAACCACACCATCGCTCTTCAGACTATATTCACTGAGATAAATTTCTACTGCATAAATTACAGAAAATATCTGGCAAACCATCATTCCAGAAATGTTCTAATTTCTTTACAGATATTTCCATAATAAAGGTTTACAGAACCAACTGCTTTTTTAACAGATAAAAAAATGTTTTTCACTTACAGATTAATTATATAAAAATTACAGATATTTGTATTGTAAATAATACAGAACAAATATGTTAAATAAAAATGTAACTTTTTTTTTAAAAATCAATGTTCTGTATATATTAAAGAATGTTTTATTTAAAAACTGAACAAATTGTGTTTTTATAAAACGGACTTTTGTAAATATGGCATACATTTCTGTAGGACAAACTGAACAACCTGTGTTTTTATAAAACGTACTTCTGTAAATATGGCACAAATTTCTGTAGGGCAAACTGAACAACCTGTGTTTTTATAAAACGAAATTCTGTAAATATGGCATACCGTTCTGTAGGACAAACTGAACAACCTGTGTTTTTATAAAACATACTTCTGTAAATATGGCATACATTTCTGTAGGATAAACTGAACAACCTGTGTTTTTATAAAACGTTCTTCTGTAAATATGGCATACAGTTCTGTAGTACGTCTTATGTGTTGCAAAAAACGGAATTCTGTAAACATGTCATATAATTTCGGTAAAAAACACTTAACCCAGATTTTCTGAAATACTTTGAATTCGGTTTTTTAAGGAAACTTCTTTTGAAAAACGGACATTCCGTTGTGATAAAAAACCTATATTCTGCAAATATTACAAAATATTGGATACAATTTCGAAAAAATCATTTATTCATGAGCCAATTTCCCAAAATTACTACAGGATTTTATTTTTAATTAATATCCAATCATATTGGGATATTTTGTTTATATAAAAAAGATCTTCACGTTTATAACCTCTTTCGGATTCTCTGGATTTATCTTGGTGATGCATCTATAATATTGAAAGAAAATTAGTTAAACCTTGACCTCAATAATTTATGTTTAGTAGTAGAGTCAGCCCGCATTCAAAGAAAGGACTTATTATACAAGGAAATATTATTCCCTCTTTATGTTAATACGGGTTGCCAAAACGTTTTCATTTAAAAATTCCCCAACTTTTCCAGGTTTTCCCTGACCGTCTAAAACAATTTTCATGGACCAATCAGTAGAGTAGCTAGGGGGGCGGCACTTTTCACTTCATGGCAACTGAAGCGACGGTCAATACTCCATTTTAAACTAGTTTTGAAAACTATTTCTCTGCAAAAGGTCTAGCTACGCCACTGGGACCCATAACTTCTTTTGAAGTGGTAATTAAATATGAACAAGAGCACATAATATGCTGACATTAGAAAGCTATAAAGAAGTTAAAGACAGTAAATCTAATGTGGTCACCGGCCAGTGATGGTCGTTGTTCTACCCCTGTGAGAACCGTGTCAGAATCTGACAGGCGAGATGCGCGAAACTTCAAAGGGAGAGGAGCGTGAGAGGAGTTTCACAAAGTACGCGTTTCAGATTTGTCAAAAAACGTCCAAAATATTAGAAAATAATTCAATATTATTGTAGTACAGTCCAAAAGAAATAATTCAAACAATGTCATCTTCACGAGTTTTACTACAGTCGAACTATGGTCCCCAGAAAGCTTAGTATGGTTTGCACAATCTTTGCGTCAATGTCCATCATGTGTTCTACGGCACCCACTCCCATATAGTAAAATTTAGCCAACGGGTTTACTTAATACAATCAGTGATGGGCGCGCTCGTATCTTTGGATACTTTTAGGATACGAGATGATACTTTATCCGAAAAATAAAAATAAAAATATACGATTTTGATATGATCTTCTACATTGCAAAATGATCGCGATAGAATTTTGAAGAAAAAAACTCGGCAGCGAACTATATTTGAAAAGATTCTTCTCTTACCTAGCCTAGCGAAAAAAAGAGCGGGAATAGAGCTAGTGCTTCCATTTGTTGTATTAGAAATTACACGATAGATTTTTTCTGGTTACTCTTCAATTTTGTTCGTATTTGAGAGGAAATATTTTAACGCCATCTAGATATGCCGATATACAATTATTTGAGCGGCGAACATCTCTCACGTGATACCGAAATATAGCCAAACCCGAAACACTGTTAAGTGATAGAAGGGAGAGGAGCGGTCAACGGTCGCGCGGTTTTTCTGCTGGGGGAGGGGGGATCATTCGCTCTATCACTAGGCAGACAGAAGAGGGAAAGCAAAGACTGATTCTAGCAATAAGAAGCTGCGCCGCGCAGCCTGAAAGGCGATTTCAAAACTAAAACCAAAACTCTCAAAAGTTATTGTTCCCACCGTCCCAACTCCCACGCAGTTAGAGTGTCACGTGTGTTGCAAACTGGCAGTGTGGGCTGTGGCGATGCAATAGCTTTATTTATTTTCCATAATCAAAATTAAAATCGATTCTAATCCATAAAATTAAAATCGATTCTAATCCATAAAATTAAAATCAAATGTTGGAGGGTTTACTACTAAATTAATAATCAAAAGATAAAAATTGAAATATTCATTTTAATACTTCGAACTTTTGATATGAAAATTTTTTATTCTACTTTCTCGTGAAACGTAGTTGAAATATTTTTAAATATACTTTTCAAAATAATGAAAACTAAAGAAGTATTTGAAATGATACTTATCTAAATCTTTAAAGATTTCTATTGATATTTTTCAGGCAAGGGCAAAAAAGAATTGAAAATAATTGAAACTCTCATATCTTAAAAAGAAATTTGAAAGATCGTGAAAAATCAAAGGGCCAAAACTAAATAAAATGAAAGATTGTGAATGATTTTGTCGAAATCTATGCTCAAAAATATCAAAAATAAAATGATATTTTATAGAAATTTCAGAGGGAAAAAATTGATAGTATAGTATAGCTGCTGCCATCTATGTAAAAAGATACGAAAAAGATAGATATAATTTTTTTTGTGCAACACTGTACGTCACTGCATTTACCTTCTCCAACACTACGAGCGCGCGCTCGCATCACGAGGAGCTTCCTATTTTCTAACGCTCGTGCAAATCGCGCGTGCTAAGATAATTCCACCAAAGCTCAGTCTTGTGACGTAAGAGCAACATGTTATACTTCTACTTTTAACAAGTTGGGTAAGCGTAAAATATTTATAGAAAGAACTATTATAAAAGAGGTGAGAGTTGCTTGTCGCGTCATGACACGAGTAGCGACCCGCACAGTCATGCTGCCGTGAGCGACATTTTAAATCGTGCCTAGCTTGTGCGACGACGGATGACAAAGGCTCCGTATGCTTAGGTGGCAAATCTTTGGTGTGGGATTTCACCTAATCTGCTATAGGGTTTATTTCTCAGTAGCATGAATGTTACATAAGTAAGCCTATCATCAAGAATTAACTTTTTAATTTATTTAAAAAAAAATGGTTTACAAAATTGAAACAGTAAAAATTAGTGGAGTTTGTAAAGAAATTCCCCAAGAGACGAGCCTAGTAGGAACGTGTTCAAGACGGCGGCCGCAATGGCTATGCGTTGGCTGATGTATTCCACGGAACGCGGCTACCCGGTTACTTTCCAAAATTTCCGGTCAGTTGCGGGTTCCAGGGCCAAGCCAAGAGTTTCAACAGCCAAAGCACAGAACTGGAAGCGATGACCGAGGCCCACATTTATATGGCGTTTTTCTTCAATTCAGCCTGGATGGCGGCCCAGAGAGGGGCGCCAGAAGACGAAGCCAAATACGAAGGCGCTATGGGGTCGGAGCGTGTGAAATCCCATACTAATGATTTACCACCGGACCAAGGGACAAGGGTCATGCCATCTCGACAAACTGCGGGGGCTCGAGGACGGAGGGCACACAGGCGGACATGTCACGAGAGCGCACCGTACGATGTCGTTGACGGCGGTGTGGCGGGACAGACGACCAGCGTTTTTTTTTGCAACTTTACCATGGGTCCCGAATGATTCGACATGGGCATCACAGTTGCAGATGCGCGGAATGCAGATATGAACAACCAAGCGAAGACCGATGGCGATTCTAAAAGAATTATCGTCGAGATGAGTACCCAGAGACGGAGAAGGAAGCGCGTTCAGCCAGGCACCGGATTCCTTTGAAATGACAGATAGGAGCCGCGCTTTATCGTGGTCGCAAGAAATTTAGAAAATTTCGTTTCTATAAAATATTTATATTACAACTACGGATATACACGTAAAACTTACATTAAATAATTGTAGGGCAAATTATAAGACGAGATCTGTAATTTTTGCAGTTTTTGGTGAAAATTACAGTGCCACAAATAAACATATTTGGTCATTTTAACAGCCAAAATCTTTGATCATGGATTACAGAAATATTTCTGTAATCTCTACAGTTCTTAGTACAAATAACAATTCTGTAAGTAAAATATACATAAGGATATTGTACAAAAATAAAATGACTGAACTGTTTTACTTGCTTACAGAAACGTACTGCAAAAATTTCGCACACATTAATACTGTACAAAAACTCTGTAGAAAGTACAGAAATTTCTCTCAGTGTTTATTCACGCCTCGAGAACAAGTTGACCCGTTAGGATTAATGTTTCACGCGCTTCCATGGGGCCTTCCACTCTATGTGAGTAGGTTACTCTATGTAGATGGTGTTGGTCGACTCTTTAAAACCGACCAAAATGTATATATTTTTTTTCTGCATTTGTAAAATATAAATATCCTAAATAAGGTGATACTTCCATTTCATGGCCATAATTGATGTCAACCTGCCTTTCAAAACAACCGTTGTATATCGTATCCAGGTCTTTAATTCGGGTGGGGCTCTTTAGCTAAAAAACCACTTGCGTTTTTCAATGTTATCATTTTGTTACCCTTGGTCCATTTCCGGGTGTTGCACCACCAAATACAGCCCCCTAAATATGCCTTTGGATTGGAAGATTTTAACAACTCCTTCTGCATTGAGTTTGTAAGTTTTCTACCCACTGGTTAAAGTGGTTTTCCCTGAGAGTTTTAACTTTCCCTTTCCATAAAAACTTGTTTAGGTTAACAGGAATAGTGAGCGTTGACTCGCGTGGCATGGAGAGCTTTTCACCACCCTCCTCCGAATTGTAACCGGACCTCCATGGTTATTAGTCCAGCTGATTATTATTATTTTAATTATAATGGCAAAATGGGTAGAAGGAACCTGGTTTTGATTAGGGATGCACCGATATATCGGCTTATTTGTCTAATACCGGTATTAGGAAAATATTTTCAGAAACAAATTTAAAAATTGGAAAATTATCGATTAACTAACTATTGATCATTTTTGATTTGATTGGCCGCGCCAAGTACGCCAGATTCCAGAAGCTAGATCATTCGTTTTTAGACAATTGGTTATGAGTGTCAACAAATAACAAACAGCGATATGCGATTTGTGATAAAAAATATCTATAACGTAAGATGAAAAGAAAAATATTCCGATATGCTTTTTCCAACTTTTTTTCACGAAAAATTAGAATAAAATGGTATGATGATAGTGTTCTGAACCGTCTTTTACAATTATTTTATTAATATCGACCACTTTATCGTCCGATATTACCGGCGATATATCGGCGGTACCCATATCGGTGCATCCCTAGTTTTGATTAAAGAGCTGAAGGATCGCATGGAATTGACTATAGCGATGATGGCGACCTCTGACGCTTTAGTCCTATTTACCCAAAACAACATTTTTGCAAAACATAATTGGCCAACAATGGTCGGTTTTTATGGCCGAAGTTTAGTTACAAATATTTAAATGTAATAATTTGTACACATCTTTTGGATTTAATAAAACAATGATTTTATTATTATTAAATACCTTCATTAACGTAAATTGATATATTTTACAGTAGAAAAGGTATTTATTTAAGAATTACGAGTAAATAACTTTCACCTAGTATGTACGTTCAGTAAAGCTCATAAAAAATCAGGGAGTAATCGGTGTAATCCTTTTTTTACACTACGACTTTTTTCGTTTCCGATTTTGACGTAATGATGCCCATCTGATGGGAATCAGAAAAATCAGCTAGAAGATATGATTTTTGATAGCGTGACGTCACACGCGTTGCTAGTAGATTTCACCGCCATGTTTTAAGACACCGGTTCAACAACCTGTGACGACACGACCTCATCAAACGAAAATCAAGCAAACACTGATTTCCAACTAATTTTCGTTACTGAACGTACCTAAAATCTCGGTAACTTTTTTTATTCACAAATTGTCGAGGATGTTAGTTACAGTTGGATCATAAATCAATTTGTAATATTAGGGGAACACGAGATAATTTTCACTGACAGGCGTCGATAAATACACGAAGAAACGGTTCATTAATGGCCCGAATGTCACGTGCAGCATCGTCGACGAGAAGAAGTAGACGTCACTCGGAGCAGAGATCGGAAATTTAGTTTTTGCCTATATCTGGCTCGGAGTCACTTTGTCGAAAAATCCTTTACTCGTTTCAGCCTAGAATTGGTAAAACCCACTTGCATAGAGTGGAAGGCTATCAGCGAAACTTGTTAACACTTTCCGTACGCTACGTCTTGTTTTCGAGGCGTGAAAAAAACAAGTTGGCCCGTTAGGATTAATGATTCATGGGCTTCCATAGGGCCTCCCACTTTATGTGAGTGGGTTACTCTATGCACTACCGACTAAATTATCAAGGCCCGTGCGCGCTCTATCCGAAGGGGGGTACTTTGACTGAAGGATTACGCGTATTTCCCCGGTAGATGGCGATCTTAAGTCTAATTCTTTAGGGGTTATTCGTAAAATCGCAAAGTAATGGGCAGTTCGCTATGATAATATTCAAATTGCTTTCAAATGGGCTTTCTTTCAATTTTCAAGACGATATTGCTCGAAGAAAGTATATTTCCGTGTAAAGTGACCATAACATTCCATAATAAGCGAAAACAACAAAGAATAAAAACCTTTAGGCCTACAACAATTTACAAAAAATTAATCATCTAAAGTTTAAGATCTTATTTTTATTGCAACTGATCAATCACAGTTCCCATAGTAATACTTTCTTGTCAAAGAAAGCTATATTCTTACAAAATATCACAATTTCTTTTTGGTAAAGAAAATTTTTTACACTTTATCACCTAAGCGTTTTTAAAACATCACAGCAATATTACTTAATATGAATAGCTATAAAAAGTGAGGTAGACTTGTATCTCATTAATATTTCTACATTTTTAAAACATCGCAGCAATATTACTTAATTTAAAAAATTGCAGGACAACGTAAGCCTTGGTTACAATATACTTTTTCTGGTGCAACAAAAAACCTTTTATCCTTATTAGTTTTAATTAAATTTACGTAGTTACTTTAGTTTTTAGGCCAAAAAAATTCGATTTAATAAATTTTACCTACAAATAAGAAGTAGGACATCCACATGCACTTGTAAGAGCGGCAGTGCCTGAACGATTTTACGTACTTGTATCGTCGCGAAGCAGACGACGCTTCACAAACACGGCCAAATACATTCGTGAAAGCTGGCTGCAGTTTTCGACGAATAAGCGCCTCTTGCGGCTATTGGTGGCGAACTAAAATTGCCAGCAACAAAATTCGGTTTCGATGGGCGCACGGGCGAGGGGTCGGACATTTGGCTGTTTTGTGTACGGGATTTTGGATTTTTTAAAAATCCAGGATTTTTTATTGTGGATTTGTCATACAAAGTCTATGGGAGCAAAATTCTTGGATTTTGGATTTGTGGATTTTTTTCCAAATTTTGTACGGGATTTGTCCAAATGTCCGACCCCTCGCGCACGGGCCTTGATAATTTAGTCGGTAGTGCTCTATGGGTAAAACATTTAATAATAAACCTGAAAACAGGTGCCACTAATGAATAATTCATTTTTTACCGAATTACATTTTCAATCGTTAATCAAATTTCCAGTATGATGTTTCATGTACGTGGTAATCTCATCAGTTATTAAGTTTTTAATAATAGCCAAAGGCAAACCTCATCACGTCGAATGTGACTAGCATAGATTTAATATTTTCTTAATTCAGTAACTAGTCAAATGGGTTCCTTTGCAGCTTAGTTTTCTTAAAGGAAAGACGTAAGAAAAGGAGCTCGTGTCATGGACGCGGCTGAGTTTGTAATTAAGGACAGCGGACCATTAGCTTGTGGTAAGTTGGATGCCCTGCGTGGATGAGCACACAGATCAGAGGATGGGAACGTGACGAATTACTGGCTCCGTCTACGCACTACTGAAGTTTTTTGCTAAGCTCTCAACCTTATCAGCTAGGAAAGTGTAAAACCCTGTATTCTTACAGAAACCAAGGATTTTAGAATGTTTCTATTCGCTACGGATTGCACGGTTTCGAACATGTTTATAAACTGGCAGGAACAAAAAACAACTTTCAGTAAGCCTTCAGGGGCTACATTTAAAAAAACTGACCTTGACTATATTTGAAATTGTAAAATTGTTATCTCGACCTTGAAGACTGTGATATCGATGGTATTCATTGTATCGTAATTATTAAACGAGAATTTAATTTGAAAGACCGAGGATTTCATTGAGTCATATGAGCACCACGAGACTCCAAATACAAATCAACATTTTAAAAGAATATTGCTTCAGTAAAGTTGCAATAGCTGGAAATAATTTTAATTAATTGAATAAAATGATCAACCCCTCTTTTCGTGGTGTTAAGATTACTTCTTTGCGTCAACCATGGGAAAACATTTAATACCAATTTAAGTACTTTGAAAACCAACTCCCAAGTGAAGCCGACACTTAAGAAAAACAATTAAAAATATAGTTATTTTACTACCCCTTTGGTAGTAATTGAAGTAGTAGTAATAATAGTAATTCAATGCCGCGAAGGCATTAGAGATGGCGCTAGCGCCAAGGGCCTGGTGCAGAGACGTTTTGCGATTCCTGTTAAGTTTAACAGGATCGCAATTTAGTGATTCAGATTTAGCGAGCTGTTTATTTTGCGATCCTCGCAATCGAAATCGCGGTGCAGAGACGTTTTAGCGATTCCTGTTAATCGGCGACGCTGTTATTTTTCCGAATTTTTATACCAAAGTCACCGACCAATAGGAGAGCTCCATTTTTGACGCAAAAAGCTATCACGTGGTTATGGTTGGCTTGCATCATGACGATGAAATCCTGGCTCTTCTAATTAATAATTATCTTACTCTAATTTTATTATTTGGTTTTAGAATTTTTATAGTTAAATCTGTTATTTTATTAAAATATATTTATATAATATAGCCACGAAGGGAAAACAAATCAGTTTCTGAAGAATGAGAGGTTATCCAAAATCTTTTTTAAAGCAATAAAATAGTGCATGAAAATTAGTTTCTTATTATTATATAATTTTCTTACTCTTTTTATTTATTAAATTGGTTGAATTTATTACACAGTTTAATGGTTTTGTTATTTTAAAAATACATTTTTATTATATGGTTGGTACACCAATAAAATAACGAATGAAAATAAGATTCATTACTATTATAAGCCAACATTTTCAAAAAGAATTCTGTTAGAAAATGAGCCGTATTATTTGGTTTTTAGGAAAATATTTATTTCAAAACTTAGCTGATAGCAATTAAAATAAATCTAGTTGTAACATAAATCAATAAATAAAAAAACAGCAATTTCACGAGTGTACAAAAATTGGTAATTTTCTAAAGCAATTTCTAGCGAAATATCCGATATTGATCGCACGTAAAACAATGGTCTTGCTTTTAGATATAAGTTGTTGTTCTACGTAATTACCTGGCATTTACATAGCCTAGTCCAGGTATAAATTGTAACAAATGATATAAGCGTGTAGAATTAACTGACAAACACTTTTAAGGTAATACCGAGGGGCAGACTTGTAAATACCCAGGTAGCAAAAACCCGTTATAAAAACGTGTTTTAGGAATGTCGAAATAATGTTTTCAAAAACGTTTTCATTCAGTTGAGTATGTCACCAAAAATAATGTTTATTCGGACGTTTCTGGGACGTTAAAACTACGTTTAATTATTGTGTATTTTAAGTGACAGGAACACCTCACAAACGTCGAAATTGCGTGGAAAACATGTCGAAATTCGGTTTTTATCATATTGAAATATGGTTACCAATACGTTAAAGGTTTACTATTTAAATGTCAATATATAGATTTAAAACCGTTTTAGATTCGTTTCAAAACGTTGATATTTGGTTTTTTTCCTGGTCAGAAATCGTGAGAAAAACGAAAGGCAAATGCTATATCGACGTTTTCATGACGATGAAAAAACCCTAAATAATCGTTATTTTCTAAGCATATTAAACGTTTAAAAAAGACAAAAATGGTACGAAAATTATGTTAAAAAAACGTTTTTATATCGTTAAAAACGTGCATTAAATATAGCAATAGCATTGTCAGGTACACAATTTGTCAGGTACAAAAAAAAGATCGATTCCATCACTAATTAAAGTTAAACTCAATCAGAAGTATTATTTGCGAGATCTGGTTCAGATTCTGATGGTTTTGTAGACAATGGAGAAATAATTGCCCTCTGTTTTTTGGAAATACGTGTGGAAGATTGTTTTAGCCAATCCTTTATAAAATCTTCAACAGTAGATTCCGGAACCTTTTTCAATTAAAAATTTGACCTAACTTAGCCTATAAAGAAAATATGTTTGTCAATAATTTTTCACTAAGTATAAGAAAGGTTCGTATGCGTACTTATCACTAACAACTTGTAAGTCTTTCGATTTTAATTTTTTGAATGCTAATTTCTTATGCCCAGCCCAATTGTAATGTTGCGCAACCTTATCACTCATTAAAGCGCTTAGAATACGTCGTGTTGTATCTCCAACTGTTCTTCCTCCGAGACCACCACGAAAAGAAACCTATAGGCAGAATGAAAAATTGGGGTTACTAAATCTGTTGCAGCAATATAATTTTGATACATTTTAGTTCTGGGAGAAAATAATTTGAACAAGTTTACCAAAATCAGTTGGTTGGTTTTCTCATCAAGAAAATTTTCCACGCAATCCAAAGATTCACAAGAATCAACAGGAAGATTCAAATGATCTATATCAAGCTTGGTGCTCTGCGGAGATTTCTCAACTAATAACTTATTTAATGCTCTTCCGTTTGCATCCACTTGGTCCTTAACCTTTTCTAGTTCCATTATAAACTTCCCCATAATTTTCTCATTAATGGTTTCCTTTAATACATTGTGCAATACATTTGCGTTCACTAAATAAAAAAATTCAGATATTTATAAAGAATTTAGCAAAATAATTTCATAATATAACTCTTACTACAACAATGTGCATCCTTTTCAGAGGCCATGTGTGAGGATTTTGTAGTAAAGCTCTCTCGTCTCTCTATTACAAAAAATTGCTTCAATTATACAAGAAGTTAAATTTTAAATAAATATTTTCTCCAAAATGTAGCTTGCCTTTCATTGGAGATAATTCCCTTCGCATAGGGATAACTTTCGATGAATTTGTTTTGCCAGTCAATTTAGAAGGACCTAAAAACATATGCAATACAGTTACGAATATTATTTAAATAATGTGAATTAATAGTTTACTTTTGGCAGGACACAGAGGCACTTTAGGTAAAATAAATTCTGCTATTTATATTTACGAATATATATTTATACATAAACATACCTTCATCACTAGTGTCTGGAAGGATCTCCTCGCGATGGACATGCTGGCGCTTTCTTTTCTCATGTGCACCTATCTTTGACTCGTTGCAGCTTTCAGATTCGGTTCCTACATCAGTTTACTTTCACTTTCAAGTGCCTTTCGTTCAGCAATTTTAAAATTATCTAAAAGTTCGATTTCTCATTATCAAACTGGATAAAAAAATATTAATCTGAAATTTCTTACCAGTTTCATATAATACAGAATTTATTCCATACTTCCTCCAATTATCGCATGGTTCTTCAGATATTAAACAGGCTTTAATGATTCTTGAATTGGTTTTATAAGGGGGCCAATAACAAAGCTTTTTGGGTTCATTGAACCATACTCTGTTAATAACTGCACATTCTGGTTCTCCGGTAGGAGACTTTTCAGTAAATTCTACGACCATATACATAGTTGACCACCTAAGAAAGGTTTCAATTATAAGTTAAAACTATAACTATAACATTAAAGGTTCTAAAAGCAGAATGAAATAAATTTTAATTATGTTAAAATAGGAAATACCAATAAAATATATAGGGATTGAGTAAAGTAGCTACGAGTACTTAACAATAAAATATCGAATTTTTAATTGTCATGCAAAAGTGGCACTGAAATGCCAGATGTTACAGAGTCTGGAATAAAGTAGCATTTTTTTAAAAATTGATAAGCTGGCCATGCTTTTAAGCTGGATAAGTTTGAAAGTTTTTCGATACCTAACACGCTTGATTTCATAGGGTATGTATACACATCAGAAACGCTTTTATAATACTTTCCAATTATATATACTCTAGAGTTAAATTTCACTATATTGCAAATTTGAATGACTTTCCCATCCTTAATTTTGCAACAGTTATTGCCAGGTTTCAATGTTAGGGAAAAACCCCTTACTGTCAATTTCTTAAATTGTATACCATTTAAAAATTCGAGAATTGGTCTATCATTTTGTTCATATTTTGTCTCAAAATTATTTAAATGAAAAATTAGATCTTTATTTAACTTTTTAAAAGTAGGAATTTTTTTAAATTGTCTTAGTTTTAATTTTTAAAATTGTTTAGGTCATTTTTACAAGCATTTTCTTTTCTAAATGTTTTTAGTTCTGTTAGTCTATTAACTACTTGTTGTAAAGGTCGGTTTGGACTGCGCACTAGGTTTTTAATTTCACCTAGATAAGATTCAAATGAGAAGGCAGAAAACTTATCGAGACAACCAAATTTTCTAACACTCCCAGCTAAATGTATTAAGTTATGTACATTGTAGACATAAAATCCTTTCCCATAAATCTGTTTGGCACTACAAACAAAACTTCTAAGAAGATTTTCAGCATAATCAATCATTTCATTGGTAGGGTTTTCCCCAGTTAAAATGTAAATAGCACAATGAAACAATTGGAAATTATCGACAAAATTATTTGGTAATATTCCCCTAAATATAACAAATCCAGTGTATAGTATAAACTGACGAAACTCAGTGGCCTTCCATCTATCTAGCTCCGAAAAACTTCTTGGTTTGCGAGAAAATTCAACGGGTGTATTTTTCGAAACATTTAACAATTTAGCTGACAACTGTTCTATAATAGCAGGTTTTTGTTTCATCGTAGACTTGGGTTTCATTAAACTTGAAATAATTCGTCGGGTACAGCCCAAACAAACGAGATGCATGTAATCGATAGGGAAGTCTGAGATCATGTTAATATGTAATTGTAAAAACGGAGAAAAAACATTTGGTAAATGATGTTCTTCGTGAGATCTGTTTCGGAAGTTCTCGTTAGTGCGAAGAGGCGCATTGAAATCGTTTGAAATTACTTTATCGAAGTAGCTTCCCTTGTCTACACAATAATCGCAGTCCTCAATTTTGGAGCACACCGTTTTTGTGTAAATAAATGATAAGTCCTACCTTGTGTTTAATTTATTAGCAATATTTTGTGTGAAAATGAATAAACCTTAAAATTTAAAAAAATTATTTTGACCTTAATAATCGAGATACCATCAATTTTATTTTAACGTATATTTTCTCTCTATAAGTAGGCTTTTAGCTAAAATATTTCATGAATTTCCAGTTGACCCTTTTTCTGAATCAAACATCAAGTACTACCCCCCTAATGAGCTCATATTGCAAACACTATAACATCTATAGAAAAATTTACCTCATTATCGACTTTAGATGGTCCTTTTAGCCTGGGATACCAAATTTAGTATTTAAAAAACCAATACCAATTGAGATATTCAATATAATATGAAGACAGTGCGCAAAATCTATCCAAAAAAAGTCAAATTTGAAAAATTCATAACTTTTGAAATTTTTCAATTAGGGCCCGCGTGCTTCATACATTTCCATACGAGTGCTATATAAACCCACAAAAAAGTTTGGTTGAAATCCGCCACTATCGAGCAACAAACCCTGTCGATTTCAGAAATAATTACCCTCGAGCTCTATCCACTATGATTTTTTATACCTTTTAAATAGGCTTTTTCGGGAGCATCATAAACGAAAGGCCCTAACTTTATATCATATGAAAAACCATTCAAGGTTAAACCTTCTCTTGCGAGAATAGCTGCTTCGGCTATAAACTTTTGTAAATAAACCCCAAGAGGTTTTGGTTTTGAAATCCCATATAAAATACCGACCACAAATGACTTACTGTCAACGAGATCTAAACCACGGGCCAATATTGGCCAGAACTGACCGTTAGTGCTTTTATGAACAGGTATTCCATCAATATTAAAAGATACGTTCAATAAAATAATATCTCTCTTTAGTTTGTTAGTAAGGCCATCAGTTAAACCCACATGGTAATATTCACCATTATCGAGCTGGTCAACTTTAACAGCTTTCTGATTATTTGAACTAAGGAGAGTTCTCGAATCAAGAGGAAGAATGATTATATGAGGTTTTAAAATTCTGGGAAGCCCATTTATAGCTTCATGACTTATTTTAAAATCCAAAGACCACTCTTTTAAGTTTTCACACAAATTATCAATGTTACCATCATCATCACAACAAAAACTATCCTCACTATCCGAGTTAAATTTATCAAATGTAATTGAACTATTAATAGCATTGTTTTCCCACATTCAACGTCGGAGCTCTCATTGAAATCGTGACACGAGTTGTCACTGTTGAAGTCACTATGAACTGGTTCATTAAGGATAAAATCACTGTTTTCTTCGTTGTCGTCACTTTGTTCATTTTCCTTTAATTCACTCAAATGCTGCTGTACAGCTTTTGAAACGTTTCTTATTCTTTGACGTTTAGATAAGGTATATATCTTTACTTTTTAGTGTTTCGTAAATTGTGTTTGTGGTTAGGCCTTGGCTCGGACAATAATTCGACAAAAACATTTTTCGGAAAGCGATAATGAGCTAGAAACTCAAATTTTAATCATTTAAAAGATTCTGACCTATCGTGTTGTATTATTTATCTTATTAAAGGGAATAGAACCTCCAACACGTTCTTTATGGAAGACCCCGTCAATTTCCTTTATTCCCTTCACAATCAGCGATTATCAGCGCCGCAAGTGTGAAAAGCCATGGGAGGCAGCGGACAATATTGGAACCCTCGGAGGGCGACAGAAATACCAGAGGTTATATTCCCTTTAAAGTAGGTAAAAAGCGTTTACTTCATAAATTATTTCCCGAGCTCTTTGCGTAACACAATCTGCCATTGTTTTTGCCCAAGACCACTCGCAAAATAAACAGAGCGACTTCCTGTTATTTTAGCGAGTGAGATGTCTCTGCACACCGATTTGGCGAGAAGCTCGATAGCACGCGTGTTTTCTGTTAATTTGGCGATGAATCGCAATTTTGCGATAGGAAAAAATGTCTCTGCACCAGGCCCTATTACTACCACTACTACAGATCAGGGTTGGACATAAGGCACTAGTCATGGCATATGACTACTAAAATAAATGCTCTGACTAGTAAAAGTATTCGAAATCTGGGGCTCACTAAAAAAATCACAACATGCTTGCAGAGCTTGTAGAAAATGAAAGGTCTTACTGCATCTCATTCAAGTTCTGATTCAGAATCTCTATTTGAAATTAATGCGTCATTTTATGATATTTGTTGGCATAGGAGCGCCAGCGTCTAATTGAATTCTTTGCTGTTCTTTTTTCATTTAATTGTTTTTTTATCCTATGTATATATATACGGTCAAAGCTGTTCTTTTGTTAATTCCCGAATAAATATTCATTATGTTAGCTAAGTCTTTTACTTTAATTAGTTAAGCTTGGTAAAATCCTTCAGGTTATGGGTGCAGTCTACGGTTCAATACTGCGTTTGGTTTGAATTGTCTTAAGCTAGTTCGATAGGTTAGTCTCAAGGCCCCCACCCCGACTTGTTTTAAGCAACAGATTGGCTACTGGCGGAGATATAAAGCTAGCAGTAACGAAGTTGAACAACACCAACTATTAGCTATGGAAATTCAAAGTCAAAATGCTACTATCTTGAGGTGATCTCTGGAACGTCGTTAACGTAACAAAGCCTAAAAAGAGTTTCCTACCGACTGGGATAAGGAGGATAGACAGGTCCAAGCCGTTATCGTACTTATTGTGGAAGATGATCAATTAATCCACATCATAAACAGACAAAGTGCCAGGGAATGTGGAAATCGCTTCAGAAACTTCCAACTTCACTAATAAGCTGTTCCTGCTCCGGAGGTTGTATAAAATGCGCCTACTTGACGGTCAAGATATGCAACAACATATTACGTCCATAATGGTAGTAGAACTGCTGCGTGGGATTGGAAAGAAGTTCCCGGATTCTAACGTTGCGGATTTACTATTTTGGGGTCTTCCCGATTCTTACGACAACTTGATAACAGCTTTGGAATGCAGAGACGATAAAAATTTCACTGTTGAGTTCGTCAAAAGCAAATTAATCGCCAATTGAATTGATGGCGGGTGAGCTCTTCATGTCACGGTTAGTCAAGGATGGAGACAGCGTTACATACTTTAGATTATGAGAAAAATACCAGCGTCAAACGAGAAGCTCCGATTTTTAATTACTGCAAGAAACTAGGTCACTTTAAGCGAGACTGCAGAAAATTCAAGTTCGACGAGAGCAAACAAAGACAGAAGAGTGACAGTGCTCTACGAAATAAGGCGAGAAGAGGATACTACGCATTTAAGGCTTCGTACAAACCCTCTGAGAACGCGTGGTATGTGGACTCTAAAGCAACTAGTCATATGACTTGCGACCGAGGGACGATGTCATTCACCGTGTAGACGAATCAACTATCAAAGCTATCGACGTTAGAAACGGTACACGACGGATACTTCATGGTTTGTACATATTTATTTTTAACAAGTTGGCAAGCCAAAATATACCTCTCCTCGGAAGCATTGTCCCAAGTGGTATTAAATTCTTGAGACGTCCCTTAAAGATATCTCCGCAATTCAGAGTTATTTACTATAAACGTAATCCCGGTTCAATCCCACCCGGTATAAAATTTTAATTGTAAAATAATTGAGACGAAACAACTGAGTTTAATTTATTCAGAATAATATAAATAAAGTAGTTACAACAGCGAGTTAGACGTACTAAAACAATGCACAATTGAATTTAAACCTATTTACAGAACAGGATTATCAGTTAAATATAATACGAAGCAAATTTTAATGAAAGAAATATATACAACGGGTATTTGTATTTCTCTCGCTTACGACATAATCGCCGCATCTTTAACGCGCATTTTAATTCAACACTCGCCCTTGAATATACCGTCAAAAGCTATATTCGACATCTGGTAGTGGACGACTCGTAAACTTCCTGTTGACGCGTGGTATGTGGACTCTAAAGCAACTAGTCTTATGACTTGCGACCGAGGGACGATGTCATTCACCTTGTAGACGAATCAACTATCAAAGCTATCGACGTTAGAAACGGTACACGACGGATACTTCATGGTTTGTACATATTTATTTTTAACAAGTTCCTGGGTGTGCGGGTCGTTATATGATATTGGAAATTGGACGGCATTGGTCTTTTTCACGCGGTATGTGTCACAACGTCAACTGGAAGTCTACGAGTGTTGAAATAAAATGAGCGTTAAAGATGCGGCAAGTATTTCTAAAGCGAGAAAAATACAATTACCATCTGTAGATATTTCTTTCATTAAAATTTGCTTAGTATTATATTCAACTGATAAACATGTACTGTAAAAAGGGTTAAATTCAATTGTGCATGGTTTTAGTAAGTCTAACTCGCTGTTGTAACTACTTAATTTATAATATTCTGAATAAATTAAACTCGATTGTTTCGTCTCAATTATTTAAATTAAAATTAAAATTTTATACCGGGCACGGTTTGAACCGAGAATACGTTTTTCGTAAATAACTCTGAATTGCGGAGATATCTTTGGGGGTCGTCTCGAGAAATTAATACCACTAGGGACCATTCTTCCGAGGAGAGGTATATTTTGGCTTGCCAACTTGTTTGTAATTTATTTCGTTTTTTCAGTCTTTTTTTATCTAGCGTATTAGTTTTCAAGGGTAATAGTTCGTTTATGAAGAAAATATCGAGTTGTTTACATAGTGGTCTGGGTTATTAACTGGGTCGTCCGTCATTCGTAATTTATTTTAAATGTTTTCTCGACTCATTAAGATGTTTAATGCAGTTCATCAATCGGGTTAGTTTGTTTTATTTATAAAGAGCCCTAACTATTCCGTCTACGGTCATTTATTATTTAGTCAAGGGGCTTTCTGTGCTTTGTGAATGGTAAGTTTTTCATTTCTTGTTAATTAATTTTTTATTGGTATGGATATTTGGACATAATTGATTTCCTGGGTGTGCGAGTCATTATATGATATTGGAAATTGGACGGTTTTGGTCTTTTTCACGCGGTATGTGTCACAACGTCAACTGGAAGTCTACGAGTGTTGAAATAAAATGAGCGTTAAAGATGCGGCAAGTATTTCTAAAGCGAGAAAAATACAATTACCATCTGTAGATATTTCTTTCATTAAAATTTGCTTAGTATTATATTCAACTGATAAACATGTACTGTAAAAAGGGTTAAATTCAATTGTGCATGGTTTTAGTAAGTCTAACTCGCTGTTGTAACTACTTAATTTATAATATTCTGAATAAATTAAACTCGATTGTTTCGTCTCAATTATTTAAATTAAAATTAAAATTTTATACCGGGCAGGGTTTGAACCGAGAATACGTTTTTCGTAAATAACTCTGAATTGCGGAGATATCTTTGGGGGTCGTCTCGAGAAATTAATACCACTAGGGACCATTCTTCCGAGGAGAGGTATATTTTGGCTTGCCAACTTGTTTGTAATTTATTTCGTTTTTTCAGTCTTTTTTTATCTAGCGTATTAGTTTTCAAGGGTAATAGTTCGTTTATGAAGAAAATATCGAGTTGTTTACATAGTGGTCTGGGTTATTAACTGGGTCGTCCGTCATTCGTAATTTATTTTAAATGTTTTCTCGACTCATTAAGATGTTTAATGTAGTTCATCAATCGGGTTAGTTTGTTTTATTTATAAAGAGCCCTAACTATTCCGTCTACGGTCATTTATTATTTAGTCAAGGGGCTTTCTGTGCTTTGTGAATGGTAAGTTTTTCATTTCTTGTTAATTAATTTTTTATTGGTATGAATATTTGGACATAATTGATTTCCTGGGTGTGCGAGTCATTATATGATATGGAAATTGGACGGTTTTGGTCTTTTTCACGCGGTATGTGTCACAACGTCAACAGGAAGTTTACGAGTCGTCCACTACCAGATGTCGAATATAGCTTTTGACGGTATATTCAAGGGCGAGTGTTGAATTAAAATGCGCGTTAAAGATGCGGCGATTATGTCGTAAGCGAGAGAAATACAAATACCCGTTGTATATATTTCTTTCATTAAAATTTGCTTCGTATTATATTTAACTGATAATCCTGTTCTGTAAATAGGTTTAAATTCAATTGTGCATTGTTTTAGTACGTCTAACTCGCTGTTGTAACTACTTTATTTATATTATTCTGAATAAATTAAACTCAGTTGTTTCGCCTCAATTATTTTACAATTAAAATTTTATACCGGGTGGGATTGAACCGGGATTACGTTTATAGTAAATAACTCTGAATTGCGGAGATATCTTTAAGGGACGTCTCAAGAATTTAATACCACTTGGGACAATGCTTCCGAGGAGAGGTATATTTTGGCTTGCCAACTTGTTAAAAATAAATATGTACAGTCCCGGACATAAGTTTCCGGCCGTTTTCATTTGGCCGCCATTTTGATTCTGTTTGACGTAGCGCGTCGTTGGAGGTCTTGTTTGAATACTTACGCTCACGAAATTAGTATCAACATAAATTTATTTTGATATATCTTACAAGGAAAAAGAAAAATCAAAATTAGTAAAACCCCACCGATTTGACTTTACCAAATTAAGCGTTTAGTTAGTTACAATTAGGCCCATTAGACGCACAATGTCACGCAGAATACGAATCTGTCTTTGAAATTTAAATCGGTTCAATATTACCAAAGTTATAAATAAAATAACAACGGTTTAAAACTGGAAAATTAAGCCTAATCGAAATATTTAGTCAAACAGGTCAACTGAAGTGGGAAGCAGGCGTTAAAGCGGGGGAAACAATTGCCTTCAAGACCACTTGATTTTGCCCTTCACCTTAAGTTGTTAGCGTTAAAATAAAAACACTAAATAGGACAGTGACCAGAATTAAATAATTGCAAATTTTATATCAATCATCACAAACAATGACATATTTAGAAAAATTGTCTCAGTAATTTTGAATTTTTTCAGATTAGCACTTTACGACACTTAATAATAAGTCCAATAACCACATTTGTCTACATCCTCTCGCATACTCTTGGGCATCGATTCGTGATAGGCCCGAAAAAATTCCTCGTTGAGCTTCAGGTCGCGCCACGCATTTCCAGAAGGCGTTGAACATTTCGTCAGGGCACCAGCCCGCATCTTCGAAATATTTTGTATTCTCTTATTTTTGAAACATTAATTACAGGGCCCCTATAAATATAATATTTTTATTTTAGGGCCATTAATTTTAACAATGGACCCCTTAATTTTAACATTATTTTTAGAGCCCCAATTCAACAATATTTTACGGGCACCTAATTTTAACGTTTTTTTGGGGTCCACAATTTCAACGTTATTTTAGGGTCCACAAATTAAAATTTTTATTTAAGGACCCCAATTGTAATATTATTTTAAGGACCCAAATTTTAATTTTATTATCACGGTCCTTAAATGCCATAACGTTAGGGCCCCTAAATTTATCAATACAAATAATTACAACTATTTTTAACATTATTTTAGTGCCCCTAATTTTAATATATTTTTGGGTCCCAAATTTTTGCACAGAGCCTTCAACAGTGTTTATCAGGCTCTGCATTTCGTACGTTTGAGTAATCGATATGAAGAACCATTTCCGCCTACAGGTTTTCATGGGGTTCAAATCACATCGTTTGACAGGCCAATTTATAATCTAAATAAAGAACGAAAAATAAGTTGTTCGATACCAGAACTGTATTTAAAACTAACAATCCGAAATGTATCGCTGTTCGAATTGACTTGTCTGGTCCAAATTCATCACCTTTCCGCTGTCGCACTCATTCCGGCAGCAGGTTAAATTTCTTAGAATCTAGAAAAAAAGTTTGAGCAACGCGCGAACATTCGGCGAGATCGGAAAGGTGATGAAATTGGACCAGTGAAGTCCGTTCGAACAGCAATACATTTCGTATGTTTTAAATAGTGTTATGGTTTCAAACAACTTATTTTTCGTTCTTCTATTTAGATTACGAATTTGCTTGTCAAAGGATGTGAATTTCAGATCGTGCCACGCATTTCGTACCGCCTTCAGAAGGTGTTGAACTTTACGCCAGGGCCGTATTAATAGGAATATAACCTCCAACGCGATTTGACTGAAAGATACCCACCATTTTTGGGATTACCTTTCCAGTAAACCACTAAGCAGCGCCGAAACCTCTAAAGCCATAGGAGGGCGCGGCTAACAGCGAAACCGTTGTCAGAAGGAGACTAAAATACCAGAAGTTATATTCCCTTTAAGGCATGTGCCAAGTGCACTATCACCGAGGGCCCCCGAGGTCAAGGCTAACATAGCGGGCCCTAGCCCGCATCTTCGAAATAATTTTCATATATTTTTTTAATTATCTTTAAAGGCCACAAATCTTATTAAAATTAGGCGCCCTGAAATAATATTATCTTTACTTCAGACATGATCCCTATAGAAAACCTGTGGGCGGAAATGGTTCGCATTATCGATCACACAAACGTTCGAAATGTTCAAGGCCTTTTGGAGGCCGTACAAAATGCGTGGCGCGACCTAAAGCTCAACGAGGAACCTTTTCAGGCCTATCACGTATCTATGCCCAATAGAGTGCGAGAAGTTGTTGTAAAACGAGGCTATTGGAGTCACTATTAAGTGTCGTTAAGTGGTATTCTGGGCAAACTGTCAAAATACCTCTGAAACTTTTTGTAAAAAAAAATGTCATTGTTTATGATGATTCAAATAAAATTTTCAAGAATTAATTCTGGTCATAATCCTACTTAACGCTAACAACTCAAGGTGAAGGGCAAAACCCAGTGGTCTTGAGCGTAATTGTTTTTAACGCTTTAACACCTTCTTCCGACTAATCGAATGGACTTGACTGATCCAATTTTATCACCTTTTCGATCTCACTCAATGTTCAAGAGTCCTAAAAATAATCATGTTCAAATTAATAGATCTGAAGTAAAGATATTAAAATTAGGCGCCCTGAAATAATATTAAGATTTGTGGCCTTTAAAGAGAATTAAAAAAATATATGAAAATTATTTCGAAGATGCGGGCTAGGGCCCGCTATGTTAGCCTTGACCTCGGGGGCCCTCGGTGATAGTGCACTTGGCACATGCCTTAAAGGGAATATAACTTCTGGTATTTTAGTCTCCTTCTGACAACGGTTTCGCTGTTAGCCGCGCCCTCCTATGGCTTTAGAGGTTTCGGCGCTGCTTAGTGGTTTACTGGAAAGGTAATCCCAAAAATGGTGGGTATCTTTCAGTCAAATCGCGTTGGAGGTTATATTCCTATTAATACGGCCCTGGCGTAAAGTTCAACACCTTCTGAAGGCGGTACGAAATGCGTGGCACGATCTGAAATTCACATCCTTTGACAAGCAAATTCGTAATCTAAATAGAAGAACGAAAAATAAGTTGTTTGAAACCATAACACTATTTAAAACATACGAAATGTATTGCTGTTCGAACGTACTTCACTGGTCCAATTTCATCACCTTTCCGATCTCGCCGAATGTTCGCGCGTTGCTCAAACTTTTTTTCTAGATTCTAAGAAATTTAACCTGCTGCCGGAATGAGTGCGACAGCGGAAAGGTGATGAATTTGGACCAGACAAGTCAATTCGAACAGCGATACATTTCGGATTGTTAGTTTTAAATACAGTTCTGGTATCGAACAACTTATTTTTCGTTCTTTATTTAGATTATAAATTGGCCTGTCAAACGATGTGATTTGAACCCCATGAAAACCTGTAGGCGGAAATGGTTCTTCATATCGATTACTCAAACGTACGAAATGCAGAGCCTGATAAACACTGTTGAAGGCTCTGTGCAAAAATTTGGGACCCAAAAATATATTAAAAATAGGGGCACTAAAATAATGTTAAAAATAGTTGTAATTATTTGTATTGATAAATTTAGGGGCCCTAACGTTATGGCATTTAAGGACCGTGATAATAAAATTAAAATTTGGGTCCTTAAAATAATATTACAATTGGGGTCCTTAAATAAAAATTTTAATTTGTGGACCCTAAAATAACGTTGAAATTGTGGACCCCAAAAAAACGTTAAAATTAGGTGCCCGTAAAATATTGTTGAATTGGGGCTCTAAAAATAATGTTAAAATTAAGGGGTCCATTGTTAAAATTAATGGCCCTAAAATAAAAATATTATATTTATAGGGGCCCTGTAATTAATGTTTCAAAAATAAGAGAATACAAAATATTTCGAAGATGCGGGCTGGTGCCCTGACGAAATGTTCAACGCCTTCTGGAAATGCGTGGCGCGACCTGAAGCTCAACGAGGAATTTTTTCGGGCCTATCACGAATCGATGCCCAAGAGTATGCGAGAGGATGTAGACAAATGTGGTTATTGGACTTATTATTAAGTGTCGTAAAGTGCTAATCTGAAAAAATTCAAAATTACTGAGACAATTTTTCTAAATATGTCATTGTTTGTGATGATTGATATAAAATTTGCAATTATTTAATTCTGGTCACTGTCCTATTTAGTGTTTTTATTTTAACGCTAACAACTTAAGGTGAAGGGCAAAATCAAGTGGTCTTGAAGGCAATTGTTTCCCCCGCTTTAACGCCTGCTTCCCACTTCAGTTGACCTGTTTGACTAAATATTTCGATTAGGCTTAATTTTCCAGTTTTAAACCGTTGTTATTTTATTTATAACTTTGGTAATATTGAACCGATTTAAATTTCAAAGACAGATTCGTATTCTGCGTGACATTGTGCGTCTAATGGGCCTAATTGTAACTAACTAAACGCTTAATTTGGTAAAGTCAAATCGGTGGGGTTTTACTAATTTTGATTTTTCTTTTTCCTTGTAAGATATATCAAAATAAATTTATGTTGATACTAATTTCGTGAGCGTAAGTATTCAAACAAGACCTCCAACGACGCGCTACGTCAAACAGAATCAAAATGGCGGCCAAATGAAAACGGCCGGAAACTTATGTCCGGGACTGTACAAACCATGAAGTATCCGTCGTGTACCGTTTCTAACGTCGATAGCTTTGATAGTTGATTCGTCTACACGGTGAATGACATCGTCCCTCGGTCGCAAGTCATATGACTAGTTGCTTTAGAGTCCACATACCACGCGTTCTCAGAGGGTTTGTACGAAGCCTTAAATGCGTAGTATCCTCTGCTCGCCTTATTTCGTAGAGCACTGTCACTCTTCTGTCTTTGTTTGCTCTCGTCGAACTTGAATTTTCTGCAGTCTCGCTTAAAGTGACCTAGTTTCTTGCAGTAATTAAAAATCGGAGCTTCTCGTTTGACGCTGGTATTTTTCTCATAATCTAAAGTATGTAACGCTGTCTCCATCCTTGACTAACCGTGACATGAAGAGCTCACCCGCCATCAATTCAATTGGCGATTAATTTGCTTTTGACGAACTCAACAGTGAAATTTTTATCGTCTCTGCATTCCAAAGCTGTTATCAAGTTGTCGTAAGAATCGGGAAGACCCCAAAATAATAAATCCGCAACGTTAGAATCCGGGAACTTCTTTCCAATCCCACGCAGCAGTTCTACTACCATTATGGACGTAATATGTTGTTGCATATCTTGACCGTCAAGTAGGCGCATTTTATACAACCTCCGGAGCAGGAACAGCTTATTAGTGAAGTTGGAAGTTTCTGAAGCGATTTCCACATTCCCTGGCACTTTGTCTGTTTATGATGTGGATTAATTGATCATCTTCCACAATAAGTACGATAACGGCTTGGACCTGTCTATCCTCCTTATCCAAGTCGGTAGGAAACTCTTTTTAGGCTTTGTTACGTTAACGACGTTCCAGAGATCACCTCAGGATAGTAGCATTTTGACTTTGAATTTCCATAGCTAATAGTTGGTGTTGTTCAACTTCGTTACTGCTAGCTTTATATCTCCGCCAGTAGCCAATCTGTTGCTTAAAACAAGTCGGGGTGGGGGCCTTGAGACTAACCTATCGAACTAGCTTAAGACAATTCAAACCAAACGCAGTATTGAACCGTAGACTGCACCCATAACCTGAAGGATTTTACCAAGCTTAACTAATTAAAGTAAAAGACTTAGCTAACATAATGAATATTTATTCGGGAATTAACAAAAGAACAGCTTTGACCGTATATATATACATAGGATAAAAAAACAATTAAATGAAAAAAGAACAGCAAAGAATTCAATTAGACGCTGGCGCTCCTATGCCAACAAATATCATAAAATGACGCATTAATTTCAAATAGAGATTCTGAATCAGAACTTGAATGAGATGCAGTAAGACCTTTCATTTTCTACAAGCTCTGCAAGCATGTTGTGATTTTTTTATAATAAAATGTTATTGAGGAATTATGAATATTTAGGTAAACTTTTTACTAGTCAAATTGACTAGTGAGCCCCAGATTTCGAATATATATATATATATATATATATATTAATATAATATTGAATTGAATTGAATTGAAGCTTATTGTGTCATAAAACAGCTTACAGCCAACAAGTTATGCCACAAGGCGTACAGAGTCAATCAGAAAAAGAAAACGTTTTGAATTAGATTAAAATTATACGTTTGTTCTTCGTCAAATTTTGACAATCATAAGATAATAAATTTATCAG
The DNA here is from genome assembly GCF_980474605.1 of Leiobunum rupestre. NCBI lineage: Eukaryota > Metazoa > Arthropoda > Arachnida > Opiliones > Sclerosomatidae > Leiobunum > Leiobunum rupestre. The sequence continues at coordinate 20,415,645 of NC_143387.1, forward strand.
GTATTACGCATACAATTTAGAAATATTTAAGATATTAAATTATAAAGTATAATACATCAAAATTCAGAAAATTATCAAAGAATAAATCGATATAGTATAACACACATATATATATATATATATATATATATATATATATATATATAGAGTGCCAAAATTAAGGAAAATTTAAAAATAAAATGTGAGAAAAGGTTAAAATACTAATTTAGTAAAATTTTCTTTAAAGCTAAACATTTGTTAAAAATATCGTTTTTAAAACCAACAGAATTATATGTAGACATAAGACGATTTGTCAAATTAGGTTCACGCATCTCTATATAAAAAGTATTTCTTTTCCGGTTACATCTTGTATTACAATTTAGTGACAGACAACTTAAAAGTTCCGGACACTGTATACGCGCCATTAACAGATTATTCAAAAATTTAATGTCAATTTTTTCTATGGAACTATTAATAGAGTCCAATTTATATGCACTTTTGAAATCTTCATAAGTTTCATGGACAGAATTTAAATTGGGTGTTGATATTACATTACACAAATGGTATACCTTTTTTTTAATTTTCTCAAGGTTGTCTAAGTTGGATTCACAAGTACTACCAAACACTACAGAACAGTAAAGGATTGAAGGCTTAATTAACGAATTGTACATTTTTACTAAACACTGCACAGATTTCAATTGTTTGGAAATTTTAAATGAGGCGCCTAATAATTTATTCGATTTAATTTTAGTCTGATTAGTATGAAAAGTAAACAACAGTTTATGATCAAAATGTACGCCCAGATCCTTTACAAACGCTTGTCTTTTTAAAGTATTCCCGTTTAAATTGTAGTTAAAGTATAATATATTGGTCTTACGTGTATAAGATACGACTATAGTTTTGTCGTTATTTATGGGTATGTTATTTTCCATACACCAGTTTTGAAGCGAATTTAAATCGTCTTGTAAGTATTTACAATCACTAACTGTCTTTATAGTTCTGCATAACTTATGGTCATCGGCCAATTGAAAGAGTTTAGTATACTTCATTATGGGAGGAATGTCGAAAATATATACATTAAATAAAAGCGGGCCTAAAGATGAGCCTTGGGGAACACCACAGGTGACACCACAGGTGACACCATAGGAAACATCTGTGATTTCGCCATTGATTTTTAAATAATTGTGACGGTTTAATAAATAGTTCTTTAGCCAATTATGTAATGGCCCAGATAATCCATGGTATTCCAATTTCTCTAATAATCTAGGATGGGAGACCCTATCAAAAGCCTTGGAAAGGTCTATATAAATTGTATCGACCTGTCCTCGACTTAATACTTCCGGTTGAACATAGTTGACAAAGCACGCAAGATTGGTTTCGACTGATTTACCACGCACGAAGCCATGTTGTGTTTCTGGAAGGTATATCCGAAACCAATCGTATACGTATTTATGCATTACGTAATCAAATACCATGGCAAGTGCGTTCAGTACTGTGATAGGGCGGTAGTTGTTAGGGTCGCCTTGAAATCCCTTTTTGAAGATTGGGGAAATCACACCGACTTTCCAAGTTTCGGGGAAAACTCCACTTTTTAACGATAAATTAAAAATAAATTTTAGAGGTTTTATTAAAATTTCACCGCACCATTTTATGATAAAATTAGGAATCCCATCTTTTCCCGATACCGTTGTAGGCTTTAGTTTCTTTATAGCGTCTGCTATGTCTTTTTCAATAGTCCGTAGAGAAAAAAAGTTATTAGGTTGAGTTTCCGGAAGCGAGCTAAAGTCTACGTGAGGGAGTCCAATATCATGAGCGATGTTAGAAAAACAGGAGGAAAATTCTTCGGCGATCTCGTAGTTAGAAGTGAGTAGGTGGTTGTTTATCATGAGATTAAGGTGTTGTCTGGAATTTTTCCGTTTCTTATTTACGTAGGACCAGAAGGTTTTACTATCTCGACCTACGGAGTTGGATATAGATTTTTCATAAGCTAACTTGTCTCTTGATATTAGTCCTTTAGTAGTTGAGCGTTGTCTAGCGTAATTATCCTTATTAACGCTTGATGGTATACGTTTTAACTTTCTATGCAGGTAGCGCTTTAACTTTATAGCTTTAATTGAATCAACAGAAAACCAGTCCGGAAAGGTAAGTTTATTTTTGCGTTTACTAGTTGTCACATTTACTGTGCGGGCAGGTATAAATTTATCAATTGCTTTTTTTAAGGTTGTAGTTAAAGACTTTACGGCTTCATCCACATCAGTCATTTCATACTTCGTTCCATGTATTTAAATGACGTACATTGATGACTATATTATATATATATTAATATATATATATATATATATATATATATATATATATATATATATATATATATATATATATATATATATATAATATATATATATAATATATTATATAAAAATGTTGTGAAACAGTCTGGCTTAACGAGGGCGGTTAGAAGTTGTGCAGTTTATTAGCCTCTTCCCCTAATTGAAAATGTAAAAATGATTCCTAAACACTTACCCACAGACCATCAATTATTATTATAGTTAATGGGCTTCCCACCAAGAATAAAACTGTATGGCAATCACTGGTAAATATAAATTTAGTTAGGAATGCCCTACTCAAATTAAAAACCATTAACCCACTTTATAGTAATATAGATATCAGCGAGGTCACTGATGAATTGGTTTATGGAAGCGCTAACGATATATATATATATATATAAAGATATCTTCTAACGAGAAGTCTTTGCTTCATAGAATCTCTGCAATAGAACAGAAGGAATTATTCGATCACTATTCAATACACCCTTTAAATTGGAAAAATCCGGAGGGTATTTTGGACTTTTTTCAAGTAAAAAAATAGAAGAAAGTGGTATGAGCATTTGGGAAAAAAATCTGGATTTTAGTGGTAATTATGGAAAATACTCCCATAGACCATTTGCTAAGCTGTCTGAATCAGATTTTCGTCTTCAAAGAATTTTAAACAGGGATAGAAGATTTTCTTTTAATGAACAATACGTCTTTTATCTTCTTTATGACAGTGAAATCAAAGGTTTGTCGAATAGCATCGACCATTTGTCCCGTATGTGTGGAAAAAAATATTTCTGTTAGTTCGCTAGTTAATCAAAAGGATAGCAACGATAAGGAGTTGGAAGCTAGTTTGACAGCTTACATGCAAAATATTCGAGGTACTCAAGAGTATTGGTATAAGCGATGCGGTGAAGTGAAAACCATGTGTTTTTATTATGGTCAACTTACGTGGTTTGTAACTCTAAATCCGGCAGAATACGATTGGATTGAACTACATGATCATTTGCGATATTTTTACCCGTCAAATGAAATGGGTTTAAAAGTTCCTGTTGGTGAACTTTGCAATAACGACCCAGTTGCAGTAACACGACATTTCCACAATAGGTTTCAAGCAGTTTGGCAAAATCTCATAATGAGTAAAGAAAACGCAGTTTTGGGGGAAGTTGAAAATTTTTTTGGAGGGTGGAATATCAAAGTCGAGGTGCTCCTCACATTCATTTTATTTTATGGATAAAAAACACACCGAAAATAGATAAGGACGTTATGGACTTTATCCAAAAACATTGAACTTGTGCGTTGCCAGATAAAACTAATAGCCCAACGTTGTACGATTTAGTATCCAAGTATCAATGGCACAAATGCAATCCAACTTGTTTGAGGAGGAAAAAATTGGTGAAGCGTTTCATTCTCAATCACCAGAAGGACACAAAGCTGTAGCTTGGCTCCCGCCATTCACCCGCGCCTCTCCCGTTCCTCCCTTAATCACCAGAATTTCTAATCACCAGATTCTCGTTCACCCCGCGCCTCTCCCCCTTAATCACCAGAATTTCTAATCACCAGATTATCTCTCTCGTTCACCCGCTCCTTTCCCCCGTTCCTCCCTTAATCACCAGAATTTCTAATCACCAGATTCTCCCCCAACCCCATTCACTGGATACTTTATCTCTCGTTCACCCGCTCCTTTCCCCCATTGCGTTCCTCCCTTAATCACCAGAATTTCTAATCACCAGATTCTCCCGTTCCTCCCTTAATCACCAGAATTTCTAATCACCAGATTCTCCCGTTCCTCCCTTAATCACCAGAATTTCTAATCACCAGATTCTCGTTCACCAGCTGCTTTCCCCCCATCCCCATTCTCCAAAATTAGTTTTGCTCGTGCAGATATCTGGAGATTAGATTTTTACCCGTTAGCTTATCGCTTCCGAACTCCTTAATTTCTAATCTCTAGGCAATAAAAACAAGTTATTTACATTTAATTTTTTATTTTAGAACTTTGTTTTACATGTTAGTAGGTACTATCAGATATTCCATTAGATGGTTATCTTGTACATTACACAATTAAAACAAATTAAAGTAGTTAAGTTTACAGGCATTTAAATGGGGTGAAACGATCTCCTGCAACTTAATTTAATTAAAAGTTCTAACTCACGTATTTGTAGTGTTTAGCAGCAGTATCGTCTGACATCCGAGGGACAGTCACAAACGTCTTCTTCTTCTTCTTCAGGTACAGGTGAGAAGCTTTTGTCAGAGACCGTAGTTGCTTTTGGCGTCGGGGGAATGTCCCATTCTAGCGAAAGGTACTTTTTTTCCGATGGTGAATTATCCCTAGCCGGACAGTTTGGAAAGAATCTAGCATGTTCAAGTTCTGGTACGTCTCCTGATTTCCATCCTTCTAATACGCCATGGCATTTGTAACATCGTACTTCATCGCCCCGCTGAATATAGTAGAATCCAGCCTTCGCTAGTTGCTCCTTAGTGACGTGCGGATTTTTCGAGTGACGAAACGTTTCAAGTCGATACACTTCAATGTCCATAGCTGATCTAGACCAAATACGTTCTATAGTTTCAAATGATACATTCTCTAAGTCTACATTTACCCCTAAGTCTACTAAACCTAATTTTATCAATATGGTTAAATTTCTACGCTAAAATTCTCAATATAAACGCTTTTTTCAATATGCAAATTGTTTTAAATATGTCTAAAAATATAGTCTATTACCAAGAAAAAATAGTTACTTACTTTACGGGTAGAAATCCTTTGTCGAGCTGTAGAAAAGACTGAGCGATCCGTCAGCAGGTCTTTACTCGTCAATGTGCCGAAGAGAAATGACGCGTGTAAGATTAATTTATTCCTATCTTGTTGAGAATAATTCATCACGTGATCTAAACTTCAAATAAGCCTCAAATTCTATTGGCTGTCTCTCTCTCTGACAATTTAAACTGCCTCTAATGATTGACGACACATATTAACCCACTTGAGTATTTGGAAAAAACCCTTTGCTACTCGACGGAGAGTTTTGGAAATACCACGTTGACAATTTTCAAAGTAAATTGGCATTAAAATGAAATGAAAGGTGTACAATACCCAGAAATTAATTTAGTTGATACCCCTGAAATGATTATAATCGACTCCCCTTAATTGATTGATATAACTGATAACGAGCTCCCAGAACTACCCATAGTAACTTTACCCGATTCTCCAGAAATGGAAATAATAGATTTAACTGATACCCAAGACCCTACCCTTTCCTTAACTACAGTAACTGATTCGCAATTGGAACGTTTAAAAGAAATGACAATGGTACGAGATTATCTTAGAGAATATCAAATCTGTTCGCACCCTATCGTTAATTTACCTGGTTACTACTCATTGGTTGGCGCTAAAAAATCGTCACGTGTTAAATTAGGCAAATTAGAATAGCTGAAAATACATTGCGCTTACTTCTGATACAACTTTGATAAAAATTAATCCTGTTTCGGGGTTCCCACTAGAGGAAATCTTAGAGACTATTAACTCGGTAGAATACACTATTTTAGCAATTGCAGATATATACTGAAATGATTATTGTTGGATAGGAAATAAAAGAATCGTGCTACGTGTCTCTCCTCGAGGGGGTCCAGGAACTAAAAGAACGCTGGGTCGTATATCTAGAGATTAAATAACACTTGAGATAATCGAAACTTCAAGTCCTAAAAGTTATTTTAATCTCGGTACGGGTAAAGGGATATTTGGAATTACTATGTAATAAACCTTGTTGAGGGGGTAGTAAAATTTAGGCATAATTTCAACTTTACGCGTCAAGAGTGTCGCTAAATAGGGTTAAATCATTGTTTTTTTCTAGTTAGAGAAACTTTAAGTTGTACACCGTTAATCAAAAAAATATCGCAAAAATGTTTCCGTAAAGTTCAATTTCTTTTGATTCAGCTGCGTTTGTTATCAGATCCATGCTGCCCTGTGTATCTTTGTACAGGCCAGATGTCGCTAGATCCTTCAACGAATAAATATTTCACTATATTCGGATCAAAATAAATTTATTTATTTTATTTTTATACAGATTTTTTTTCATTTTTTTTTGCCTTAATTTCAATTTTGGGAGTCGGTACCCGTTTCACCGAAGATGAAGATGCTTCGTTTTATTCAGCGTTGAGTATATCGCCGTGTAAAAAAACATCTAGCATTGCATTAACTTTTTCCTCGTCCTCGTCCGAGACCCCTACAATACGTCTCTCGATCTATAAAGTAAAGAAATCAAAATAATAAGCTAAACGATAATCCATACCTTCTATTCACTAGTTCAATTTATCACTATCTCATATATCCACTATCGTACATACATACATACACTAACTTACTAACGCTTTAGTCTCCGCAAGTTTTTATGTTGTATAATCAAAGTTTTGAATCGAATAATAATAATAATAATAATAATTAGATCAAAACAAATTTCAAGCTTACGTTAATGTATTCCCTTGAGTGAGGGCCCAATCTTTGAAAAATCTTCTCAATGACGACATGGGTAGCTAGATGGACGTCGATGTAACCTTCGTCCTCTTGCAGGTTCAATTCACGTAAATACCAGTTTTTATATTTTCTTAACATTATTTCTAACGTTCTAAACGAAAATTGTTTTTCGGTTGGCATATCAGGCTTAAAAGAAAACCTAAGAACTGCTTTAGTTACACGCATATCCACGTTATTTTCCATAGCTAATATTTAGCCCTTAAACTTGCTCGTAATTACGAAGAATGTAAAAATGTAGAATGCTCGCTCCTATATTTATGCCAAATCAGAAATCACTTGAAATAATAACTTCATTTGGTACTTAAAAACGGGGAGAGGTGGGAGGAGGGGTTTGGTAATTTATAAATTTTTATAATCAAATGTACCATAGCAAAAGTATATAAATAATACAAGAAGTGCACTAATTATTATTTTCGCTCGCCAGGTAATTTCGTTTGATTTCCGTTTCGCACGGACGCCGATAACATGGTAACGCGACTACAGCGAACCGATAAAGCTAATTAATAAAATATTGTCAACCATTTGATATTAGAAATGTTAAAATAAAACTTTTACAGATAAATCTAATTTATAAAATATTGCCAATTGAGGGTTTGCAAGTTAGTTTGATTATAGGTTTTGAGTGTTAGAAAAAACTGCGTTTCGCTACATTACACGGTGCGTTTAAGAGGTTAGAGGGAGAGCAAAGACTATTTATACGCTTCGCTTCGCTTAGATACGCATATGCTTTGTTGACCTCTACAAGAGTTACAGACCTAGACCAATCAACATTTTCTGTAGACTTTCGGTTTAAAGTTCGGTTAAAGGCTGAAAATAAGATAGAAGACTTAATCAATATGTTTGGTGAAATATATTTTTCTCTGGAAGTTTGTGTAAATATGACTCAATTTTCATGATGACTATCAATTAGTTTCAACTTCCACATTAACAACCAAGGCTTCAACTTCTTTATAGATATTACTTAGAAATAACGCTAAATACAGGGTTAAATTCAATTCAAAATAAAAGACCATGACAATAAAAAATAACCTTTAAAATATAAATCGCGAAGAAAATGAAGTAACGCGACTTTTAAAATTAGTATAAAATGTTTAATCCCTCTGAAAACGTGAAAATTCATATAGGTCAAAACCCAAATACATGTTTACTGAGCTTAGCACTCTACTTTTTCAATCCTCTATTCTCAATGGTGGCCTCTATTTTTACCATCGTCTGCTTCGTAAACTTTATGGATGCATTGGAAGGGCTCAAATTAAGCTAAGTGGGTACACTTCTTGTTTAATTTATATACTTCTAACCATATTAAAGTATCAATTTTAATAAAAGGAATTCAACTTAAGTGTTGTTTTGCTATCTGAAATTCGAAAACAAAGAAGGTAGTACAGGGGTACTTAAGTTGATTTTAATATTTTTTTTAGAAATAACTTAAGTATACAGCGAAATAATCATTAGTGGTATCTAATTTTTTAAGTGCCCACATACTTCTCATCTCGTATAAAAGAGGGTCATTTTTGTACTATAAAACCATTCCATTCCTGAAATCCGCTACAGGAAAATCTGCAAAGGGATAAAAAACAAACATATATATATATATATATATATATATATATATATTTATATATATATATATATATATTTATATATATATTTATATATATATAGCTTTAATCAAATAAATAAATATATTCCTTATGGATTATAAGTTCGCGAAAGGTGTGTATTATATTTAATTTCTTACATTTCGTTTCATTATTTAATGAGTTTTTTTATTTTTTTAAAAAGTATGTCTTACTCTGAAGTCACACTCTGGTTTTGGAGTTACAGCTTCAATTTTTGATGGTGCCCCAGCCGTGTACTTAACAAACGGTGTCAATAGTATCGTTGTCTCAATTCAATCTTGGGATTGTCTTACTGAAAAATGGTCCTATGTCATTGACGCTCTGGGGTCACAAACAGGAATACGAATTACTCTACCAACGCCTACTATTGAGCAGTATTCGGATTGCTGTTACAACCATTACTTTCGCGTAACGTCGACAAGCGGAGAGTTTAATTGGATTCTGCAACCATTTAGTCAAAAGTATTTGCTAGATGAAATGTGTTTAACTGGGAGTTTGACGCTTAGCGTACCCCAGGTAATTGCGTTCGATCAGTGCAAACCCAGAATTGATGAGCAACTTTCCGTACTTCGGCAAAATCAATCATCCATCACCACAATGTATGAAGTTCTCGAACAAAAATTCAGAACTTTCTATAGTGTTTTCAAACCTTTGGAGAGGAGAGAGAATCCGTGTGGCTTTTTAGAACTATACAGTGGATTCCGTCTCTCAAACGACTATTCTAAGCCTTTGGAAAACCTCTTTTTAGAAAAATTCTGTGGGAATTGCCCCTTTGAAATATATTCTCTAATGAATTATTGTTTGAACGATATAAAACATTTACAATTACTGTTGGGAGACATACTGTAATTTTCTAAACAATAAACAAAATACGAACCATTTTCATGTTTTATTATTATTAGGAATATGGATGAAAAAAAAAACACACATTAAATATTTATTTCAAATATCTGTAGAACCGAAGCCTCTCGATCCTCTTTCTGTATCTTCTTCAATTTGCTAATACAAACCAAAACAGGAAAATTGAAATAATAATAATAATAATTTTGGAGGGTGGAACATATCAATTTAACTCACAAGGCATTCCATAGGTACAGGCATCGAAATACATTCGCAGATAAGATGAGCTATTCGTTCGCCTCTGAAGATTTTAAATGCGTTTTTCCCGTGATTAATCAAGACAACCCCTATTGTACCAGTGTAATTTTTATCTATCACACCTACTAAAAAAATGCTTCAATCTTTCAATAACTTTATTTAAATTACATTGATTGTGAAAAGGCATAATTTAAGTATGCGACATCATTTAAACAATGAGAAATTAATTCGTTTATATCTTTGGGGGGAATACCCTGTAAATTCAACATACAATCAATGTAATTTAAATAAAGTTATTGAAAGATTGAAGCATTTTTTTGTATACTTAGATGGAATCATATATTACCCTACTTTATCAAGTCAAAGTTATTGAAGTTTAGTAAATTATATCCTTCGCATACTTAAATTATGCCTTTTCACAATCAATGTAATTTAAATAAAGTTATTGAAAGATTGAAGCATTTTTTGTATACTTAGATGGAATCATATATTACCTACTTTATCAAGTCAAAGTTATTGAAGTTTAGTAAATTATACCCAGGATATAAGTTATCATGTTGACTTATAACCCTAACTTAATAATTTAAGCAATTCTTTTCTCTCTCTCTCTTAAAGAAATCTTATTGTAATAAGCTTAAAAATTTAGGAATAAACTTATATTATAGGATGAAGAAAAGTCAATAGACATTTATTTGTAAATTATTCGCAATTTTATTTATTTATTTATTTATAAAACGAACTACAGTTCGGTCTCTGGGAGGCTTAGGGTAATGACAGCATCCCATGAAATCGAACGCTGAGCACTCCTCCCGTCGACGGCTTCTCTTCGACCCTCTTCTTCCACAGTACGTACAACGGAGATGGGGCGGGAACTCCTTTATAAGATGCCCGGGGATGTGTTTGGTATAGACATTACCATGTCGAAAAATTACACCCATTTGATAATGCGCGCACTCTCGACCCCAGCAAAAGAACAGTCCTCCACCTCTTACAGCCAATTCTTCCGTACATTCGCCGCAGTGAAAGCAAATCATAGTTTCGGTTGTCGTACCGACGTACTCATTTTCCGAGGCCAAAGTTATGGAAATAGGATCCATTACTATAAAATTAGTAAGAATGAATGATTGAATATAATATATATATACAAAGTTTAGAATTTACAATTGACGTATTTCTACGTACTTAGTCCCTCGAGCCGATTCCGAAACAATTCGAATTGGCTGTTTTCTTAATACTATCTCTCAATTTTTCTGTTTACCCTTTTTATACTCCTTTCGAAAACCAATCAAATTTAGTTATATCAAAATCAAAACAGTAGTCCTCCAAATTGGTAGTCAACCCAAAAATAAGTAATTAAAAATTTAAACTATATTCAAATTTTCCTAATGAATCATTATCGAACATAGGGCTCTAGAAATCGTTATCATACTCGTATCTTATTAAACGGTACAGATGTTTGTGAAACAATTTTGGTCAGGGACACTTTACGTGTTTCACTTTATCGATTTAAAATCATAGTTTTAAGCAAATATATATATATATATATATATATATATATATATATATATATATATATATATATATATATATATATATATATATTTATTTAACGAATACCATGTTTTATATTTATTTATTTATTTCTACCCACTCGTTCGGGTCTTTCCGTAAATCCGTAAAACATGGTATTGATGTTTTAGTAGGTGTGATAGATAAAAATTACACTGGTACAATAGGGGTTGTCTTGATTAATCACGGGAAAAACGCATTTAAAATCTTCAGAGGCGAACGAATAGCTCATCTTATCTGCGAATGTATTTCGATGCCTGTACCTATGGAATGCCTTGTGAGTTAAATTGATATGTTCCACCCTCCAAAATTATTATTATTATTATTTCAATTTTCCTGTTTTAGTTTGTATTAGCAAATTGAAGAAGATACAGAAAGAGGATCGAGAGGCTTTGGTTCTACAGATATTTGAAATAAATATTTAATGTGTGTTTTTTTTTCATCCATATTCCTAATAATAATAAAACATGAAAATGGTTCGTATTTTGTTTATTGTTTAGAAAATTACAGTATGTCTCCCAACAGTAATTGTAAATGTTTTATATCGTTCAAACAATAATTCATTAGAGAATATATTTCAAAGGGGCAATTCCCACAGAATTTTTCTAAAAAGAGGTTTTCCAAAGGCTTAGAATAGTCGTTTGAGAGACGGAATCCACTGTATAGTTCTAAAAAGCCACACGGATTCTCTCTCCTCTCCAAAGGTTTGAAAACACTATAGAAAGTTCTGAATTTTTGTTCGAGAACTTCATACATTGTGGTGATGGATGATTGATTTTGCCGAAGTACGGAAAGTTGCTCATCAATTCTGGGTTTGCACTGATCGAACGCAATTACCTGGGGTACGCTAAGCGTCAAACTCCCAGTTAAACACATTTCATCTAGCAAATACTTTTGACTAAATGGTTGCAGAATCCAATTAAACTCTCCGCTTGTCGACGTTACGCGAAAGTAATGGTTGTAACAGCAATCCGAATACTGCTCAATAGTAGGCGTTGGTAGAGTAATTCGTATTCCTGTTTGTGACCCCAGAGCGTCAATGACATAGACCATTTTTCAGTAAGACAATCCCAAGATTGAATTGAGACAACGATACTATTGACACCGTTTGTTAAGTACACGGCTGGGGCACCATCAAAAATTGAAGCTGTAACTCCAAAACCAGAGTGTGACTTCAGAGTAAGACATACTTTTTAAAAAAATAAAAAAAAATAATTAAATAATGAAACGAAATGTAAGAAATTAAATATAATACACACCTTTCGCGAACTTATAATCCATAAGGAATATATTTATTTATTTGATTAAAGCTATATATATATATAAATATATATATAAATATATATATATATATATATAAATATATATATATATATATATATATATATATGTTTGTTTTTTATCCCTTTGCAGATTTTCCTGTAGCGGATTTCAGGAATGGAATGGTTTTATAGTACAAAAATGACCCTCTTTTATACGAGATGAGAAGTATGTGGGCACTTAAAAAATTAGATACCACTAATGATTATTTCGCTGTATACTTAAGTTATTTCTAAAAAAAATATTAAAATCAACTTAAGTACCCCTGTACTACCTTCTTTGTTTTCGAATTTCAGATAGCAAAACAACACTTAAGTTGAATTCCTTTTATTAAAATTGATACTTTAATATGGTTAGAAGTATATAAATTAAACAAGAAGTGTACCCACTTAGCTTAATTTGAGCCCTTCCAATGCATCCATAAAGTTTACGAAGCAGACGATGGTAAAAATAGAGGCCACCATTGAGAATAGAGGATTGAAAAAGTAGAGTGCTAAGCTCAGTAAACATGTATTTGGGTTTTGTCCTATATGAATTTTCACGTTTTCAGAGGGATTAAACATTTTATACTAATTTTAAAAGTCGCGTTACTTCATTTTCTTCGCGATTTATATTTTAAAGGTTATTTTTTATTGTCATGGTCTTTTATTTTGAATTGAATTTAACCCTGTATTTAGCGTTATTTCTAAGTAATATCTATAAAGAAGTTGAAGCCTTGGTTGTTAATGTGGAAGTTGAAACTAATTGATAGTCATCATGAAAATTGAGTCATATTTACACAAACTTCCAGAGAAAAATATATTTCACCAAACATATTGATTAAGTCTTCTATCTTATTTTCAGCCTTTAACCGAACTTTAAACCGAAAGTCTACAGAAAATGTTGATTGGTCTAGGTCTGTAACTCTTGTAGAGGTCAACAAAGCATATGCGTATCTAAGCGAAGCGAAGCGTATAAATAGTCTTTGCTCTCCCTCTAACCTCTTAAACGCACCGTGTAATGTAGCGAAACGCAGTTTTTTCTAACACTCAAAACCTATAATCAAACTAACTTGCAAACCCTCAATTGGCAATATTTTATAAATTAGATTTATCTGTAAAAGTTTTATTTTAACATTTCTAATATCAAATGGTTGACAATATTTTATTAATTAGCTTTATCGGTTCGCTGTAGTCGCGTTACCATGTTATCGGCGTCCGTGCGAAACGGAAATCAAACGAAATTACCTGGCGAGCGAAAATAATAATTAGTGCACTTCTTGTATTATTTATATACTTTTGCTATGGTACATTTGATTATAAAAATTTATAAATTACCAAACCCCTCCTCCCACCTCTCCCCGTTTTTAAGTACCAAATGAAGTTATTATTTCAAGTGATTTCTGATTTGGCATAAATATAGGAGCGAGCATTCTACATTTTTACATTCTTCGTAATTACGAGCAAGTTTAAGGGCTAAATATTAGCTATGGAAAATAACGTGGATATGCGTGTAACTAAAGCAGTTCTTAGGTTTTCTTTTAAGCCTGATATGCCAACCGAAAAACAATTTTCGTTTAGAACGTTAGAAATAATGTTAAGAAAATATAAAAACTGGTATTTACGTGAATTGAACCTGCAAGAGGACGAAGGTTACATCGACGTCCATCTAGCTACCCATGTCGTCATTGAGAAGATTTTTCAAAGATTGGGCCCTCACTCAAGGGAATACATTAACGTAAGCTTGAAATTTGTTTTGATCTAATTATTATTATTATTATTATTATTCGATTCAAAACTTTGATTATACAACATAAAAACTTGCGGAGACTAAAGCGTTAGTAAGTTAGTGTATGTATGTATGTACGATAGTGGATATATGAGACAGTGATAAATTGAACTAGTGAATAGAAGGTATGGATTATCGTTTAGCTTATTATTTTGATTTCTTTACTTTATAGATCGAGAGACGTATTGTAGGGGTCTCGGACGAGGACGAGGAAAAAGTTAATGCAATGCTAGATGTTTTTTTACACGGCGATATACTCAACGCTGAATAAAACGAAGCATCTTCATCTTCGGTGAAACGGGTACCGACTCCCAAAATTGAAATTAAGGCAAAAAAAAATGAAAAAAAATCTGTATAAAAATAAAATAAATAAATTTATTTTGATCCGAATATAGTGAAATATTTATTCGTTGAAGGATCTAGCGACATCTGGCCTGTACAAAGATACACAGGGCAGCATGGATCTGATAACAAACGCAGCTGAATCAAAAGAAATTGAACTTTACGGAAACATTTTTGCGATATTTTTTTGATTAACGGTGTACAACTTAAAGTTTCTCTAACTAGAAAAAAACAATGATTTAACCCTATTTAGCGACACTCTTGACGCGTAAAGTTGAAATTATGCCTAAATTTTACTACCCCCTCAACAAGGTTTATTACATAGTAATTCCAAATATCCCTTTACCCGTACCGAGATTAAAATAACTTTTAGGACTTGAAGTTTCGATTATCTCAAGTGTTATTTAATCTCTAGATATACGACCCAGCGTTCTTTTAGTTCCTGGACCCCCTCGAGGAGAGACACGTAGCACGATTCTTTTATTTCCTATCCAACAATAATCATTTCAGTATATATCTGCAATTGCTAAAATAGTGTATTCTACCGAGTTAATAGTCTCTAAGATTTCCTCTAGTGGGAACCCCGAAACAGGATTAATTTTTATCAAAGTTGTATCAGAAGTAAGCGCAATGTATTTTCAGCTATTCTAATTTGCCTAATTTAACACGTGACGATTTTTTAGCGCCAACCAATGAGTAGTAACCAGGTAAATTAACGATAGGGTGCGAACAGATTTGATATTCTCTAAGATAATCTCGTACCATTGTCATTTCTTTTAAACGTTCCAATTGCGAATCAGTTACTGTAGTTAAGGAAAGGGTAGGGTCTTGGGTATCAGTTAAATCTATTATTTCCATTTCTGGAGAATCGGGTAAAGTTACTATGGGTAGTTCTGGGAGCTCGTTATCAGTTATATCAATCAATTAAGGGGAGTCGATTATAATCATTTCAGGGGTATCAACTAAATTAATTTCTGGGTATTGTACACCTTTCATTTCATTTTAATGCCAATTTACTTTGAAAATTGTCAACGTGGTATTTCCAAAACTCTCCGTCGAGTAGCAAAGGGTTTTTTCCAAATACTCAAGTGGGTTAATATGTGTCGTCAATCATTAGAGGCAGTTTAAATTGTCAGAGAGAGAGACAGCCAATAGAATTTGAGGCTTATTTGAAGTTTAGATCACGTGATGAATTATTCTCAACAAGATAGGAATAAATTAATCTTACACGCGTCATTTCTCTTCGGCACATTGACGAGTAAAGACCTGCTGACGGATCGCTCAGTCTTTTCTACAGCTCGACAAAGGATTTCTACCCGTAAAGTAAGTAACTATTTTTTCTTGGTAATAGACTATATTTTTAGACATATTTAAAACAATTTGCATATTGAAAAAAGCGTTTATATTGAGAATTTTAGCGTAGAAATTTAACCATATTGATAAAATTAGGTTTAGTAGACTTAGGGGTAAATGTAGACTTAGAGAATGTATCATTTGAAACTATAGAACGTATTTGGTCTAGATCAGCTATGGACATTGAAGTGTATCGACTTGAAACGTTTCGTCACTCGAAAAATCCGCACGTCACTAAGGAGCAACTAGCGAAGGCTGGATTCTACTATATTCAGCGGGGCGATGAAGTACGATGTTACAAATGCCATGGCGTATTAGAAGGATGGAAATCAGGAGACGTACCAGAACTTGAACATGCTAGATTCTTTCCAAACTGTCCGGCTAGGGATAATTCACCATCGGAAAAAAAGTACCTTTCGCTAGAATGGGACATTCCCCCGACGCCAAAAGCAACTACGGTCTCTGACAAAAGCTTCTCACCTGTACCTGAAGAAGAAGAAGAAGACGTTTGTGACTGTCCCTCGGATGTCAGACGATACTGCTGCTAAACACTACAAATACGTGAGTTAGAACTTTTAATTAAATTAAGTTGCAGGAGATCGTTTCACCCCATTTAAATGCCTGTAAACTTAACTACTTTAATTTGTTTTAATTGTGTAATGTACAAGATAACCATCTAATGGAATATCTGATAGTACCTACTAACATGTAAAACAAAGTTCTAAAATAAAAAATTAAATGTAAATAACTTGTTTTTATTGCCTAGAGATTAGAAATTAAGGAGTTCGGAAGCGATAAGCTAACGGGTAAAAATCTAATCTCCAGATATCTGCACGAGCAAAACTAATTTTGGAGAATGGGGATGGGGGGAAAGCAGCTGGTGAACGAGAATCTGGTGATTAGAAATTCTGGTGATTAAGGGAGGAACGGGAGAATCTGGTGATTAGAAATTCTGGTGATTAAGGGAGGAACGGGAGAATCTGGTGATTAGAAATTCTGGTGATTAAGGGAGGAACGGGAGAATCTGGTGATTAGAAATTCTGGTGATTAAGGGAGGAACGCAATGGGGGAAAGGAGCGGGTGAACGAGAGATAAAGTATCCAGTGAATGGGGTTGGGGGAGAATCTGGTGATTAGAAATTCTGGTGATTAAGGGAGGAACGGGGGAAAGGAGCGGGTGAACGAGAGAGAGAATCTGGTGATTAGAAATTCTGGTGATTAAGGGGGAGAGGCGCGGGGTGAACGAGAATCTGGTGATTAGAAATTCTGGTGATTAAGGGAGGAACGGGAGAATCTGGTGATTAGAAATTCTGGTGATTAAGGGAGGAACGGGAGAATCTGGTGATTAGAAATTCTGGTGATTAAGGGAGGAACGGGAGAATCTGGTGATTAGAAATTCTGGTGATTAAGGGAGGAACGGGAGAATCTGGTGATTAGAAATTCTGGTGATTAAGGGAGGAACGCAATGGGGGAAAGGAGCGGGTGAACGAGAGATAAAGTATCCAGTGAATGGGGTTGGGGGAGAATCTGGTGATTAGAAATTCTGGTGATTAAGGGAGGAACGGGGGAAAGGAGCGGGTGAACGAGAGAGAGAATCTGGTGATTAGAAATTCTGGTGATTAAGGGGGAGAGGCGCGGGGTGAACGAGAATCTGGTGATTAGAAATTCTGGTGATTAAGGGAGGAACGGGAGAGGCGCGGGTGAAGGGCGGGAGGAACGGGAGAGGCGCGGGTGAACGGCGGTAGCCAAGCTACAGCTTTGTGTCCTTCTGGTGATTGAGAATGAAATTCTCAATCACCAGATGGACATACTCCTCTCTCGTTTGTAAAGCGTTATCGTTTTAAATTTCCCAGAGAAGTTACTAGTATCGTTAAACGGAATAAAGTTGATAACTTGATACCACTATAAGACATCATGTCTCGGGTAAATCATTGATAAAACTTTATTCACCGCCTAGAACCGAAGCCAAAAAACAAATTAATGACTATAACCCTGTATTGCTTTTGGCTTTCAAAGGTAACATGGACATTCAGTTTGTTGCGGATGAGAAAATGGCTA
Organism: Leiobunum rupestre; assembly: GCF_980474605.1. Taxonomy (NCBI): domain Eukaryota; kingdom Metazoa; phylum Arthropoda; class Arachnida; order Opiliones; family Sclerosomatidae; genus Leiobunum; species Leiobunum rupestre. Next base: position 20,433,586 of record NC_143387.1, read on the forward strand.
TTGCGCGTTATATAACTTCGTACATTACGAAAAAAGATAAATCTGACAAAGAGAGTTTGTGGAATGAGTTAGCGAATAAAGATCTTCGTAGTCGTCTTTGGTCTTTAGGCCTAAAAAAGATTTCACATCGATAAATTGGCAGTTACGAGGCAGCTGATCGTTTCCCCTTCCATAAAAACTTGTTGAGGTTAACGGTAATAGTTAGTGTAGGGAGCTGTTGGCTCGTACGCGTGGCATGCAGGGCTTGCCACCACCCTCCTACGCATTATAACCCGGCCACCTGAATTAAAGGCTTCAAAAGTCGCTCGATGACTTAGGCCTAAGGTGGTGCCTTGGGTATTAGCCTAGCTGATTATTATTATTATTATTGATTATTATTAACTCATCAGCATTTGTATGGAAAATCAGATAGTTGCGTATTTGTAAATACTGCCCCTAAAGAACACAGAAAGCGCTTACTTAAGCGATATAAGGATTTGCAATCATTAAGAGATAATGAGTCGGAAAGCACAGATATTTTTATAAAACAACTTGTCGATGATATTGATCGTAATCGCCCTGACAGTCGAGAAGACACTTGTTTGTATGACTCGGCGCGATTCTATTATCGTGTTTCACTAAAACCTAACTCAAAGAAACCGTCTGGAATATTGGAATTAAAGGAAGGAGTAGGTTTCGTGAAAATGAGGGTAAAGCCCTTTCTCGTTCAACATCCGAAACACGATCCAACTAAATCTGAATCAGATGCTGAAAAATTCTACCACGGCATGTTGATCCTGTTTTTACCTTGGAGAGACGAGACTTCTTTATTAGGTAATTTTATTTCTTTTAAAGATTATTTTGAAAGCCATTTACCGAAGTTAAAAGAGATGATGAAGTATCATGAAAAGTTAAATACGTTATTAGACGCTTAAAAAGCACTAGAAGAAGCATTGGCTAAAAATACACCACCTAACGGGCAAAATAACTTTGTGGAAGATCTCACTGATAATCCGATTGAAGGTAGAGAATTAATAGAAGCTGAAAAGGCAATGAAAAAAGTGACCTCAGTTGTTAATGAAAATTTAATTTTAACCCCTGAAAATCTTGTTGATAAACTTATACCTTTGTTTGCAGATCAAAGGAATTGAAAATATTGTAAAACATTTCTGTGGCTTCGATCCACCAAAAGAAGGTTTATTCGTATTTGCTAGTGGATACGGAGGAACTGGAAAAAGTTTCTTGATAAAAACTCTGAGAAGAGCTCTGTGTAGCCATCTTCGGGACCCCCTTTGTGTGAGTTTGGCAGCTCCTACCGGATTGGCTTCTCATAACATAGGAGGGGTTACCTTACATCGTTTGTTGATGCTGCCGGTTCAACCCGGCAAAACAGCAAAGTATTATAAATTGGGTCCCGACTGTTTGCGTGTTATGAGAAATGCTTTAGGTCGTTTGAAGCTACTTATAATCGATGAAATTTCGATGGTGTCTTCAGCTTTGCTCGCTTACATTCATTTGAGATTTTGCGAGATAACTGGAAAAGAGGAACCATTTGGTGGTATTTCAATTTTAGCATTAGGAGAATTGTTGCAATTACAGCCTGTAAAAGGGGATCCGGTATTTTCAATTTTATCTAATCTATTTCGTCAGTGTTTCAAGTTTGATGAATTAACAATTAATAAGAGACAGAAAAATGACCATGCTTATGGAGAAATGCTTGCTAGAGTACGGGTGGGTGAGGTAACAGAACGTGATGTTGAAGTTTTGAAAACGCGTTTAATTCCCAGAGCGGACAATGTTGAAGAGATTGCTGACTACTATGGCATGTTGTCTAAGGAAGGGAAAAAACCAGTTTGTTTATTACCAACTAACAAAATGTGCGACACTATAAATAATATTATGCTACAAAAATGTGGTAATCCTATTTTAGAAATAATGAGTGTTGACCAATGTCATGATCACCAAGAAATACAAAAAACTGTTGAGGTATTACAACAATCGGGCAACGACATCGATACGTGTGCTGAACTTCATTCTTCTAGAACTATGGTGCCTAAAAGCAAAAGTGCATATATTCCGAGTGAAGTTCCTTCTCTTACACTGAAAGGTTTCATCAATAACGATAACTCTTGCTATGCTATATCTATTTTGCAAGTTCTTTTTTACGTTCCTGAATTTGTTAGAAGTATTCAAGAAAAGGTTATTACTCTAGGGCCAACAACTGCTGCATTGCAACAATTGCTGATAGATAAATTAGATTCTAATATTCCTTATTTACGAACCACTAATTTAAGGAACACACTTGAAATTCGATTTCATGGTTTTAGTCAAGAGGACCCCGTGGAATTTTTAGTTACCCTTTTACAGAAACTTAAAGACGAAAATGTTTGCATACAAAATTTATTTTCACGTCGCATTCAATATCAAGATAGATGCCCACAGTGCCCTCTGGGGCGAGTTTTTAATCATCCCCCTGAAGATGGTTATGTGTACATCGTTAATGTTTTGGCTGATAAAAGTAATTTAATTTTTAACAATTTGTTGGACCATTGGGAACTGTTTGAAAATAAATGTGTCCAATGCCACAATGAAGTGAAAGAACGTCGAGCCATATTATATTCTTCCAGTAAGTACCTCTTTTTAAATTTGGCGAGATTTTCTTATAGAGGGGTTGAACGGTTTAAAATTGACACTTCAATTAAAGGCTTCATTTCGGACAAAGTGAAAATTAATGAAATATTTTTTAAATCTAAAGCTGCTGTAGTTCACATAGGAAGTGACTGCGAAAGCGGTCACTACATAGCTGCTCTAAAGAACCCTGGGATTGGGACAGGATGGACAGTTTGCAACGACAGCAAAGTATCTTCGAGAAAAAGGGTTTTCAATAATTTGACTGATGTGTATTGTTAACTCTTAGAAAAAGATTAAATTTGCGAAGTATTAGGAATTACAGAAACGGGAGATCTTCCAAAAAAAAAACAGCGGCAGAAAAAATTTCAATATAGTGCTGAAATAAAGAATGCGTAAGACATTATTATTGGCTAACTAAAGGATGTTAATTGAAAATACAACTTATATACATGTTTTGCCGAAAGTTACAAATGCACCAGCTAATTAATGGTAAACCGGACCTTAAATATTTTTTCGCTTGAAAACAACAAAGTTTTTTGTTTCGTTTTTCTGCAGCAAAGTAAGTAAATTGAAAAGTAATAGTTGGTATGTGTTTATAATTGTTGAAAGTATGGTGAAAAAAATATAAATGGAATTTATTTGGCAATTTAAATATCGAAAGTGTGACTGAAATTGCCTATTTAAAAAAATTAATATTAATTAAAGGTCTAATTGAAAAATGTGCTTCTATCTTACAACATCCTCTCACAAAACTGTAAAATTTCGAAAAATCGCTATTTTGAGCCTTCAGTCATGTTCGATAATTTTTTTAATAATATCTCGGTGGTTGATCAAAAACCGACTTCCTAAAAAACCTGGATTAAATATTGTAGTTCACGATCTAAAAAACCAATAAATTTAATATCTTTTCAAATGTCCGTAAAATTGGATACAATATTCACAATGTTCCCTTTAAGTTTTATAACATAAAAAATGTTTATTAAGTGCGTATTATGCTTAAAGCTAGTTTTATTTAGGATATTAAATATGTTGTTGGTCTTAAAATTGAAGTAAATTAGATTAGTGTAAAAATAAAATAAAATTAGATTAGTGCAAAAATAAAAATGTATTAGGTAAGCCAGCTCTAAACGTCAACTCATGTAGTTAAATTGAAAACCATTTCAGAATAAGGTTAGTACCTTGCTAATAAATGGTGTTTTATAAGAAAGGGAAGTTTACTGTAGATCATGAACTATACATAATACCCATAATACCACGTTTTCGTCAAAGCCAATGGATGTTTGGAACCAGGGTGTAGCTAGCCTGCCTAGTTATCATGTTGGTTGATCTTGGCGTATTCCTATATTGTCATACAACTGGACTGATATTACTAATTTTGAAAAAAATTCAAAGAACGAGATATATTACTTGAACAAAGTATAGCGGAGAATGCTTTTATCCCATGCGTCTGTGGGGACCAGAATATGCATGATACCTATGAAGTCGTTGAACTGTTTGAACCAGCGTGTAGTTAGCCTGCAAATTATATTGGTTGGACTACGGGCATATAATGTCATTGAACTGGCCTAGTAGTGCTACGTTTCAAAGATACTACTTGAACAAAGTAAAGCGGAGAATATTTTTAACTCATGCGGCTGTAGGGACCAGAGAATGCATGTGGTTATGAAGTCGTTGAACTGTTTGAACCAGCGTGTTGTTAACCTGCAAAATTATATTGGTTGTGCTGTTGGCATATAATGTCATGAAACTGGGCTGACACTTATAAATTTTAAAGATACTACTTTAACCAAGTAAAGTCAATTATTTTACCTTTGCACCTGTGGGGACCAGATAATACATAAGAGCTTATGCAGGCATTCTCTTGGTCGGAGTAGTGGCGTACTCTATTTTACGTTGTAAAAATACGAAGTCTTTTGAAATGTGTGAAATATGTTCCTCCAACAAAGTAGTGGCGCATAGTTGTCGAACTGATGACACTGAGAGGACAAGACGCAAAGTTTAAAGTTCCCAAATTAAGAATGTATGTATTCAAGTGGTTTTATTTAGTCCTTCGAAGTGCTTAGGTTCTGGTCGGATCTAACCAAATGAATTTGTGAATTTCTCTGGTGGCGTGCCTAAATTCCAACGCTGTTGTCCTTCAACTTCATGTGGAACCATCACTTTTAGAATAATCAACGAAAATGGACAAAAAAAACTTGCTTTAAAAAGGGTTACGAAATGTCTAGAGCTGGGTTACTTCCCGAAGTTTACCTCATTTAGTTTTTACTTAAATTAACGTATTTCTTTCATGTTACCGCTATTTTAGTTTTCATTTAAATCAGTGTTTTCCTCGTTTATTTTATGTTCTACTAAGAAATTCAGGGTTACCAAATATATAATTCTAACGGAATTGGAAAAATGGTGAAAGAAGGGGGTGTATTGGCAAAACATTTGCACATAAAGTTAAAATTGCTTTTCTTAGAGGTTTTAGAATTCCAAAAATTACCCTGATGAAGTGTTTTAGAGAGCACAGTGATCACTAGGAAACAACAAAAAATTGCTCATAATGCTGAATTTGATTCCTGACGTACGTGATAATGTATATGAAAAATAATTTTATAAATGAAATTGATGAAGTATGTTTATTATTTTACAAAGTAGTAAACCTTATAGAAAGAAATGTTTTCAACATATTGTTAAATGACGAATAAATTAGTTTTGGAAATATGTGTGGTATGACAAATGTCACTGAATGCTTTAAAGTATTATTGGTTTTGTATATTGCTATGTATTTATATACATTCATTTTAAATTGATTCTTGTCTCTGCTCTTAGTCTTACACCAGTATTAAATTATTTTACACATATTCTTGTAACAATAATTATAAATTTAAATTAAGTGTTTCGTCATTTGAATAGAACTTACAATCGACTCAATCGTAATATATCGGTCACTGACGTTGTGAAAGACAAATTTAAGGAAGTTTTAGAACCCCTTTTTGAGAAAACCGAGTTTTTGTTTTTTGAAATTTTACGAAAGAAGGTAAAAATTTACATAAAAAGTATCCAATTATTTTAATGTATAAACACTTAAAGATTTTCACTTCCAGTTTCTATCTAAAAGAGCGTATCTTAATTTCTGTCGACTTGACTCTTTGACATTGTTATGTGAACTGGTATTAAAAAATATGTATAACCAAACATTTTCAAGAAATATACTCGTCTATAGTTCTGAAGAAGGGACAGATATTATAGGAAAAAGCTCAGCTACGCTAAGTAAAGAAGGTGATATATAGGTAACCCTGAGCATTTTACTGCGGCCAAGAAGGGACATGTATTTGAGAAGATGGTACCAATTGAAAAGGCCCTAACTAGCATCGTACCTAATGACATTTTACTAACGAGGAGTGTACCCGAGGTGTAAATCACCGATTTTGATGAAACTCGGGGGGTATGTAGACTTTGGGGTAACATGAATTTTTACCAAGGGAAAAGTTACGCTGGGCTTCCGTTTTGCTATGGCAACCGAAAATGTTTTTGACAACTTAAAATGAAAAAATCTACATTTAAAAAAGCTCGCTCGCTTCCGCTTAGGGCCTCGGCGATGCCTGGTTCGTGACCGTTCGTCTCCTAAACTATTTGATTTAAGGTAAGAATTAAATTTTCTTTTCGTCATCTTTTTAAATATAATTATTAACGTTATTTTTTTAATATAGGCCTAGAATTTAATTTCACATGGAGAACGTTTTAAACACACCAAAGCTTTGCAAACCGAAATCACAGACAACTTTAGGCCTACAACCTACAGGCCATAGTGAAAAAGAAAATTTATTTAGTCCTAAAACTCCTAAGACTGGAATTACGCCAGAAATAAGAATTGTTTTGGGAGAAAGTCCGCGAAATAAATCGAACACACCTTCAGCCAAAAGAAAATTAGATCTTCCAGAGCCAGAAACTACGACTCAAACAAAGTCCAACTCAAATGAAGAGTAACTCTCAACACCTAGCAAAAACTAGCTCCTTGTAAGAAAGCTGTGGTTAATTTGAAAAATTTCACAAAAGGTCCTTGGACCAAGCAATTGAAAGATCTCCCTAAACAATACAGTATCAACATCATTTTTGATTATTTCAATCGAAACAAGGCTACCAAACATTTAGAGGACGGAAACAGAATGGTGAAAGCGGGCAAAGTTAGAAGTGTTTTTTTGTGTCGCATTGAAGATTCCATTTATGTGAAATGAATTGTCACGTCATCCTACAGCTCAAATTAGTCTTGATAACGTAAGAGGAGACGTTAATCTTGCGCATTGTCCCTGCGGTACTGCTGGTGTTTGTAAACACGTGAGTGCCATTCTATTTTATCTCTGGGATTGCAAAGTCGATAAACGAATCTACATTCAAGATGATGTTTCATGTACCGAAGGTGAAAGACAGTGGGGAAATCAAACCTCAAAAACGTCTAACTTCAAGTCAAAACATTTTCTAAATTAAACTTCGTGAGGCATAAGCTTAAACATCGTATATCAGACGTTTCTGATAAAAAGCGCACAAACGGTACCTCAAAGTATTCTTCCCTACCAAAGCTAAGTGATATTGAGTTGGCTGAAGATAATCAAAAATTGAACATTAGAATGAAAAATTTTTGTCAGGCTTTCGGGCAACGTAGACCCATGTTTCAAAAAATTCTTTCGGAAAGAGACTTCACACCAACAGATCGACCTATTACTCCAGAATTTGGTGATCGAAAAGAAGCGAATGATTCGATTACGAGCAATGAATTAGAAATTCAGAGAAACGAAATACCTTTTCCAAACATCGCTCATAAAGATATGTTATTCCCTGCGAACTCTTTGATTACGCTAGAACAGGCCAAAGAACTGGAGCGTCTAACACGGGACCAATCGGATAAAAAATCAGAAAATTGGCAGTTGTGGGAAGTTGAGCGATAAATTAGAATCACCGCATCAAAATTTTGAGAAATAATTAAGAGGCAAAAAGTTGTAACTGAAAAATATGTTAAAACAATCAGAAAGGGAGCAGATCTGAGTCGAAACGCTACTACTATGTATGAAACTAACAAGGGTGGATTAGTAAGAACGTTCAAGATTGGATTTTGCGTTAATCCATCATTACCAATAATTGGAGCCTCCCCTGATCGCTTATGCTTTGATAGTAGTATCAACGAATACGGATTAATAGAAATAAAAACTCTCTCAAAAGCTAAACAGCTAGGCCTATCAATAAAAGAAGCTATCGGACAAAAGCACGCCCCATGTTTGAAAATTAACAAAGATAGTAGTTTAGCTCTAAAAGAAAATCATAATTACTATTATCAAGTACAAGGGCAGCTTGGAGTTACTGGTTACAAATGGTGCGACTTCTTTATAGTTTCCGGATAAGATTTTTTTGCCAAAGAATAAGATTTGATGAAAATCTTTTTAGTCAAATAATTGTTCCTAAATTATGTTATTTTTATTACACTCATTTTGTGCAAAAGCGTTAAGTGATAAACAAATGAAACCGTCCAAATACTAGGTGCTAATGATCTTTTATTGCGAAAATTAAATATATTTTTTATAAAAAAACTAATTTGTTAAAAATTATTTTCAACATACATTACAGTGTAATATTTTTCAATGGCCTTCTTGAGTATTTGATGGACCCTCAGTTTCGTCGTCAGGTGATGTATCATTTTCAGGTGTTTTCTTCTCTTTTCTATCAAGCAGCGGTTCGTTCATGATGTTAGTTAAATAACTACATATCATCCAAATTTTGTTAAGTTGGTCGTGCATAGTGTTGGGGAAAACGTATTTAAGAATTCGATAATTATTTATTTCTCCTATTACTCGTTCAATGTGGATACGCAAATTAGCAATTTTTCAAGTTTTCTCAATTTCTTCTTTCGAGAGTTGTTTTTTTTTCCCTAGAAATGGTGGTATATTTAATTTAACGCCCCGACGTTCCAGTTCCTCTTCTATGATGAAACCTCGGTCAGCCATTAAACTATCTCCTTTATCTAACTTATCCATCAATCCACTGTCCATTGTAATTTCTTTATCGGAAATCCTACCGGGTGCCAAATCGGAAACAAACGTCACAAATCCAAGAGGTGCGATGCCTAGTAGGCCTTTAGCCGTGTTGTGTTTTTTGTACTGCGAGTACGTATCACTTTGGGTTGTGTAGTGGTTTGGTTTCTCTATGAATAGTTCTGAACAGTCAATAATAACCCGAGTTGAAGGGTATAACTCTTGAAATGCGTCTGGCATAAATTCGTCCACAATCTTGCGAGATGGCCATATCGGTATTCGTGTTAATCTTCTGTACAAAAAATCTACCCACGTTACCCAAATATTACAAACCGTTTGTGTACTTATCTCGAAACGATAGCCTAAGTCTTCTTCTAATAACCCTACTCTTATACGACACAAAACTAAAAACAGCTGATTCTTGAAATCCAATAAGGGCGCTCTACCTTGGCTAGACTCGTCTCTTGGTCGCTTACGCACATAACCTTTAGCACTATTGTAAAAATGTAATTTTGGGAAATCATCTTTCAGATAGTCATAGAAAGCATTTAAATCTTCTTCAGTATGAAAGCCAGTGTAGAACTTTAATTGTTGTTTATTTTTGGCAATATTTCCAAAAGAAAACTTATCACGCACAGCATTTTTTTCAATAACAGCATCCTTATCACGCAATAAGCTTTCAAAAGTAGATATTCTTTCACGAAGTTCAATTACTTCTTGTTGGCATTCGGACAACTGTTCCTCTAAGAGAGCTATTTGGCCTTCACTGCTTCTGCTGTTATTAGATAAAAGATGTCGATGTTTTCCCTGTATCGAGCAGTTTGTTAAGTGATACGTATGGTCATTACAGTCAATGACATCAGATACCCAAGAATATGAACACACGTTATTCAAAATATCTTCTTTGGGTTTATCAAAGCCAACTGTTACGTTTGCCCCAACTTCAGGAATAAACATTTCACGTTTCCTTATGGTGCTCTGGAAAGGTGTAGTTCCCAATGAATACCGGAAACTTGTCTTGTTTTTGTTTAACACCGTTTTTTCGAAAATGAAGGCCGCAAACTAACTGTCTTTTAGAAGGCATCCAAGTAATGGTATCTTTTAATGGTGTATTACCACTTAACCTACGTTTGGTTATTGGTGATTTACTATCGATAAGTTTATACGAGACAAATCTTATTCTTCTCACCCACTCATCTCTTATTACTTCTTCTTTCGGAAAGCGATGAAACTTATACCATGAGATGACATTGTATTGCTAAGGCAATTAGGAACACAACAGGTATTACCCCTCGACCAATTAATATTTTTAGGCATTCCGAACGTAATTTAATGTAATTAAACTTAGACTGAAATCAAAATCATACGAATATTCAAATTACTTATCAACACACAATAGGCCTTTGACAGACTGCGATCTGCGAAATTATTTTGGCGGTAACCCACCTGGCTGGTAGCCCTGCACTATGATTAATATAATTTATAAATATTTAATTAAATATAAGATTAATATAATTTATAAATATTTCATTAAATAAAAGATTAATATAATTTATAAATATTTCATTAAATATAAGATTAATATAATTTATAAATATTTCATTAAATAAAAGATTAATATAATTTATAAATATTTAATTAAATATAAGATTAATATAATTTATAAATATTTAATTAAATATAAGATTAATATAATATAATAGAATATCATAAATGATGCAAAATGTTTACCTTCAAAATGATTTGAAAACGACTGTTGGCGAAGAGGCCCCGTTATGAATTTGGTCTTTTTTTGATCATTAACTTCTTAGGAGCGCTTTCAACAATAACTTCAGCTCCCAATGAAAAATCTAAATTAACTGGATACAATTTTCTCACAGTTAGATTTGGATATGTTTTGAATAATTTTCGTAATAAAAAGTATATTTAGGGTAAATACAACTAAGCAAGTTATGTACCAAAAAATCCATACTTTTATCTCCAGTCTTATGATTAGATTTTCTTTTGGTTGAGACTGTTGAAGCTACTGGTGTTTCATCCGCGTAAATTTGCTAGGGAAAGTATTTGGGAATGTTGTCAGACTTGGTTCTATTAAAGTGTGCTCCACAAATTTTGCTATAAGTAGATGGAGTCCATAAGCTGTACTTCTTCTTCGGACCTTGACGATAAATTCGAGCCACCCATAATTTACACATTTTCTTGTTTTTCGGGAATATATGAAAGCTAATGTTTCGGTTTTGCTTTGAATTATTAGTGCAACCAGGGACGCAACAAGAATATCCACCACGTAATTTCAACTTTCTTTCAGATCTTATATAAAGAAGATTAATATAATAAATACCAACATCTAGTCATCCTAATATATTTTTTGATAAACTTACTTTGACATGTTGGGATTTTTATTGGAAACTGAAGAAGACACAACTGAAATAACACTGAAAAGATATAATAAATATTACTAAATATTTTACAAGTAAAATACGAATAATATTTAATGTACTTACTCTGAAACATTGGAATTATCTTCCGATAAACTAGCCAAAGCTTGAGAGTTGTCCATTTCGTAAAATATATTTTGTTTAATTTTACCAATATGATGCTTTTACACACAGCTGTAAGCTACCAGCCATAGCCATCAGATAAGTACCAGCAAGGAGGATTAATCCTTAATCCTCCTTGGTACCAGCTGATGCAGGACGCGAAAAATATATTCGCCGACTCGCCGAGGCTTAAAAAACAATGTCAAATTTTCCCCCTTTTTTACTTAAAAAAAAGGTTCCGGTGTACCTCAAAACGATGATAGATTATGTTTCAAGCCTTTCTGAAGCCATTTCGCTAATATTTATAATTTATTAACTATATTTAATTAGGTTAAGAACCATTTTAAGACGCCTCGAAAATCGCGTAACGCTATGGGAAAAGATTTTTCTCACCACGACTGTACCTCTCACTCGGTGATTCCAAATTCCGCCACTGGAGGTCTCTATCACATGCAATAGCATCCATTAAATAGATTACGAGAAGTCGAGCTTTCCGAAAGTCCATTTTCAAATAGATTAAGATTATAGATGGTCATAGCACTGCCTTCTATAATACTAGGCCTAGAAATAAGAATAAAAATGGGGTGGCGGTAACGATTTTGAAATATCCGATAGAGGTCGCTTTTTTGGGTAGGGAAAGTGCGGGAAATTCTAACGTACGCGAAATATTTGAATATTAATAGCGAAAATACACTTTAATAATGTCAACATTCAATTTATAGGACAAATAATGGAATAGATTTAGTAAAAAACATTTAAAAATAAGCTTGGATCTTCTACAGGTTTTTTAATCCATTAAAAAAAATACATTTATTGTTTTGAAGCCACCAGTAACAGGAGACTGCTGATTGGCCGCAGCCGTTTAACCTTTTTTACCCCAGCCCAAAAAAACCCAAGAGAGCGACATCTAGCGCGAAAATCATGTCAGTTTGAAAATGTCACTTAAAAAATCGACGTAGCTACCATTTCTAGGCCTAGTATTATAGAAGGCAGTGCGCTAACCTTCAACTTTACGCTGCTAATTTTCCGTCGAGTGTGAAACCAGCGCATCGCCGCGAAAAATATCATCGGCCAAATCAAGAGTCAACGCTCACTTCATCGCGCCGTTTTTGAAACTTTAAATATAAAAACCAGCAAAAATGAAAAATTGCGTTTAAAAAGTGATGTTCAACTTACGTCGTTAGTTGACTTGGTCCCCATTTCTGCACATACTTTTGAGTGGCTTGATGGTAGCACGCTCGCCTCTCGCGTAGGAGACGGGGTGTCTACAGTTAAAATATTCATTTCTGCATTTTTTTTATAGAAAACCTTAACCAGCTTTAACAATTTATTATACCGGGTGTCCATTTGAAAGGCCCAGGCATTTTTCTCAAACACTATACCTTCTAGAAATGTGAAATTTTCAGAATGTACTCTTTCGGTGGAGACCGCTGTTATTTGTGAATTTCAGAAAAATCGTGAAATTTTTCACGGTTTTAGCATTTGTAGTTTCTGAACGCTAGGTGGTAGACGAAAAGTTTCAATGAGTAAGTTGTAGAGCATACTCGCAAACCTCTAATGCAATTGGTATGGTCAAAATCGTACATTTTGTCACTGAAATAATAGGTCATGAAAAATAACAAGTTGGTACTACCCAAATGTTTTTACGCCTCATGTTATTGTAATGATTGTCTGTGAAAAATGAACATGTTTTGGGCCAAATCATTGTTTTACCTTTACAAATTAAGTGTTAGAGCAAGTGCAATTTTATAAGGAATTACAGTAGGACCCCGCACACGTTTTCTAGGGACAAAAAGTTGGTGTTTTTATTAAACAAGAAAAAGTAGGTTTTATGGTCTATAAAATGTCTAATTTATGCCAACTGAATTTCCGAAGGCTTTTATTAGCACTTCTGATTCGTTTAAAATATGGATCCGTTTTAGTATTTAAAGTACCACCGCTTTGTTTGAAAATCATTATCTCTACGTAGTCCGGTAAAAAAGTATGAATCGTTAGACTCGTGAACAGCGGTCCAGGGGCGTGATTCTACTCTTATCGTTAGCTACTTAACGAAAATAATTATTCGTTAGCTAATATAATTTCAATGGAGCCAACGAAAATTTTCTTTCGTTAACTCCTAACGATAAGAGTAGAATCACGCCCCTGGACTGTTGAGTTATACTACGGTGATGGTCATCGAAACGCACGTTTAACAAGTCGGTTGTTTCAAATGTTATATCCTTCCTCAGTAAAGTTATTATATGGCCTTAGTTCAATTCAATTTATTTTATAGTTTCGACTTATTGTTTTTCCGTGAAGCGCGACATGTCTCAAACGCTCGTTATCTCGTTTTTGCGATCTCGTGTAAAGGAAAGATCGGAAAATATCATTCAAGAACATTCAGAAATGTTGCTCAAGTTGAGATCTGCAAAAAATGTGACGGCTATTAACTTATCTAGTGTTGTCGCCGGCGATCGTGGAATGGACACGAATGGAAATGAGGAAGAACTGGCAACAATGGTTAGTAACCCGACGTATTATTATGCAACTGTCGATGACTCATTTCATCCCATTGACACCTCTACTACTAAACCTGTTATGGACCTGGAGACTGCGCTCAATGTACTCCAATCTCAATTTCACGCCCTTTCGACTTCGCATGACACCCTCAATGTACATGTTAAACAGTTACAAATGGATGTGAAATCCAGAGATGTCACCAGCTCTACTCTGAATGACTCTGTGACAGCTCTCACGTCTTCGTTTACTCAGCAACGAGATGACGTCAACAAATACTTCGCTGAGGTAGAAATGTATGGTGTTGATCTTGAGGACCAGAAAGACCAGTTGTTTTCACTAAATGAAAACCTCAACAGTCAAGGCAGTGAATTACTCAACCTGAAAAGTACTGTTCAGTCTAATCATAGTTCCCTGCTTCAAAGTCTCAAAGATATAGATACCGGATGTGCTCGCCTCTCACAAGCAATGACTACCTCCCATGTTGGTATTAACAATAATTTTCAATATCTAGAAGAAACGATGGACGATATACGTACAGAAGTTAAAAATTCGGTTCTACCTGCTAACTTAGATGAGCACATACGAAATACCGTTGCCTCTATAGACCGTAACATTGACCAACAAATAGCAATGAAAGTTCAAGAATTGGTGGTCGGTATTTCACATGACCATGAGAATTCCAATCGGCTATTTAATGCCATGTTGTATAACTTCCCTGACAATGAAGATCCTGCTACTGATACACCAGCTATCCAACAACTATTACGCGATATCGGTATAGAGCCTGATCAAATCAGTTCTGTTAAAATTTATCGCCTGCGATCTCGACCATTTCAACCTTCGGCCGCCAACTACTGTCGTCCAGTAAAGCTCGAATTTCCATCATTGGATCTTAAACACCATTTTCTGGGTGGAGTCAAGTCTCTGAAACTTAGAGATAAAACTGTAAGTTTTTCCTGTTCAATTGATCGTTCGCCAACCCAACGACTAGCCATCGTATTGCTGTTGCAGAGTTGAAACAACGTCTTGTTAAGGGAGAAAGGGATCTTTGTATTCGCAGTGGAAAGGTGTTAACGCGATCACAACTAAGACCACCCAAACCTCCCAAACAACCTGAATCTGCCGGTTCAAAAAACTGATCGAGCCCCAGAAAGTATCACTTTCTGGTTCTTCTGCCAATTTAACTGTAATTCTTTGTCAACACCTTCCCCTCTTCTTCACAACACTATATTCAACCATTCAACGCCACGATTCTATCTAAATTCAAGCACAACCTTACAACACCAACTTTCTCGGCTTCCTTAGTACGAACAAAATTCAACGAACTCAATATTATCTATACCAATGCTTGCACGCTAACGTCGTACAAACTTTCTGAGCTGACGTCCATAATTAATACCAATAATACAAATATAGTGGCTATCACTGAAACAGGGCTAAAAGAGAGGGGTATGTTCTTCTGGTGATTGAGAATTTCATTCTCAATCACCAGAAGGACACAAAGCTGTAGCTCCCGCCGTTCACCCGCGCCTCTCCCCCTCAATCACCAGAAGGACACAAAGCTGTAGCTTAGCTCCCTCCGTTCACCCGCGCCTCTCCCCCATCTCAATCACCAGAATTTCTAATCACCAGTATTTCTAATCACCAGATTCTCCCGTTCCTCCTTTAATCACCAGAATTTCTAATCACCAGATTCTCGTTCACCCGCTCCTTTCCCCCAACCCCCATTCACTGGATACTTTATCTCTCTCGTTCACCAGCTGCTTTCCCCCCATCTCTAGGCAATAAAAACAACCATAATTGTTATCTCTCATACTATCGCTCCCAATCGCTAGAAATTGGCTTTTTCCCCATTCGCTATAAATCGCAGCAGTTTGCCAGAATTAGTTTTATCTCTCCGAAATAATTAATGTACCCAAAATTGGACCGCCAGTTTATTATTCTTTTTAGGGGAATCTCTATGGGAGTTTAACATTACAATAAAGCTAAAAGGTCCAGTTTGGGGTACATTTGGTCCGAAATGGGGTACATAGGGCCGAAAATGGTGACTTTGGTCGTTTTTGGGGTACATTTGGTCCATTTTGGTCCATTTTTGGGTACATCCCTGCTTTCCCCCTTCCCCATTCACTGGATACTTTATCTCTCGTTCACCAGCTCCTTTTCCCCATTGCTATCCCCATTCACTGGATACTTTATCTCTCTCTCTCTCTCTCGTTCACCCGCTCCTTTCCCCCATTGCGTTCCTCCCTTAATCACCAGAATTTCTAATCACTAGATTATCTCTCCCGTTCACCAGCTGCTTTCCCCCATCCCCATTCTCCAAAATTAGTTTTGCTCGCGCAGATATCTGGAGATTAGATTTTTACCCGTTTGCTTATCGCTTCCGAACTCCTTAATTTCTAATCTCTAGGTAATAAAAACAAGTTATTTACATTTAATTTTTATTTTAGAACTTTGTTTTACATGTTAGTAGGTACTATCAGATATTCCATTAGATGGTTATCTTGTACATTACACAATTAAAACAAATTAAAGTAGTTAAGTTTACAGGCATTTAAATAGGGTGAAACGATCTCCTGCAACTTAATTTAATTAAAAGTTCTAACTCACGTATTTGTAGTGTTTAGCAGCAGTATCGTCTGACATACAGTCACAAACGTCATCTTCTTCTTCAGGTACAGGTGATAAGCTTTTGTCAGAGACCGTAGTTGCTTTTGGCGTCGGGGGAATGTCCCATTCTAGCGAAAGGTACTTTTTTTCCGATGGTGAATTATCCCTAGCCGGACAGTTTGGAAAGCATCTGGCGTGTTCAAGTTCTGGTACGTCACCTGATTTCCATCCTTCTAAGATTCCATGGCATTTGTAACATCGTACTTCATCGCCCCGCTGAATATAGTAGAATCCAGCCTTCGCTAGTTGCTCCTTAGTGACGTGCGGATTTTTCCAGTGACGAAACGTTTAAAGTCGATACACTTCAATGTCCATAGCTGATCTAGACCAAATACGTTCTATAGTTTCAAATGATACATTCTCTAAGCCTACATTTACCCCTAAGTCTACTAAACCTAATTTTATCAATATGGTTAAATTTCTACGCTAAAATTCTCAATATAAACGCTTTTTTCAATATGCAAATTGTTTTAAATATGTCTAAAAATATAGTCTATTACAAAGAAAAAATAGTTACTTACTTTACGGGTAGAAATCCTTTGTCAAGCTGTAGAAAAGACTGAGCGATCCGTCAGCAGGTCTTTACTCGTCAATGTGCCGTAGAGAAATGACGCACGGAAGATTAATTTATTCCTATCTTGTTGAGAATAATTCATCACGTGATCTAAACTTCAAATAACCCTCAAATTCTATTGGCTGTCTCTCTCTGACAGTTTAAACTGCCTCTAATGATTGACGGCACATATTAACCCACTTGAGTATTTGGAAAAAACCCTTTGCTACTCGAAGGATAGTTTTGGAAATACCACGTTGACGATATCAAAATCGAGCTCTCACTTGAAAATGTTTACGGAAAACAATCCTCTTGGAAAATTGAGTTACGTAGAAGATTGCTAAAAAATGGCTTATTTAGCCCTTAAACTTGCTCGTAATTACGAAGAATGTAAAAATATAGAATGTTCGCTCCTATATTTATACCAAATCAGAAATCACTTGAAATAATAACTTCATTTGGTACTTAAAAACGGTGAGATGAAGGGAAATGTAGGAGGAGGGGTTTGGTAATTTAAAAATTTTTATAATCAAATGTACCATAGCAAAAGTATATAAATAATACAAGAAGTGTACTAATTAGAATTTTCGCTCGCCAGGTAATTTCGTTTGATTTCCGTTTCGCACGGACGCAGATAACATGGTAACGCGACTACAGCGAACCGATAAAGCTAATTAATAAAATATTGTCAACCATTTGAAATTAGAAATGTTAAAATAAAACTTTTACAGATAAATCTAATTTATAAAATATTGCCAATTGAGGGTTTGCAAGTTAGTTTGATTATAGGTTTTGAGTGTTAGAAAATATTCGGTAATCTATATAAATAAAATAGTTTTGTATTTATATTATATAGTTACATAAGTAATTATAATTTGTTTATATTTAGATAATCGGAAGTAATAATGAATCTATTGAATCCAATGTAAAGAAAATGCATCAAGATATTAACTTGGAAAATCCAAAAGATGATTCATCAGTAAGCAGTATTCAGTTAATTAAAAATCATAAACAAAAACCGACTGATTACGGTGCATCAAGATATAATATTTGTATATCTTCGAAAAAAGTCATTAAATATAAGTATTAAAATTAGAATTGCTTCATTAAATTATGCATTTGTACTGTACTGTACACAATACCTGCATT
Source organism: Leiobunum rupestre (assembly GCF_980474605.1). NCBI lineage: Eukaryota > Metazoa > Arthropoda > Arachnida > Opiliones > Sclerosomatidae > Leiobunum > Leiobunum rupestre. The sequence continues at coordinate 20,451,612 of NC_143387.1, forward strand.
TGAAATTGTATAACATTAAAACACAGTTTTAAAAAAAAATATATCAAGGTTTTCAATTCAGTTAAAAATAATTATATTAGATGTATTGTGTTTATATTTTTAACTTAATTGCATTGATGTTTTAAGGAGAAATTGATACACCTTCATCAATATCTATTACAAATTCGGTAATCTATATAAATAAAATAGTTTTGTATTTATATTATATAGTTACATAAGTAATTATAATTTATTTATATTTAGATAATCGGAAGTAATAATGAATCTATTGAATCCAATGTAAAGAAAATGCATCAAGATATTAACTTGGAAAATCCAAAAGATGATTCACCAGTAAGCAGTATTCAGTTAATTAAAAATCATAAACAAAAACCGACTGATTACGGTGCATCAAGATATAATATTTGTATATCTTCGAAAAAAGGTGAATCATTAAACATCAACAATGCGGTAATTTACTTATAATATATTTTATATGAAAATAATTAAAGGTTTTATAAATGATTAATTTATATTATAGATTATAGGTGGATCTAATAGCAAAATAGTATACGTCCAGGTAAAGTATTGTTTTATTTAGAAGTTTAAATATTAAGTTAATGGTTTATTTTAGAATAACTATATGTTAAATGATTTATTTTAGAATAGCGTTGATACATATGGTGGTAGGACAACATTAGAAAGTAGGTATATTGATTTAAAAAAACTATCGATTAATTAAACATTTTAATAATATTTTTACATAGCTTCGATAGTCTAATTTTTGGAAATACACAACATCCACCAGTTACTTCGCAATATGACGAACTGGCTGCTCTCTTTGTCCCTTTTATTTACAAACTAAATTCATATTTTCTTCAAACTTTCAATTCGTTATAATTTGAATTTAAATGAAAACATCATGGATTATAGGTGCGTAATCTACTATTAGACTGAACGGATTAAAAAAAAATACTTAAAGTTCCCCGGGCATCTTATAAAGGAGTTCCCGCCCCCATCTCCGTTGTACGTACTGTGGAAGAAGAGGGTCGAAGAGAAGCCGTCGACGGGAGGAGTGCTCAGCGTTCGATTTCATGGGATGCTGTCATTACCCTAAGCCTCCCGTGGATTCCGTCTCTCAAACGACTATTCTAAGCCTTTGGAAAACCTCTTTTTAGAAAAATTCTGTGGGAATTGCCCCTTTGAAATATATTCTCTAATGAATTATTGTTTGAACGATATAAAACATTTACAATTACTGTTGGGAGACATACTGTAATTTTCTAAACAATAAACAAAAATACGAACCATTTTCATGTTTTATTATTATTAGGAATATGGATGAAAAAAAAACACACATTAAATATTTATTTCAAATATCTGTAGAACCGAAGCCTCTCGAACCTCTTTCTGTATCTTCTTCAATTTGCTAATACAAACCAAAACAGGAAAATTGAAATAATAATAATAATAATAATAATTTTGGAGGGTGGAACATATCAATTTAACTCACAAGGCATTCCATAGGAACTGGCATCGAAATACATTCGCAGATAAGTTGAGCTATTCGATCGCCTCTGAAGATTTTAAATGCGTTTTTCCCGTGATTAATCAAGACAACCCCTATTGTACCAGTGTAATCTTTATCTATCACACCTGCTAAAACATCAATACCATGTTTTACGGAAAGACCCGAACGAGGGGCTAGAAATAAATAAATAAAAATAAAACATGGTATTCGTTAAATAAATATATATATATATGACCCCCTTTTATACGAGATGAGAAGTATGTGGGGCACTTAAAAAAAATTAGATACCACTAATGATTATTTCGCTGTATACTTAAGTTATTTCTAAAAAAATATTAAAATCAACTTAAGTACCCCTGTACTAGCTTCTTTGTTTTCGAATTTCAGATAGCAAAACAACACTTAAGTTGAATTCCTTTAATTAAAATTGATACTTTTTAATATGGTTAGAAGTATATAAATTAAACAAGAAGTGTATCCCCTTAGCTTAATTTGAGCCCTCCCAATGCATCCATAAAGTTTACGAAGCAGACGATGGTAAAAATAGAGGTCACCATTGAGAATAGAGGATTGAAAAAGTAGAGTGCTAAGCTCAGTAAACATGTATTTGGGTTTTGTCCTATATGAATTTTCACGTTTTCAGAGGGTTTAAACATTTTATACTAATTTTAAAAGTCGCGTTACTTCATTTTCTTCGCGATTTATATTTTTTTTATTGTCATGGTCTTTTATTTTGAATTGAATTTAACCCTGTATTTAGCGTTATTTCTAAGTAATATCTATAAAGAAGTTGAAGCCTTGGTTGTTAATGTGGAAGTTGAAACTAATTGATAGTCATCATGAAAATTGAGTCATATTTACACAAACTTCCAGAGAAAAATATATTTCACCAAACATATTGATTAAGTCTTCTATCTTATTTTCAGCTTTTAACCGAAAGTCTACAGAAAATGTTGATTGGTCTAGGTCTGTAACTCTTGTAGAGGTCAACAAAGCATATGCGTATCTAAGCGAAGCGAAGCGTATAAATAGTCTTTGCTCTCCCTCTAACCTCTTAAACGCACCGTGTAATGTAGCGAAACGCAGTTTTTCTAACACTCAAAACCTATAATCAAACTAACTTGCAAACCCTCAATTGGCAATATTTTATAAATTAGATTTATCTGTAAAAGTTTTATTTTAACATTTCTAATTTCAAATGGTTGACAATATTTTATTAATTAGCTTTATCGGTTCGCTGTAGTCGCGTTACCATGTTATCTGCGTCCGTGCGAAACGGAAATCAAACGAAATTACCTGGCGAGCGAAAATTCTAATTAGTACACTTCTTGTATTATTTATATACTTTTGCTATGGTACATTTGATTATAAAAATTTATAAATTACCAAACCCCTCCTCCTACCTCTCCCTTCATCTCACCGTTTTTAAGTACCAAATGAAGTTATTATTTCAAGTGATTTCTGATTTGGTATAAATATAGGAGCGAACATTCTATATTTTTACATTCTTCGTAATTACGAGCAAGTTTAAGGGCTAAATATTAGCTATGGAAAATAACGTGGATATGCGTTTAACTAAAGCTGTTCTTAGGTTTTCTTTTAAGCCGGATATGCCAACCGAAAAACAATTTTCGTTTAGAACGTTAGAAATAATGTTAAGAAAATATAAAAACTGGTATTTACGTGAATTGAACCTGCAAGAGGACGAAGGTTACATCGACGCCCATCTAGCTACCCATGTCGTCATTGAGAAGATTTTTCAAAGATAGGGCCCTCACTCGAGGGAATACATTAACGTAAGCTTGAAATTTGTTTTGATCTAATTATTATTATTATTCGATTCACTTTAAAGCGTTAGTAAGTTAGTGTATGTATGTATGTATGTACGATAGTAGATATATGAGACAGTGATAAATTGAACTAGTGAATAGAAGGTATGGATTATCGTTTAGCTTATTTTGATTTCTTTACTTTATAGATCGAGAGACGTATTGTAGGGGTCTCGGACGAGGAGGAGGAAAAAGTTAATGCAATGCTAGATGCTTTTTTACACGGCGATTTACCCAACGCTGAATAAAACGAAGCATCTTCAGCCTACATTGAAGATGTTGAAATTGTTTGGTGGGAAATCACAAAACCTTTAAAATAAAATAATTGATTTTCCGTATTTAATTTTTTTCTTAAAATCCTACTACTACGCCAAGAATGTATTTATTTATTTATTTATTTATTTATTTATACTCAGGGAGAATGAATATGTCGAGAATATTTTTAGCGTTTCTCCAATTCCACCCGTTGAGATCTTTTAATATCACTGCTTTGAGAACCATGGCGCCATCTAAACTTTGAAATAATCCTTAATTAAATATATTGATAAAAAGAACTCTAGTGATGACACTTCCCCCCTATTTTCAGTGACGTACCGATTCTCACGTGACTTTCATTTTCTGTGCGCGCGCACCCGATTAATAAGATAACTGAACTTTGAGCAATGGATTTTTTTTTCCACTGGTACTTAAGATATGCCGTCAGGGTAGTCATGGGAATCAATTCTTAGTTATCTCAATAAAGAGTCTTAGCATTGGGAATAGTCATTGAAGGTCACGCTGAAAAGTAAGTTATAATAATAATAATAATCAGCTAGGCTATTTTATTATATTTAAAATGAAATTTTTAGGCATTCTTTTATATATATATATATATATTGGAAATGTATTAGACAGAAATTAGGTCTAGTAGGGGTAAGATTAGCGTAGAAATTAAGTTACTATCACGTGACTCGTTCATTTTTCTGTGCACGCGCACGTTTAATAAGATAACTGAACTTTGAGCACTGGATTTTTTCCACCGGTACTTAAGATATGCCGTCAGTGTAGTCATAGGATTTTTCACTCTTAATAAATACTTTAAAATGTAAAAAATAAGACTCATTATTGAAAAAAACTTAACACTTAGCCATTTTTTAGCAATCTTCTACGTAACTCAATTTTCCAAGAGGATTGTTTTCCGTAAACATTTTCAAGTGAGAGCTCGATTTTGATATCGTCAACGTGGTATTTCCAAAACTATCCTTCGAGTAGCAAAGGGTTTTTTCCAAATACTCAAGTGGGTTAATATGTGCCGTCAATCATTAGAGGCAGTTTAAACTGTCAGAGAGAGACAGCCAATAGAATTTGAGGGTTATTTGAAGTTTAGATCACGTGATGAATTATTCTCAACAAGATAGGAATAAATTAATCTTCCGTGCGTCATTTCTCTACGGCACATTGACGAGTAAAGACCTGCTGACGGATCGCTCAGTCTTTTCTACAGCTTGACAAAGGATTTCTACCCGTAAAGTAAGTAACTATTTTTTCTTTGTAATAGACTATATTTTTAGACATATTTAAAACAATTTGCATATTGAAAAAAGCGTTTATATTGAGAATTTTAGCGTAGAAATTTAACCATATTGATAAAATTAGGTTTAGTAGGCTTAGGGGTAAATGTAGGCTTAGAGAATGTATCATTTGAAACTATAGAACGTATTTGGTCTAGATCAGCTATGGACATTGAAGTGTATCGACTTGAAACGTTTCGTCACTGGAAAAATCCGCACGTCACTAAGGAGCAACTAGCGAAGGCTGGATTCTACTATATTCAGCGGGGCGATGAAGTACGATGTTACAAATGCCATGGAATCTTAGAAGGATGGAAATCAGGTGACGTACCAGAACTTGAACACGCCAGATGCTTTCCAAACTGTCCGGCTAGGGATAATTCACCATCGGAAAAAAAGTACCTTTCGCTAGAATGGGACATTCCCCCGACGCCAAAAGCAACTACGGTCTCTGACAAAAGCTTCTCACCTGTACCTGAAGAAGAAGAAGATGACGTTTGTGACTGTATGTCAGACGATACTGCTGCTAAACACTACAAATACGTGAGTTAGAACTTTTAATTAAATTAAGTTGCAGGAGATCGTTTCACCCTATTTAAATGCCTGTAAACTTAACTACTTTAATTTGTTTTAATTGTGTAATGTACAAGATAACCATCTAATGGAATATCTGATAGTACCTACTAACATGTAAAACAAAGTTCTAAAATAAAAATTAAATGTAAATAACTTGTTTTTATTACCTAGAGATTAGAAATTAAGGTGTTCGGAAGCGATAAGCAAACGGGTAAAAATCTAATCTCCAGATATCTGCGCGAGCAAAACTAATTTTGGAGAATGGGGATGGGGGAAAGCAGCTGGTGAACGGGAGAGATAATCTAGTGATTAGAAATTCTGGTGATTAAGGGAGGAACGCAATGGGGGAAAGGAGCGGGTGAACGAGAGAGAGAGAGAGAGAGATAAAGTATCCAGTGAATGGGGATAGCAATGGAGAAAAGGAGCTGGTGAACGAGAGATAAAGTATCCAGTGAATGGGGATGGGGGAAAGCAGGGATGTACCCAAAAATGGACCAAAATGGACCAAATGTACCCCAAAAACGACCAAAGTCACCATTTTCGGCCCTATGTACCCCATTTCGGACCAAATGTACCCCAAACTGGACCTTTTAGCTTTATTGTAATGTTAAACTCCCATAGAGATTCCCCTAAAAAGAATAATAAACTGGCGGTCCAATTTTGGGTACATTAATTATTTCGGAGAGATAAAACTAATTCTGGCAAACTGCTGCGATTTATAGCGAATGGGGAAAAAGCCAATTTCTAGCGATTGGGAGCGATAGTATGAGAGATAACAATTATGGTTGTTTTTATTGCCTAGAGATGGGGGAAAGCAGCTGGTGAACGAGAGAGATAAAGTATCCAGTGAATGGGGGTTGGGAGAAAGGAGCGGGTGAACGAGAATCTGGTGATTAGAAATTCTGGTGATTAAAGGAGGAACGGGAGAATCTGGTGATTAGAAATTCTGGTGATTAAGGGAGGAACGGGAGAATCTGGTGATTAGAAATTCTGGTGATTAGAAATTCTGGTGATTAGAAATTCTGGTGATTAGAAATTCTGGTGATTGAGATGGGGGAGAGGCGCGGGTGAACGGAGGGAGCCAAGCTACAGCTTTGTGTCCTTCTGGTGATTGAGGGGGAGAGGCGCGGGTGAACGGCGGGAGGAACGGGTGAACGGAGGGAGCTACAGCTTTGTGTCCTTCTGGTGATTGAGAATGAAATTCTCAATCACCAGAAGGTCATACCCCTCTCTGCTAAAACCTGAAATTCTTAACGGTGAACTGAGGCTTCCCAACTTTAATATTTTTCAGCAGGACCGTTGTGGATCTAAGAAGGGTGGCGGTGTGGCACTGCTTTTTCCAACTACTTTTAACGCAAGCCAAATATCGCTGATACCCAAGGACGTTTCAGACCGTTTTTCCGAATTAAATGGACTTGACTATCTAGCTGTTAAGTGTGTTCTGTCTTCCGTGGTTATTCTGTTCTGCCTGGCGTATCGCTCACCTTCCTACAAAAATCATTGTGAAGTCTTGAGTGTAATTGACTGTCTTGTCCAATATTGTGAAAGTGAGCGGATGGAACCATTGCTAATGGGTGATTTTAACGATCCTCATATTCTCTGGAAATCAATACTACCATTTCCTGAAGCGGATCAGGCTACCAAATGTTTTCTTGAAACGATTTTAAACCATAACTTTTTCCAACATGTCTCCGATTTTACTCGCTTTGGTTACCTTTTCCAGTGCCCTAGCATACTGGACTTAATCTTCTCGCTTGAGGATCGCATGGTCTACGACCTAATACACTATCCACCTTTTGGTAGTAGTGACCATAACGTTCTCACTTTTAAACTGTCATGTCCTAATCAACATTCGGAAACAGCTCCAACACGACTATGTAGAGACTTTTTCCATGGAGACTACGACAGATTTAGCACTTATCTTTCACAATTCACATGGTCAACTGAATTGAATGATCTTAACGTCAATACCTGCTGGACCGCCTTTTTAAATATACTAACTTGTGGAATAGATCTTTACGTTCCTTTTCGTCGCCCATATAAACCTTATCCAGTATACATTTTTCAAGCCGCTTCTCTAAATCCCGTCAGTTCAAAACTGTGGCTTGGCGGAAATATGTGCGATCTAAAACAAGACACTATTCTGACTCTCAGGTTGAAAAGGCGTACTCCAATTATAAAAATGCTAGAAATGCTACAGCGAACGCCTCTCGTAATTTTAAAAGGAAATTTGAAAACCACCTCACCGAGCAAATTAGAATTCACCCTATACAAGCCGCTGGACCAGATGGATTGCATCCGTACCTTCTGAAAAATTCGCTCCATCAATTGCACTTCCGTTATCAATGATCATTAACCTAAGTTTTACGTCTGGTGAGGTACCCAGCGACTGGAAACATGCTATCATTACCCCTATTCATAAAACTGTTCTTCGTAACACTCCTTCCAATTATAGACCTATAGCTAATACCTGTCAAGTTTCTAGAGTTTGTGAGAGGCTGGCTGATGACTCACTGAGAACGTTTCTAACCGACACTGACTTCCTACATCCATCTCAGCATGGATTTCGGCCTAAACATTCTTGTACCACCAACCTTCTTCAAGCAACCAATGATTGGACTTCATGGCTGGATGACGGCAAACCCGTGGACGTCATCTACCTTGATCTTAGTAAGGCTTTCGATACTATCCCTCACCCCGGGACTCATCGACGCCTTACACGAGGCTATTGTGACGGGCACTGCGCTTGCCTGGCTTACCGATTTCATATCGAATCGCAAACATTCAGTTGTACTTCAAGGCCATATATTAGCCCCGCTCAGTCCTACTGCTGGTGTTCCTCAAGGTTGTGTGCTTGGGCCAATCCTATTTTCAATTTTCATAAACTCTATGCCACAGACCGTTCAGCACAGTCGCATCTACCTGTTTGCTGATGACTCTAAACTTGCCAACCCAGTCTTCTACATTTTGTATTATCCTTATATATTATATCATTTGTCAAACTCCTGCAAGGCTGCCTATAAGCTCTAAAGCTTAGTGGTTTGTAATATGTTAAATAAATAAATATTCAGTCAACCAAATCACCACACTATTCTCCAAGCTGTTCGAATGAGACGGCAATGTGAACCCCATATTCCGCGGACCTGGACGTCATAGCACTAATATGAAAGACACAGTCATCGCCTACTTTGTCGCTTACCCTCGAGCAAGTATAAGAATGGCATGCTCTGATTTGGACTTGTCAAAATATTATGTCTGGAGTGTCCTTAACCACCATTAATTTCACCCATTTCGTGCCACGCTCCACCAAGCACTTCACGATGGTGATCAGCGCCTTAGGTTGGATTTCGGTAACTGGTTCAGTACCATGGCGGATGCTAATGAAGATTTCCTCCGTTTGATCCTGGCGTCCGACCAGTGTTCCTTTGGAAGGGACTGCCCATTTAACTGCCAGAATAACCATATGTGGAGCGATGTAAATCCACACTGGGGATTTCCACATCACAATCAAGTACAATGCCGTTTAAACGTCTGGGCAGGTCTACTAGGAGATCGCGTCATTGGGCCATTTTTTCTTCCGAATCGGCTTAATGGGGTGAGCTACTTGGCGTTTCTACGAAATGAAGTAGCAGAAGCATTGGAAGATGTCCCTTTAGTCGATCTGCCACACCTTTGGTTCTTGCATGAAGGTGCACCTCCTCACCAGGAACGACATGTGGTGCAATACCTGAGCGTTGGATTGGGAAGAATGGTCCAGTGCGATGGCCTCCTAGGTCCCCAGATTTGACACCGCTGGACTTTTATCTGTAGGGATTCGTCAAAGAGGAAGTATACAAGACGCCAGTCACTAGCGAAGACGACTTGCGCCAGAAAACCATGGCAGCGTTCCAACTCGTTACTCCAGATATGGTCCGTGGTTCGTTCCAGAATATGCTTCATCGCGGACGGTGGCATTATTGAATCGTATTTGTTAAAAACTTTCTGCAATTCCTTATTATAATAATTGCACTTGTTCTAACACTTAATTTGTAAAAGTAAAACAATGTTTTGGCCCAAAACATGTTCATTTTTCACAGACAATCATTACAATAACATGAGGCGTAAAAACATTTGGGTAGTACCAACTTGTTATTTTTCATGAAATATTATTTCAGTGACAAAATGTACGATTTTGACCATACCAACTCCATTAAAGGTTTTAGAGTATGCTCTACAACTTACTCATAGAAACTTTTCATCTACCACCTAGCGTTCAAAAACTACAAATTCTAAAACCGTGAAAAATTTTACGATTTTTCTGAAATTCACCAATAACTACGATCTCCACCGAGAGAGTACATACTGAAAATTTCACATTTCTAGAAGGCATAGTGTTTGAGAAAAATGACGGGGCCGATCAAATGAAGACACCCTGTATAACCTTTTTAAAATTCGGTGCCTAGTTATGCCACCATACACATTTTAAAATACAAATAATAAAGTTTTCCAAAAAGTGACTATAATATGAAAATGTTCTTGATAATATCGCAAGTGACAAAAAGACGTATACCGTGAACATTTGGTGGAAACTCTGCCATTTGGTTGCTAAGACGTTTAACGTAACCCTTAGCGCTCGGTCCGTCCCAAAAGTCAATAAATAGAAGTTGGTGAGTAGAAACCCCGTACATACACAACACGCACAATACAAACATGAATTTTAATTCAGGCGTTTTAAAAACCATAAACCCTTTTCCAAAATTACACTTTGCCCCGGTACTGCGAACGCGTTCGCAGTGAACAACACACCCACACACCCACACACCCCCACACAAACAGACACGGTGATTGTAAAACCTCTCCGAGGGAACATACTATGATCCCTCGGAGAGGTAAAAATATAGTTTAAATCAACTTGAGAGCGACCAAAATTGCCAAGTCCTGTTTTACTCGGAAATGTTATTTAATTTGATTTGTATTTAATTGATAAAAAAATGTGAGTATCGTTTTTACCTCTCCGAGGGGACAAAGTCCCCTAGGAGGGGTTATACAACGACCGTGTCTGTCTGTGGGTCTGTGGGTGGGTCTGTGGGTGGGTCTGTCTGTCTGTCAGGACTGCGAACGCGTTCGCATTTTCGGTGCAAAGTGTAATCACTGCGTACGCAGTTTCTCAAAGGGTTGGCAAAACCACCGTGTGACGGTGAGCGTTAACGGATGCATTTGCGGTTTGGTTTGGATGGTGTTTTTTCGCTCACCGTCGTGACGGTTTGGTGTATTACGTTTTTGTAATGTTTATGCGTAGGTTGTGAGTGTTGAATTTGTTGTGTTTGTGTTCTGATGGTTGTGCATGTTGAGTCTGTTGTGTTTATATGGGCGTTTTCTCTCCAACTTCTTCTTAATGACTTTGGGACGGACCGAGTGCTGAGTGTAATGCTACCTCTCAACGTCCAATGGCAGGGTTTCCACCAGTTGTACACGGTATTCGTCTTAGTATCAATTTGCGATCGCATCGGGCGGGATTTGAACCCGAGACCTCCTGATTGACAGGCGGACGTTCTACCACAGAACCACCGACACTTGTTACGCCTTATTGAAAATTAGACCTTCAGCTTTATCGGAAGCGTATTTAATAGAGTAGGAAATTTTGGTTTAATTGAAATAGAATTGAAATTGAAATTATTGCATCGAAGAAATTCTAATTTAGCGTTTCTCTATTGATTAAAAACAAATGCGCCACCCAGGTTTCGAACCCAGACCATTCGGCTTGGCAGTCGAGCGCTCTACCACAGAACCACCGATAGCTGCTTAGATTCACTGAAATTAAGACAGGCATCGTAAGCATAATAGGTAATAAAGTCTTTTTTTATTAATGAATTTATGAAGGCCTAATCTGGTATTTTTTAAAGGTTAAATCTTGTTTTAGCGCAGTCAGCCGAGATTAGAGGGTTAAAGGGTAGACCCTGTGGGTGGTCCACTTTCTTAACGACCTATATATAGTTCTGTTAATTCAAAGGAGATAATTTAACGTTAATTGCTCTAAGAGCTGGCGGTTAGTCAAGTGACTCTCTGTGCTTTGTTGATGGTAAGGTTTTTGCTTCTTGTAAATACATTTGGTGTGGATATTTGGATATCTACGATTTCTAACGCAGTCAATGATTTCTTGGGTGTGCGAGTCATTATATGATATTGGAAATTGGACGGCATTGGTCTTTTTCATGTGGTATGCGTCACAACGTCAACAGGGAGTGAACGAGTCGTCCACTACCAGATATCTACGGTATCTTCATCAAGGGCGAGTGTTGAAATAAAATGAGCGTTAAAGATGCGGCAAGTATTTCGTAAGCGAGTAATTCCAAAAAGCCTCTGTAGATATTTCTTTCATTAAAATTTGCTTCGTATTATATTTAACTGATAAACTTGTTCTGTAAAAGGGTTTAATTCAATTGTGCATTGTTATAGTACGTCTAACTTACTGTTGTAACTACTTAACTTATGATATTCTGAATAAATTAAAATTGGTCGTTTCGTCTCAATTATTTTAATTATAATTAAAATTTTATACCGGGCGGGATAGAAATGGGTTAATATTTTTAACAAATAACTCTAAATTGCGGAGATATATCTTTAAGGGTTATCTCGAGTAATTAATACCACTAGGGACAATTCTTCCGAGGAGAGGTATATTTTGGCTTGCCAACTTGTTTATTTTAAAATAAGAAATTGATAGAAATAGGATCCGTACGCTTTTCGTAATCCCTGAGCATTCAATCACACTGTTTTACGTTTTAATGGACTTCACCCTAAATATTAATGGGTGAAATAAATTCACGATAAAATGTGTTTAAAATCATTGGGAAGATTATATTGCTTACAAATTTAACGCGGAAGGAGTTGTTCAGAGTTTTCACACGCTGCCACTAACTGGGATCGATCACTTTTTTGGAATTTCAGTGGATAATTTTTCCCAACGGATTCAACGTACAATATAAAGTTGAATTAGAAATGTCCTATACTCTTTGAAGCAGTGCCGTCTTTCCCATTGGGCCCGTTGGGCCCTGGCCCAGGGCCCCGAGTTCAAGAGGGGGCCCCCTCAGGCCTAATACAAAACCATTCAATATTAAAAATTTATCTTTGAAATAATGACTAAACGAAGGTATATCTTCGCCCTATTTTTATATTTCACTCAGACGTTTTATTACGAGGGGCGGACAACGTCGCCGCATTTTTAATATATGCTGATTTCTACCCTCGATAAAGTGCCATAGTGGTTTGAATGGGCGCTTCAATAAAACATCTTCAAGGAAATTGCCAAGAAGTAATATATCCGAGAGCCAGGATCTGAAAGTTACTGTTTATTTGGTGCTTGTTGAAATAATGAAAACTAATATGTATATAAAAAGCATACCATACAGGTGAAAAGTTTCCATTATTTCAACAAGCACTATATAAACAATATCTTTCGGGTCCTGGCTCTCGGAAACATTACTTCTTTGCGATTTCCTTGAAGATGTTTTATTGGAGGGCCTATTAGCCGTTCAACTGAAACGTTTCTCTAAGTAATTTTAATAATAATAATAATCAGCTAGCCTAATACCCAAGGCACCACCTTAGGCCTAAGTCATCATGCGACTTTTGAAGCCCTTAATTCAGGTGGCCGGGTTACAATGCGTAGGAGGGTGGTGGCAAGCCCTGCATGCCACGAGATCGAGTTAACAGCTCCCTACACTAACTATTACCGTTAACCTAGACAGGTTTTTATGGAAGGGGAAACCGAAGAACTCGGGGGAAAACCCCTTAATAGCATTATGGAACCGATTTGTGTGGTCGTGGGATTTCAAGAGTTAGTTTTTATAATCTTCCAAAAGAATGTAAAAACTTAAGTCTTCACCCTATTTTTGTATTTCACTCAGACGTTTTATGACGACGGGCGGACAACGTCGTCGTATTTTTAGTCTATGCTGATTTCTACCCTCGATAATTTGTTTTCCATCACTAACAGTTTTTCGGACACAGCCTATTTTTATATATTAGTAGGCCTAAATGATTCGAATTAGCTGTTCAACTAAAACGTTTCTCTAAGTCAGAGATGGGCAAAAATTGCGAGCGCTCATATTTGAAAATCCTTTGCAGTGAGTGAGCACTGTAGATTAGAAGTCAGCTAATCTTGTTCAGAGTTAGGGCAAAACTGAGCCAGCTCAGTAGGAGCGCCGAGATATTATCTCAGTCGTTGATCGCTCACGGCACTTTGAGCGAGATCGGCCGATCGACGCGCTAGCATGCTCACTTCTGAGCGCCGCGTCGTCTAGCGGCCAAATAGTTCGCTCAATAAAAAGCGCTGCCGTAAAGTCGAGAGAGATCTACCCGAGCGATTGAATTCATTTTTTAAACCTGACGGATCTCAATCACGATGAGAGACCGGATGGTTTTTTCGACCACAGCCGCTCACTCGGTGATCCAAATGATTAATTTTTTATCATCATAACTTATTTTTTAATTGTCATAATCAGTGACGGGATGAATATTTTTCTTTAATTTCTCATCGATTTGTGCGTTCTAAAAATTAAATAAAAAGCGGAACAGAAGGTGCCCAAAACTAACCGCAAAAATTAAAAACTATTATAAAGGAATACGAAAAACAATTAGATAAAATAAATAATTAGACTTCGATATCTATATGGCACTATTTTATAAAAGATATTGACCCGGCCACCTGAATTAATGGCTTCAAAAGTCGCTTGATGACTTAGGCCAAAGGTGGTGCCCTGGGTATTAGCCTAGTCTAGCTGATAACCGACTAACCCCTTCTAGATTGAATGTTACCGTTTTAAGTAACAGGTTCATCAAAATCTGGGGTGCAAACATTTTTCTCTCGATATTAATTAATCCTGGTTTCATACTGGAAAATTATTTGGGTTTTTAGTCATTCCGCCGGATACGTCACATTATTGTTAGAATGGTTTTTATTGTTTACGGATCTAATCAGTGGCGTACATAAGGGGTCGGATTGTTGGGGAGTAGTGTATCAAAACTGACGTGAGTGCACACCACCGAAGGTCCTTATCATATTGCCCTACGCCTGAGTCCACAGACCGGACAGGTGACAAATCCAGCATTGGTAGTAGCATGCATGTATTCATTTCAACCTTGAATATCGAACTGCATTAAGAAGTCTGGCCTCAGTCGCTAGGATGGGAGGGGCTTAGTTATTAGGACGGTGGTCACGGGCCACCGCTCAAAAATTGTAAGAATATTAATTTGAATTTAGTGTATTTATGATGATCAAGTAATTTGGATAGAGTACAGTTATTTTTCTAAGAATCACGAGTCATTTTCTTCGCCAGTTAAATCGCGTAATTCCGGAAACGTTTTGTGGATCAACTCAACGACAAACGCCTGTCTTCTGATTGGCTCAAGTGATTGCGTAAAACGCAGAAAGGCACCGCCCATCCCAGCCCCAGATGGCAGAAAGGATAATGATGTAGTTCGATATTCATGGTTGAAATGAATACATTCATGGTAGTAGTACCCTACTACTGATGGTCGCAACTGTGACGCAAGAAACTCAACCCAGAAGAAGGTGCAGCAATGGGTGGACCTATTCCCACTTCCCTCTTTAAAAACAGCGCTGACTAAAATAACACCGTTCAGTAACTTCCTACGTCACTATGACGATGAGCGGTCATCAAGCAAACATCAAGTAAAAACCGATTTTTCCCAGATTCGTGTTACTGAACGTACCCCTGGATGTAACCACTTAAAAAGAACTTTATAAAATTTTTATGAATTTGATTTTCCAAAATAAAATAGATCTGTAAATGGATAAGGGAAGTAAAGAGGTGCAAGTCGAAAGCAGCGGGGAGTCTAGCCGCATCCACTCTTTGGGTGTCCGTAATGGAGGATGGGGCTGAAAGTGGGAAAACAAAATATGGACGCCCCCAGGAAAATACCGCCGAGACCAGCCGGAAAAATAGATAAGAGAAGCAAAGAGGTGAAAGTCCAAAGTCGAGTAAATAAATAGTAATTGATTACTATTTGGAATTAGGCGCGTTTAATTGGAAATCAGGCCCTGAACATTGAGTTAAAATTTCAAATCTCTATAGAGCTAACCATTCTCAAGTTTTTAGGAACATGACAACGGATTGCCATGGCGGTGCAGAGAGGCAATGCGGCCTCAGTATTAAACGCTTTCCCTCCGGACGCTTCACTCGGTGATTGTTTGTACCCCCTAACGCACCTTGCACCTATCCAATGCATTCCAATTCAGTGGTCCACTTTTCTCGTGGTTTTTGCATATCTCGACACAGGTGGTCTCCAGACATTGAGGGCTTGAGGCGGCCCTTCGACCATTTCGACATTAGAACTGAGGAGGGCCTAATCTTTCGCGTACTACCTAAGGTACTTGTCGCAATAGGGTAGAAATATTGAGCAATTAATTTGTTCTTCTGAAATGTATTTTACACTTTTTTCCAAGACGAGTGAAACTACATTGTTAAGTTATAAATGTAAACGAGAGTTAAACGATTGAAAACTCAAAAATAAATTTAATTATACATCCTACATTAGCAAACAATATACTAGGTTAGTATTGTTATTGCACAATTCGTATATTTATATTCCCATTTTTACCTCTCCGAGGGGACAAAGTCCCCTAGGAGGGGTTATACAACGACCGTGTCTGTCTGTGGGTCGGTCTGTGGGTGTGTCTGTCTGTCAGGACTGCGAACGCGTTCGCATTTTCGGTGCAAAGTGTAATCACTGCGTACGCAGTTTCTCAAAGGGTTGGCAAAACCACCGTGTGACGGTGAGCGTTAACGGATGCATTTGCGGTTTGGTTTGGATGGTGTTTTTTCGCTCACCGTCGTGACGGTTCGGTGTATTACGTTTTTGTAATGTTTATGCGTAGGTTGTGAGTGTTGAATTTGTTGTGTTTGTGTTCTGATGGATGTGCATGTTGAGTCTGTTGTGTTTATATGGGCGTTTACTCTCCAACTTCTTCTTAATGACTTTGGGACGGACCGAGTGCTGAGTGTAATGCTACCTCTCAACGTCCAATGGCAGGGTTTCCACCAGTTGTACACGGTATTCGTCTTAGTATCAATTTGCGATCGCATCGGGCGGGATTTGAACCCGAGACCTCCTGATTGACAGGCGGACGTTCTACCACAGAACCACCGACACTTGTTACGCCTTATTGAAAATTAGACCTTCAGCTTTATCGGAAGCGTATTTAATAGAGTACGAAATTTTGGTTTAATTGAAAATTGAAATTATTGCATCGAAGAAATTCTAATTTAGCGTTTCTCTATTGATTAAAAACAAATGCGCCACCCAGGTTTCGAACCCAGACCATTCGGCTTGGCAGTCGAGCGCTCTACCACAGAACCACCGATAGCTGCTTAGATTCACTGAAATTAAGACAGGCATCGTAAGCATAATAGGTAATAAAGTCTTTTTTTATTAATGAATTTATGAAGGCCTAATCTGGTATTTTTTAAAGGTTAAATCTTGTTTTAGCGCAGTCAGCCGAGATTAGAGGGTTAAAGGGTAGACCCTGTGGGTGGTCCACTTTCTTAACGACCTATATATAGTTCTGTTAATTCAAAGGAGATAATTTAACGTTAATTGCTTTAAAAGCTGGCGGTTAGTCAAGTGGCTCTCTGTGCTTTGTTGATGGTAAGGTTTTTGCTTCTTGTAAATACATTTGGTGTGGATATTTGGATATCTACGATTTCTAACGCAGTCAATGATTTCTTGGGTGTGCGAGTCATTATATGATATTGGAAATTGGACGGCATTGGTCTTTTTCATGTGGTATGCGTCACAACGTCAACAGGAAGTGAACGAGTCGTCCACTACCAGATATCTACGGTATCTTCATCAAGGGCGAGTGTTGAAATAAAATGAGCGTTAAAGATGCGGCAAGTATTTCGTAAGCGAGTAATTCCAAAAAGCCTCTGTAGATATTTCATTAAAATTTGCTTCGTATTATATTTAACTGATAAACTTGTTCTGTAAAAGGGTTTAATTCAATTGTGCATTGTTATAGTACGTCTAACTTACTGTTGTAACTACTTAACTTATGATATTCTGAATAAATTAAAATTGGTCGTTTCGTCTCAATTATTTTAATTATAATTAAAATTTTACACCGGGCGGGATAGAAATGGGTTAATATTTTTAACAAATAACTCTAAATTGCGGAGATATATCTTTAAGAGTTATCTCGAGAAATTAATACCACTAGGGACAATTCTTCCGAGGAGAGGTATATTTTGGCTTGCCAACTTGTTAACTATACATACTTAGTCAACAATATTATAGATTTATGTTTTCACTAAATACCAAAATGAAGGTGAAAGGGAGAACTCGTTCGAAAGAATAGCCGACCGAACAACCTCCGCTGAAAATCAGAGACTGGCCATTCACTCTACGACGTTAAGTAGTAACGATATTATTGAAATTGAAAACTGGGTTGGTTTACACTAAGGCAAAACCGCCGTCACGGCGGGCGCTAACTTTTGAAATCCTCGTTAGGCCTAATAGAAAATTTTTGCGTTCACGCCCGCCGTCACGACGGTTTTGCGCTAGTGAAAACCAACCCAACCAGGTTTCAATTTCAATAATATCGTTACTACTTAACGTCGTAGAGTGAATGACCAGTTTCCATCGCCTTTATCCGGAACTGGCGCTAAGACTTAGGCTCTGCTATGGTATTGAGAACTTGAGAATAATAATGTATTCCTGCTCCATTATAATAGATTTTACACTCCAATAGCACCGTCCAAAACAGTGTAAATGTAATGGTTTGAATGATAGCAAGCTTAAGGTTAGACGACGGAACACACGATGTTTTCGATTATGGTCAAAATTCGTGTTTGATAGTGCCATACAAAAATTAGATAATAAAACAGCAGCCTACAGTATAAGCACTGCTAAAAATCTACTTATCAACGGTTAATAAACAGCGTTTTTAGCATTCCGAAAAGTGAATTCACTACTAAAAATACCTCAGCTAACCGTAGGGTTTTATATCCCCCTTTTCCCCAAAAAAAAATGAGAGGTGTTTGTACTCCGACTAACCAGTGGGTGGTCATCCGCCACATCCTCAGCTCAGGGGCGGATTAACCCTTTCGGCGCCTTTAGGCACAGAATAATTTTCCGCCCCTGGGCATTGTCTAACGGGTTGGTCAGCTAAGTCGGGACAAGCCAAGTACTTCGACCGTGCGGCTTTATCAAAGTTTTGGCGCCCCTAGAAAAATGGCGCCCTAGGCACGTGCCTACTCTGCCTAATGGTTAATACGCCCCTGCCTCAGCTCGACGGTGACCGTTGACGCCATCTTCATTGTTCACTATTTTTTAGGGTCATCTCTTCATATAGGCTAATATATAAAACGCTGAAACCAGACATTTCAACTTTGTGGGCAGCCTGCTGGACTTAACGTATTAGAATTGGTAAAACATATTGAAGGCTTTAAATAATTGTAAACGCCTCAAAATAAGTTATTATATTATAATCGTTATTTCCAGCAGCGTCCGTTAGGGGATGTGGGAGGCTCCCCCCAAAGTTTTGGATAGTCGGTAAACTGAGGGAAAACCGCTACTCTCCTCCCAATCCGACCACTGATTACATTCGTAGACGATAAAACCAGTGGTGGCTTAAGAAGACTGGGTCCCCGGGGCGGCAATGTTTTGTGACGCCCCCCAGGACCGTGCAGAAGTTTTCACTGGTCCATCGTGTTGCACCCCCCCCCCCCCCCTCGAGCCCAAAAACATTCTTCAAGTGTAATCGTTCTGATTTGCACCCCCCCCCCTCGAGCTTATCCGATGGCACCCCTGGCTACCCTGCTACCCAGGGCGGACCACCCCCCTCGCCCCCCCTTACACCGCCACTGAATAAAACACTAGTCTAACAAAAATTTGGTTTCTTAAAGGGTCATATGACGTAAACTAGCATTTACGAATAGCGAGAGAAAAATGTTTGCAGCAATCGAGTCCCCGAGATTTTGATGAGCCTGTTACCTACAGTGGTAAAATTCAATCTGGAAGGGGTTTCGTCGTTCAATATCTCGACGGATTATTTTCATAATAATAGAGAGCAATACAGATACGAAACTTTGCGTTTTATTTTATCCAATTGTTTTTCGTATTCCTTTATAATATTTTTTAATTTTTGCGGTTAGTTTTGGGCACCCTCTGTTCCGCTTTTTATTTAATTTTTAGAACGCACAAATCGATGAGAAATTTAAGAAAAATATTAATCCCGTCACTGATTATAACGATTAAAAAATAAGTTATGATGATAAAAAATTAATCATTTGGACACGTAGACCTCCCGCCGAGTGAGCGGTTGTGGTCGAAAAAACCATCCGGTCTCTCATCGTGATTGAGATCCGTCAGGTTTAAAAAATGAATTCAATCGCTCGGGTAGATCTCTCTCGACTTTACGGCAGCGCTTTTTATTGAACGAACTATTTAGCCGCTAGACGACGCGGCGCTCAGAAGTGAGCATGCTAGCGCGTCGATCGGCCGATCTCGCTCAAAGCTCCGTGAACGATCTGTGATTGAGATAACTTTTTGGCGCTCGGCCTGAGCTGGCTCAGTTGAAGAAAGATAAAATAGCGTCACCTGTATTGAGGACTCGCTCCCTTGATCACTCAAATTAAAAACGTCTGAGCGTTCATTTCGGAATTCACTCACAATTTTTGCCCACCTCTGCTGTCTGCCGCCTGCGTTTAATTAAACTGTATTTCATATAATGGGGTCTAGGGCTAGCTATAGGTAAGCTCGATGTTGGAAAATTTGCTGTAAATTATTAGCCGATAGCCGGTGGGAAAATTCGGAGTACAGAAAATTTTCTGTAACGAAAATTCGGCACCAAGTTAGAAGAGATATTGGGAATATCTTAAACACATTTGCCCCTTCTCTGGAGCTTAGGCTGATTAATTTGAAAACTTCTGTTACATCTTTAAAGAAGTAAAATCAGATAAAGTGACCGAGATAAATATTACTAAACATATTTTTATTGTAAAAATTATAGATAAGTTGTTTTAGAAGATGTTGTTTTATTTTATAGAGTATATAATATATGAATATATTTTATTCGTAGCTTAGGCTATGGCCCCCATTTTGTGCGGGATTTTTTCTCTATGGGAAAAAGCATAGGTGACGTTGTGCCACGTGATACTGAAATCACTGTATACACCGAACGTTCCTAGAGGCGAATATTTTAGGAAAGTTCTAGATTTAGGGGGTGCAGTTTAGAAGGTGAATTTTGCGACCCCCCACCACTTTTTACTATTCAACGGGGAGGGCTGGTGCTATTCCTAAAAATTAAGGGGGTACATTAACCCCCCATTTTTACGCCACTCGAGGGGGCCCCAAAAATTAAAAGTGCCATGGGCCCAACAGTATGTAAAGACGGCCCTGCTTTGAAGAACCTTTTCGTATAACTCAGTACGTTTTGGTAACAAGTGATCATTGTTTCGCTCATTAATGAGAGCTATTAATAAAAAAAGGTCGTGACTTGTATAGGCACTTCCGAGAAAAGACATTATTCCAAAGAAATGATAAATATTTATTCAAGTCGAATCGCTAGCTCTGTTACAAAACCAGGTACCTCGAAAGTTAATTTGCTTTTGTTAGTTTTTCTGACTAAAAATCAAATAAATCTATTGGTTGAGTAGTATATTTCCAACGCAGTCTTATATTGCAATTGAATTTAAAGGCGAAACAAATATCACCTTATTTTCGTTTTCAAATAGACCGACGCGACGCCTTAATTAAGATTAAATACACCTTTGTTTATCAATCAAATACGTTTATTTACCCTCCAAAATATGCGTTTGATTTTCCATTTAAAGCTCTATAAAATCAGCGCCATTATATTTTAATACGAATACCGTACCCGCATAGCTACCCGGCGGAGGGCGCAAATACAAACTTGCATAGCTTAATGTAATTCGAGGTATATTTCAGACGCTATTTAATGTTCGTTAAATATTCAGAAGAGGGCGCTGCTTTAGCTTTACTAACGTGACTTACATGTCCTAATTATCTACGAACATGTCACCTATTTTCTCGTTGGAAACATTGATAAGAAAACTACGCTCACGTCGTTGGAAAATACCCCATATTAACTCATTTTAATATGAAACGACCAAATATTACACGAAAACGATATTTATTTTCGTGGTACAAATAGCGGAACGGTTCCGGCTATTCTGAACCGCAAATAACTTGAAATTTGGAGAGTAGAATGTGGAAATGTCAGGAATACGTGGATTGTTTAAGTTTTTTTGCTATATCACTAGGAACCATTCAGTGTAAAATATTAGCGCCTCCAACTTCCAATCTTAAACTAGGATTAAGATTCATTGCACTGTACTAAGCAAACAGTACATTATAAATATGCGAGTACAAAATTACAAAGGAAACGCGGCTTATTAGTTGGATCTCAGTCTGAGCGAACACTTCCTTACCCCAGTGGCGGATACAGAAAAATCTCAAGGGTGGGGGGGGGGGGCGCTAAAAGACATCTTGAGCTATGGGTGTAATAACAAATCATCAAGTCACATGTAAAGCTTAAGCGTCAAGGAGTGGCACCCCCATATGTATCCGCCATTGGTCTTTCGCTACATTCAAATCTACTGGTCTTGTCCAAAGTAATTTACCTGATATTGACCTTTACTTACATCAGACACCCCTATTTTCAATGATCCCTCATGAGTTAGATTCGCCTTTGAAGTAAATGGTTATTGGATTATCCTGGTAACGGTCTAGCTAAAAATTATAAAAACAAGCCGTATTTTATAACAAGATAATTAACGATGAAAACTAAACGAAAAGCTTTAACTTGTGTCCTCTAAATGTACACTGTTAACTGCATTTTCTATTTTGCTTAGTCGTAGAGAATAAGTCGTTTTAAAAAGAAAATAAAAGTTTTATGTTCAGAAAAATACATAATTCACGTGTAGCGACTGCAGCCTTCGACGGCTCGAGAGAAAGAGAGAGCGACAGCCTTACCACTCGCGGGAGGAAAAGTAAAACTGCTAAAATTGAGGATGCTTTATGCTATGTGTTAGTCTGGCTGTCTGTCTATGGGGAAAATATCGATAACAACACACATCTAAAAAGAAGCCACTAAAGGATCGATATTAATGATTTTATTTAAACTTATTTTACAACAGGACTCAAATTTCAAAATAGGATATGAAGTTGTTCATATTCTGATGAGGTACCCAGCAGTGAAACTGTCTAATAGAGCCATAGATTTTCAAATTCCTTCTTTTTCAACGAACTCTACAATATTACAAATCACTGGCTTGAATTTTCCGCAACATTTTCAGAAAATGATATGTTTTCGGTAATTTAAGTTTTTGTTTTATAGCTGGTTATCAGGATGAATATTTAATAATTCTTTTAACGTTATTTCTTTTTCAGAAAGATGTTATTACTAATGAAGATTCGAAAGACATAGAAAAAGACACAAAAAGTCAATCGGATTCCAGTTTATGGAAAAGATGAGGTCAACGAGGCTAAGTTCTTCTACGTTTGGAGCTGTCTGCAGAAGACGAACAGAAGAATGGAATAAATCTGGACTAAATGATGTTGTGGACCATAAAGATATTGGCCATCTAAATGCCATAAAATATGGGGAAAAGTTTGAACCAGTAGCGAAAAACAAGTATGTTCAAGAAATGCTTAACCTAGGCCACGCCGTCACCGTATCCCCATCTGGGTATATCATAAATCCAAATAAATTCTGGCTTGGCACCTCACCTGATGGATCTGTATATGATCCAAGAGATGCTTATCCCTTTGGAACTATCGAAATAAAGTGCCCTTCATCGTTCAATATTACTAGTGTGCAATATTTTACGGAAGTTAATACCGTCCAAAATTATCACATTGAATTATGTATTAAAAATTAATTATTTCATTTGATCTCTAAAGAAGCCAAATATTTTGGGTTGATTATTGAACATGTATTTTAATATTACTATTTTTAATTATGAGCCAATTATGACAACGATTTTAACAATGATTACAATTATTTTTATCAAAACCCATGAAATTGTTATATGCCATAATCTTGAATTAAAAACGAGGGGCAGGTCACTTCCATTTTGGGTGTGTCTTAATCATAATAAAATGATTAAATCAGGGTAATCTTGATTAAAAAATCTAATCAAGATTAGAAAATCTGATCAAGATTAGAAAATCTAATCAAGATTAGAAAATCTGATCAAGATTAGAAAATCTAATCAAGATTAGAAAATCTAATCAAGATTAGAAAATCTAATCAAGATTAGAAAATATAATCCAGATTAGAAAATATAATCCAGATTAGAAAATATAATCCAGATTAGAAAATATAATCAAGATTAGAAAATCTAATCACGATTTAATCACTAATCACGATTTAAACGAGATTTAATTATTCTAATCATGATCTAATTTTGGTAATCAGGATTTAATCATTTTAATCAGATTTAAACATTTTAATTAGATTTAATCATTTTAATCACAATTTAATCATTTTAATCTCGATTTAATCCAAATAATCGGTCGAATCGAGATTTTATGATGGTTTTCTGAAAATTGGCGAGAAGCGCAGCAACGGTAAACAACTGATTTATGACCGGAGATAATCTTGTCTGTGTTGGTCTGTCGAAAATGTGCCATCCTTTTATTCTTCGTATTCGGCGCTCAACGTGTACACGCTAAAAAAGGTTGGGTCAAATTGTACCCATTTTGGTTCAATTGTTACCCAAATTGTGGGTCAATATTTCACCTACCAATAAATTTGGGGAAAATGAAAACAACCCAATTTGAGTAAAAATAATTACCCAAAGTTGGGTAAATTAACAACTGACCAAATGGTTGGGTAAAAATAAATAACCCAAAATTATGGGCTTTGGTAAAAACAGCGCAAAATAAAGGGTTGTGCTATTAATTTGACCCAAATAATTTGGTCATCATATTTACTTAATTAATTTGGTCAATAGCCTAGTGTTGTTGTTAACCATGGCACGCCAAACCGGACAAAATACTTGGTCCTGCTATATTAATACTTGGTCTTGATATATTCATACTTGGTCGTGCTATATCCATACTTGGTCTTGCTTTATTCATACTTGGTCTTGATATATTCATACTTGGTCATGCTATATTCATACTTGGTCGTGATATATTCATACTTGGTCTTGCTATATCTATACTTGGTCTTACTATATTTATACTTGGTCTCGTTATATCTATACTTGGTCTTACTATATTTATACTTGGTCTCGTTATATCTATACTTTGCCTCTCTCTCTCATACATCGAGGTCTCTCATACTTCGACTCTCTCTCTCTCTACTCTAACTTGGTCGTTCGCTATTCATACATCGCACCTCTCTCTCATACTTCGACTCTCTCTCTACTCTAACTTGGTCGTTCGCTATTAATACATCGCACCTCTCTCTCATACTTCGACTCTCTCTCTCTCTACTCTAACTTGGTCGTTCGCTATTCATACATCGCACCTAGACCCAAAATATACCGGCGGCAGCGGCGGCTTCGGCGTGGCCAAAATGACCGGCGGCGGCATTTGTATAAATTTTAGAGCTATTTCTTGTAGCGACAGTTTAAAAAACACGCGACCAGAAGGGCAAGGGCAAATACCAACTCGTACTAGTCCTTCCATGGACTAATTAATGTACTTCGCAAAGGGACGCCCCGTTCCCGAATATTTGCTTCGGGCGATTGTTAAATGTGTGCTCTAGCGGCGGAGTTAGGAACTAACTAACTAATGATAACCGGGGAAGAAGGAAAAGGGGTGAGGGGAGGGAAAATACAAATGTAGCTCAGCAGCTGAAAAACATGTGGGACTGGCTCAATTGGTAAAACGTTTGTTTTAATGTTTTAAAGTACATTAATTAGGCCATGGTCCTTCCGAGGTAGGCCACTGGCCTGACGTCAAACGACAACCAAAATTTTTCGCAGTTATGCCGGGTCGAAATTCTGTTGAAGGCTCGATATTGTCTCCACGATAACGCTCTGCAGTGGCGTAGACAAGGAGGGTTCAGTGTCAACCCCCTGGGCCTACCTTGACTATACTAAATTGCCCCCCCCCCTTCTCGACACCCCTCTTAATATTAACATTCTTGGACCCCCTTTGCCGAATTTCTGGCTACGCCACTGACGCTCTGAGCCTTCCAATCAGAAATAAATCCGAGTTACGAATAATATAATTTTTGCTGCCGAAGGTTATCATCGCACGGTGAACATACATATTGCTATTTTGATATGTTATTTTCCATTTAAATATAATTTAAGGTATTATGATGTGATTTTATAAACGTATTGAACGCTAAAATGCAGTATATCAAATGCTTAATTTATTGAATTTCAAGTAGAAAATTATTATCAGTCTCGGATTGGCCATAGAGGTAACCTGCCCGACGGCGTGGATCCCATGGACCGTTCATGAAGTGGGCCTCCGTAAACATGGTAGCGTTATAGTTGTTAAAGCTGGGACCCTTAGTCTCCTAGCAACCAAAAAATATTAGACCCAGTCCGCCACTGATTATTATAATGCAATTTTAGAAAACATATCGATAAACCAAGCCACATTTATTTAAATTTAAAGATAATTAAAATGTGGATAAGCCTTGGTTATATTAGTGACTCTCTCTATAGCCAAGATAGCAATGCTGAAATCTATTGACGCTAAGTGAAAATACTATTACTCTGCGTCGATGAAATCCGAAAACCAAAATTTGACGTTCGACATCGTGTTCAAATGTAGTTATTTTCGCGTAAATGAAAACCAAGCTTAATATACCAAAAAAAAGTGTATAAAGAAAAAAAAGAAACGGCGGTGCGCCGTTCTTTGTATCGGCGGCGGCGGCGTGCGCCGATTTTCGAACAATCGGCGGCGGCGCTATCGACGCGTTAAAAATTATCGGCGGCGGCGGCGTTTAGCGGCGGCGCAAGCCTCTAATCGCACCTCTCTCTCATACTTCGACTCTCTCTCTACTCTAACTTGGTCGTTCGCTATTCAGGGCCGGATTAACCAATAGGCCGAATAGGCCTGGGCCTAGGGCACCAAGCCTACCAGGGGCACCAAGAGGGTTCGAAAAAAATAAAAGTACAAAACTTTAATCATTTGCTTTTCACAAAATATTTTCCGGAGTTATTTTAGTAAATGCGTCAACCCCTATGAACCAAAAACGTTTGATTGTCACATTCTCTGACGGACTGCCGTCTAGCCCCTGACGACTTACTAAATCTGGCAGCAAAATTAATTTTCCTTCCATTTCTCAATTATAAATTGCGGAAGCGCCTAGTTCGCTTCGCTCGCTATTGAAAGGGGCACCGAAATTAACTTGGGCCTAGGGCCCCATAAAGTCTTAATCCGGCCCTGTCGCTATTCATACATCGCACCTCTCTCTCATACTTTGCTTAGCTTTCTCTCTAGCTTCATACGGTCGCGCTATCAAATTCGAAGGTCGTCTGTCATACCGCGCGCTTTTGACGCCGACTATATTTGGCCAAGTTAAGTGAGAACTTGGATACGGACTTCCACCCAGCCCCCATCGTAACCTTATCTCGGCGTACGTTAGTCCAGTGGCCTTTATGCGTCAGCCATTGGATACAGGGGGTTTAAAGGGGTACAGGGTAGAGTTATTCTTGCGGGGAAAGGGTACCACGGAAATTCTCGCATTGGAAAGGAAGAGGGGAGTACTACGGAAATTCTCGCATGGAGAAAAGGGGAGGGGGTACCACGGTAATTATCACATGGGAAAAGTGGAGAGGGGGTACCACGGTAATTATCACATGGGAAAAGGGGGAGGGGTAACCCGGTAATAATCACATGGGGAAAAGGGGGATGGGTAACCCGGTAATAATCACATGGGGAAAAGGGGAGGAAGGGCCTTACTGGGTTGGTTCTACTGTGGGGAAAAGGGTACCACGGTAATTATCACATGGGAAAAAGGGGAAGAACGGTAATTATCACATGGGGAAAAATGGGAGGTAGGGCCTTACTGGGGTGCTTCTACTTTGGGGAAAGGGGTGCCATGGAAATTATCGCTCGGGAAAAAGGGGGGAGGTCGACTATGGGGAAAAGGGTACCATGGAAATTATCGCATGGGAAAAAGGGGAAGTAGCCTTACTGCGGTGGTTCGACTATGGGGTAAAGGGTGCCACGGAAATTCTCGCATGGGAAATGCCCCCTCCGACCAACCCCCTTAAAAGGAGAGTGACCGAAAAAAATAAATTGGTATCATTTAATAGAACTCTTTGAAGCGCACGCAGTGCCGTTAATTTCCGCCCCCTCCGACAAACCCCCTTAAAGGGAGAGTGATCGAAAAAAACAAGTTGGTCTCATTCGATAGAACCCTTTGACGCGCACGCAGTGCCACTAATTTCCGCCCCTTCCGACCAACCCCTTTAAAGGGAGAGTGATCGAAAAAACAAGTTGGTCTCATTCGATAGAACCCTTTGACGCGCACGCAGTGCCACTAATTTCCGCCCCTTCCGACCAACCCCTTTAAAGGGAGAGTGATCGAAAAAAACATGTTGGTCTCTTTCGATAGAACTCTTTGACGCGCACGCAGTGCCGCTAATTTCCGCCCCCTCCGACCAACCCCCTTAAAGGGAGAGTGATCGAAAAAAACATGTTGGTCTCTTTCGATAGAACCCTTTGACGCGCACGCAGTGCCACTAATTTCCGCCCCTTCCGACCAACCCCTTTAAAGGGAGAGTGATCGAAAAAACAAGTTGGTCTCATTCGATAGAACCCTTTGACGCGCACGCAGTGCCACTAATTTCCGCCCCTTCCGACCAACCCCTTTAAAGGGAGAGTGATCGAAAAAACAAGTTGGTCTCATTCGATAGAACCCTTTGACGCGCACGCAGTGCCACTAATTTCCGCCCCTTCCGACCAACCCCTTTAAAGGGAGAGTGATCGAAAAAAACATGTTGGTCTCTTTCGATAGAACTCTTTGACGCGCACGCAGTGCCACTAATTTCCGCCCCCTCCGACCAACCCCCTTAAAGGGAGAGTGATCGAAAAAAACAAGTTGGTCTCATTCGATAGAACCCTTTGACGCGCACGCAGTGCCACTAATTTCCGCCCCTTCCGACCAACCCCTTTAAAGGGAGAGTGATCGAAAAAACAAGTTGGTCTCATTCGATAGAACCCTTTGACGCGCACGCAGTGCCACTAATTTCCGCCCCTTCCGACCAACCCCTTTAAAGGGAGAGTGATCGAAAAAAACATGTTGGTCTCTTTCGATAGAACTCTTTGACGCGCACGCAGTGCCGCTAATTTCCGCCCCCTCCGACCAACCCCTTTAAAGGGAGAGTGATCGAAAAAAACATGTTGGTCTCTTTCGATAGAACCCTTTGACGCGCACGCAGTGCCACTAATTTCCGCCCCTTCCGACCAACCCCTTTAAAGGGAGAGTGATCGAAAAAAACATGTTGGTCTCTTTCGATAGAACTCTTTGACGCGCACGCAGTGCCGCTAATTTCCGCCCCCTCCGACCAACCCCCTTAAAGGGAGAGTGATCGAAAAAAACATGTTGGTCTCTTTCGATAGAACCCTTTGACGCGCACGCAGTGCCACTAATTTCCGCCCCTTCCGACCAACCCCTTTAAAGGGAGAGTGATCGAAAAAACAAGTTGGTCTCATTCGATAGAACCCTTTGACGCGCACGCAGTGCCACTAATTTCCGCCCCTTCCGACCAACCCCTTTAAAGGGAGAGTGATCGAAAAAACAAGTTGGTCTCATTCGATAGAACCCTTTGACGCGCACGCAGTGCCACTAATTTCCGCCCCTTCCGACCAACCCCTTTAAAGGGAGAGTGATCGAAAAAAACATGTTGGTCTCTTTCGATAGAACTCTTTGACGCGCACGCAGTGCCACTAATTTCCGCCCCCTCCGACCAACCCCCTTAAAGGGAGAGTGATCGAAAAAAACAAGTTGGTCTCATTCGATAGAACCCTTTGACGCGCACGCAGTGCCACTAATTTCCGCCCCTTCCGACCAACCCCTTTAAAGGGAGAGTGATCGAAAAAACAAGTTGGTCTCATTCGATAGAACCCTTTGACGCGCACGCAGTGCCACTAATTTCCGCCCCTTCCGACCAACCCCTTTAAAGGGAGAGTGATCGAAAAAAACATGTTGGTCTCTTTCGATAGAACTCTTTGACGCGCACGCAGTGCCGCTAATTTCCGCCCCCTCCGACCAACCCCTTTAAAGGGAGAGTGATCGAAAAAAACATGTTGGTCTCTTTCGATAGAACCCTTTGACGCGCACGCAGTGCCACTAATTTCCGCCCCTTCCGACCAACCCCTTTAAAGGGAGAGTGATCGAAAAAAACATGTTGGTCTCTTTCGATAGAACTCTTTGACGCGCACGCAGTGCCGCTAATTTCCGCCCCCTCCGACCAACCCCTTTAAAGGGAGAGTGATCGAAAAAAACATGTTGGTCTCTTTCGATAGAACCCTTTGACGCGCACGCAGTGCCACTAATTTCCGCCCCTTCCGACCAACCCCTTTAAAGGGAGAGTGATCGAAAAAACAAGTTGGTCTCATTCGATAGAACCCTTTGACGCGCACGCAGTGCCACTAATTTCCGCCCTCTCCGACCAACCCCTTTAAAGGGAGAGTGATCGAAAAAAACATGTTGGTCTCTTTCGATAGAACCCTTTGACGCGCACGCAGTGCCACTAATTTCCGCCCCTTCCGACCAACCCCTTTAAAGGGAGAGTGATCGAAAAAAACATGTTGGTCTCTTTCGATAGAACTCTTTGACGCGCACGCAGTGCCGCTAATTTCCGCCCCCTCCGACCAACCCCCTTAAAGGGAGAGTGATCGAAAAAAACATGTTGGTCTCTTTCGATAGAACTCTTTGACGCGCACGCAGTGCCGCTAATTTCCGCCCCCTCCGACCAACCCCTTTAAAGGGAGAGTGATCGAAAAAAACAAGTTGGTCTTATTCGATAGAACTCTTTGACGCTTCTGGTGCAATGTATAAAAAGTACCGTAATTTGTTATCGACTACAGCTTGCAAAACATAAGATGCGTATTGTTTCCTATTTATGAAATCCCTTTATCCCATTATCCTTTAACATAATATAGCAAATAATACCTATGTCCTTCCTCCGGAGCGATAATTGGAATATGGGTTCCTTACATATATTTCCGATGGTTTCATCCCTTCGCTAACTCAGTCGCATAACTGATCAAAACCTTCCTTAGACATGTGAAAATTTTCCACCCAGTCGTCATCGTCAAAATTACTATTCACAATTCGATCCCACCAATCGCCACTTCGGAACTTCATCCAAAATATCTTTCTTCTTTTCTCTCGAAATAACGCGGTAGCGATTTCAGCGGAGGCCGGATTACTAATCAAATCGCACTCATTAGACTACGCGTGGGGTGGACGAGGCTTAACGCAGCCTTAGCGCCAACAGTCTGTCTGCGTACCTGAGAGAATAAGGGCCGGGGTAACTCATTACTAAAATCATTTGATCAAGATTGGATACAGTCAGATACAGAAAGGATCAAATAATCTTGATCAAGATTGGAACAAGTCATATCCAGAAAGTATCAATAATTCTAAATCAAATAACCTTGATCAAGATTGGATCAAGTCATATCCAGAAAGGATCAAATATGCTTGTATCCAGTAATATATATCAAGATTGGGTAAAGTCATACCCAGAAGGGATCAAATAATTTTGAAATATTATGTAAGAAAACATTTATTCAAATTAATTAATATATGACAAGCTTTTGATCAAAAGTATTTTAATTCAAATAAATATTAATTATTTCTGAAAATTAAACCGTTTTTGTCTCAAACCTTAAGCTGCTCAATATTTATTTATATATTAATAAAGCTACACGTATTTAGCTCTTACTTAATTTTTCTATTGGATCAAAACGTAATGTAAAAAACCCGTTAAAGTTAAAGTGCTTAAACGCAGTTATTCAGGTTTTTCTACAGTGTCATTTTTCCAAAATAAAACTTTAAATTAGTAATTTTGAATAATATTATCAATGGTTAAACTGAACTACGGAATCATTCTACTCTTTCTTTAGCATTCGTTTTAGATTTTTCTATTTCTCTGGGCCTTAACAGTAAGAATTAACTTTGTATTCAGAACATTTTGCAGACAATGAAGGAAAATCAACAATTTATGCAATAAATCTTTTGACTTACTTTGACTTATTTGATATATTTTTAAAAATTAGATAAAACTTTTATCAACGTTTGATCCCAAATTAATCAAATTAAAGAAAGTTGTGATACTAATTTTAAATCAAATTAATTTGGAATCTACAAAACTTCATGAAAAAAATTAAATTACCCGGGACAAAGATTAAAGTGCGAATCAGTTAGAGATTGAAACATAAATATTAGAAAACAAAGTCATCGCTATGCTCTCTTTGATATACAGTTCAATCCATAGTTCATTATTATAACTTCGTAAAAGCAAAGTATTTAGGGCTAACCTATCTGTACCCCGCTGCCGTAATAGGCTATCTGTACCCCGTTTCCTTGCTATCTGGGGACCGTCATAGGCTATCTGTACCCCGTTTCCTTGTTATCTGGGTGCCGTAATAGGCTATCTATACCCCGTTTTCTTGTTGTCTGGGTGCCGTAATAGGCTATCTGTACCCGGTTTCCTTGCTATCTGGGTACCGTAAAAGGCTATCTGTACCCGGTTTCCTTGCTATCTGGGTGCCGTAATTACCTATATCTGTACCCCGTTTCCTTGCTACCTGGGTACCGTAATAAACTATCTGTACCCCGTTTCCTTGCTATCTGGGTGCCGTAATATGCTATCTGTACCCCGTTTCCTTGCTATCTGGGTACCGTAATTGGCTATATCTGTACCCCGTTTCCACCGTAATTATTGGAATTCCTTGATCCGCCATAACTATTGAAATTCCTTGATCCGCCATAATTATTGAAATTCCTTGATCCACCATAATTATTGAAATTCCTTGATCCGCCATAACTATTGAAATTCCTTGATCCGCCATAATTATTGAAATTCCTTGATCCACCATAATTATTGAAATTCCTTGATCCACTATAATTATTTAAATTCCTTGATCCACCATAATTATTGAAAATTTCTTGATCCAGCATATTTATTGAAATTCCTTAATCCATCATAATTATTGAAATTCCTTGATCCGCCATAGCTATTGAAATTCCTTGATCCGCCATAATTATTGAAATTCCTTGATCCACCATAATTATTTAAATTCCTTGATCCGCCATAATTATTGAAATTCCTTAATCCACCATATTTATTGAAATTCCTTAATCCACCATAGTTATTGAAATTCCTTGATCCGCTATAATTATTGAAATTCCTTGATCCACCATAATTATTGAAATTCCTTGATCCGCCATAGCTATTGAAATTCCTTGATCCGCCATAATTATTGAAATTCCTTGATCCACCATAATTATTGAAATTCCTTGATCCGCCATAGCTATTGAAATTCCTTGATCCGCCATAATTATTGAAATTCCTTGATCCGCCATAATTATTGAAATTCCTTAATCCACCATATTTATTGAAATTCGTTAATCCACCATAGTTATTGAAATTCCTTGATCCGCTATAATTATTGAAATTCCTTGATCCACCATAATTATTGAAATTCCTTGATCCGCCATAGCTATTGAAATTCCTTGATCCGCCATAATTATTGAAATTCCTTGATCCACCATAATTATTTAAATTCCTTGATCCACTATAATTATTGAAATTCCTTAATCCACCATAATTATTTAAAAAATACCCTAGGCCCATTTTATAGAGACTTATAGCGTTTTTCATATGATTGCTCGAGATTCGCTCCGAATCTGTCTTTGACGTCATAGATCTCGTCCCGAACGACTATAGTAAAACCGCAAATGGAATATTCCCTAAACATATTCCCGCGCTTTTTAGTCTCTTCCTCTATTATAGAGGAAAGAGGCTGTTATTTTCGCTCCTGATGTATGCGGTTGTGGTTGTGGTGATGGTGAAGGTGAATAATACAATGGAAGCTATACGTCCGTATAGTCTATAGCTCCGTATAGGTCCCCGGGAATCGACGAATTCTCTTCAATGGCACTCGATATAAATTTATTTATGGTGTCATTCTATTGGTATTAGTTCTCTCTATCTTCCTATGCCAGTGCTGATCCGCGGTGTTTAATCATATTGGTAAAATCAAGAGTGCTAGGAGGTAGAGGCTACTATTGTGGTTGTGCCATCTTGTCTCATTTGAATTTGTTTTACTGCCTATTTTACAAGTACTCAGCCTATCCCTGGGGTCAACACCGTACTTAAAAACCAAATCGAAAAGGAGCTAAAGACCCGAAATTAATCAGGTAACTAAATGCCACAGAAGCGTCAAATGTTTACTAGTTTCCTTTGCTTTTCTCCGGTAAAAGCACTGGGAAATGCCAATCATCATTGGTTAGATCAGATATCATCAGGTTACGTGAAAGTAAAGTGATCATGTTTCCCTATATCTTTAAAGTTCTTTTGCTTTATAAAATAGAGATAGGTGTATTCTATAAATTAATAAGATTTGTATTCTTATTTCAATTTCTAAAAAAACCCAAAATAAGAAAATGCAAAATGGCAATGATAAATTTATTTTTCAATTCAAAAGGTTAATTATATTTATATACACACCAAATACTATTAAGCTATTAATAGAGCGAAGAAACTAAAATGCATTTTAAAATCAGACCAGTATTTCATTAATTCCCTAAAATTTACGGATTTGGATCTGATTAAAGTAACTGTCGGCTCTATCATTGCCACCTGTATTATGAAAAGGCCCTTGTTATTAGAGATGGCCATGAATCTATCCGATTCTTCGATAAAAGCGACTTTACTAGAGAGCGTGGTGCCATCTATTTATGGCAAAGGAAGCTAAAGTTTAAAATGCCCTAATGATACCGTCGTCAGTAAGCCATTGTAGAGTATTATATTTAGACCTCTTATACTCTATTTACTGGACTTTAACCTAAATTTTATATCCCATATAAAATATATTGTTTAAAATTACTGTAATCTATGTTATTGATCAATTTACAATCGAGCCAATTATGGGGTACCTATAAGTACCCGCCTTTTGGGTCAAAAGGCAGCTTAACTACCTTAGTAGAAGGAAAGTGAGGGTATGACATCGATCCCAGGTTCAGGTTTAGGTTCGGGATCGAAATCCGGGATTTAAGGGATGAAATGGGGGTAAAATCGTCGAAAAGTCAATGTATTTAGGGTATTTCTCGCGACGATTTGTTTTCCCGTATATCAACATATTGTGTCCAGGCCAACTTGTTCATATATCTCCGCTTATCTCGAAAGATACTTGAACGTATATCTTATCGCGTTTTATCGTACGGAATAAGTTGAAATGATGTAAAAATTGATAAACTAGGCGGCGCGTGCGCAGATTCCCCGGGAGGCACGGTTTTCGCGGCGCGGTTAATTTAAATGGAAACATGGAGTGTTTTGACGTCATGGAATATTTGTTGTTAAAGTAACGTAGAATGGAAATATTTTTAAACTTCATTTTAATTTCATTGTAGTACGCTTGACACTTGAACCTATCTCACGAGTATTTCTTAAAACGTATATCTCAATCGCGTTTTATCGTACGGAATAAGTTGAAATTATGTAAGTTGTATGATACTTGATAACCTAGGCGGGAGATAGCGCGCGTGCGCGGATTTCCTGGGGCGCGGTTAATTTGAATTTAAAACACGGATTTGAGTGTTTTGACGTCATGGAATATTCGAAGTAGTTGTTAAAGTGACGTGGAATGGAAATATTTTTAAACTTCATTTTAATATCATTAGCGCGTAAGTGGTTCATGTACCCAAAATTGGACCGCACGTTTTTTTTCTTTTAGGTGAATCTCTATGGAAGTTTAACATTACAATAAAGCTAATCGGTCCAGTTTAGGGTACTTATGGTCCGAAATAGGGTACATAGGGCCAGTAATGGTGACTTTGGTCGCTTTTAGGGTACTTTTGGTCCGTTTTGGTCCATTTTTGGTTACAAGACGTGTGAGGGGGACTTTAGAGTTGATAAGATTTGAAAATATCATTTGAAACTAATAATTTTCACGCTTTATTTAAGTCAAGCAATTACATTTTTAAAAATGAAAGAAGTTAAACAATATAAAAATTTGTAAATATTGTAAATATTTTTAGGTAATAAAGAAATTAAGAAATGTTTTAATTAAAATATCTTTCATTTTTTACTAAATTTTTAAAAATGAAAGAAGTTTAACAATATAATTATTCTAATATAATTTCAAATTCAGGTATTATTTAAAGTACAAATGCATAATTTAGTGAAGCAATTCTTATTTAAATACTTTTATTTAATTAATTTGTGTATCTGAAATGTATTTATTGAAAAATAAGTGGGTTTTACTATTTATCACGGTTTTTTTATATATATATTGGAATTGTTACAAAAGGTTCTTTTAAACGTAACTTGGTACATTAATTTATTTTAGAAGTTCAAAACGTTCAAAACGTATAAAGAGTCCTTCAAAGTATTTTAAAAGGATTTTATTTACGAACTAAATCCATATTTTTTTTTCAAACTTAGAAGTTAGTTTGTATGAAATACTTACTAATACCTGAAAAATGGACTTTAGAGTGGATAATTAAGTATTTTTTCAATCCTTATACCTATATTTACATATTGGAATTGTTACAAAAGGTTCTTTTAAACGTAACTTAGTACATTAATTTATTTTGGAAGTTCAAAACGTATTAAGAGCCCTTCAGAGTACTATAAAAGGATTTAATTTACAAACTAAATTAATATTTTCTTCAAACTTTCAATTCGTTATAATTTGAATTTAAATGAAAACATCATGGATTATAGGTGCGTAATCTACTATTAGACCGAACGGATTAAAAATACCTCAAGTAAGTGGTTTTACTGATAAACTCTAAAGGAATTTAACTTTAAAGGGAATCTTAGATTATTGTTTTTAATTTTATTCAAGTTCAAAACGTATAAAGAGTCCTTCAAAGTACTTTAAAAGGATTTTATTTACGAACTAAATCCATATTTTAGAAGTTAGTTTGTATGAAATACTTACTAATACCTGAAAAATGGACTTTAGAGTTGATAAGATTTGTAAATATCATTTGAAACTAATAATTTTCACGCTTTATTTAAGTCAAGCAATTACATTTTTAAAAATGAAAGAAGTTAAACAATATAAAAATTTGTAAATATTGTAAATATTTTTAGGTAATAAAGAAATTAAGAAATGTTTTAATTAAAATATCTTTCATTTTCTACTACATTTTTAAAAATGAAAGACGTTAAACAATATAATTATTCTAATATAATTTCAAATTCAGGTATTATTTAAAGTACAAATGCATAATTTAGTGAAGCAATTCTTATTTAAATACTTTTTTTAATTAATTTGTGTATCTGAAATGTATTTATTGAAAAATAAGTGGGTTTTACTATTTATCACGGTTATTTATATATATATATATATTGGAATTGTTACAAAAGGTTCTTTTAAACGTTACTTAGTACATTAATTTATTTTAGAAGTTCAAAACGTTCAAAACGTATAAAGAGTCCTTCAAAGTACTTTAAAAGGATTTTTTATTCACTATATAATCCTTTTTTTTTTCAAACTTAGAAGTTAGTTTGTATGAAATACTTACTAATACCTGAAAAATGGACTTTAGAGTGGATAATTAAGTATTTTTTCAATCCTTTTACCTATATTTACATATTGGAATTGTTACAAAAGGTTCTTTTAAACGTAACTTAGTACATTAATTTATTTTGGAAGTTCAAAACGTATTAAGAGCCCTTCAGAGTACTATAAAAGGATTTCATTTACAAAGTAAATTAATATTTTCTTCAAACTTTCAATTCGTTATAAATGGAATTTAAATGAAAACATCATGGATTATAGGTGCGTAATCTACTATTAGACCGAACGGATTAAAAATACTTAAAGTAAGTGGTTTTACTGATAAACTCCAAAGGAATTTTGGAATTTTCTAGAATAGCAAAGTAAAACTAAAACGTAAACCAAGTTTAAAACGAAACTAATAACTGGGAGAAAGGTTGAAGTAAGTAATATTTTTGATTTTTCGTTTTTTAATTTTTGAGTTCCCTATATTATTATAAACTAAATTAAATATAATGTTTGAAAATTTGTGATAAAAGATCTGCTCCTTCGTGTTTTACATATATTTAAAAACTCGAAATTTTAATGAATTGTTTTCAAAGCATGAAAAATATAGCAGATCCTTTGATTGTAATTGTAGTTAGTAGTTACTTAAAAAAAAGTCGCTAGCTGACTTGGAGCTGGTGTAGTTAAATTTTAAAAATGTGTATTTTAAATTTTGTTTGTAAAAGTTTTTTTTTGAAAAAGTTTAGTATTATAGTTTAAATTTATTAAATAAAATGAAATATAAATTATACATTTGGTTTAGTATTTTACTATTGCAAGTAAAATTAACAGTAATTTCAATTACTTTTTTAGTTTTTTTTTGACAAATATGCAAACTATTTAGTTATTTCAAAAACAAATACGTCGAATTATTTGGTATTCGAAAAACTATTGGTTAGTTTTTATATCTTTAATTTTATTTTCAGAACAATTTCTCTTTGTCTAGCTTCTTCTAACTTTAATTTAGATGGCCTTAAAGCCAAGTATTTAACAAATTTTGTAACCAAGTAGATGGACCTTTAAACAATTTTTCAGTCATGTAGTCAAGGAAATGTTCAAATATACGTGTATTTGGTCTTTTTGATGGACAAATAGCCCAATATGGAACTGCGAGATGATAGTCAGACATTGAGACGCAGGTGGCGCCCGTGGCCCAGCGTCCGCGCCCTCGCACTGATGGTGCCCCGAGCCCCCGTCGACGTCTGAAATTTGAAATGGGGCACCGACGGGGCTGGCGTGGACGCTGGGGCACGGGCGCCACCCGCGTCTCAATGTCTGACTATCATCTCGCAGTTCCATACTGGGCTATTTGACCATCAAAATGACCAAATACACGTATATTTGAAAATTTCCTTGACTACATGACTGAAAAATTGTTTAAAGGTCCATCAACTTGGTTACAAAATTTGTTAAATACTTGGCTTTAAGGCCATCTAAATTAAAGTTAGAAGAAGCTAGACAAAGAGAAATTGTTCTGAAAATAAAATTAAAGATATAAAAACTAACCAATAGTTTTTCGAATACCAAATAATTCGACGTATTTGTTTTTGAAATAACTAAATAGTTTGCATATTTGTCAAAAAAAACTAAAAAAGTAATTGAAATTACTGTTAATTTTACTTGCAATAGTAAAATACTAAACCAAATGTATAATTTATATTTCATTTTATTTAATAAATTTAAACTATAATACTAAACTTTTTCAAAAAAAACTTTTACAAACAAAATTTAAAATACACATTTTTAAAATTTAACTACACCAGCTCCAAGTCAGCTAGCGACTTTTTTTTAAGTAACTACTAACTACAATTACAATCAAAGGATCTGCTATATTTTTCATGCTTTGAAAACAATTCATTAAAATTTCGAGTTTTTAAATATATGTAATACACGAAGGAGCAGATCTTTTATCACAAATTTTCAAACATTATATTTAATTTAGTTTATAATAATATAGGGAACTCAAAAATTAAAAAACGAAAAATCAAAAATATTACTTACTTCAACCTTTCTCCCAGTTATTAGTTTCGTTTTAAACTTGGTTTACGTTTTAGTTTTACTTTGCTATTCTAGAAAATTCCAAAATTCCTTTGGAGTTTATCAGTAAAACCACTTTTTTTAAGTATTTTTAATCCGTTCGGTCTAATAGTAGATTACGCACCTATAATCCATGATGTTTTCATTTAAATTCCATTTATAACGAATTGAAAGTTTGAAGAAAATATTAATTTACTTTGTAAATGAAATCCTTTTATAGTACTCTGAAGGGCTCTTAATACGTTTTGAACTTCCAAAATAAATTAATGTACTAAGTTACGTTTAAAAGAACCTTTTGTAACAATTCCAATATGTAAATATAGGTAAAAGGATTGAAAAAATACTTAATTATCCACTCTAAAGTCCATTTTTCAGGTATTAGTAAGTATTTCATACAAACTAACTTCTAAGTTTGAAAAAAAAATGGATTATATAGTGAATAAAAAATCCTTTTAAAGTACTTTGAAGGACTCTTTATACGTTTTGATCGTTTTGAACTTCTAAAATAAATTAATGTACTAAGTTACGTTTAAAAGAACCTTTTGTAACAATTCCAATATATATATATATATAAATAACCGTGATAAATAGTAAAACCCACTTATTTTTCAATAAATACATTTCAGATACACAAATTAATTAAAAAAAGTATTTAAATAAGAATTGCTTCACTAAATTATGCATTTGTACTTTAAATAATACCTGAATTTGAAATTATATTAGAATAATTATATTGTTTAACGTCTTTCATTTTTAAAAATGTAGTAGAAAATGAAAGATATTTTAATTAAAACATTTCTTAATTTCTTTATTACCTAAAAATATTTACAATATTTACAAATTTTTATATTGTTTAACTTCTTTCATTTTTAAAAATGTAATTGCTTGACTTAAATAAAGCGTGAAAATTATTAGTTTCAAATGATATTTACTAATCTTATCAACTCTAAAGTCCGTTTTTCAGGTATTAGTAAGTATTTCATACAAACTAACTTCTAAAATATGGATTTAGTTCGTAAATAAAATCCTTTTAAAGTACTTTGAAGGACTCTTTATACGTTTTGAACTTGAATAAAATTAAAAACAATAATCTAAGATTCCCTTTAAAGTTAAATTCCTTTAGAGTTTATCAGTAAAACCACTTACTTGAGGTATTTTTAATCCGTTCGGTCTAATAGTAGATTACGCACCTATAATCCATGATGTTTTCATTTAAATTCAAATTATAACGAATTGAAAATTTGAAGAAAATATTAATTTAGTTTGTAAATGAAATCCTTTTATAGTACTCTGAAGGGCTCTTAATACGTTTTGAACTTCCAAAATAAATTAATGTACTAAGTTACGTTTAAAAGAACCTTTTGTAACAATTCCAATATGTAAATATAGGTATAAGGATTGAAAAAATACTTAATTATCCACTCTAAAGTCCATTTTTCAGGTATTAGCAAGTATTTCATACAAACTAACTTCTAAGTTTGAAAAAAAAATATGGATTTAGTTCGTAAATAAGATCCTTTTAAAGTACTTTGAAGGACTGTTTATCCGTTTTGAACGTTTTGAACTTCTAAAATGAATTAATTTACTAAGTTACGTTTAAAAGAACCTTTTGTAACAATTCCAATATGTAAATATAGGTATAAGGATTGAAAAAATACTTAAAGTAAGTGGTTTTACTGATAAACTCTAAAGGAATTTAACTTTAAAAGGTATCTTAGATTATTGTTTTTAATTTTATTCAAATTATAACGAATTGAACGGTTAGTCTACGCTTTTCTAACTTTGGTATCAGCGGCTGATGTACCAGTCAATAGTTAAGTAACTACTAACTACAATTAAAATCAAAGGATCTGCTATATTTTTCATGCTTTGAAAACAATTCAAAATCTCGAGTTTTTAAATATATGTAAAACACGAAGGAGCAGATCTTTTATTACAAATTTTCAAAAATTATATTTAATTTAGTTTATAATAATATAGGGAACTCAAAAATTAAAAAACGAAAAATCAAAAAAAGTTACTTACTTCAACCTTTCTCCCAGTTATTAGTTTCGTTTTAAACTTGGTTTACGTTTTAGTTTTACTTTGCTATTCTAGAAAATTCCAAAATTCCTTTGGAGTTTATCAGTAAAACCACTTTAAGTATTTTTAATCCGCTCGGTCTAATAGTAGATTACGCACCTATAATCCATGATGTTTTCATTTAAATTCAAATTATAACGAATTGAAAGTTTGAAGAAAATATTAATTTAGTTTGTAAATTAAATCCTTTTATAGTACTCTGAAGGGCTCTTAATACGTTTTGAACTTCCAAAATAAATTAATGTACTAAGTTACGTTTAAAAGAACCTTTTGTAACAATTCAAATATGTAAATATAGGTATAAGGATTGAAAAAATACTTAATTATCCACTCTAAAGTCCATTTTTCAGGTATTAGTAAGTATTTCATACAAACTAACTTCTAAGTTTGAAAAAAAAATATGGATTTAGTTCGTAAATAAAATCCTTTTAAAATACTTTGAAGGACTGTTTATACGTTTTGAACGTTTTGAACTTCTAAAATAAATTAATGTACCAAGTTACGTTTAAAAGAACCTTTTGTAACAATTCCAATATATATATATAAAAACCGTGATAAATAGTAAAACCCACTTATTTTTCAATAAATACATTTCAGATACACAAATTAATTAAATAAAAGTATTTAAATAAGAATTGCTTCACTAAATTATGCATTTGTACTTTAAATAATACCTGAATTTGAAATTATATTAGAATAATTATATTGTTAAACTTCTTTCATTTTTAAAAATTTAGTAAAAAATGAAAGATATTT
Organism: Leiobunum rupestre; assembly: GCF_980474605.1. NCBI lineage: Eukaryota > Metazoa > Arthropoda > Arachnida > Opiliones > Sclerosomatidae > Leiobunum > Leiobunum rupestre. The sequence goes on from NC_143387.1 coordinate 20,493,689, forward strand.
TAATTAAAACATTTCTTAATTTCTTTATTACCTAAAAATATTTACAATATTTACAAATTTTTATATTGTTTAACTTCTTTCATTTTTAAAAATGTAATTGCTTGACTTAAATAAAGCGTGAAAATTATTAGTTTCAAATGATATTTTCAAATCTTATCAACTCTAAAGTCCCCCTCACACGTCTTGTAACCAAAAATGGACCAAAACGGACCGAAAGTACCCTAAAAGCGACCAAAGTCACCATTACTGGCCCTATGTACCCTATTTCGGACCATAAGTACCCTAAACTGGACCTATTAGCTTTATTGTAATGTTAAACTTCCATAGAGATTCACCTAAAAGAAAAAAAACGTGCGGTCCAATTTTGGGTACATGAACCACTTACGCGCTAATGATATTAAAATGAAGTTTAAAAATATTTCCATTCCACGTCACTTTAACAACTACTTCGAATATTCCATGACGTCAAAACACTCAAATCCGTGTTTTAAATTCAAATTAACCGCGCCCCAGGAAATCCGCGCACGCGCGCTATCTCCCGCCTAGGTTATCAAGTATCATACAACTTACATAATTTCAACTTATTCCGTACGATAAAACGCGATTGAGATATACGTTTTAAGAAATACTCGTGAGATAGGTTCAAGTGTCAAGCGTACTACAATGAAATTAAAATGAAGTTTAAAAATATTTCCATTCTACGTTACTTTAACAACAAATATTCCATGACGTCAAAACACTCCATGTTTCCATTTAAATTAGCCGCGCCGCGAAAACCGTGCCTCCCGGGGAATCTGCGCACGCGCCGCCTAGTTTATCAATTTTTACATCATTTCAACTTATTCCGTACGATAAAACGCGATAAGATATACGTTCAAGTATCTTTCGAGATAAGCGGAGATATATGAACAAGTTGGCCTGGACACAATATGTTGATATACGGGAAAACAAATCGTCGCGAGAAATACCCTAAATACATTGACTTTTCGACGATTTTACCCCCATTTCATCCCTTAAATCCCGGATTTCGATCCCGAACCTAAACCTGAACCTGGGATCGATGTCATACCCTCACTTTCCTTCTACTTACCTTGTTTTTATATTGATGCTAGCGACATCTGTTGAAAAAAGAGCTTCTTCACGTCGACCCGACACTCGCTATAAGGCGCATGCGAGTGACGTTTTCATTCCCAACTCCTTATATATTTCGACAGGAACTATTGCTATGAACTAAATGTCGAAGTAGTAGATGTCGAAGTTAGGTGTTGTCATAAATACGTTACCTTTGGAAACATTTCATAAAAATGAACTCTGAGTCTTAAAAATGAATTGATAAGTTCCGGATCCAAACCAAGGCCTCTCTGCTTGCGAGAAAGAACGCTTATCCGCCCACCGCTAAAGAGCTATTGCTTACTTCGTTTTGGAATCCCATCTGGTATCTGCTGGTTCGCCTCTGATCTCTGTGTCTCTTTCAATGCGCTGGCGGGAAGAATCTCGACAGTAATGTTGCTATTCTTTATAGAGGGTGTTGCACCTTTTGCAGCGTTGTCGGACGTACGGTAGCTATCGTACTTTTTAATTTTTGGGTCTTACAATAATTTTAACGGCGTATGTTAGTTTCGATAATTAGCCTGGCAAAAATGGCTCGCAAGTTAGTTCTTATTTTATGGGGCGCCATTCGAGTTTCGCTACATTATATCCAAAAGCAGGTATCACAAAACATTCGGTTTGAGTAAAAAATAATTTAAATTTCAAGGCGTTTACATACCTCACTTACAAAACCAAGTATCTCGAATGAAATTGGTATGAGTATTTTCTTCCGCTATCCGTCCGTCCTGTCTCAAAGTGAGAAGTGTTAATGATGCATCCATAAATAGGAAATTAAAAGCTATCTAGATCGCGATAGCCGTTTGGACCATCGGGGCCCATAGGTTTGGGCTCTTGATTTCTCAAGGCAAATATGAACGAGGCGTAGATACATCGGGTATAGAAATCTCTGTCGATCGCGATACCGTTTGGGCACTTGCGGGCCCATAAATTGGGGTATTAGATATCTCTGAAGCTGTTGAGTCGAAAATTTAAATGATACATTAATAGTTAGGAAACGAAATGTATTTGCAATCACAAGTTAAATTTGGCCTAATAGGGACCAAATATTTGGGTCATTAAATATATTTCCATGCCAATGTGGAACTAATGTTAAGGCTTAGCCGGCTTGTTTTAAGAAATTTCAACAATTGGTATCTAGATTCTGTAAGTATTTGAATTTTTGGGATTGAAATATTCAGCGTTAATATCATCCGAAAAAATTCGTAACAACCGGAGTCACAACCAAATTTCTATATTTTTACCTCAAGGTTGGTAGGATACAGTGTACTTATAATCGGATTTTTTACCTAAAGGTTGGCAGGATACAGTGTACTTAGAATCGGATTTTTACCTAAAGGTTGGCAGGATACAGTGTACTTACAATCGTATTTTACCTAAAGGTTGGCAGGATACAGTGTACTTGGAATCGGATTTTTACCTAAAGGTTGGCAGGATACAGTGTACTTAGAATTGGATTTTTACCTAAAGGTTGGCAGGATACAGTGTTCTTAGAATCGGATTTTTACCTAAAGGTTGGCAGGATACAGTGTACTTGGAATAGGATTTTTACCTAAAGGTTGGCATGATACAGTCTACTTAGAATCGAATTTTTACCTAAAGGTTGGCAGGATACAGTGTTCTTAGAATCGGATTTTTACCTAAAGGTTGGCAGGATACAGTGTAATTATAATCGAATTTTTACCTAAAGGTTGGCAGGATACAGTGTACTTATAATCGAATTTTTACCTAAAGGTTGGCAGGATACAGTGTACTTAGAATCGGATTTTTACCTATAGGTTGGCAGTATACAGTGTACTTAGAATCGGATTTTCACCTAAAGGTTGGCAGGATACAGTGTACTTATAATTGGATTTTTACCTAAAGGTTGGCAGGATACAGTGTACTTATAATCGAATTTTTACCTAAAGGTTGGCAGGATACAGTGTACTTAGAATCGGATTTTTACCTATAGGTTGGCAGTATACAGTGTACTTAGAATCGGATTTTCACCTAAAGGTTGGCAGGATACAGTGTACTTATAATTGGATTTTTACCTAAAGGTTGGCAGGATACAGTGTACTTAGAATCGAATTTTTACCTAAAGGTTGGCAGGATACAGTGTACATAGAATCGAATTTTTTACCTAAGGTTGGCAGGATACAGTGTACTTAGAATCGGATTTTTACTTAAAGGCTGGTAGTATACAGTGTACTTAGAATCGGATTTTTACCTAAAGGTTGGCAGGATACAGTGTACTTAGAATCGGATTTTTACCTAAAGGTTGCCAGGATACAGAGTACTTAGAATCGGATTTTTACCTAAAGGTTGCCAGGATACAGTGTACTTAGAATCGGATTTTTACCTAAAGGTTGGCAGGATACTGTGTACTTAGAATCGGATTTTTACCTAAAGGTTGGCAGGATACAGTGTACTTATAATCGGATTTTTACCTAAAGGTTGGCAGGATACAGTGTACTTATAATCGGATTTTTACCTAAAGGTTGGCAGGATACAGTGTACTTAGAATCGAATTTTTACCTAAAGGTTGGCAGGATACAGTGTACTTAGAATCGAATTTTTACCTAAGGTTGGCTGGATACAGTGTACTTGGAATCGGATTTTACAGCCCCTCAAGTACTCTAATACGTACACAATCTCGATACTTATGGGTTAAGTATCTATAAAAATAGAATTTTAGGAAAATATGTAACCTGCACCTAAAAGTATAATAGGTGTGTATCAATTTTCAAAGCTGTATGACAATTCCGAACTATTTATTACTAAAATTATTTCGAGACATTTTGCGCTCATTTATTCAGTTTATCGTAGGCCGTAATATCTCTTTTTGAATAGTGTGACCTAGATCGTCCATCAATCCTATATTTTTTCCTGTTCTTCTTTAGCAACCTTGGTAAAAATACAAACTATATGTATATACGCATTCTTCTCTTCCTTTTATATAACCGAAGATTAGAGAGTACCACTACATAATTGCATAGAACATATCCTTGAGAAAACTTTTCCCATTTCTTGAAGGCGGAATTATTTCAGAAGTAGTTTGTTAAATACATTTCAGGTAAGCGAACGTGTTTTTTAGTCATTCTTTAGGTATCTTAAGCTTTGTAAATATTTGTTTCAGGGGAAACAAATAAGTATTCATTTTCCGTAAACATATTATATTTATAAGTTTTACATAATTAGTGGAAGAGTTTGTTATTTAGCAATTATTCTGAAAATAATGGGTACTTTATTACGCAAAATAGGGTGCAGTTATATTGTAATCTAATCAAATTACAGTTTGACTTAGAACAAATTGCGTTATAGTGTATAACTTCGGGTGCAACTACCTCATTACCATTGCTCTATTGGTCGTAGCGTAAGTAACGTAAAAAGCCTAAGTATGACATAGGAAGTTCTCCCGATGATTTTTTCTTGATGATAATCTGTTTCGCCAATGAGTCCATATAAACCAATACTGTCCGAGAGCTGTTACTAGTCTCATCCAATTCTGATTGAAATCTGAAACGCTTAGATTAGTGAAGGTAAAATACCGTTAAATTATTGAATCGGGACGTAAAATTAATTAATTCGTTTGTGAAGGTAATTATTCTCCAATTTGAAACCTATTGTAAACGATTTTTCACCCGTATTTATCACAATCACGTGAATCTGAGAATAATTCGGCCAATGGAGAGAGTATGGTTTCAAATCATACAAACAAATGAGTAGTGTCAGGCCCACAGACGTCTTCAGAAAATATTCCACTGAGAAAAAGTAAAAAAGTTCATGAATTCTTAGCGATATCAGAGGAGGTAGACTATTGCATTTTAAATGTTTTCTTGATATATAGAGAAATGAGCTTTGTCAAATTTTTAAATGTTATACTTTTATCGAATGGTTGCTTTTCAAATTGAAGTTGGCACTAAAGAGCTCTGAATAGAAAAGATTAAATTTATCTGGAATAGATAATAATATAACTACGCTGATAGACACATCACTACGAAGAACTTCTAACAGTGGCGGCGCTAGGGGGTAGGCCAGGTAGGCCACTGCCTACCTTAAAATTTTGAGGGGCCCCCAAATCACCCTACAAGGGACCCCAAATTAATCTAGAAAGGGTCTCAAAATTGTGACAAGGGATAAAATTATTTATAAATAACAATGAAACAAATGTCGATAATGTATTTAGAATTTTTTTAGGTATCTCCTAGTAAATAAAACCAGTTCTGTTATATTTGGACTCGTTTTACTGTTGTTAGAACTTTTTTGTTCGTCATGTACATCACTACTTTATTTTATTGCAGAATTTCGTTGAGAAAAGGGGGTCCCGGGTCGGGGGCCCATTTATTTGGTTTGCCTACCGTCGCGAAAATTCCTGGCGCCGTCACTGACTTCTAAGACAGCTTCTATCTACGACAGACTTCAATTTTACAACATTTAAATTAACGTATCGATACAGCACCACTTCGGGTGAAATCCTGTACAACACCAATGTAAATAAACACCACTCTAATTAAAATATCAGTACAAGATTAATTTAATTAAAATTTTGATAAACCATTTTTAGTAAAATGTTTTAAAACACTGTTCTAATTAAATTGCCAGTACAACGTCATTTAAATTAATATGTTTATAGAACACGAATTCTAATAAAAATTAAATATTTCAGATCTTTGTTTTCCATCTATTAAGTAGCTGTAAATATGCCTTTGAAAGACGGCGTTTTGGTTCCGGATTACAAACTAGTGGATGGATTTAATCTGTTGGCCGCTTTCTCGGATCAGGCCTTGAGGGATACCATTAACCACAAGCCAAAACCGGGCGACATACTGCTGGCAACATTTCCAAAGTGTGGGACCACGTGGACGCAACAAATTTTATTGCTACTATTCAACGACTGCCAACCATTGGCCAACCCCAGAGATTTCCTGATGAAGTGTCCCTATTTGGAGATGACGGGCGTGGACGCCTTGGATATCCAATCGGAACCGAGGCTCGCGAAGATTCACCTCCCTTATCACTTGGCACCCAAGTCACCCGAGGCTAAATACGTCTTCGTGGTTCGAAACCCGAAAGACTGTTGCGTGTCTTTCTTCCATCATTCTCGCACGAACTTGTACGACTTTGCGGAAGGATCCTTCGACGTCTACTTCGATTTGTTCATCAACGGCGGAAACGACTACGGGGATTTCTTCGACCACACTCTCTCCTGGTACGAACGGAGAAACGACCCCAACGTCCTGTTCCTCTACTACGAAAACATGAAGAAAGACATCAAGACGGCCATCACCCAAATAGGCACCTTCCTGGGTCCGAAATATCAAGCTCTGGTGGAAGATCCGGACAAGATGGCCGACTTGGTTCACTATTCCAGTTTCCAATACATGAAGGAGAATATCAACGACGATTCTTCGGGAGGCATGGATCAATTTGTCAAACCGGGCGTAGACATCGATAGTTTGCCCTTACCCAGCGGAATGAAGTTCATGATCAAGTATTTAAAGGATAGAAAAACGTCTTTTGGCGATTTCCAACTGGTGCGAAAGGGCATTGTCGGCGACTGGAAAGGCCATTTTACCGAAGAGCAAAACAATAAAATGAATGAAAAAATCGAACGGAAGTTAAAAGGCACCGAAATGTACACTTTCTGGAAGAGTATTGGTTGTATATAGTACATAAATAAAATTATAATTATTAATCACGTCATTTCGTTATCTGGTGAAACAAAGTTTGTTAATGGTGGATTAACCAGGCTTAAGGGGAAGCATTTTGAACTAGTAGTACCAAAGTAAATCAGCAGACGGAGCTTCCCGTTGCACCTTTCGCGGGTGTTCCAATCTTACTACGCCATCTACAAATCAGTTAAACTTAAATTTAAAAAATGTTGAATTACAGAATTCGTGAATTTTATTTATAAAATATATTAAATTAATAATAAAATAATACTTTTATTTAATTATTATTATATTACCAACTTTTAGTAGTATTTAATATAATGAGATAGATTGATTGTAAAAGCCGTTTACCTCCTATAGACACTCTATGGAATGAGAACCGACCGAGGGTCACCTGGTAAGCTCTGAATGGGCGAGATAAGAATATTATATACGAAGAGCTGCAATTTTCTGTGTTTCTTCAAGTTCATGCTTTTCAAACTGGTCTCGTTCCAAAGGAACAGTGGAATATTCAGGTGAACATTTTTCCCCTTTAGCATATCATCTATTAAAAACCCTTTATCGGCCAGTGTATAAGTTTGACACAAGCGTTACAAATCCATTTGGACTGATTCCAATTAGGGCTTTGTAAGTATTACGTGATTTGTAATTGGAATATGTAACCGATTGTAAAACTAACGAACTTGGTACGTCACACTTGATCTCATTTGCGTCCAATATGACGCCTGCTGTAGGGTATGTGGTATTAATTCTTCGGGCATATGGTTATCAACTTGTTTCTGCGTTGGCCAGATACTTATTTGGCTTAGTTTAACCACTTCTTACATATGTTGCTAACTGTAGCTCTTGAGATACCAAACCTATTGGCCAAATCATGGACAAAAAGACCAAGCCTCAATCTCATTAGCACCATGAAGAACTGATCAATTGTGCTAATTTTTTAACTGCGGAGCCCTGGAGATGCATTGGTATTGTTAGCACTTGATGATGCTTTCCAATATATAATATTATTTCCATCAATCCCTGGATCATGAAACTCGTACAATTGTATTACTCTCTTATAGTTTGGCACACAGTTAGAAAAAAGGGTTTCCATGGGTTTTATTAGGGTTTGCTTTGGGTTTAAAAAGGTTTAGGAAAAAATTATAAACCCTTAAGGTTTGTTTTGGCAAATTGCATGGTTTGAAAAGGGTTTAAATGTTTAAAGGAAACCCCTATAGGTCAATGGGAAACCCTTAGGATTCCAATTTAAGAACCTATAGAAAAAAATAATAATTTATCACTTTTTAAAACCCTTTTCAAACCCTGCATGTTTTAAACTATCTCACGCCATCTACGCCAAAATTTGATATCAAGCCGTATAATAATTTCATAAAACGTAAAGGAAGGCGGACTTTCCCCAAAATGGTTTCTCTAAACATCGCTGCAACCATACATCTTTCGGTGGTTCTGTGGTAAAACGCCCGCCTGTCGTGTTAGAGGGCTTGGGTTCGAAACGCACCCGTTGCAATCGCCAAAATTTGTTATAAAGTCGTAAATTAAATTAATTAATTTTAATTTAACCTATAAATACAAACCATAGGAAGTGTTTAAAGGGTTTGAAAAGAGTTTAAATATAAACCGTGTTGTGTCGATTGTCTGTATTTACGGGGTTTTGTTGCAAACCCTAGGAAGTATTTAAAGGGTTTCTAATGGTTCAATTTATAATCATAAAAGTGCTCATTTTTAAGCCTTGTGGGTTTGAAAATTTCCGTTAAAGGGTTTTGGACGGTTTGAATTTGTGGAATTTTTTTTAAGAACCTTGGGGGTTTATAATCAAACCCTTTTTTCTAGCTGTGCAGTCCAGTGTAGAACGCTACAGATTCATCATCCGTTTTTATATTTCCTATACTGGGGGTCAACCTTTTGATTTAACTTTCAAGTTTCTTCCTTATTTCTAATTCTTCGTCCAAACGCTTCTCTGCTTGTTGCAATTTTGACGCTTTTAATGTGATATGCTAACTTTAGCTCACTCACTTTTCTTTTCAAATTAGAAATCTCATTTTTAGGTAAAATGTTTTCAATCCTCACTTCACTTTCATGATTTGTGGTGTCATTTTCAAGTTCTGTTACTTTACCATTAGCAACATCCACAGTTAAAGTTTCTGTGGGTTAATATCTTCTACGTCTTTCGCTACACTGGGATCTACAGGTTTATCTTCTTGTGGGATTGGAAGTCGGTTGAGAATATCATCTTCGCTATTTGATATAACATTTGCAAATTTCCACTGAAATTAGGACGGAATCACATTTTTCTTTAAATAACGTTTACCATTGGGAGTCAGTTCTCCAAAGTCGGTTTCTTTAAAATGTTTTGAGCACACGCAAAGTAAAATATTAAACAAAATATTTGCCTAGATGAAAGTCTCAACTGTAACCTCGAAAATTTAATGTAATGTGTTTTTAGACGTTTTAATTTTTGCCGTTCAATTTTACGACTACTAAAATAAATCAATTTCAGTAAGCTATGGAAATTTTATCTTAATAGTACATAAGTGAAGCCATCGCCAGTGAGCGTGTACGAGAAACTTGTAGGAGGGGGAAGCTTTAAAAAACAAAGTTTCTTCTGTATGTAGTCCTACAAATTTCCTCTATACGTTTAGTTGTTTTTCTAAACTAAAACAGATAAATGTCTAGTGTTACATGCTGAAAGGAGTTCTACAGAGTTCTCACAAAAACCAGGAGGTGCAGGCTGTACACCACAAAACTAAGCCTACACTCTTAGAAGTTTCGGCTACAAATTTTTAAACACTAGCGTAACTTGTTTAAGCGTACCAAAACCTTTTGACAAAACTATATCGTTACACTTCTTTCAAAGTAAGGTTTGACGAGTTTCCAATTCAGTGGTGTAGCAGTGGTACAGCAGACCACGCGACTGCGGGGTGGGGGTTCTTGAAGATTAATTCATTTCAATTCGAACGCTTGCTAGGGGACAAACAACTGTCGTAACACCACTGTCCCTTTCCGAAACTTCATACATCGCAACCGCTATGATAATAAATATTTTTAACCGAAATCATTCGGTGTCATACTAAGTATTATTAAATTACTTTGCTTTTATGTTAGGTTTACGATACTCTCCTTAAGTAACCTTGAAAATATTTCATCTCATTATAGATAGTATTTATTTTTAAACTAAGACCAAATTTTATTTTTCTCCGAACAGAGTGTGATCAGAAGTTGATCAAAACCCCTTCGGTGGAAAGTATGAAAAATCCTAAAGTGCTAAGCCCGTCAAGTTAACATGACGAATAGCAGAGTTTCGTCATAAACTATTACCGGAGCTCGGCTTAGCAACGCAATACTTGTAAAGGCAGTACCCTTTTTTCGGGGATTGGCGAGATCTACTGCAGCGCGTTGTGGTCGCAGCGTAAGTGATATTCTGACAAATTGGCAAGGGTTCCAATCCCGGCACTCTTCAGATCGACAGAAGAGTACGCTACGAATAGACCGTCACCAAAGATTCAGTGTTTAAAAAACTGTACTCGGTCGCTGTACCAATATAGTTCCACGGCGGAACTTAATAGTTACTCGATTTCGCTAGGCTTTCATACTCATTCATATTATAGACTTCTGTTGTGATATTTAAACAACTACCTTATCTTTAATTATAGGAAGAAAAAGGTCTGGCCGGCACCCGGTTGCCAAAATCGTTTGTTCAGTTCGTCTTGTAGATGACTTCTACGCCACGGTATAGATCACTATTGAAATAAGCAGTAAGTGCTACTACATGTATATCTACTAAAATTCCGGCCTACTTGCGGTAGGGGATTATTTCCCCTAAATTCTTCAATCGATAATATTATTTTTCAGGGTGTTTTAATTTGATGAGCCCAAACATTTGGCTCAAAAACTTTATTACCTAGAAATGTAAAATTTTCAGGATGTACACTATCGGGGAAGATCGTTGTTATTTGTAAATTTCAGCAAAATGTTTGAATTTTTATTAACAAAGAATAGGTACGATTGGTTTTTGTTTATTTTTTAAGATGTATTATTTGTCAAGGATTACAGTAAATCAAAATATTTTGGCTATTTTTAAAAATAGGTTTTGTTTTTTTTGGTTTTGTTTATGATTTTTGGTTTATTATTTGTCAAGGATTACAATAATGCAAAAAGTTTTAACCGCAATTTATTATTTAGAAAGATATGATAAATATAAAATTGTTACTTGCCAGAAATTTTGGGTAAAGTGTAGAATAGCTGCCCCCACCCGATATTTTTATATATATATATATTTTTTTGGATAGAGGGCAAGATGTGGATTATTTTAATGTTAAATAATTTTTTGCCGGAAATAAATATTTACAAAGATATGAGTTTTTAAACATTTGCCTTTTGCCGTGAATTTTCCCTAGGACGATTCTTTAAATTCCTAGATTTTAATGCGTTTTGGATAACGTGGGGCTGATGACGAAAAAGAAAAATGTGGACATGCAAAACATTACTAACTTACTTTAGGTATTTTCGCCGTATTTCAACGCATTTTAGGGGTTTTGGCGGGGAAATAGGTTAGGTTATTTATATTATTAGGTTAGTTGGATTAATATCGGGTTGACGATACTTGATGCGTCAGGCTTGGTGCTGTCCTCTAGGTTGCGTTATAGATGGCCCATAGCTTTTTTTAGTATGGGGTTGGGGAGGCGCCGCGCGCCCCCAGCGCTCGAGCCAATACTTAGAATACATTCGACGTTGTATAAGTCAACATCACACAGAAGACGTATAATATGACATAGTATGGTTAAAAAAGCCTAAAATGCGTTGAAATACGGGAAAAATTCCCAACCCTTAAAAGTTAGTACTGTTTTGCATTTCAGCCTTTTTCTTTTTCGTGATCAGTCCTACGTTATCCAACAAGTATTAATCTAGGAATTTAAAGAATCGTCCACGTCATCAGTCCTACCTCATCCAACACGAGTGCCTTCAGCCGCCAAGGTATAGTCTTTGGGCAATTTTTAATTAACTTTTTAAATAATGCTTTGCGGGGAATAATTTTCACACCATTCGAATCTCCATAAAAAGTACTTTAAGGGGGGTCGAGAAAGGGGAACAAAGGGGGTGGCGGGGCTATTGTTCCAATTTACGCAAACGGGCTCTTTTCAAACTGGAAAAACCAAACATTCCCGTTAAAAAAAAATGGGGCACGATATCGGCTTTCCCCATCTAAAAATGCGTCACTGGATGACAGTCAACAAGTCGTACCGAGTATAAAATCTTTTCCAAGTGTGACGTCGTCGGATTTCATTTCGTTTCACCTGTCTATTTGGTAAGGAATTAAGTTACACCGGGCTTAATATCGGCTAACCGACTGGGATTCCTTAACGCCAGCGTACGTTCACCGTGCACTGAATGCTAAGAAATAGAATCTACTTCTATTGTGAGGATCGAGCAGAAAACAGAATTTTCGTTCTTCTTCGTTCCTTCTAACTTTTGGTGATGGAATCCTGGGTTTTATTTTTAATTATCCTTAAGCATACTTCCGTATAAATTATTTTATTAGTAACTAATGAACACAAAAATTTTCATTTTAAAGTTTTACTATAATAGTTTAGTGAAACCTTACTTCCCCCCCCCCCCCCCCCCGTTGAACTTATACAACGGCCAAACATAAAACGTTCAAAAGATCTAAGTATAAAAATATTTACTCGAACCCGTTAGCGAATGGACAAATTAAATAAGTCTTTCTTAGAACCATGTTACTACCCATAAGGTCACTATTAGTTAATTTTTTAATAAATATTAATTATTGTTTTTTTTAATTAAAACTTAAAAGGAAATGTCTGGTCCTGGGAGTGAAATTGTGACTATTCTTGTGATACTCATAAAATAAAGTTAACTATTTTGAATGCGTGTAAAATTAATGTTTTTATGCTTATAAAATGACATTAGAATATTTTATATGAGACTAGTTTAATAATTCATAAGCTAGAGGGTTACTGGTCATAAGGACCAGTTAAAAAAACATTATTTCCAAGGCTGGCCTAAACATAGTCCATCCGCTGTCCACCATCTAGTTCAGCGGTTCCCAAATTTATTTTGCTATGGAACCCTAAATTATCCACATAATTCTGGTGGAACCCCAACTAATTTTTTTACTTATCTTAAAAGACTCTTGACACAAACAAAGATGGCCACGCTGCGAATTCTCGGAACCCCTGTGATCCTTCCACGGAACCCTAGGGTTCAGCGGAACACCTTTTGGGAACCGCTGATCTAGTTTATTTAACGACATAGTCCAAAAACGGGCCTGGGCTACCGATGACTTTATACGTGTATAGTTCCTACTGGTGAATGACAATTGTAGAAGTTGGTTTAAGTAATAAAGACTATGCAAATTGAAACATCATAAAGGTTTATTTCAGTTAAAAAAATATTTCGAGACAGGTTTTACAGGCCTCTGTTTTTGGGGCTGAAGTTAGAGAGTGAGTGAGAGCCACCTACCTCTTAAGCCTAGAACACCACCTAGTGGCCATATATATATAATTATGTTAATCATTGAATTTTACTAAACCTCTTTTTTACTCCTTTTAAAGTTCTGGCCACATTTGGTCTCTGGTTTTCATTCCTCCAACATCCACTGGTTTCCCCTTTCCATAAACATTTGTAGAGGTTAACGGTAATAGTAAATTTAGGGAGCTGTTGGCTCGCGTGGCATGAAGGGTTTTCCACCACCCTCTTACGCAATTTAACCCGGTAATAAAAGTCCCTAGATGACTAATTGGGCCTAGTATGGTGCCGAGGGTTATTTTCCCACAAATTATTATTACTAATAGCTAATAATTATTTCCAGTCTCCACAGAAAGTATTGTAGACCGGTGGCCGGAGTCCCCCATGTATTAAAAAGAACTCTTGTTAATCCATGAAGCACCAATATGTGGGATAAATAAATAAATGTGTAATATAAACTGTTGCTTGCAGAAGCAGTTACGTCATTTGGGGTGGGGCGAGAGGGGGTATCAGCCCCCCCCCCCCGTGAAATTATACGGGCTAAGAAAGTTAACGAATAAATTTGCATGTAACTACCTTATAAAGCCCTGTTTAATTCCATGTATTTATGTTTTCGCCTGAATGTTATTTTTGCATTAATGGAATAAACATATCGATTAAAAATCCAAAAAATATTAAATTAGATGCGTATTGCCCTTTAAAAAAAACCTGTCCCCCCCTCCTGGACATTCAAGTTCTGCCCCCTCCTGAAAAATCTGGTAATGACGTCCCTGTGAAGGAGACGTTAAAGTATCTCGGCGTATGAAAACAGCGAACGACTTCTTATCAAGTTGTCTCCCCAATGGTTAAAGGGGTTTCCCAGAGTTCTTCGGTTACCCTTTTCCATAAACACTAGCTTGTTGAGTTTAACAGTAATTGTGAGTCTAGGGAGCTGTCGGCTCGCTTGGCTTGCCACCAGGGTTGTTCAAAATGCTCTTTTTTGCATAATGCAAAATACTTTCTCCGTAACTCAAAATGCAAAATGTAAAATGCAATACTCCTTTTTGGCCAGAAAATGGGGCGGAAAAGGGACGTGAGCATGCGCCAAACATATTCTTGTTTCTTTTAGACGCCATATTTGAAATCGCGCCAGCTATTTTGTATGGGAAAAATTCAGGGGTAACTTCGAAACACAAGTTATTAAATTAAATATGGTTTGATGCAGTATCTTTGGTTGTAAAAGTATTTATGGAGCTCAATTAATTATATTTAATCGCTTTCCAAAGAAGATAACTCGCCTTTAGGCAAGAAAAAAACACAGAAAAAATTGGAGCCCAACGCCGAGTTTGAGGGTTTGTAGGAGACATTTTCGGAGCCCCAGGACTGGATTCCAACGCTAAATTTACCATCTAGTATAATAATACTCCAATCAAAACGTGAATTAGTGGGGAAGAAAGTCAGCTAGATAAGAATAAATAAATATGAAATTGGATAGTTACGAAATATTAAATGAAATTGGTTCCTTAACTTAAGCCTTTTTAAGTTTTTAGTAACTTAAATTTCTAGAGATAATTCGATTATGCCTTCTTTCTAGGAAGAGTATAAAGTTTTAATGAACGAATTGGTTCAGCAGCAAAGATTTGGTATATCACTAAATTTTCATAATAATTACATGTCACTTGTAGAGATATAACCATAGAAGATAATATGGAAAACTATTCTAAAGAAGTTGAAAACTCGTCCCACCGTACACCACCACAAGATAGTATTAAAAAGACAACCATATCACCAATAGATAATTTGCATGAAAATTTTATCCAGAAATGAATGGAAATGTGCCTACGGAAGTTAACCTATTACCCGAGGCTTTTCGATTAAAGTTTTGTTATAAAGGAACCCAGACAGACTACAGATGATTCAACCTGAATTTGAGAACCGAACTTTATGAGAGCATTAGAGCACTGAAAGAGGAAACATCACCCATGCTTTTTCCTATAGATAAAAAATTGCCCTAAAAATGGCGGCCATAGCCCAAAGCTACAGAGCGATATTACTCTATTGTGGATCAATTTATCACTGTCATGATGAGACTGAAAGTCCAATTCGAGTCTTAAATTTATTCCGAGTCTACAATTGGCAGTTGAGCCCAATCTGAGCCTTATATTAGTCAGATTCATTCCAAAAATTAAATCAGTAATTAAAATTTAAAATTAGTACCAATGTAGTTAAACATTTTTAAATATTACGAAGTAATTAACTAATTTTCTTTAAAAATGTTTTTTAAATTTCTAGATTTGTTGGTTTCTAACTTACAACAGGAGTTGTTTAATATTAACACTCAGGTCAACAATATACCATAGAAAAATAGAATATATTTTACATTTCCATTTCACAAAATCAATGTTAGAAATCTCACAATTCTAATCTGAGTCAAATATTAATGTATAAAAAAACCTAAAAGAGCTTAGAAAGGAACTTTGTTTTAATTAGCTGTATAATTTTATACCACATTGAAATTATTTTTAAATTTCCTATAAAAATAAAGATACAGGAGTTTAGAATTTTCAATCTCTTCAAACTTAAATCCTTAGTAATCCTAATGAAGTGGTTAGAGTAAACCATATCAGTTATTTTTCCACTCCGGTGTACCTTTCCATGTAAAAGAGTAGCGAACCTGCATGACTCTGATGTTATAATATACAAAAAATATATTAACCATTAGAAAAATTTTAGAACTTGCTAATAAGTTACAGAAAATATAAGACACAATTATACCCAATAACCAAATCGCGAGCCCCACCACAAATAGTTCTAAAAAAATTGACAAGTCCGAGGCGTACCAGCCTGGGTTCAGGAGTACATTTTGAACCGTGCGCCAAAAACACTCCTATCTTTAGAATATCAAAGCTAATTATAATTTGTTTTGTCTAGAACCGGTCACCATTTACCCACAGTACGCCTCTGGGTCAAGTACCATAACCACAAGGTAACTGACGGATCTCATAGATGGGTAACATCTTGATTTGATGTAAAGAAACTGCCCATTAATTTATTTATTTAGATTGAAAAATTAGTCACGAATTAAAGCAGGAATAAATTAATCGATATCACTATCAACTCACCACACAAAAATTGTAGAGCTTCCTCAAATTTTAACAAAATACTAAATAGTTTAATGTGCTACTGCTTTCCAACTTCTGTAGAAATAGAAGGCCGAGCAACATCCACGTTTTCGTCAAGGCCTAGATTTTCATCATGATCTAAGTCCGGCAAACCGTACCTGTTACCACTTACATGTAATATTTTCTCGTGTTCGCTCTTTTTTTCTTAAATTCAGTAATATAATCACTTTTTTTCATTTAAATTTAATTCCTAAATTTGTTATAAAACTTTCAACGTTTTATTATAAGTTTCACTGAACATTCGTTATCCATGGTTAACATACGGAGAGATGGCGTCGTCTGCTTCTAAGAAACATTGGGCCGTAAGCGCATGCGCGTTATTAAAACCAAAAAGGTGTATATACTTTCTCCATAACTCAAAATGCAAAATACAAAACTCATTTTGAAAAGTGCTTTTTCTAAATGCATAATGTAAAATGGTTTTTGCAGCTCAAAATAAAAATACGAAATGCATTTTGAAAATGGTTTTTAAAACGCAAAATGTTTTTACAGATGTACAGTTAATTTGTAATTAATTTTTATTATTAATTAGTAATTAATAATAAAAATTTAAAAACCATCCTCGTAGCCAGTGTGGGAAATAATGTGGTGGCACTGTACAAATGTTCGTCTGCTTCTGAGTAAGTGAGTATCGCCATCTATTAGCGTGCTCGGATCTGCTCCGAACAAGTTTCGGGTGTTCCATTTCGCGCTCTCGGGTGCTCCGAAATCGATCGGCTGATTTCGTTAGATCAACGCGAAAATTCCAATTACTAGCAGACGAAAAACATTTGCGGTTTTTATCTAGTCGATTCGAGCGAGATCTATGACGTCAGAGACAGATTTGGAGTGAATCTTGGGCAATCAAAGGGAAAACCCTATAAGATTACTTGGGAGTAAATAGCGGTCGAAGTTTCTCTACAAGAGCCACGATGATGGTACCAGAGTAAAAACATTTTGAAAATGTTTTTCCACATATCAAACCCACGAAATGCAAAATAGTTTCCTAGAAACTCAAAATGCAAAATAGTTTCATAGAAACTCAAAATGCAAATTAGTATCCTAGAAACTCAAAATGTAAAATGCAAAATACTTTTTCAAAATCAAAATGCATTTTGAACAACCAAGATTTCCACCACCAGGGCCGGCTCAAGAAATTTTATACACCCGGGCAAGGGGGATTTTTGGCGCCCCTTTTATTTTGAGACTAAATTAAACTACCCCCCCCCCCCCCGGTAAAAAACATAACCATGTCCATGTTATAAATTTACCGTTTTCATAACAATAAATAATCCCTTTAATCACTTTCTCAATACTTTGTGTAAATAAGCAAAATACTAGTCTCAAATCCATGGGTTTAAAAAGAAACTTAGATCATGAAAATATTCTTAACCCCAAACGTACTTCAATACCTAGGGTCCCTCCTACAGGCTACCACTCCTAAAAGCATATGTAACATAATTACTCATAAGTATGCCACTAGCATTATTTCTTCACTAACGGTTTGTTTCACAGATATTGCGTCATACATACCCTTCGTAATATTTGATATCATATTTTATGTCATATTTGACGTCATCGAATCTCAAATGCCGATAATACCGTCGCCCAAATAGCTTTACGTCTGATAAACCGACGGCCATTATTTTAGTAAACAAACCGGTTTGAACAACCAAGGCTTGGGAGCTAAAATATAGTGTCAAGTTCTGCTAATGTAATTATTTTGCCAATTAATTAAGTTCTCGGAGACTCACGTTCTAAAATAAATTTGCATTGTCAAATAAAAGAAGCAGGTTTATTGGAAAAAATAGTTGAAATTCAGGTTGAGCTTTTCCGGGGCATCTACAAGATTGGAGTCTTTGCAGATTCTTTTGAGCCTAGGCCTAACTCTTCTAGGCTTGGTATGGGATTTAATAACGCTGGTGGAATATCCCACTTCGACTACTTATTTCATTTTCGGAAAGTGATCTCTGAACCGAACCGTATTGGTAATTTTCCTTTTATTTTTCTAAACTACTCAGTATTTAACTTCATCCGCACAAACCGAGCGAGTTTATAAATTTCAATAAAGCTACATTGGGCTGACTAAAATTCCGACGCAAAAAATTCCTTCTCAATTTAGAGGTTTTCCATTGGCTTAAATAAATATGTTACTATCCAATAGTGTGACTCCCAAAATTACTAGGATGAATAAAAAGGTTAAAATCTAACGTAGTCCACCTTTTTACTGGTTCGTGGTGAAACAAACCGTTAGTGAAGATTTTTGAATGGAATAAAGGTACAGTGGCATACTACTGAGCAATTATGTTACGTCTCTAAAATATTCATATAAAGACAGGATATAAGCCAAATTCTCTTAAACCAAAGAATAACAAACTTTGTTAGTCCTGATGAACTAGCTCTATAGTCTGTATGAAACGTTTGGCCGGTTTTGGGCCTATTTGATAGAACGCTTTATTGCTTTAACAACTTAATTAAAACAGTATTTGGCGGGATTTTTTAAGGCCTACACTTAAGAACTTTTTTTAAGTTGTCGCTTTCTTTTCTGCTTCAACGGCTTCTCTTAATTTCCTTTTTTTATAATCTTAATTCAATTCAACGTGTCTCTAATTAATATCTATCTAACTAAAACTATTTAACTGAAACTAATAAATGGCTTTCTGCGCGTGCGCGTAAAATAGAAGTGACTAACGCTAACAATTAGAGTGCGTAAATCAACGCCCACAATCGGAAAGGGGGGATGTAGCGCCCCCTATTTAACTGACAGAGCTTAAACTTTCACACAATGGGACAGAAGTAATAAAAAGAATCGAAATTTAAAAGTCAAACGGATCCAAAATTATATAATAATGGAAAATATAGAAATTATAATGAAAATCGTTAGAATAAACCGAAAAAAGGCCAATTAATTATATGGCATTACGTTTTAATTGTTTATTTGTTTAATACATTTTAACAATTATATTTCGTATCGAAATAAAAATTAAAGTTTTCATAATGGTAATATTTAAAGTGTAGAATGAAGTAAATACAAAAGCAACACACGAACCACTGGAACAAAAAATGGAATACAAAATTCCTACATTGCGTACACTGTAACAACAGCATTAATCAGATCAATTTTAGACCATTTTGTAGTTAAATATTAATTCATAGTATTTCGAGTTAATATAAACTTAAAAAATTTTAAACTTTCAAAATTAACTATTGAGTAATGACACTGTGAAGTCACAGAACGTCCCCCAAACCTTTTCCTATAGATAAAAGATGTACGCCTTATATTTCGGCAATGGCCAAATGTAGTAACAAACACTTAAACATCTAGAAGGAATAGAATAAATGTTGCCTATTGTAGTTGTGTATCATTTACTCTATTTGCTCTAAATTATTATTTTTAGTCAGACCAAGAATGTATTTATTTATACTTGGGGAGGATCATGACTATTGGAAGGCGATCCAGGGCCATCATGGCTTAATTCCCTCCAGCACAGAGTTGTGCTTCAATGGCGTCGAGACAAATCAGCTTTAGGGAACCAATGCAGTGGCGTAGCTAAGGGGGGCGGTGGTGGCGGTCCGCCCCGGGTGCCACACGTTTGGGCGTGATTTGGGGGTGATACCCGACCGTGAAAAAATAAAAACTAGCACACCATGATATCCACCCCGGGTGTGACTAATACTAGCTACGCCACTGACCAATGACTGATTTTACTATTATTGGGAAAAACGAGCTTAATGGTAGAGTCTGAGGGGGATTGAGAGCAACGCTAAAAATTATTTCAACATAGTCATTCTCCCGAAGTATAAATCCAGTTTTTGGTCAAACCCACGTCGATTTTTCCAACTTTTGCTTTCATTTTTACAGATTTTTTTGAATTTCTCTTTAAAATTGATTAATTTTCGGCTTCTAAAACGTAAGCGTGGTCACGAGTTCTCCAGTTCAGTCACGTCTCAGTCCAGAATCAGTACCTCCCGAAGAAACGCACAGAGAGAGCTGTCCCAGTTCATCAGCAGTGGTTTCAACTGGCAATTGACCTGATATTAAAAATTAAGCTTCTGGTTAAATAAAATTTAAAACAGGAAGCGGTAAAAACAATCACATGCCACCATCAACAACCTTTATCAGATGTCTCTAAACACGATAAACGAAACATACAAAATAAATAATACATGCCTAAAAAAGACAAATATAATTTTGTACAGTTTAAACTTCAGAGTTTAATGTCAGAAAATTTTAAATAATCATTATAAATTAACTCAATTCATTATTTTTGGAACGGAATGTTCGACATACGCAAAACAATAACATACTTTCAAAATATTAAAGTTACGCGCTCTTTTGAAATAAGGTTTCGTAAACCACCAACAATCACCAGACCAATTCATCAAAAACCTCCGCTTATAAAAAAAAAAAACTTAAGAGAACTTTCAACTTTTAACAAAAAGATAAATATTTTTATAATGTAAAAAATTAGAAAATGACTAAAATATATAATTCCAATTCAATAAAATCTTACCATCCATCTACCTAATTTCTTTTAGACTCGTACGAGAATAGAATGTAAACAGAGATAAAATTGTTAGATCCCTTAAAGAGTGTGACTAAACGTTTCAACGGTTAACAATTTTCATTGGTCAAAAATTGTCTAGCAACCCAAAGTAATTTTCAAACGAAAGATCTTGGAATACATAAAGTAACCTAACCTTCGCCTAAAAGTGAACCTTCGCCTAAAAGTGAACCTTCGCCTAAAAGTGAACCTTCGCCTAAAAGTGAACCTTCGCCTAAAAGTGAAACTTCGCCTAAAAGTGAACCTTCGCCTAAAAGTGAACCTTCGCCTAAAAGTGAACCTTCGCCTAAAAGTGAACCTTCGCCTAAAAGTGAACCTTCGCCTAAAAGTGAACCTTCGCCTAAAAGTGAACCTTCGCCTAAAAGTGAACCTTCGCCTAAAAGTGAACCTTCGCCTAAAAGTGAACCTTCGCCTAAAAGTGAACCTTCGCCTAAAAGTGAACCTTCGCCTAAAAGTGAACCTTCGCCTAAAAGTGAACCTTCGCCTAAAAGTGAACCTTCGCCTAAAAGTGAACCTTCGCCTAAAAGTGAACCTTCGCCTAAAAGTGAACCTTCGCCTAAAAGTGAACCTTCGCCTAAAAGTGAACCTTCGCCTAAAAGTGAACCTTCGCCTAAAAGTGAACCTTCGCCTAAAAGTGAACCTTCGCCTAAAAGTGAACCTTCGCCTAAAAGTGAACCTTCGCCTAAAGTGAAACTTCGCCTAAAGTGAAACTTAAAATAAAATTAGCCATAACCAAAACCAAACCTTAATATAAATTTTACCAAACATTAACCTAAATCAAACCTAATTTAAATTAATAAAAATCGCACGCTGGCTTGTTTCAAATACAAGTGGAGATTCGGTGGTCACGTGACGTTTTATTTGCTCCTGAAGTCGAAGTCAGCGCGCCCTTCTGAGAGAATCGCGAATTAACCCCATCTCTAGTTGCTACGTAACGTAAGCGGGAAATGAAAAGCGGCCGAGAAGTGTCCTTCAGTAATTCGTCCATGGCCAAAGTGACTTCAAGAAACGCAAAAACAACTTGCCTGCATTGTCGTTATCTGTGCGTGCAGTGGCAGATGCTGGCTGACTAATTTTGTTGGGAGATTCGCCAAACGAAGTCTGAAGTTTTAATAAAAAAATATATTAAAAAAGAGAAAGAGTGGTCAAGCCAGGGAGGACTACCCAACAAGTCCTTTGGGGTGAAGTTAACTACATAAGTCTATGTATTTGTACCCCGCTGCTCCGCCTTAAGCACTACAGCGGCCCACAAAACAACAACCAGGCCGGTGAAGTTAACTACAGCGGCCTCATTGATTTTTTATATTTATTTTGCATGCGCCTGATAGACCTTGTCACGTAGATAGCGAGGGTATTTTTTATTTTGGCCGCAAATACTTATTTAATTTTTAATTTAATTAAAACAATTGCTCATTTTTGGTAATTTTCACGTTTTTTGTTGTACTTATTTTCGTCGTGTGTTCGCCGACACCACAGTTTCGGTTTCCGACACCACGTGTTTTTCAGTCCTAATAATTTCCACGTGATATTCCGGTAGTTTATAAAATAAATTAAAAGTTTTGTTAATTTTGGGAATTTTTTAGGTGTTTTGTATTTTTTGGCCGCAAACGCTTATTTCAGTTTTTAATTTAATTTAAAATTTTGCACTTTTTTGGCCTTTTAACGTTTTTTGTGGTTATTCATTAGATAATTTAAAATTATATACTTGATGCGTAAGGCTTGGTACTGTCCTCTAAGTCGCGTTATAGATGGCCCATAGCTTTTTTTTAGTATGGGGTTGAAAGGCGTCGCGCGCCCCCGGCACTCGAGCGAAGTGAGTGCACGGCGCCGTCAGACGCCAATACGGGGAATTTTAAAGTTCATCAGGCGCCAATACGGGGAATTTTAAATTTTTGTAAATTCCTGTATATTAAATGCTTCAACAGTGTTTTCATTTTTATTACTATTT
Source organism: Leiobunum rupestre (assembly GCF_980474605.1). Classification (NCBI taxonomy): domain Eukaryota; kingdom Metazoa; phylum Arthropoda; class Arachnida; order Opiliones; family Sclerosomatidae; genus Leiobunum; species Leiobunum rupestre. Next base: position 20,516,592 of record NC_143387.1, read on the forward strand.
CAGTTGATACGATTTAACAAATTACGATTCCACTAGGTACGATTCCAGATGACCCACCGTGAATTATCAGAATGGGGCTGGGGACCGCCAAAAATGTGATGTCGGCGGATACACGACGCAACTATTTTTCAGAAAAACGTTACTAATCCCCAAAAATTACTACTTTTTTAAAATTAAGTTAATTAAAAAAATTATCACTAGCGGCCCAAAAAAAATAACTTCGTAATCTACGCGTCAACAAAAAAAAACATGAGGCCGCTGTAGTTAAATTTTGCCGTACTTTGTATCATTTACAAGAGAAATTACTACCTTTTTTCTGGCAGAAAGTGTATTTCCGGTCATATCACTGAGAATTTCCGCCATTTGCTTAGAATTAATGCCGCAGCTATTGGCGACGTTGTTTTTGCATCTTTTGTGCGCATTCATGTTGCACGCTGAAAAAAAAAAATGAATTCGGGTTAACGGAAAATTGTAAAAATCGAGTAAAGAGACAGCATGGACAATCTCAAAACATTGAAAAATATTAATATACCTTTCAATAAAGTCCCTACGCTTGCCGAACATGTTTTAATATATCGCCTTCGTCGCGAAATACGTTTTGAAGGGCGACTCGTCGAATTTTAATTCATGTCTTGTTCAACTTGTTAAAATGTTCCACGCGCGCTTTAATATTTGAGCGTAAAAGGCTCGCGCATTTTTTTTTCATTTCAGGGAGCACGCGCGAAATAGCTCTAGCCCATTTACGCTAAAATATCAAGACGCGCGTGGAACTTTTTAACAAGTTGAATAAGACATAAATATGGATTATGCTAGCGTCTATTGGCTATCATAGTGAAACGTAACTTCTACGTCACGAGTGACGCGCCCGATACATCTAAACCAGAAGGCCAATGTTACTTTATAGAAAGGCCTATTGCGATTTATGCAGGATAAAATAGGGACAGAAACGCTTAAAGCGCGAGTGAAACGCTTAAGTTGCGACCTAAAGGCTTAAGCTGTAACTGAAAGGCTTAAGCTGTAACTGAAAGACTTAAGCCGCGATTGAAAGGCTTAAAGTGGGACTAAACCGTTCTTTCAAAATGATTAAACAACTATTGAAATGATTAAGTCTTGACTAAACAATGAAACCGTGATTTATATGATTTAATGACACTTTAAAATAATTCCTTCCCTAGGAAACATATGACGAAACTTGTTAAGTAACGAACCATCACATTGTAGACCTTGGCGGTAAAGACCATAGAGCATAGTACCGCAATGGTCGCAGAAAGTAGGCCTCGTGTAGTGGTGAGCCTCCAACCGATGCGGAACATTGATGTTGAACCTGCCCGCTGTCAGCGGCAAAACAGCGCAATAAGGCGGTACCTGCGAATAAATAAAGACATTAACACATTTATATTGATAATAATAAGCATATTAAACTATAATATACATGTATGTATAATAATATAAAACAATAATGAATTAACGTTAGCTAAGAATATGCAGACGCAATTATAGCCTCTGCTTTCGTGATTTCCGGACGATAGGCTCCAACAACAAGGCGAGCAATGGGACTGATAAGCGTGGTGCGGTACTTATATTCTCAGTTAATGTTAATTCATGCTTGATAATAAGTACCTCCTGCTCAGTACCATCCTTCATGCGAGCGCATTTTGTGACGACAAACTCGTGACACCTTTTGTGAACCACGCACGAGCAGTCTGAAAATAAAATTAAGATGGATTAAAAACAAATTCAGAAAAACTGAAACTTATAGCACTGGCAAGAATGACGTTGTTTTTAGCGTTCTTAGCAATCCAACTCACGGTTTGCCAGTATGCTCCTTCCTGTTAAAGCTAATGGAATCAGCCCTGTACGTATCGCAATGGCTCCCAAAATTTTAAACACACGCCGGTTCCTGACTGGGAAAACTAGATCATGATGCCAGCGGATCGTACCAACAAATTCATTCTTAGTACAAATAAATACATTTTTGCTTCTGGACTATACCAAGAATGTTTTTATCTATACTTAAAGGGGAACGGCCAAGCTTTTCCAAATATTGCCTTATTTGCATATCAAAAGATCAACAAGACGTTCAATATGCTTACACGTACTTTATTTTGTCTTGAAAAAATTGTTTTTGGCCTAAAAAGTTGAAACGCAAAATAAAGCCAAGTATTTAGGTTTGAATTTTTGCCGCCATCTTAAGGTGTCTCGCCAGCGCCACAGCACCTTAGTGAGCGATTTGCGAACTATCCTAACTTTTAAAATCGCGCAATTTAGGCGCCGCGCGTGCAAAACAAATTTTTAGCGCCTTCAGCAGCGCGCGCTTTTATGATGTCTTTCTGTCTCACCGATTCCTCACCAGGTCCAGGTATCGCTGCGGACACGCGCTCTTTTTAATTTCCGAAATTTCTTTATTTTATTAAAAATTAACCACTTAATATTTTTTTATGCGGTTTTCGCCATACATTTTAGTTTTAAACGGGCTATAGGGCTATCTAACTGGTTAAAGCTTGACCGTTCCCCTTTAAGGAGAATTACCATGTTGAGACGATCATGGTCGAATTTACTCCTGACAAGGAAATATGTCACCGGCATTGGCGTAAATAGCACCCGCGCAGATCCCGGGGGGGGGGCGAGAACTAGGGGGCCCCCAAACGTTTATGATTAAACTCGATGCTATTTAAAAGGGCTCCGAGTCGTTTTTCGCGGGGGGGGCGCAGTTCCTAGTTACGCCACTGGTCACCGGTGTGAGCTTCAATAGCGTCGGAAGACGTCAGTTTTAGGCAGCCAATGACATACCGGAATGGTTTGATTATAATCAGCTAACCAGCTACTAATACCCAAGGCACCACCTTTGGCCCAAGTCATCTAGCGACTTATAATGCCTTTTAAACGGGTGGCCGGGTGCATAGGAGGGTGGTGGAAAGCCCTTCATGCCACGCAAGCCAACAGCTCCCTACACTCACTATTACAGTTAACCTCAACCAGTTTTTATGGAAGGTGAAACCGAAGAGCTCGGGGGAAACCCCTTAAACCAGTGCGGAGAGAGCTTGCAAACTCAACGCATGAGTAGTAGTTCTGAGTTTTCACCCAGTGCCACAAGTTGGGATCGAACCCGGCTGCTATAAGTCACTGTTGACTTGGCCCTTGCAACTCCTAACAATGTAAAATCAAATGATAAACAATAAACGAACTTGAACTTGCTCTTGCTGCGAAAGGCCTCGAGGCGACCGCGCTAACCACTCTACCCCAGGGTCGGCAATTTTTTTCCTGGTTAAAGGCCTAGGTTTTCTTCTGCCTGTCACCCTGGATATTTACTTGCCCTCAACGCTCCCCTTCCATATACGCTTACCGCAGCACACCTTTTTGGAGAAGGTCCGGCGGCGAAATGCGCCTTTCGAACGCGTCGTTTTCTGCCTGCCAATTGGTGCCCCGTGGAGAGAAAAAAAAAGTCCGCGAGTTAGCCCCTTCTTTTGACCCCCATCTTTTGTCATCGGCCGCTATCGTGTAGATTAGGTAAATTCCCGGAAAATCAAACTTCTCGGGACGAAAAGATAATCCCAAAATTGGCTGAGCGCGTACCAACGCTCACTATATAGTTAAACGTCCAAGGCGTTACCTTTACATTCAGGTGAGGGTCGTCCCTCCTTCGCGCGTAAAAAAGAGAACCAGATTTGTAAGAATAAATAAAGCCAAGATATGGAATATTGGTATACAGAATAAACGGTTTGAAATTTTCAAAATCGGATTCGGCGTAAATGGGATAGCATAGACAAGTAAAATTTTGAAATTTTATTAGTTTAATTAGAAACTACGCTTCCATTTAACTGTCAGATGAATAATATTTTAGAAATAAGGACTGACGCGATAATTAAGTTTATCGGTGCATTATTCGGCTTACCAAATGTTGTTATAAAGTAAATATTCTGTGAATAAATTTAGGACTCATTAAATATTGCTTGAGAGCTCCCTCTCGGTAGGTCAGCTTTTAGAAACCCTCTCTGATAAACTAGACGAAGGTGGAAGGCGAGATAATCCCTTTTTGGGATTTTCGAGTTTTCCACCCCTCGATTATGCCTTTCGTTGGGAAGGTCACGGGCCGGTGTTCTCGCCAAGAGTCGCTTAGATGAGGACCAATTTGTCAGTTTTAGACTGGAACAGTCACGCGGCCAGTGTGAAAGTAGATGAATAAAAAATTTGAATATGTTGATAAGATTTGGAGAAATATAATGGCTTCTAACGCCTAAATGGATATAAGAATAGTTTTGAATAGATTCGATAAACATTGAAAATATTTTTAAGTTTATTATTAATTTATGTATTTCATCTGATTAGTTTTAGTTCAAATATTTAGAAAACCGAAATAATACAGCGATAGCCCAAATCTAGTTCTCTTTTTTACGCGCAAAGGAGGGACGACCCTCACCTGAATGTAAAGGTAATGCCTTGGACGTTTAACTATATAGTGAGCGTTGGTACGCGCTCAGCCAATTTTGGGATTATCTTTTCGTCCCGAGAAGGTTGATTTTCCGGGAATTTACCTAATCTACACGATAGCGGCCGATGACAAAAGATGGGGGTCAAAAGAAGGGGCTAGCTCGCGGACTTTTTTTTTATCTCCACGGGGCACCAACTGGCAGGCAGAAAACGACGCGTTCGAAAGGCGCATTTCGCCGCCGGACCTTCTCCAAAAAGGTGTGCTGCGGTAAGCGTATATGCAAGGGGAGCGTTGAGGGCAAGTAAATATCCAGGGTGACAGGCAGAAGAAAACCTAGGCCTTTAAAACTGGGCAGCAAAAATATTTTTTCTACGGTTTTTTTCACTTCATTTTTTTATTTTAATTTTTGAAGTAAAATTTAAAAAATAATTGTGAGAAGTGTTCAATTTGGTCATCACTTTGAAATCTATGGGTTTCTTCAACCTGCTAAAAGCCTAGGGATCAGCCCGCTGCCCTCTTCATCGAAAAAGGGTAAAACCCTCTTTTTAGTTTCCCCTCTGGGGGGTCTCATGATAGTGGCTGCTCATCTCGCTCTCTGAACCTTTTCCCTCGCCCTGTTAAAGGATTAAATTCGGCATTGTAACGGCTGACGTGAAATTCGAAGGAGCAGCCCTTGAATATCGCGAAGTCTGAATGGATTCTTGGAATGGCTATCAAAAAAGAAGTAACACAGGGGAGCAAAGATGCCCGTTTCTACGAATCACTCATTAAGTTGTGGGAAGAGTACACGCAGATCGTGTAGCAACTAAGCGCTAAAACCTTTCTTTCAATTACATCCGTTGTTAGAAAAATTGGAGATTTCAATTTGCAGAGGTAACTGAAAGACCTTTTGAATCAGCTTAAACCCGTAGCAGTAGCATTAGACAATTTACAAGGATATGAAGGAACCATCGCTGATACATGCCCTTTTCTTCTTGGCAAGATGACAATCTTGTCCATGGGAAAGAGGATGTGCCGTAGAGATTTAATAATGCAATCAAACCGCAGCATAAACAGGGTTCATACAACATTTGGAAAATTAATTTCCCTGATATTTCCAGGTGCTAAAGCAGCGTATGTTTTCATTTAATCAAAAAAATTTATATATAATTATTGAGGCGCTTCCAGACTCAAACGAATTTCCCTGATTTATCCAGGTTTTGGTAAAATATTTAAAATTTCCCTGATATCTCCCTGATTTTTTTGGAAAGAATCTGTTTCACTGATATTTCGAGGTTCTCCAGGTTTGTATGAACCCTGATAAATTAGCCTATCTTATATGCATCCCAAGTATAATGGTGAACTATGAAATGATAATCAAAAGAAAGAGGCCCTAAGTGGGATCAACAGCTTAAATGAGTTTCTTGCATATTAAGCTATAAGAGTAAACCATTTGTTCCTTCCTATTTTTCCCCAAATGTCATTCAAAATATGAGACCAAATGTTTGGTGAGAGGCAGTTTCAAAAAGGAGTTCTATACCCAAGGAATTCACCAAATTAATTAGCCATATTTTAAATTGTCCAGCCAGCTCAGCTTCAATTGAAAGAATGTTTTCTAATTTGTCATTCATGTATTGTAAATTACGAAATAGATTGAAAATAGAAACAGCATCTAAGCTTCTGTTTTGTTTTCAAATGCTGTAGTAAAAACTATGTATTACATAGTTTTCACTCCCCCGTACAGTACTGCCGGGTACTTGTTGGTTGCAACATAGCAGACGAACTTTCACTCGAAGACGGCTTTCTAATGGAGTTGCCGAGGGCTAAACTTTAATTAAATTTAAAATGAGTGAGAAAACTTGAAGGAAATTTTTCAAATTATATTTTGATTATCTGCTTGATAGCAGAGAAACAAAGTGTATTTATAAAAAATGATCTGAAAATTTGTGGGATTCGACCCTTATGAGGAAAGTATAGACGATTTCAAAAGTGATGCCTCGGAATGGCCAAGGGTTCTGTTCCCAGATATAACAATGTATATTTTACACACAACAAACTCAGTCACGTTAGAAGAAATGAAAAACCATAAAAGTCTGGAATCCCACACATTTCTGACAAGTGGGAATATAAGTGGTATTCTAGTCAAGAATTTGGAGAATGATTTAAAACTTGTTTTGGGAAAGGAATGTACGGTACCATAAAAATCTAAAGCATATAGTGTCATTTGTGCTAATGCATTAATATTTTTGTAACAGGTAAAACTTTCTTAAAAATCTAACAATGATAATAATAATCAGCCAGGCTAATACCCAAGGCACCACCTTCGGCCTAAGTCATCGAGCGACTTTTAAAGCCTTTAATTCAGGTGGCCGGGTTACAATGCGTAGGGGGGTTGTGGCAAGCCGTGCCAGCCAATGATTACTTACGCAACTGTATTATTTCTAGAGAAAGCGGCGATGTTCGGAGAGTCATGATCTCACGTGGGGGAAATTTTGTTTATAATTGATGCTGGGTAACGAATTTAAAAAATCAATCGTCAACTGAAAAGTTAAACGAATGGCTAGTTCCCCATCTTAAACAAGCACCATTTAAAAGAGCTGGAGAGATAAACTTTTCATCAGCTAAACAACGAAAGAAGAATTTAGAACGTTTACTCGTTGATCCTGAAACTACGACAACCAGTGAAGAAAAAAAAATGGTACCGAAAGTTACAAATGACGAATTTACCGAACATTTAAACTGTTTGTCTACGTCAAAATCGAAGCCAGTTATTTTATCACTTATTAGCCCCTATAATAAGGATTATGTGCCAAAACGAAGCAAGTGATTTGCCGTTAAATGAAGTCCTTAAGATTTGCGAAACATTGAAAGATCAAAATCACAAAAAAAAACCAATCCGACAATATTGAATTATTAACCAGGGCACAAGGTGCGAGTAAAATTTGGTACGCCCAGAAAGCTGGAAGAGTCAGTTCATCCAATGCTAAGTCAGTTTGTCACACTAATCTGCCGAAATCAATGATCAATCAGCTTTTTCCCCAAAGCTATAGATTGGGGTAAAAAACATGAAGATGCGGCTGTTGCTGCGTTCATTGCAGAAAATCAAAAGCAACAAGAAGATCTTACTGTCCGCCAATGTGGATTTATTATTAATCCATCTTACCCATTTATCGGAGCGTCCCCAGACCCTTTATTGTCTTGTTAATGTTGTGGGGTTGTGGCACAGGAATATTAGAAGTTCCGGAAGTGACCTAACAATTCAAGAGTTTGCTGAAACACAATATTCGCCATGGAAATTTAACTAAGTCACAAGTGAATTCAAACTCGATACAAATCGCGCCTATTACTAACTACAAATGTTCGTATGTGAAGCTCAATACTCCGATTTTGTCATATGGACAACGAGACGTGTACAAATAGAAAGAATATTCTCAAATGTGGACTTTTGTAGAGCGGTTACGTAAAGCGACTGAATTCTTACACGCCTGTATTCCCGAACTATGCAGCCATCATTGGAATTGCCAAAAAACTGATAAACCTTGTAAACGGAAAGTCTCAAAATAATGTTCCGAAAACTTACTGCTACTGTGGTCAGGTGGAGGATGGCAACTAGGAGCAACAAACACAGCACTGCCCACACAAGGAGAACGCAACCCGTCCAAAGTCGTGCATTTTCTTGCGTACATTTTTCATTGGTTAGACGCTTTAGCGCCTGCTGCTGTCGGACGGGGATATTCGGAAATTGTCTTTCCCTTTTCCGTAAAACGCTCATCGTAAAGGCTCGTCCAATGAAATTTGTACACAACACTGCGTTAGCGTGTTTTAAGCAGCGTTGCCAGATAGCCAAATTCAAATTATAGGCCCAAGGACTAAAAATTATAGACTTAATGTTCAAATTATAGGACACATTGTATTTGGCGGAAATTTAAATTTTGCATCGGATATACCACTGATGTTTGGTAAAATTTAACTTTCAAATAAACCCATTGACGTATGGTAAAATAAAACCTTTTATATAAAAAAATAAAAATAATAAAAACACATTTATTCATCGCATTTGCGATCAGAGAAATTCTTCGACGGTTAAAGCTTACAGTAAGAGATTTTCACATTATAGGATTTATAGGTCATCAATATCGAAAAATCAGAAAAAACGCCCTATATAGTACACTGTTTAAATTATAGATTTTTCCTATAATTATAGGACGTCTGACAACGCTCGTTTTAAGGTTAGATGCGTTCTGCTTGTGTTTGCTGCTCCTAGGTGGCAAGATGGTTGTCTGTGTTAGTTTGGCTAGAATTATCCAACATCTTCGGAACTGGTACATAATCAGTTTGACTGGATGCGTCTGACTGACAGGCTACTTCTCTAATTACTGAAACTTCATTCTCAATTTCATTTTCCATACCCGAAGCTTGCTCAAATTCTCTATCACCTTTTCCTATAACCATAGCTTCGGCAAGTTCTCTGTCATTCTTTTATATCATCTTCATCTAGCGTCAAGTACGCACTTTTATTTCCCGCTTAAGATGAAATAGATTTATTACAATCGGATTCTCTCTTTCGTTTGGCACGCTCTATAGATCGGTTGTTAAAGTTTGTACAGATTGGTATCCTAAGTTCAGGGAAGGAACCCAATCAGTGTGAAATTCATCTTCCAAAGGATAAAGTTTGCCTGTAATTATAACACACCAAGGGTTATGAATAACCTTCTAAAATAAATTATTTTAAGTTTGCTTTAACGAGGCAAAACGCCTCAATTATTTATTTAAATATCGTTAATAGTACAATTTTATTACCTGATATAAAATTATGGCTACAAATTCGATCCCACTTTGGAATTTCGAGAGTCGAATTTGATAATCTATTTTGGCGTAAAGATTGCATCCAAGACTTTCTTCTCCTTTAAGAATAAAATGATACTCCCGAACCTTGTTCGAACCGATTTTTACACTTGAGAACCGAACACGACTTCATTGTTTCGTTAATAATAAAATTAAACTTAAAAACTATTGACCCTAACGAGTTTGCAAGTTCTCTCCACATTGGATAAAGGAGTTTTCCCCAGAGCTCTTGGGTTTTTCCTTCCATAAAAACTTGTTGAGGTTAACGGTAATAGTGAGTGTAGGGCGCTGTTGGCTCGTGTGGCTTGAAGGGTTTGCCACCACCCTCCTACGCATAGTAACCCCGCAGGACCCCCACTGAAATGTTAATTTATTTACAGGAAAAATAGGATTATATTTCTAAAAATATAGAACTTTATAGGACTATTTTTACAAAATTATAGGATTTTATAGGACTATATATGCTATTTCATTTACTAACTTTATGCATTTAAAAACAAAATCTATGTTTAGAGAAATAAATCTTTGATTTTCACTTAAAAAAAAGAAACTATTTAACCATTTTATCACAAAAATATACAAGTAGCTAATCATGTTAACAATAACAAAAGTACAAACTAGAATGACTTGGTATAGGAATTTATAATATAGCTAAATCTAGCAATTTAACTGACTTGTGAGTGGCTGGATTTGAAATGGGCAAAATATAAAAATTATAGGAATTTATAGAACTTTTGGGGGTTTTTGCTAAAAATATAGGACATTTTTGAAAATATAGGATTTTATAGGAATTATAGGACCTCTGGGGTCCCTGCTGGCCACCTGAATTAATGGCTTTAAAAGTCGCTTAATGACTTCGGCCTAAGGTGGTGCCTTGGGTATTAGCCTAGCTGATTATTATTATTAGCTTTCCATAAGAAAACCAGCCTAGAGTGAAAGTTCATCTGCTAGGTTGCAGATGGGGGAGGGAATAGGGGATGAAATGCGGGGTAAAACGTGCCTTTCCCCTTTAGTGAAAACTATGTATAGAAAGCCAGCAGGAATTTTCGAGTTCCAAATTAATGAACTACTGTATTAAATGAAGAGGTTACATTCTAAACATCCCAAATCTGCAATTTATATTTTAATTGCGGTATGCTACCTTTGCTCATCGTCATCAATACTCCTAAGTATAAATAAATACATTATTGACTTTACCTTGGCACTGGTATCCTTGCTTTCCAAAGCCCCTAAAATCCAGTAAACCATGATTTTAAACATAATTTGTCGCAAAAAAAAGAGTTTACCTTACCATATGAATCCTCTGCAATGGGAGCAAAATGTTGGCTGTCGTAGGAGAGTAGCTATGAACTTGTGGCCGTTTATTTGGTGAACTTTTCGGCGTGTGCTATCTCGCCGTCTGTTGTTCTTCGGGTCTGCGTTTTCTGCCAAAAGTAGACAGCTCTTCAGAATAAAGCTGGTAAATGAACATGGATATAAAGCAGAAAAACTTCACTGTACCTTGCGCACGAAGTTCAATGATTACATGAATCTTTCCAATTGGTTCGAGATCAATCTATAATCCAAGGTGTAAAATTTAAAAACAAATAAGCCAATAATAAAAATAATAATATGAATAATAATCAGCTAGGCACGACCCTAGGCCCAAGTCATCTAATGACTTTACTAGCAAATAAACAATAATTTATTTATTTATAGTAAGGAATAATCGAGGGAATAATTACTATTTTGAAACATATCATAGGTGCTACCTCGGAGAAGCTCACGACGTTACGCCACCTAGACTCGTTTCGGTCGCGAAATGTATTAATTCATTATAATAAGTATATTATTTTTAAAAATACGTTACATTTTGTAATATTAATATATATCATATTACTTACAATTCATTCATTTTATTACAATGTAATTATAATTAATAACAATAAATAATATAAAAAGTACTTCTTTTAGATTTAACATTCTCTTTAAGTTTGAAATTAGGAAAATTAAGTATTTGTAAAAATTGTCATTACTTTCGATATCGTTCAATAGATGGAGTTTTACAAGAATAAATGTTATCTGTAACATAAATTAGTTCTTGGAAATAGATGTATTACCTAACTCATCAAATATTTCTTAAGTAGGCCAATAATAGTTAATAATGAAACGTAAAAAACGGTTTAAATTCGCAATAAAAGTTATTTAAAGATCCAACGTTCCGAAGGAATAGCTGTTTCCAAACTTGGGATCTTTAAATAAATTTGAACAGTTTTTGCAGAAGGAAGTTTTCTGTTGGAAAAATTGTATCATTAATTGAATCGTTAATCAAAGTGCTTATGACGTATGGATTTTTTAAAAAGCGGTTTGATTAACTTGGCCTGATGAGAAGTGGTTGATAAATTGAAAAGATTACAAAAGGCATATGAAGTTTGGACACGGCTTATTCACTCATTCAGTGAACGCAAAGAGATAAAATTAGCCTTGTGTTGCTGACGATGTCGTAACACCGGATCTAAAATTTCCGATAGTTTGTTCAGCACACGGGTTAATTTCCTGAAACGGTTAAGGGGTTGTAACGAGGGTTTGTAGGCCGATATATTACTTAACAGAGGCAAACAATTTATTTTCTTGATATGACTGACCCTGTAATCAGCTGTAATGTGCGATTGTGAAATTCCGTATAGGGGGGGTGTTAGTGGGATAATATTGAGCCAAAGGAAATTAACATTAAGCTAGTGTTTTCTCTTGCTGGATGGTTTTACTAGTTATTTGGGTGTTAAGAATTTCAAGCTTGGCCTATTTAGCTACTCGCGACCGAAACGAGTCTAGGTGGTGTAACGGCGTTAGATGTACCATACCCTTGTCTAACAACATCCACAGTCAATCCCATTTTGGTTTTAAAGTCCATTTGAATCTTTTTTTTCCGCTCATTCAATAAGTGTTTCGATTCATTAGATGGCGCACTCCACTTGTTTATATTGAGATTGACTAGAAGCCCCATCACAACCCCATTTAGAGTATAGTTTTAAGTTTACATTCGACAATTCCACAGTCTTATCATCTTTAACAACTTGTAAAATTCGCGAGATTGTGTGATCTAGTAGAGCCTGTAATTATTTTTTGGCAATTCGTTCCGTAACAGTAATACTACTTTTAGACGGATAACATTCTTCTTTTGCATTTTTGATTTTATAGTAAGAGGGATAAATATTATTGCATTCTTGTATACCAGTTTTCCTGATCAAGTTGTACTGCGCTTTAGATAAATTTGTTGCAATGTACATTGCCAAGGCTTTTTGTTTCGAAATTTCAGAGGGCTTCAAGTGTGAATTATTGCAAAATAACTGAACCTCTAACGCCCATTTAAGGGTTATGTAGCAAATATTCTAAAATTTTGGTGATGTTTGAATTACCCTGTGCTCTTAGCTTCATTTGCGTTGCTAATGTTAGTTCTTCAACTGAATGGTCTTCTCTCAACGTTTCAGTTCGTCTCTTTTTTGTGCGTAGAGAACAATCCCGAAACTCTTTCCTTTTCTCGGTTGAGTTGCTTGCGCTTTTCAGATTTTCCGGTATAATAAAATTTGGCCAGTTGTACTCACTATCTAACCATTCCTTGGATTTTTCCAAGAATCTAATCATAATGCCACCCAACGACTTTTCAAATTACTACAGAAAACCCGTAACTTGGTTTAAAGTTCGCACGTTTGTTTGTCCGTCAAGTCATCCATATGGCTCTGTGATTTCTTCCATTATGAGGTTGGAATCCAACGGCAAACGGTTCTCTCTCCTTAGAAACATAAATCTATCTCTATTTGTCTTGAAAAGATTCATTATGAACTTTAAAAGCTTATTTTTCAAAAAATATTTTATTTTTAGGGAAGTTGTTAGGCTTAAGTTTTTCGATAAATAAAATATTAAATCACGCGCTGAATCTTTCTACATATTTTGCTGGCCTCTAGAAATGTCGCTTGTAGTCTCTATCGAGTTCAAAATCTTCTATAGTTGGGTGAAGCAGGATACGCGATAAAGGAAAATCGTATTTGGACGTTTTTCATAATGTTTCTGACAGACATTGTGATTTAGTGCTTTATCTTTAGAATTTTATTTGTACTACAGAGGGACCCGGGTGGATATGGGTTATTGATATTTATAAACTAGAATACTACTAGAATCGAGAAATATGACTACTTGTATAATATTATTTAATAATTTTTTTAAATCTAAGAATTATTCGTATCTTTACACTTTTTAAGAGCAACTAAGATTTTAGATGTCCATAGACAGAGCAAATTTTTTTTTTTGAAATTGGAAAATATTAGATCAATGCGTCAAGTAACAGAGACTAAAAATATACATAGATAACCTAGAAGTAATTGATTTTAATTTATGGTTTTTGTATAAAAGAATTAGTTAGGATGACAAAACATATACAAGTTTTTTTAACGAGTTTAGTCACTTTAACAGGTTCTATGGCCTCCACAGAATAAAATATGACTTGCAAACCGAAATCTCAGGTATTACAGTATGCTATCGATATAAAGTCATCATAAAATACCCAAGAAAAAAATTTTCATCGATTTAAAATTTTCCTCAAATGCCCACTTTTTCCCCCGTTTCGTCCAACTGTGGGGCGTAGCGATAGCTTTCGGTCGCGAATTACTTGGGACCACTTTCTTTATTCCAAAACATGGACTACTAAAAAATTTAAATGAAACCACTTTAAAAATTCATGTTTCTAGCCCTAATCGATAGACGCAGCTACTTACTATTTCCCGAGCTATTCCCAGAAAAAAACTACAATCAATTCAATAATTAATCTAGCCATAAATACAAAAATAAACATTTAAACATGGGACCACGAGAAAAATAATGAAGACTGTGGTCTCAAAGACCGCTTAAAAATTCCGTATTTCCGAGCCTGTTCGCAAGTGCATTTTTCGTCGGTAGAGTCTAGATATTAGGTCTCTGGTAGAGTTTTGACCTTGAGCGTTTTAAGGGAATGGTGATTAGCGAATCAAAATAAATTAAAAAAATCCTTCAGTGTTTTTTGGTAACGTATGGCATTTTTTAAGTACGCAAACGTAATGTTGTCTACCTATACCTAATTAGTCCAAGTTTCGAGTATCTTCGTCCAAACAAATGCTACTTGCGTAAGCCTAACACTTCTCCAGCTGTTCGCAATCATATAGTTCCAAAGATAGCCGTCTCAAAACACTAGGCTTTTAAACATTTTATCTGGAAAAAAAGCAGGGGACAATTTATCTCACCCAAACGTCATTATCCGTGGCACCAGATTCTTTGGCTAACTTTGCGAGTTCGTCAAAGGACACGGTGCAATTGGCAATGAAATCGCCAGCGTCGTCGAAGATGGTGAATCTTAAATTGCGACCTTGGGCAACTTCAGCCGTGAAAGGTTCGTTCCACACGGGTTTGGCTGAGTTTTGTTTCGTAGACGTACGATCAACGCGAATATCATCCACGTCAATTGCAGCGTACGCGTCTACTAGGGCGGGCGTCGTCTCCTCATCGGACGCCAGAAGATTAATGGCTTCGCAAATTTTAACTTTCAGCGTTCCCGTAAACGTCGGCATCGCGTACTTCCACCGATGTCACGATTTGAAATGAAAACCGAATGACAATAATTCACCGTCAGTAACTGGCGATCAACAGGCGGATTTTCAAAAATGCCGTTCTTCGTAGAAATCGTTTTAATGAAATGTTTTCGTTTTATCGCCGTATCCGCGTTTATAAACACGCTATCTCTATCCGTATCCGCGTTTCTGAAGAGCGAGCAAGAATTTTCTGTCGGCCTACCCCCTCCCCTTTACACCTACCCTGGCAAACAGCCTCCCGCCTCGACCAATTTCTCTGGCGGCGATCTCGAAATTATTGCGCAACGATATAGCGAAGAGGGATGGCGTGGAATTACGATATGCCTAATAGTCAGGAGAAAATTGTTTTTTACTTGGCAGATTTAGCCAAGTTTTATTTTTTCGGTGAAATAGCTTAACAACATCTTAAACTAACGATTTTGACTGGTCTTCAAAAACTGTTAAGTATAATTTAAGTATATTTCGCTAAAAGAATTTAGGAAATAATTTACTTTTTGTAGCTGACATTTTGGGTGTCGTAGAGCGCTTGCTTTAACTTCTATACAGATATCCACACAAGTACTTAAAAGCTATGTTCCACATTATTTAAACAACCGAATGAAAACCATTTAATTATTTTATTTTAAATTCCAAAATTGTTATACAAATTTAGAAAATTATCATTTTCATTATTTAGATTTTATTATTAAAGAAAATAACAAAAATTTTGAATGTTTAGATTTTTAACTTAATTAAACATCGTTTTAAATACATCGACTAATACAGTATTTAAAAATATTTACTTATACCATAAATCGAAAAATAATTTTTAAGTTTTAAGTTTTAACAAATATGAATTACAAAATGTTCAAATTGAAAAAATTATCACCTTCCATATCTCGATCATCTTTTCGATTTTGACATGATTCGTCACAAGCACTAAGATCCGTACAACTAAAATTGTTCTTGGAGCAACCACATCGGCTTTTACAAGCCTTCTTACAAGTACATTTCCGTAGAGCTAAAAGGGCTTCTGGTGCTGGTGATAGAGTACATCGCTGTGGGTGAAAAACACCTTTAGCTTCATTCCAACCAAACTCCGTTATGCTGGGATAATTTGGCACAGGGTTGTCGGATTTCTTGATAATTTGAGATTGGAAATAAGCCATTTTGGTGTGAGGAACCAAGGTAGCCAACGTTGGAGGAAGTTGCCTACCTTCCTTCCCTGATTTGGCAAACATACTCCAACGAGCCAAAGGAATAATCTGCGTTCGTTTTGTAAAGAAGACAGGCGTATCTTTCCATTTGCACCAAGATGTTATCACACATATTTATTGTGGTTCCAAAGAGGGTAAAAGCATCTAATATGTTTTCATCACATGCCATAAAAGTTTTGAAATTTGATTTGAGGCCCTTGCTTACAAAGCATCCAGTGCTGTCAGAACCTTTAAAACCGTACCATCCTATTAAAGCCGACGATTTCTTTGGTCCTAATCTGTTATAAAAGTCCTGAATTTTATAGCGGTTCTTGTTTTGGATCATTAGTGTACTGGGAGGTATTTTAGTGTAGAATCCAGTTAAAAACATCGGTGTCTAGAGAATACACATCAAGTTGAGTGTCTTTGGGACCTTTTCTGGCAACGTCTTGGGCATGAAGAATAATTTGCTGATCCGCTTCTTCCAAAGAGTGCCGGCCGTGTCTCATCTCTTCGGTATCCAATGGGCGATTTGCTGAAAAAATGCCTTGATGGGAAACTACTATGATCTGGTCACTATCTTTGAAACACTCCAATAATTTATTTGCAAGGTACGTAGTCAGTTCAGACTTTGTTTCAGAATGAAGAAGAAAATGTTTCACGTTCTGAAATTTCGTGTTGTCATTTACATGGTAATGTATGGCTTTATTTTTCCCAATTCTTTTAACACGTGTTGAAGTTTTCAAAGAGCCTACAACATATTGATTAAATAAGACCCTTACTTCATTGTAACTCGAAGTCATTCTGTCAATTTTCTGCACAAATTTATGCGATAGCTCCTGTGCCGAGGTAATGTCGTTGGAACATTGGAAGGACTGGACAACACACGTGGCATCAATGATAACGACAGATCATTCTGTTAGTGTGTCAAGATATTTTGAAACGTCTGGTAGTGGCAGTTTCAGGCATTCCGTTGTAAATTCGTGCTTGTTAGTGAGCATGTGCATAGTTCCGTCGGAATTAAAATTTGGAGGTGGTGATACATGGAACTGGTACTCGCCAATGGCATCTTTTGCAGCCAGATCTGGTCGCGCTTTGGCAATAACCAGTAGCTTTGAGATTAAGCTTATTTCTTGTTTAAGATTTTCTAGATTCCCTTTAATTTTAATGATAGTTTGAGATCCAGAGTCCTTGAAAAACGTATATTCGTTTCGCTTTTGGGAATCCCAAAAACCAACGGAGCGGTCAATAAGTCTTTCTTGTACAAATTTGGTAAACGCTGCTTTTCCTAAATTATCTCTATTCAAAACGTTATTGGCAATTTCCAACGACGGTCAGTGCCGTCTTTCCCATTGGGCCCGTTGGGCCAGGGCCCAGGGCCCCGAGTTCGAAAAGGGCCCCCTCAGGCTCAAAACAAAACCATTCAACATTAAAATTTCATATTTGCAATAATGGCTAAGCGAAGGAAAGGTTTATCTTGGCCCCACTTTTTTTATTTAACGGAGACATTTTATTGAAATCGGCGGGCATATTTAGTCGGAACTGATTTCTACCTTCGATAAATTGTTTTCTCTCACCAGGGCCGGCGTTAGGGCTGCGGGGCTCCTTACCCCCCATAACAAATTTGCCGAGGAAATGTCCTCAACAAATAGGGTTCGCTCGCTCGGTGAGCAAATTCATAAAATGGCTATACACCTGATTCCCATAAATCAAATCACAGGAATCTGACCGAGAATCTTATTTTTTTTCGGAGCCAAAGAATAATCTTCGAATCTGGAATCGAATTCGAATCATAAAAGCTTACCCGGAATCAAATTCGAATCATTGAATCGTCTCAGGTCCCCTGAAGGTAGCGCTTACCGTGGGACCCGAGGCGGTTGCCTCGTTCGCTTTGCCCTAATACCGGCTTTGTCTCTCACCAACAGTTTTCCGGATACAGCCAAATGTTTAGGTTGACTATGTTTAGAGTGCGAAGTTGACGTCAAACCAGCTTGAAGTAGGTCCGGGTAAGATATTGCCACTATTTGATACGACTAAATTATGACGTTAAATTTCGGGTTTACTATTCCCACCGGCGCGGCGGATCCAAGTTTTGTTATTAATTTTCTGAAATAGTAAATAATGAATTTCAGAAAACCGAGTATTTTATTTAAACATTTTTACTATTTGATTTTGTAAAATTTACAAAATTCTTTGACATTCCCATGAAATTTCGCCCGTAAGCCCGGAAACGTTTGCAGTGTTTGAGAGAAGGCGCTAAAATGTTTCATGACGCATTATCTTGAAGTGTTTCCCTCTTTAAGGAATGTGTATGAAATAATTATAGCAAAAAGAAAATATACTGTATCCTAACAAAAAAACTTTAAGCTTCTGTATCTTTGCCTTTGTTTTGTGTGAAATTTCCTTAGCTCATCATATTATTTATAGCATAAATCACATAGTACGAATAAGTATGACACTGAACGATTTCTGCGAAGGAAAATCTGTGACAGTGATTGTGTAATCGAAAGTTTTGGACGGGGAGACTCTTCCCTTCCTAAACTCTTCGCCGCTAAATGCCAGGTTAGTTTGATGGCGATAGTAACTATCGTAAACGCATTTAAGTTTCAAATTAAAAAAGAAGTACTCTAAAGGGAATATAACCTGCAACGCGATATGTATGGAAGACCCCACAATTTTAAGGATTAACTCTCAAGTAAACCACTAAGCAGCTCCGATGCCTCGAAAGCCATAGGAGGAAGCGGCCAACAGCGAAACCGTTGGAGGGCGACCAAAATACCAGAGGTTATATTCCCTTAAAGAATGAAGCGAGTGTTCATAATTCTGATATTTCACTTCCGATTCAATAAGACATCATTATTTTCCCAAAGCAAGCGTTATTTATATTTGCAGAAGTTAATTTTCTTCTGATACTTGTGAAAGTGTTTTAATTTTCAAAGGGTCTGGCCTCGTTCATCAAAAGTTGAAAATGGCTAACAGCAACGATTTCCCGCGCGTTGTTACCTGGAACTTACAAAGACTAAGTAATTCTAAGACCGGTGTCAGTTTTTAGCAACATAATGATTTAGGTTGTCATTGGCGAAACAGAATATCATAAAAAATTTTGCATTGGGTGATAGGAAATATAATATTTTGTTACTTATGCCTTTAGGTATTTAGTAACCCAGAGCATAAGCCAATGGAAAAGGCAAAAGAAAATGATATCAGCAATGCTAGTAGCACGTTTAGAAAGTTGGAGGCGAGAAAGTCACTGAGGAATTGTTTTAATATCATCCTACGATTGATGTGGCCAAGAAGTTAAAGCTATCCCATAACGCTATCTTTTCCCATTTGTTGCTGTAGTGTTATTTACCTTTATTTAACAACTTTTCCCATTTTATATCAAGTTATTTACCATCTGTTAAATACCACGCTTTCATAGTCGATGGAAATTTACTCAAGCTAAAACGTTGATATTTGGTATATGATAAAAAGTTCCCTTTACTTAAAATTTTCAAACCTGGCGGTATTTGTTCGAATACTTCAGTTATTTTCGAAATCAAATTTGACAAATTATTTCTAAAAACCGAAATATTTTGTTTTTGACAAATAGCCAACATGGGCGCCAGCAGACATTCTATGGGAGTGCCATGATATAGAAACCTCACTCGCTTCGCTCGCCCGGCGGTCACACAGAACGGTTTGATAAATGATAATGAACGAGCTTTCCGTAAGTGATATAAGACACATTTGAAGTAAATACTGCAGTGTTTTCCCCAAAACGAAGAACGACAGTTCAAGTAATACGTTGGTGCGGACGGGCCGCGGTTCATTTTTCGGTATTAGCCTAGTCTCCGATATTTAATCGAAAATAAATTCGGGAAAACCTAGACCCAAGAAGGGGCAACGGGGCATAGCTCATTGAATGGGGGGAGCGGCAATTACTCCCACATGATACCAAAAATAAATGATAATTTTCTACTCGCCCCACCCTACCTTGAAGAGTACTCGGCTACAGCCCATACTTGCTATCTCGTCGCCACTTTGGTGCCCCCAATTCGTACGCCACCATAGGGGGCCCCCAAAATAAAAAGTGCCAGGGCCTCACAATATGTAAAGACGACCCTGACGACGGTACAGCAAATGTCATCAAATTGTGAAGATCTTCGTCAAAAAAAGGGTTGCCTTCTTTAGAAATTGCCGATGCTATACTTGTAGCTTCTTTAACAATTCTACACCCTTTACTACCAAAGCTTTCATGGTGAAGGGATAATGATTCTCTATTACAAATGCCCGCTTGCTTCTTGAAATCTTCGACCATTAAACTTAAAATCGGTGCAATTGCAAAATACGTCTGGAGAGCAAACGCGTTTCCTGTTATCCCAACAACTCCACCTCTAATCTTCATTTTCTTGCGCTCCTGCTCAATTACGTGGTCTGGATCTAACGCGGTGAATGGAACTTTATTTTTTGTAATAAAAAAGGTGCCATTGTTTAAAAAGTTCCAAGTTTCAAGGTCTTGAGTTTCTAGCTCTTTCATGTCAGCAATGTATAAAGGTGCCCATCGACAATAATTTTGCTGATCGTGTGCATGAAAGTATATGCACATTTCTTCTAGGGTTTCTAAATGAAGCCTCCAGTTAGCGTAGCGAGTGGCATGGATGAAAGAAAGTAAGTTAAGCATTTGTTTCATGTAGTTTTGAAGAAAAGCTCCGTTACCTTTAATGGGTTGACTTTGTAGCTTTTTGAAAATGTCTTTACCGTCTAAAGCGTTTTTGGCTGCTAATACTTCGGATTTAAATTAAATTGGCCCTCTATTATCTTCAAAAAGGCTTTGTAGCTTAGTAAGTACTCTTGAGGCATGATATTTGTCGTTATCAGAGAGTGTATGTTCCACAAATAGGGGATAAATGGCAAGAAGTGTGATAACATGTGCTTCAAGACCCCTAAAATTTGTCTAACTGTTGCTGCTCCATACAATCCAGCCACTTCCCAGGCCACATCCAGACCACTTTCATCGATGTACTTTCCTAAACAGTTTAAAGAAGCCATAATTGTATGTAACGACCCTAGACGAAATATCCGTTGTCTTTTATTGTCTTTCATTTTTACGACGCGATCGTACAAATCACCATCAAGGGTAATTATTGGCCTACATCCACCTCCAGTTATGGTGTTGTTCATTTCTTCAGCGTGAGCTAAAATGGTTCTAAAAACCGGCCATTCAGTTGGACTACGACTGTACAACGGAGCTACGATACCGACGTCGCTTTCTTCTACGGCTTTCACTATTCATGACTGAAATGCCGCCCATGTAGGAATTTTTTTGATGGATGCTGTAATCTCCAATTCAGATTTATTAGCTAAACTATCTGTAGGTTCACTCGGGTCGTGGCC
This sequence comes from Leiobunum rupestre, assembly GCF_980474605.1. NCBI lineage: Eukaryota > Metazoa > Arthropoda > Arachnida > Opiliones > Sclerosomatidae > Leiobunum > Leiobunum rupestre. Next base: position 20,537,990 of record NC_143387.1, read on the forward strand.
TTCATGAAAAGAGTGTGTAGATTCATTGTCAGAATTCTTGACATCTCTGACTTTGACGAAAGTAGTAACCACATTATCGTCATTTCTGTTGCAAAACTAATTTCGGAAGATTCGGTCAGGTTTCCCAAGAAAACAGATGTTGAGTAATGTACTTCTGGATTCAGAGGTTTATTGCAGGGTAAGTAATTAATATTGATAAGGTTTTGCATTGAAATTGAGCTTTCGAAAACATTTGAAAATTTGCACATTTTACCCAAAACTGGTGCTTCTCCGTTTCGTTTTTGTGCAATTAACAAGTCTGCACCATAAAAAGAGCCAGCGTCGCTGCCAAAGTCTATGTTATCTGTGGCAAAAAAGGGTCTAACTCCTTCTTTAACGAAAGGTGGCAGTAGTTTCCTAATTCCGTTTTCAGTCAGCGTCTCCTTGATAGGATAATCGGCTACATTGTTTTGTAATTCTTTCCACCTTCTTCTAGTTAACCGAAAGATTAAGGTCGTGAAATATTTCTAGATCTTGCTTTGATCGATTTCTTTGGTACAGCATTAAAGCGTTTCGAACTGTTAATGGGGTTTCCTGGTTTTGACGAAAGCCAAACTTGCCTTGATACGAAACTTGCCGTTTCGATTTAAAACAAGAAACCACACGTTGAGTTAAAACTTTGGCGGCTACAATGGCTTCGTCGTTTCTCTTAGCGGTCAGAGTATCTTGGGGCCCAACGATTATCCATTCTAAGAGCTGTTGAAGTTTTTTAGGATTTTGAAAGTCGTTGAAGGATCCTTTGAATTTCCATTCCGCCATTTCACAAATTTCGCGTCTACATGAAATAGCGGTTTTCAAAAAGCACTCCATCTCGTCCGTAATATTTTCATTTCCCAAATATTCTTTTAAAATCAAATCTCTGGTTTTTGTCCGAAACACATTTTGAGGTTTTCGACCTCGATTTAAAAATTCTATGTCTGAGATACTATTCTCCAGCAGTGATTTTAAATGTTTCTTAAAGGTATCTCCCGGTGAATATAACGTTTTGTATTTGTCATTCAAAATGCTCATGTCTGTTTCGGGTCTTTGGCAAGTGTCAGTGGGCGTGAGGCAGTGTTTAACAATATTAATTATTTCCAAATAACATATAGCTCTTTCAAGAAGCATACCACATATAGTCTCAGACACTTTAGTGACTAGTTCAAAATTTTTAGTTTCACAGCGAAGGCAGTCTCTGTGATAGCGCATATTTTGGGCAAATGCGTCTTTATCCTCCACTAAGTAAGCTAATCTGGCTCGTGCCACTTCTTTTTTGGTGTACATCTTAATTAAAATAAATTTTTTACCCATATCGGGTGTACTGACTTTAAACCTTTCGGTGCTATCTTCTTTTTGACAAAAAACGCACAGCTTCTCGTTATATGAAATTCTGCATCTTTTCTTTTCTCTCGTTGTTTCTGAAAGATTGATTTCATCTCTGTATCTTGGTCTTTCTCTTTTCTTGGAACTTAAAGTATTCAATACATTTTCCTGTAGAGTTTCGTAATTCACAATGTTCCTTTGGTTGCAAAACGATTTGTAGCATTTTCGATGATAAAAATTGGAGTTACTTTCCAAGAGTTCCTGAATTCGGTTGAATTAATCCAAACGTTTCCCAAGTCCATACCAGCGCGATGAAAAACTCTTAATGGAAGCCAGTGAGTTTGGTGGTGCTTTTAAAAATGTATCTCGACGTTTCTCATTACAGATTATACATATTGTTATAAGATTACGCGTTTTTACTTTAGTTTCCCTCATTATTAAGATTAAATTAGCAATTTTAAAAATTCACGTTTAAATCTTTAAAGTCCACGATAAACCTTTGAATTGACCAGCCCACAAGTATCTTTGCTTTAAGCACGCGATGGGGTATTGTTCGGGAAATCCGAATAATCGGTGGTCTGCGGCTCTGCGCGGACAGTATACATAGAACGGGTTTAACCCCATATTTCGCAACAGTAAATTCTAGTAAATGCAGGTGTTTTGTGACAAAAATGTAAGCCTCCAAAACCTATTTGGTCAATATTTTTATTGCCGTTGTAGAATACAAATATTAGCGTCATTTCTTCAAAATTATACTATTTTAATGAAATAGAATAATTAACTATTATTAAGGTTAAAGATTAAATTAATTATATTTGTTTTATGACGTATGTGGACGCAATTAAAGCGATATTTAATTATTAGGTTAAAAATCCTGTTTTTTATAAGCTTACTAGCAAAATTTTGGTTTTGTTATTACCTTTATTAACCAAAAATATTTCATGAAAATACTAAATTTGCTTATTTGTATAAACATTTTGAGATTAAAAATATTTCAAATATTTTACATGGTTGTTAAAACTGTGTGGAACGTACGTTTCTTAGTGGTAGCATAATAAACGTTTAGATTTCCTTAGGGAAGATAAGCCAACTACTCTAAGCTTTACATGATTTCAGATACAAAAAAAACAAAAAATTTCGCTTCATTCAATTTGCGAAAAATAATGGAATTACACGTAAGAAATTTTGAGCCTAATTCGATAGTATAGTATGTTTTTAGGCTATTCCACAAAAAAAATCGATCTTGGCTAATTTTTCCAAGAAATGCAAGGAAGCTAACAACTTTCTCCTGACTATAAGGTCAGAAATACAAAAGCCGCTTCCGTTTAGGACGCAAAATTTAAATATATACCCAGTGGAGGATTCTTCTTCTTCGAGGCCTAGATGCAAATTTGTTAGAAAGCTCACTAAATCAATTTTTTATTTATTTTTACTATTTAATTTTGGAGGCACCTAATCAGCTAGCTAGGCTAGGCTAATACCCAAGGCACCACCTTAGGCCTAATTAAGTCATCAAGCGGCTTTGAATGCCATTAAATCAGGTGGCCGGGTTACAAGGCGTAGGACACGACGAGGCTCTAGGTGCGCGCCTATTGGGTAATCCACCATAGTGACACTTTTAATCAGTAGTTGATTACCAAATAGGTGCCCGCCTATGGCCACTTCTTCTTGAGGTGCCTCAAAAATTACATAGAAAAATAAAACAAAAAATAAAGAATACTTTTACATAAAGGGTCTTATAATAAAATTGCGCCTAGGGCTACAAAGGAACTTAATAGAGCACTGGGTTTCTATTTGATTATAATAGACTTGAAAGAAGTTTTGGTTGTCGATTAGCTGTTTATTTAAGGAAATTTTTCGTCAACCAAATTTAGTCTTGATATATTGGCATAATTAATTTTAGCAGGAAAATATACAGGGTGTTACGGATAAGAGTACCGAAACTTTCTATATTTATTCTATGGGTTTCTATGAGTAAAAATGTCTAATAAACATGGGTCCTAAAGTGCTTCGTTTCAGAGATATGGGCTCCCAAAAAACTAACAAAAAAACCAGACACAGCCTTAAATCTGGCAAACAATATTCTTCCTTGAACCAAATTGTTTTCATTAAACTATCAATTGTTTTTTATCCGTGAGGCGAGAAACTTTAATAACAAGTGGCAAAAGTTCATTAACGTCCTTTTAGAAGTAAAATGAGTTTGAAGACAAAGCCATTTTAATTTAATGATACGATTTTAATTTTTAAATTTAAGGATACAAATGTCATAAAAATTCTAAAGGAATGGTTTTCAAATTGTCTAATTCGTTCTGTAGCTAATATGGTACATTGGTCTAGGAACGCTTATTGCACGGATTAGCTCAAGAAAAATGGGTTAGAAGCTTAAAGATTCAACCAGCAGTAGATTCCTAAAAGACTGGAGTCAGATCGACTGGCGTTTGAGTCTGTAGATAGATGGCTAAGAGAAATACAAGACATCAAATGAACGTCCTGGATACGTCCCGATTAAGCTGATATTTAAGCATACTAAATACTCTCGAACGTCTTTAGGATTAACGTACACTCATCCTCGGGATGTTCACTAAAAACCCGACGGACGTCTTAGTACTTGTCCTCGGGACGTACTTTGACTCTGAGAAAATCAGACATTTGCTCGTCTATTAACCTCCGAGTAACGTCAATATCTCTATCTCCATCCGGTTTTCGGGACATCATAGGGACAAATGCAATATACCGGCGTACTGTCCATAGGACGCCGGAGGGATGAGGTTGGGTTTGCTGGGGCACTGACAAACGTCAATTCTACGAGGATAGTCAGCCTTGTTGAAACTTGTACTTGTTGTAGGTGGTATGGGGGAATTGGTGTTTATGTAGAATAAACTTAAAACCTAAAAGTGTAAATAATCCGTAATTCGTTTAGATAAATGATAACGCCAGCTAAAATTTATTCGGAAGTGATACGCAAAAAGTTACAAATAATTATTGTCTTTTAATAAATTGTAAAACATCACAATAACTTCTCAAAATACCCACCTTGGGTTGCTATACAAAAATGACTCCGCCGTACAAATGATTGACGAATCTTTTCGAAGATTTCAGGCTTGTTCCGAATAGTCTCACGTCCATCAATAATGCGTTGACGAAGGTCATTAATGTCAGGGACATCAGTTTTATAAACAAGGTCCTTCAGATATCCCCAAAGCAAAAAATCGCATGGGTTTAAATCGGGAGATCGAGGCGGCCACGAAATAGTTCCTCCTCGTCCTATCCACCTTAAAGGAAATGTTGCATCAAGGTGATCTCGCACTGCGCGGCTGAAATGTGGTGGCGCTCCATCGTGCAAGAGCCACATTCGCACTCTAGTTTCCAACGGGACGTCTTCCAATAGCTCTGGTAACGATTCCTGAAGAAATCGTAGGTATGACTCTCCATTTAACCTAGGCGGAAGAAAATATGGTCCAACTAGATAGTCTCCAACAATGCCACACCAAACGTTGAGGCTAAAGCGCTCTTGGGGAATTGCGACTATAGTTCCATGTGGGTTATTTTGGCTCCATTGATGATTATTGTGCAAATGGACTATGCCGTTCCGGGAAAAATTGGCCTCATCGGCTGTTAGGATAATACTCGCGAACTGTGGGTCATTCAGTACTCTGTCCCCAAACCACTGACAGAAGTTGGTACGTCTAGGATAGTCCGCGTCGTTCAAGTCTTGGACTTTTTGAAGATGGAAAGGGTGAAAACGGTGACCACGTAGAATTCTCCAGACCATAACATGATTGACACCTAACTGTCTTCCATTTTGGGGGGTACTTGTTCCCGGATAATCATCGAAAATTGTAAGTACCTAACATTTTAACAGAAAAATTTTAAAAATTCATAACTAAAAAGTAGTTATAAACCGAGGTAGTTACCTTCTCTTCCACGTCAAGTGGAATGTTCTGCACTCTCTCCCGAGACGGTTGAAGTTGCCCGCTCTCTCGTAGGCGCCGGTCTACAGCTTCAAATGTTCGCCTATTCGGTACCCTTCTTAGTGGGTAGTGTTCTTGATACAACCTCCGGGCCACATCTCCTCTTCCTTCGGCTCGTCCGTACATCAAGTGCATATCCGCGTATTCAGCGATAGAAAAATGTGCCAAATGGTTACAAAGTAAATAAGTTTCCCAAATAACCAGATATTTTGTACTGATTTTTTTGAAAAAAAGTTAAAAATACAAAGTTTAAACGTTGTTGAGAGAGATACAAATAATATTTCGACTGGTTTTACCAAATAGACGAACGATTGAATCTTTGAACTTCTAACCCAATAAGCGTTCTTGCACGTGCCATATTAACCACAGAACGAATTAGACAAACTTAAAAGCATTCTTTTAGAAATCTTAGGACATTTGTATCTTTAATTTTGATAATTAAAATCGTTCGTAACGAAAATATGTTTTTATTTTATTTGGAACCGTGTCAATAAAATTAAAATGGCTTTGTCTCATTTTACTTCTAAAAGGACATTAATGAACTTTTGCGACTTGTTATTAAAGTTTCTCGCCTCACAGATAAAAAACGATTGATAGTTTAATGAAAACAATTTGGTTCAGGGAGAATATTGTTTGCCAGATTTAAGGCTGTGTCCGGCTTTTTGGGGTAGTTTTTTGGGAGCCCATATCTCTGAAACGAAGCACTTTAGGACCAATGTTTATTTGACTTTTTTTACTCATAGAGACCCATAGAATGCATATAGAAAGTTTCGGTACTCTTATCCGTAACACCCTGTATAGGTATACACTTGGAATGTCTAAGGAAGATTTTTACGGCCGTGATGAAGCTCGTAGAAACGGGCGTGTCTTAAAGCGGGAAAACTCACGAGAAAAACTCTGGCGCCTCGCTACCCTCATTCGACGAAAACTCGTCATTAAGCCTAGTCACGGTTATTATCTTATTAGCTTACCTGATTATCTCTTTTATAACCATACAAATACCTGAAATTAGGTCTTACTACACTTCTTTCGCGAAGAACATTACAATTACTTCAAAATATTAAGTACGATAACAAATTGAGGTTTTTAAATCCATTGTTTTATAAGCCTTTTTTGCGCGGGAAGATCGCCTATTTGTTACCATGACGACGCATTCTTTTCTTTTCTTTAAATGTCGTGTTACGTCTTACACTTGACGTAGCTAAGCCCCGCCTTTTTCTCAACGTGAGTTCGTATCACCGTCCCAATGGAACCTTACACATTCCAAGTGTATACCACTATAGTTTCCTGATTTTAGTTATTTCATCCTTTGCACATACTACAGTTATGAAATTCGAACACTGACCTTGTATTCATCAGTTAATTGGTATAAATGTATCTCGAGTACCGATGAAAAAATGCTTGAGTATGCTGAAAACCGTTACGAGTACGATATAATAATTTGTAAATAATGAAAGCTAAAATAAAATTGCAACAAATATCTCTAAAATAATATTTCCGTGAAATGATAGTGTGTTACTTCATGAAAAATTTCTGAAAAACCAACATGTCATGGTAAATCCGCAATCTACAAAGCTTTGAAGCTTAAAACTTCTTTATAGCCGTGTTTATGTCAATTGAGCAATAGGTAAAAGATATAATAAGTATTGGTCGTGACGTCACTTCCTTAGAAAAGGGAAAGACAAAACATCTGTTTCGAGAAAATGCTGGAGAATATTTTACTGGGTTTCCTACCTACGAATATTTTTTTTTCAATCCTCTTACATCACAAGCTGAAGTGAACGAAATTATATTTTATTTTATAATTGTATAGCATTTGTGACGTAGTAACTTTAAAGAAATATAATAGTTTTTGGTCCTGCCACCAATCATCCAGAATCGTTTGCACACTAATATATATATTGTTTCCAAACAAAACCTATAGGAAAACTGTAATACAATAATTGATACAGGGTGTTTCAAAAGGTTATGCAAGAATTTTAAGAAGTTGTTGGGGGGGGGGGGTGAGTTGAGAAGTATGCCTGTTTTTCCCATTTTCATACGATGAGTTAAAAGCGCGCCAGAGAGCTTCAAAATGTGGCCTACTAGCCCCTGGAAGTAGACTGCAACCAGCGTAAAACCAAGCAGCAGGGACTTTAAATACTGTTTAAGTTTACTTTTTTACGCTGGTTACCTCGATTGGCTTACTTAGTCATTTTTTACCTATCAAACGAACCCAAACCTTAATGTTCGCATTTCCCTGCTGCTTGGTTTTGCGCTTGTTGCACGGGCTAGTAGGCCACACTTTGAAGCTCTCTAACGCTCTTTTAACTCATCGTAGGAAAATAGGGGAAAAACAGGCATACTTCTCAACTCACCCCCTACAACTCCTTAAAATTTTTGCATAACCTTTTGAAACACCCTGCATATTTATTTAAATATTTATTAAGCAGAAGTACCCCACGCAAACCTTTATAGCCTTGTAACCTCAGGATACATTTTAAGCCTTGTCAAACATAAAGTTGCTATTCCTCTTCTTTTTTCTATGCGCAGTTCCCATTTGCGCTTTTCCTATTTACGCAGTTTTTGCGTTTCCGCAGTTTTTCATTTGCGCAGTTCACCGTTTGCCCAGATTACCATTAGCGCAGTTTTACCCCATGTTCGCTGTTTTCTCATTTGCGCAGTTTTCCGTTTCCACAGTTTCTCATTTGCGCAGTTTTCCGTTTCCGCAGTTTTTCATTTGCGCAGTTCACCAGTTGCGCAGATTACCATTAGCGCAGTTTTTCCCCATTAGCGCGGGTTTCCATATGCGCGGCTTCTCATGATTAAGCAATTTTTCCTTGAAGGGTTGAAGCGTACGATTAAGATCCTGTAGCGCTGTAAATACCAATGATTTTAATGTTTTCCTCAGGTGAAATATCGTTCGTCGAATAACTATCTTGGGAATAAATTTACAGTCGAACAGTGAATCGTAGCTTCCCGGCCGTTCGACTAAGATGAAATAATGGTATCTTCCTAGTTTAGGCCTGCGGCAGTCATCTTATTCTTACCCATAGAGTAACCTACTCACATAGAGTGGAAGGCCCTATGAAAGAGCTTGAAACAAAAATCCTAACGAGCCAACTTGTTTTCGAGGTGTGAATAAATATAGTCCGAAGAGCGATGCTGTTGTTTTTACATTAATTAGAGTATGAACTTACTTTTTTAATCAGATATTGTACATTATCTTTAGACCAACTCGAAAACAAGACGTTGCGTACAAAAAAATGTTAACAAGTTTCGCTGATAGCCTTCACCTCTATGCGAGTGGGTTACTCTAGCCTAAGCTTGCGGCGGCCACTAAACATAACCTTAGCTCAACCGCAACTATAGCCTGTACTACGCTGGAAATGTGAAATAATCTTAAGAATCATACGCTATGTATTGAGGAAAATTAACTTTAAATTAATTGGGAGAGCTAAAATATAGACTGAAAAAAACATACAACTTTCCTTTGTCAACTCCTTTAATTCGATTTTATATTAAAAACTCAAGCCTAACGATCCTCTTTTTAAAAAACAATAATTAGCTCGCGACAACTTTTTATATTTTTACATTTTTGTGGTATACTCTCGCACGCGCTACAAAGAGAGGAGTTTTATTTTCTTTTTACACGGCTTATACAATGCCTTCAAATTTAGTAGATTAATATATTATTCTCTCTTTGAAATACTTGTTAAATATTTAACACTTCACCCCACCCTTGAATATAGTTCAAGCAAATTTTAACATTCAAGTTTATACAAACGTTGAATGGGCCTCGTTATCTTCGTTCCACTCGGAAGTCGCAACACAATAAATCTTACGATATCATCTCGTCCTGGCTTTACTTCATCAACTACGGCCATCTTCCAAATTAAACGGGGAAGTTTCGCTTCTTCGACCAAAACCACGTCTCCTACTTTTAGCGTTTCCGACGTTTTTGTATTATCGCGATGATGGATGGATCTCAGCTCTAATAAATAGTTCTTACGCCAACGTTTCGATAGATGGTCAATTAATGTTTCACGATATCTTAGGCGACGAGTTAATTGATCCCTCGAGGATGTTTTAGCTTTGGTAGTTGGTAGCGGTCCACATGGTAACACGGTTAGCCTTTGACCTATTAAAAATGGGCGGGCGTCAAAGGTGCCAGCTCCGTAGCTTCTTCGGATAAATAGGTTAAAGGACGTGAATTTATAATCGCCTCGGTCTCCGTCAAGATCGTCTCTAATTCTTCGTAGCTTAATCTCGAAAGTTTAAGCACTTTCCGTAGTGATACTTTGACACTTCGCACCATTCTCTCGTAAAAACCACCCCACCATGGCGCTTTGTCGGCTATGTATTGCCATTTGATCTTATTCCACAACTGTTTTAACTCTTCTTCGGCCCTTTTAAATGTCTTAGCGTTGTCACTATAGATCAAACTTGGTATTCCACGTCTCGATATAAATCTTCTGAACGCTAGTAAAAACGTTTCGGTTGTCAGGTCCGATACCAACTCCAAATGAACTGCACGAGTCACTGCGCGAGTAAAAAGTGCGATGTAGCACTTGCTTCCAGATTTTACGTATAAAATTCCACAAAAATCCACACCGGTGACGTCAAACGGCGGCGCCGGTTTAGTTCTCGCTGCTGGTAACGGTGCGCTTATAGCCGTGGCTGGTTTCGCGTTGAATCTTTTGCACCTTGTACATCTATGAATAACCGATTTCACTAGTTGACGAGCTCTTGGTACCCAGAAGCTTTCCCTTAGTTCGGTCATCGTTTCATTAACTCCGGCATGCATCAAACGTTAAATAATGTTTGGGATCTAAAATCCATGGATTCTTCTCACGGTCTGTGAAATGTTGTCCAAATAAGCGACTACCTACGCAAAGAACACCATTCTGATCAAACACGGGGTGTAATGCGAGGATTTTCGAGACGCGAGGTATCGGTTTTCCGGATTTGAGATGATCGATTTCTTTTCCATATGATTCTCTTTGCGCATTTAATATCCAATATAACTCAGCCTGTGCTATTTCTTCGGCAGTTAACGGTTCCTTAATTTTTTGTTTGCTTCGCAGTATCTTAATAAATCTCATAACCAACGCGGTAATTCGATAAACTTTACTCAAAGAGCTGTAATTGTTCAATTTCAGTATTGGCTCCGTCGCTCCTTTCACAGTCAAAACTGCAACTTGATTGGCTCTATAAGATTGTCTTAGCTCGTTTTCTACGTTCTCTTTTTTAACTTTATCGATATAGGATTCGGTTGTTACTTCTGACATAAAAAATTCTGGTCCTTTCCACCAAAGATCGCAAGTTGATAACTCAGAAAGAGTCTTACCCCGGGTAGGTAAGTCAGCGGGATTTAAATGATCAGGGCAGTGTCCCCACAAGACCGGATCAGAAAGTTCTTGCATTTATCTCACTCTATTTTCGACAAACGGTTTCCATTTGTCTGCCTGGCCTCTTATCCAATGTAGAGCCACCGTTGAATCCGTCCAAAATTGAACCTTACGTATTTCAACCGACATAGCATTGACCACTCGCTTCACGAGTCTTGCACCGAGTATCGCGCCCATTAACTCTAACTTCGGAAGAGTTAGTTTTTTGATGGGTGCTACTCGAGTTTTCGAGCATACTAGAGCCGTTAAATATCTTCCCGTAACATATTTTGATCGTAAGTACACCACTGCCACGTACGCTCTTTCACTGGCGTCGACAAAACAGTGAATTTCCAGATCGGTTTCTAAATCTTCGGTAGCGTCTTTCCAGTAATACCTCGCGAAACATAATTCTTGTAATTCTCTTAAGTCATAGCACCATGTATCAAATCGAGTAGCCAACTCTGGTGAATGTTCATCGTCCCATGTTAAGCCAAGGTTCCATATCTCTTGAAACAATATCTTCGCTCGAATAGAAAATGGGGCCAATATTCCTAATGGATCGAAAAGTCTCGCCACTGATTTCAATACCCATCTTTTCGTATTTCTTCGGTTAGCTATAAACTGAAATAGCGTGCCTAGTTCAAATCTCATTACATCTTCGTATTCATTCCAGGCAAGTCCAAGAACTTTAGCGGGTGCAGAACTTGGGAGACTAGTGCTCATTTGCTTTTCAGAAGTTTCATCGATATTGATCACCCCTTTTGCGTTACAACGCCACTTATGTAGTTTCATTCCAGGATTTCCAGCTTCTTCCATTATTTTTGAAGTTTCAGATGCTAGTTTTCTAGCTTCGTCCGTATCTAAAGCACCAAAAAGCATATCATCGACATATAAATCATTCAATAATACTTCACTTGCTCTTGGATATTCTTCTGTGTATTTCTTCGCTTGGTATTTTATGGTAGCTGATAGCAAGAATGGGCTTGTTGTTACCCCAAACGGAACTCGCGCTAGACGGTAGACCTTCAATGGTTCTCTAAAGGGGTCTTTTAGATCTTGTACCCACAAAAATCTGACAGCGTTCCTGTCGTTTTCTTTTAGTGAAATTTGGTGAAAAGCGCGTTCCACGTCGGCACTAATGGCAATTTTGTGACCTCTAAATCTTATTAGTACGTCAAACAACTCTGGAATCAAACTCGGTCCAGTCTCGAGACAGTCATTCAGGGACAGTTCTCCTTTCGCGTGAGACGAAGCGTCGAAAACTATGCGCACTTTCGTAGTTTGACTAGCTTCTCGGATGACTGCTCTATGTGGTACGTAATAACAAACTACATTTTCGTTGCTTGCTTCCTCTGTTTGTAAAACTTCTTCTACTATGCCCAATTTTATTTGTTCCGTTATTATATCATGATACTCGGTTAACAGCTCTACATTAGGTTTCAGCTTCTGTATTAGGTTGATAGTTCGTTTTTTAGCCACTTCGTAGTTGTCGCCAATTGCTCTTTATTCTTCTTCCAAGGAAGAGACACAAGGTATCGACCGTTTTCGCACTCAATAGTGTTTTCGAACTCTTGCAAAACCTTATTTTGTGTTGTCGTTTCGTTGTCCGATATCTGATTAATTCCAATAGAATCTAGTTCCCAGAAAGCACGTATTTGTCTGGAAATGTCCTCTTCTTCAGCTGCAATTCTCAAACAAGCCACAGGATTTCTTCCGACGGTAGCAACGTTAACTGACGTTGGTCCTTGTGAGGTCCATCCCAAAACGGTGTTAAGAGCGACGAGAGCGTTGCCCAACCTTTCAACTTTTCCAGGCGCTACTTTCCAATAGACGTCCGATCCAATTAAAACGTCCACAGAGGTATTTGGTCGACCATCGTTTTCAGTATTTAGCCCATCGGAAAGCACTAGACCTCGTTTCTGTATCTCGCTCATTACATTTGTATCGGGTAATGCAAAGACCGCCCCACACAGCTTTGGGGTTTCATACGCCTCAATAGTTACAACTTGACTGGGATTTTTAACATTTCTTAATTCCAAACGCACTCTTTTTCTGAAACCTCTGACTGACTCAGTATTTCCGAATGTGATTATGTTCAGTGGTTCTTCACTCAAAACTTCAAGGTTTAATCTTCTCGACACGTCTTATTTTATATAAGACAAGTGGCTCCCGCTACCCAACAAACAACGAACCGTTTCAACATTCCCTTCTTGATTACTCACTAATGCTCTCGCTGTTTGAAGGAGTACTACTTCTTTAGGCGTTGTATTAGGAAACAACGTCATTGCCGCTACGTGACTGTTTTGAGTTTTAAATTCTTTAACTTTAGTCGCAGTGTCTTCAGGCCGTTTATCACACAAAATTACATGATGTCGGCGTCAACATTTGGTACATTTATTAAACTTCGAACGGCACTCGTGAGCTCTGTGATTTCCCCTCAGACATATGAAGCACAGCTTCTTCTTCAGAGCGATACCCTTTCGTTCTTCAACGGTATTTTTCGTGCACTCGTAGAAATTATGCGAGAGCTCTTCGCAAAAGACGCACTGCTTCACGACGTTAGCACTAAAAGAAGCGGCGGTGGGTTTAACGGGTCTTCGGTTTTGATAGATATTCTGACGCGTATTTCCAGTTGAACGAGACGGTTTCCCAACTTGTGTAGAATTTTCCGGGTGTGATCGATTGGGTTCAATTCGTTGTACCGCAAATGCTCGTTCTCGACTGGAAATTTCTTTATTTAAAAATCTCAGTAACTCGTCAACTTTCCATTCGGCTTCGGGGTCTTGCTCTCTGCTAAAAAGCAACGCTATATCTTGTGGTAACGATTTCAACAACACTGGACATAACAGGGATCCGTAACTGTCCGCGACAATGCCTTGGGACTGAAGACTTCTGACTTCAATAGCGCAGGAGTCGTAGAGTGCTCGAAGAGCACAGATATCACTCGATCTTGTAACCGGTTCCATACTCAATAAACGGTTCATGTGCGCGTTAATTATTAGTTCTTTTCTTACGAACCTGTTTTGAAGTATTTGGATAGCGGGCTCGTAGTTTCTTATGCTAATCCGGATATAGCTCTTCAAATAGTTGAATTTCTCGGTGGCATGTAGTTGAGCGTTAGTGTGAATAGCGCTGTTAAATTGCGCCCAGAAATTTTGCCACTCTGCTATATCGCCGTTGAATTTTTTAATCTCCAAACGTGGAAGCTTTACGATGGGTTCCATGATTATCGCGGCCGGATTTACAGCATTGACGAAGTTCAGATCAGGATTTGCAGGAGGGTGAACTCTCATATTGCGTGATAGTACCCTTGTCACTTTGCTCTTCAAATCGACGAATTATCGTAGTCCTTCTCATTTCTTCCTAGTTCTTCATCCAAGGACCTAAATATGATAGTTGCGGAAGCTCTTAGCGCCCCTCTCTTTCTCACGAATTTTCTCAAGTCATCAGCCATTTTCAAGGCGTTGAATTACACAAGCACGAAGGAGTTGACCATTTTAATAACAACGGAAATAGTCTCCCGGGTTTCGGCACCAAAACAGTGAGGAAAATTAACTTTCAATTAATTGGGAGAGCTAAAATATAGACTGAAAAAAACATACAACTTTCCTTTGTCAACTCCTTTAATTCGATTTTATATTAAAAACTCAAGCCTAACGATCCTCTTTATAAAAAACTATAATTAGCTCGCGACAACTTTTTATATTTTTACATTTTTGTGGTATACTCTCGCACGCGCTACAAAGAGAGTAGTTTTATTTTCTTTTTACATGGCTTATACAATGCCTTCAAATTTAGTAGATTAATATATTATTCTTTTCTTTGAAATAATTGTTAAATATTTAACATGTATTGGCGGCTGACGGCGCTAGGGGCGCGCGGCGCCACCCTAGCCCCATTCTTGCTATAACGATGGGCCGTCTGCAACGCGACCTAGAGGACAGGACCTAGCCATAACGAACCAAGTATTATCCAACTTATTATTAAACTAACGTATCGTGAAAAGGGAGTATATTTTAAATCGAAAAAAGTTTGTCTGCTTTCTAACGTGACTAGCGCTAATTATTCCTAGTTTTTGCTTAACCTGGTGACAGAATTGTGAAATTAGTTGGTCCCCATAAATAACAAGCAACAAAAAGGAATTTTTGAATTAGAAATAAAACCAGATTACGACGAATTTACTAATTTTCAGTTCGGTATTACTTATTTTCGGATAACTTTAGCTTCTTTGAGGGTCGGTTTTTTTACCTTCTCTATAATACTTAAATATTCTACTATGTTCCCAGTTAACTAGGCGCTCATTTTTATCCCTGGTCCAGCTTAGACTGCATTTTCCATCTAAACGTAAGCTTAACCTCTACAAAATACAGCTGAATTAGGTCTAATGCAACTGTTACAAACTGCATTTATTCCTTCGAAACGAGAAACTTATTCACAGCGTAACAGATATTACATTTTCATCTTAGCCGGAAGGCCGAGAAACTACGATTAGATGTTCGACTAAACATATACAGGGTGTTTTTTTTTGCTCGAAAGAGTGATTTATTTCAAAAACTATGTTTTCTAGAAATTTGTACTGTACATTATACGTGCCGGGGACACGTTCTACCAAAATTGTATCTAAATCGAAAAATATTTTCACGTTTTTTGAAAATTAAAATTTTAACCGCTATAGGTGCTATAAGAAAATTGCCAATGATTAAATTGTAGAGCGTCACGGAAAACGTACAAATAGCGTTGGTGCGAAAAAAAATAGACGTCTTTTTCACTGACAAAATACGACTTGAAAAAGTGGCAAGTTGGGCAAGCTAAAATAAAGTTTTTTGAATTCCATTGGGAGAGTAGTGTAACTTTATGAAAGTCAGAAATTTGTTAATCTGGTGTTTAATGCAATAAACACCGCTGAAAAATCGAGGATGGATAGGGAGATACGGTTCCGTACACTGGCCAGCAAGGTCACCCAATCTGACTCCGTTGGATTTCTTTCTTTGGGGCTTCGTCAAGGACAAGGTGTATGCCACTCCGGTTGAGACCCTTGAAGAGCTGCGTCAACGAAGTGTACGCGCTTGCTGGGAAGTAACCCCGGACATGACACAAACCACCTTCGACAATATGATTGTTCGCGCCCAAGCCTGCATCGCAGCCGAAGGTGGTATTTTCGAAACGTACCTATACATTTTGTTTGTAAGTAGATAAATAAAATGTCCTTCTTCGCCATTGTCTCCTCGATTTTTCAGCGGTGTTTATTGCATGAAACACCAGATTAACAAATTTCTGACTTTCATATAGTTACACTGATCTCCCAATTAAATTCAAAAAAAGTTATTTTAGCTTGATCAACTTGTCACTTTTTCAAGTCGTATTTTTTCAGTGAAAAATACGTCTATTTTTTCGCATTAACGCTATTTGTACGTTTTTGGTGACGCTCTACAATTTTATCATTGACAATTTTCTTATAGCACCTAGCGGTTAAAATTTAAATTTTCAAAAAACGTGAAAATATTTTTCGATTTAGATGCAATTTTGGTAGAACGTGTCCCCCCGGCACGTATAATTTACAGTACAAATTTCAACTTTCTAGAAAACATAGTTTTTGAAAAAATTCACTTTTTCACGCAATAAAAAACACGCTGTATACCCTAGAGAATAGTTCAACAAACAATATTTAATCGTAGAAAAACCATGAAATTATTGGTACTTGCAACACGACCGAACATAAAACATACACTAGCAGCTCAGCTGGATGCTATACAAAGTTATGACAAGAAAAACAGACACGAAATACCTTTTCTCAAGGAAAAAAGGCTTAATATATATTATTTAAGTCATTAGGAACCGCGCAAATGGAAAATATCTGCCCAAGTGGAAAACGCGCAAATGGAAAACCGCACAGATGCATATGCGCTAATGGGAAATGCGCAAATGAAAAAACCACGCAAACGGAAAAGCGCGCAAATGGAAAATATCTGCGCAAGTGGAAAACTGCGCTAATAAAAAATGCGCAAATGAAAAACGCACAAATGGAAAACTGCGGAAATGGGTAACTGCGAAACTGAAACACGCGCTAATGGGAACTGCGCAAATGAGAACTGCGCAATTGGACCATTACCGCATAATCACCTCCATTTTGTTTCACCTCAAATAAACAAAAGACCGCAAATAAGCCAGACTAAAATATTTTCCATGAAAATAGCAATGCGTAAGATTAAGCAGAAAAAATATACAGAAGCGTAAACAAGTTTATATAATGTAATTTTTACGTTAAAGATTGTTAAACTAATTCAGTTAAACCATAAATTTGAAACTATAGGTCTTTATTAAAAATTGGGTATAAATGTCGATCCTCGCAGCAAAATTTTAATTTATATGAAAAGGAATTTCCTGTCTCGCGTAGTTTTCCCGTTTTCGGTTTAAAATAGCCTGGGTTTCAGACGTCGTGTCACGAAATAGCAGTTTCTTATTGGTCTTTCATATAAATTCCAATTTTGCTGGGAAGGTCGACATTTTTACCCACCTTTTAATAAAGGCCTATGACAGGGAAAATAAACTTGAGTCTGCAGTCTGGAGGATAAAGTATGTAGTTTTTTAGCTTTGGCTCGCTAAAAGGTATTATATTATTACCTTTAACTGGTTTTCATTAAAGAATGCAATAAACTTATTGTCTAGAAAAATGTTATTGTTGAAGACTATTTCAAAAAATTACCATCTGAATTAACTGAAGGAAAATAAATTTACAATTTTGCGCTACCTAGGAAAGTCATAAAAACTCTTTTGGAAATAACCAGACCTGTTTCTGTTAAGTGGTTTTTGGTTGGAAAAATGTTTAACACGTAAATGGTAAGCTAACTGTATAACAATGTTAAACCTTCAAAAAAAATTCTATAAAATATTTTATAAAAATAATAATAATAATAATAATCAGCTGGGCTAATACCCTTGGCACCACCTTAGGCCTAAGTCATCAAGCGACTTTTAAAGACATTAATTCAGGTGGCCACCTGTTCAAGGAAATGGCCAAGAACTAATATTTCAGAGATCCAGGACCTGCAAGACACTGCTTATACAGTGCTTGTTAAAATAATGGAAACTTTGCACCTATACGGTGTGCAAAAAGTGTTCCCTTTTAACCAGGTAGATTTTTTCGACATAATAAGGCTTAGCAAAAACACGACGTTTTGCTTACAGGTGAAAAGTTTCCATTATTTCAACAAGCACTAAATAAACAGCACTTGAACGTCCTGGCTCTCGAATATACTACTTCTGGGGGATTTCCTTGAAGTATTTTTTATTTAAGCGCCTATTTTAAAACATAAGAAGTAATTTTGAAGTTTGTGTATGTTTTAAGTTTATTTTAATTAAAATAAAATTTAAAAGAAAACTGACTGGTGTAATTATATAATAACAAACACAATTATAATCAGTAAGGTCATCTGGGCCTTTTTTATAGTTTTTATTTGATATAAATTTAAGATTTATCTCTTTATTACAGTTGTTCTCGTAGGGTAAGTAATATATGTACAAACTAAGTTTTAAAAAATATGAATAAATCATCTCAGAATTAAAATAATTAAAATTATTTTAAATCCTGGCTGTTACGTATTCACATTCTAAATCATGTATTATTTACCTTGTCCATTCTTTCATTTACTTAATTCTTTGTAGTATGCCTATAAATTATATTTCGACAATCAGGTGTAAGTTTTTAGAAATTTTTAAGATTAATTTAAGCAGTGTTTATAAAACAACGCAATTATTTTCAATCCAGGTTTTGAAATAAATTTTCAATTCACACGCTTTTTTAAAAGATATTAAATATTTTATTTTCCAAAAATTTTTCACTTATTAAAAAGGGTACCTTTCATAATTTTATTCTCATTGTTAGACGTCAGGACCACCCTAAGGTGTACCTTGATTTTTTTATGCTCAAAATAATTAAACGTTTTCCACAATTTTTTTTTTATTTGTTGCGAAGTTATAAAAATTTGTATTTATCAGAAAAGAACACTGTATACATAAAAACACAAATAAAATATTAAGGATATTGGATTCTATTAATTATTTTTTAGCTTATTGCTTGACTTAATATATCTACGTACAAAGTATTGCCCGAAAATGTAGAAGAAGTAGGCATTAATTAATACCGACAACACCACAACCCTGGACGAAGTGTCGCATTTCCGTCCACTAACAACTTTGACGTAAGCGCAGTACAAGGATGACGCAAATCCTATGACAAATTGAGATATCTGCAAAGAAGTTATTACGATGGACGCGGATTTCGGAACGTGAATTTTACAGGCTTTGAGCGAAAAGTAGGCATACATGAACGCGTGCACGGTAAAGTTCATCGAGGCGACCCACCTTCCCAAACTCGGTTTCTCGATAACGAAGGACCAAGAGACCACCAAGGTGGCAACGTGGTGAACCACGTGAATCTGGTTGAGTTTCTTGCGGAGTATCAAGAAAACCGTTTCCAACAGTTCCGCGACTTTAGAAAAAACGAAGGCAGAAATCCAGAAGCCAGTGACCGAATTAAACTTGTTCCCGCAAACTGAGTATTCGAAGCCGTAGTGGCGAAGGACGTGCGCTAATTCCGGTAAGCCTCGACACATGCCGCCGATACTGAAGACGGTGAGAGTGGTGTTCCACAAAAAGAAGTGCTTCTTAACGTCCACTGGTTGTCTGTTTCTCATGCACATCGCCATACAGTACACCATGGTGAGATATACTACCACAACATACAGCGGGACTGTCCAGTTTTTCTCCATCCATATCCTTACTTTGTCGAACTCATGGTTCCGTTCGAAAGGAAATACGTTTGAATAGAACGGATATCCTTCGTAAGACGATGCGTTTGGAGCATATTTCACTAGGATTGTTTGGTTATTCGTGGAACAGGCCATAATATTATGATGAACACTCTTGGAGCCTAAGACTGGTCGCTAACTCGTTGTCACTACGCTTTCTCGACAATTACAAAATTTCGTTTCAGGATCGCGTATCGCTAGATCGGAATAAAAAAAACGTAACTTAAAAAATATCGTAAGTTCCGTTTAATTTTATAGTAAAATATTAACGATAAAATTAATTATTTTTTGATATTTTTTAAAAGTATTTTTTCATATTAATTAAAAAAAAACATTTATAAATATCCCGAACTAAAAAAATAAAACACCGATGGTGCCACTGTGCCAGCTGTCTGACAAATACCAGAGAATGAAAGTAGTCGTCCACTCAAACACGACTATTTTAATAGTCATTCTGAACGCACGGAAAGTTCTAATATTCTACAAAATGTTATCATTCACGAGCCTGCAGGTAAATACATTTATTTTTTTATCGAACTAGTGAAACCAGTAGTGACTAAATATAGTTGTTTTAAATCGTTGAAACAAAGCATATGAACCTTATTTTTGTTGACAGATCTATCACTTTATGAAGACCTACATTCTCCTGTACAGAATAATTTCGCTGTCTCCTCTTACGAAGAGTCCTGCAGCCCTAAACAAGACACAATATTTTCTTACGGCAATCTGAATTCTGGCGATAATAATATACTTGAAAATGTCGAAAACTCTTTCCAATGTGATAGTATGCTTTTTTGAAATTGAGCATGAAGAAGTTGTACACCATGCAGGTGAAAAAAACAGAAAGGTAAGGAAAAGAATGAAACACAAAGAACACTGGGGAGTTGTTAAAAATCCTTCGATTTTAATTTCGGTCAACGTTGAGTACGAAATGGCTTTGAAAGAAAACGTGATGTTGTTCGAGTATGCCACGATGTTAATAAATGCATTCGAAAATGCACTGATCACGTTACTCCCGAGGATCAACACTTTATAAATAAGGAGTTCCGGGCTTATAGCTTCTAACGAAAAGAGACAATTTCATAAGTTCGCTAGTTACTAATAGTAAGCCGAAAACCGGATAGGGGAGGGTACGCAAACCCGGGACAAGTTTCGTGGCTTTCCTCTGCACCCGTTCCAATCTATCAACGTCTTTAACAAGGTGAGGAGACCAAATGCTCGAGCAATAGTCGAGATAAGGACGGACATAAGCACTATACAAAATCTTAAACGATTTAGCACTAAAAAAAGATAAAGATTGCTTTAATAGATAAATTCCCCGGGCTGAAGCAGCTTTGCTGTGAGTGTCCCTAAACATTCTGCCCGAGAGCATCACCCCCAAATCACGAATGATATTTTGAGATTCGATTAGTCTGTCACCAAGACGATACTGGAAGAGGGGGTTGTTACTCCCACAATGCAGAACTAATGATTTGGTGGAGTTGAAACTCATACCGTTCGAGCCCACCCAATAATCTAATGCATTGACATCTGATTGAAGTAAAAGAGCATCAGACACAGAGGTTATTCCACGGCCGACCTTGCTATCATCAGCAAAAAGTTTCAAAAACGACTCCTTGACCACAAGGGGGAGATCATTGACAAAAATGACAAAAAGTGTGGGGCCCAAAACAGATCCCTGTGGAACACCACTAGTGACCGAGTACCAGGACGAGGTGACGCCATGAAGAACAACACGCTGAGACCTATTACTTAGGAAATCAGCAATCCAGTTAACAATGATTGGTGGAACCTCTAAGAGCTCCAATTTGCGAATAAGTAGGGAGTGGGGGACTGTGTCAAATGCTTTCCGTAGGTCTAAGTAGATAAGGTCAACGGCGTCCCCATTATCAAGACAGCGCGTGACAGCCTCCATAGTCGAGAGCAGATTCGTGAAACAGGAGCGTCGGAGGAGAAAGCCATGTTGGTCATTAAAAAAGAACGACCGTTGTGAAAGGAAAGAAATAAGAGTGTCACTAACATGTGTTTCGAGCTCTTTACTGGGGAGACAGGTCAAACTAATAGCTCGAAAATTGTCTACCGAGCAGGAATTGGGGGACTTTTTGATAGCAGGGACATTTGCCTGTTTCCAAATGGACGGCAGCCGACCCGACGCAATAGAGAGTGTAAATATCGATAACAGAGGGGATGCAAGAATGGCAGCGCCCTCTTTCAGAAGACGGGGATGAAGATCATCCGGCCCTGGGGATTTACTAATGGATAATGAATTAAGATAACGCTTGACAGTGGCATAAGAAAGACCAAAGTCTGTGGGGCAAGAAACTTCATACGTGGAGGGATTGTAGTCAATAGACGAGAAAAAGTCTCCCAACAGGACCGCTTCAGGATGAGACTCAACTGAAAAAACAGATTGGATGAAACTGTTCAGGGCCTCCACAATTTCAGACGGGTTACGGATGACCGTCCCAGCCGAGGTCTCAACCACTATTAGTGGTTTTTTAGGCTTAATGGAGCGTGCAATGTGAGCGTATAGGGCCTTAGGGTTGCTAGGGATGACATTAACTAACTGAGCCTAGTACTGGAATTTAGAAGAACGAATGTGAAGAAGGTTCCGTTTGGTCGCGAAAGCGTGCCTACACTCTAAGAAAAAAAAGGTTCCATGTAGGTCGGAAAAAGGGTTTACAAAAATGTCCCTTATTTCAAACCCTTTTTTGGCCTAGTTAGAACCTATTTGAAAGGTTTTATGTAGCACTATCAAGGGTTTTACCTGACGCCGCCTCGGGTTCGATTTGACCGCCATCACTGTTCCATCTAGCGCTGAAGGGGGTTCCAGCTTAAACCGCTTACGGTTCCACCTAACACCATCAGGGGTTCAACTTTAAGCCCTTCATGGTTTCATCAAGGGCCGTCAGGGGTCCCTCTTCACACCCCTACAGTTCTACCTGACGCGGCCTCTGGTTCGATTTGACCACCATCACGGTTTCATCTAGCACCGAAGGGGGCTCCAGCTTAAACCGCTTACGGTTCCACCTAACACCATCAGGGGTTCAACTTTAAGCCCTTCATGGTTTCATCAAGGGCCGTCAGGGGTCCCTCTTCACACCCCTACAGTTCTACCTGACGCGGCCTCTGGTTCGATTTGACCACCATCACGGTTTCATCTAGCACCGAAGGGGGCTCCAGCTTAAACCGCTTACGGTTCCACCTAACACCATCAGGGGTTCAATTTTAAGCCCTTCATGGTTTCATCAAGAGCCATCAGGGGTCCCTCTTCACACCCCTACGGTTCTACCTGACGCCGCCTCGGGTTCGATTTGACCGCCAATCACGGTTCCATCTAGCGCCGAAGGTGGTTCCAGCTTAAACCGCATACGGTTTTATCTATCACGTCCAAGGGCTCTTCTTCAAACACACCACAGTTCAACCCAGCACCCCATAGGTCCTTTATTAACCATATACAGTTCTAGAAAGCGCCTCTCGGGGTTAGTGTTTAAACAGGGCCGGCTCAAGAAATTTTATACACCCGGGCAAGGGGGATTTTTGGCGCCCCTTTTATTTTGAGACTAAATTAAACTACCCCCCCCCCCCCGGTAAAAAACATAACCATGTCCATGTTATAAATTTACCGTTTTCATAACAATAAATAATCCCTTTAATCACTTTCTCAATACTTTGTGTAAATAAGCAAAATACTAGTCTCAAATCCATGGGTTTAAAAAGAAACTTAGATCATGAAAATATTCTTAACCCCAAACGTACTTCAATACCTAGGGTCCCTCCTACAGGCTACCACTCCTAAAAGCATATGTAACATAATTACTCATAAGTATGCCACTAGCATTATTTCTTCACTAACGGTTTGTTTCACAGATATTGCGTCATACATACCCTTCGTAATATTTGATATCATATTTTATGTCATATTTGACGTCATCGAATCTCAAATGCCGATAATACCGTCGCCCAAATAGCTTTACGTCTGATAAACCGACGGCCATTATTTTAGTAAACAAACCGGTTTGAACAACCAAGGCTTGGGAGCTAAAATATAGTGTCAAGTTCTGCTAATGTAATTATTTTGCCAATTAATTAAGTTCTCGGAGACTCACGTTCTAAAATAAATTTGCATTGTCAAATAAAAGAAGCAGGTTTATTGGAAAAAATAGTTGAAATTCAGGTTGATCTTTTCCGGGGCATCTACAAGGTTGGAGTCTTTGCAAATTCTTTTGAGCCTAGGCCTAACTCTTCTAGGCTTAGTAATGGGATTTAATAACGCTGGTGGAATATCCCACTTCGACTACTTATTTCATTTTCGGAAAGTGATCTCTGAACCGAACCGTATTGGTAATTTTCCTTTTATTTTTCTAAACTACTCAGTATTTAACTTCATCCGCACAAACCGAGCGAGTTTATAAATTTCAATAAAGCTACATTGGGCTGACTAAAATTCCGACGCAAAAAATTCCTTCTCAATTTAAAGGTTTTCCATTGGCTTAAATAAATATGTTAGTAGCCAATAGTGTGATTCCCAAAATTACTAGGATGAATAAAAAGGTTAAAATCTAACGTAGTCCACCTTTTTACTGGTTCGTGGTGAAACAAACCGTTAGTGAAGATTTTTGAATGGAATAAAGGTACAGTGGCATACTACTGAGCAATTATGTTACATATGCTTAAAGGTACGTCTCTAAAATATTCATATAAAGACAGGATATAAGCCAAATTCTCTTAAACCAAAGAATAACAAACTTTGTTAGTCCTGATGAACTAGCTCTATAGTCTGTATGAAACGTTTGGCCGGTTTTGGGCCTATTTGATAGAACGCTTTATTGCTTTAACAACTTAATTAAAACAGTATTTGGCGGGATTTTTTAAGGCCTACACTTAAGAACTTTTTTTAAGCTGTCGCTTTCTTTTCTGATTCAACGGCTTCTCTTAATTTCCTTTTTTTATAATCTTAATTCAATTCAACGTGTCTCTAATTAATATCTATCTAACTAAAACTATTTAACTGAAACTAATAAATGGCTTTCTGCGCGTGCGCGTAAAATAGAAGTGACTAACGCTAACCACGGACACACGACAGATTAAGGGGGAAGAATACAGTAAAAGCCTCTTTTTCGTTCAACGTTTAACAATTACATAATTGAATTATATTTTTATTATTAGGCTGAACCTTCCTCTAGTGCTTAAAATAATTTTGATAATTCTGTTCCTGTTTCTCGGCCTTTTGGAGTCGCACCGGGATCTCCGGTGCCAGCTGTGCCCGTTTTATGTGGACCGCTGTCGTTCCCCTTTAGGAGCTCTCTTCAAAGGGTATGACTCTTTACCTACGTAGGTAGGGTGTCGGCTGGAGTTGCTATAGCATCCACTCTTAATCCCACGGCTGTGTGCGAAGTGAGGATTGGTCCACCCATTGCTGCACCTTCTGCTGGGTTGAGTGGTTTGCGTCAAAGGTGCAACCATCAGTAGTAGGGTACTACTACCCGAGGGGCTAACCACTTCCCGTAATCGGTGTTCACCCTAACTGTAATCTTCGGTAATCTTTTGAACTCATTTGTAATCCCGTAATCATTTGTAATTTTCGTACTCATCTGTAATCACGCGTATTCATTGGAATTACCCCGTACTTAATTACTCATCTGTTACAATTTTAAAGATTTGGGTTGCCTGTTTACTCGTCGTAATCATTATGTTCTCATCCTAATCATTCTGTACTCAACGTAATCGGTCTGTACTCATCGTAATCATGTGTACTCATCTGTACTCATTATTGATTACGTAATTGGTGTACAGACAAATTCTTACTGGCTAGCCCCTCGCTGGATTTGTCACCTGTCCGGGTGTGGGGACTCTGGCGTAGGGCACTATGATGATAGGCTTCCGGTGGTATGGCCCCTGTTGCTAGGTACACCGGGCTAAAAATTCTGACACCCTTCTATTCTTGTACTATCGCCCAACCACTTTTTCTTCTTCATATTATATACCCTGGTTTATAATGAAAATACCAGGAAAATGCTTTATCCGTCAGAACTATGCCCCGTAATTTTATGGTTTATTTACTATTGTAAAAAAATAGTCGCAAAAACCGTTCATCGACGATGTTGGACAATTTGGTTGGTAAAACAGCTTGTATTTCCAATTAGCTAAAGATTTTTCAAATTATGTTATGCTTTCATTAAAATTTTTATAAACAAATCCGATTCTTGGTAAACCAAAAAGGCTCACAACTCAATTTCGGCGCCCCTCTCAAACCGGCGCCCCGGGCAGTTGCCCGGGTTGCCCGGCCCTTGAGCCGCCCCTGTGTTTAAACCCGTAACGGTTCGACTTTTCCGCTTAGAGGTGAGGTTCATTTTTAAGCCCTTCACAGTTCTAAGTACCACCTCAACGTTTTAATTTTGAAAACCCAGCATCTCCAGGGATTCTATTTCCACACACTATAGTTCTATTTAGCACCTTCAGAAGTACGGTTCCGCCCTTCACCACAGAGAATACTACTTCATATCCTTTTAGATTGTATTGGGTTTGCTTTAAATTATATACCTTAGCTTTGTAAGCCTAGTGTTCTTTATGAGTTCTATTCCCATTAGCAGGATAAATCATGAAAAAAGTATTCTTATAAGTCAAAATAATAGTATTTATTTTTCTTTCATATACCTAATTTGCCAACATACGTTGCAGACAGCAATTGCCATTTTTTGGAAGTACTCCAACATTTTACAAAATATTTTGGGGTAATTGTAGCTAGAAAACAAAGTACGAAGCAAACAGACAAACAATTCCTTTTTTTAAATTTGAGATATCTTCATCCGAAACAATAGCGTTGCGTGACGTGCTTCGGTTCAGCCTAAAAGAAAAAGATCAGATGTTTGGTATGATAACTAAGAGTTTTTTATCAATGATGTTGAGTCATCCATCATTGATAACAAATTCCCTCCGAAATAAAGATAGCGTCTTTTATTACACAATTATTTATGAAAATGTTAAATATGCTAATTACGTATAATCTAATACTAACACGATAAATAAGAAATTACTCAATAAAATTGATTGCGGCTATTTGTGCATAAATTACTAATAAGGACTTGGCAGCATGACGTAGGTAATACGTCACCTATGCTTTTTTCAATTGAAGAAAAAATGGATACCAGCATGGCGGACATAGCAAAAGGTGTTACGTCATGCTGCCCAATTTCCAAGTCCCTATTGAAAATTTGAAAATCGATGGTATTTTATTGCGCACGGTATTAAAATCAGTTAAAAGACCGACTGTAGTTTCTGCTTGTTTAGGCCTAGTGCCGTTGATTTAAAAAAAAAATTTATTTGTAGGAAATTGCTCGTAAATTACTTACTTCGTAGAACAAAATGCTTCTTCATCCCCTTAATTCTTTCACCAACTTTTAACGCCGCTGAGCCGATCTAAATATACACAAAAACTGCGAAACAAAAATGGTAGGCCGTAGACGGGAATTTCGACATGAGAAAAATTTACAAAAAAAGGATTTCGTTTTGAAACGAAAGGGGATAGGCGTGGGCAGATCTTCTCGTCAGGTGCGGTCAATTAAATATTTTCCGCTCCCATTTATTACCAAAATCTTTTTAAAGTTATATTGAACGTTAAAAATCGCTCCACAGTAACTGTAAACAGGAGCGGATCCAGGCCATGAAGTAAGGAGGGGCGATCATGGGCATTCAAAAGTCGTCTGCTATTTCTTCACAAATTTAGTTGGCAGGTATTAAAGTAGATGGCGCTATCGTTTCTAAGCTCGAAGCCTATATGGAGCGTGAAAATGTAACGTGGAGCTCGCATTTTCGTTTGCTTAAACAAAGTACTTTCTACAACTAGAAAGTCTAGTATACTCTAGTATCTATAAATATATTTCAATAACTTCCAAAATTGTTATGTTTTTTCAAGTATTCTAAGGGGGGGGCGATCGCCCCCATCGCCCCCCCTATGGATCCGCCCCTGACTGTAAATTTCATTGTTAAAGATCCATTAGTCAAAAGCGAAGAGCACGGTGTCTAAAGAATCGTTTTTAGAGTAGATAGGACAATTATATAGTCCACTAACCGCTATGCGATTAATATATGTGGGGATAGGGAAGGGATACCGTTGGCGGAAGTATAACAACCACCAGTTGCGTAATTGGTGGTCGTCCTCTAGCGGTCATTCTCATTATCTCCCTCCCAGACGCTTTGGATTTCGAGAGTGCACCACACTCCGACTTCACGGGATATTCGTCTCATATGGTGTGCCATTGTCGTCTGTAAGCTGAACTCACCGAATTGAACAGAGTAAATGTAACTCTCGTAGCATACGAAGATTGCCAGGCGTTTTATAGAAACTTATATATTAGATATTTTAAAGTAGTATACAGTGTATTTAATATAATCAAAAGTGACATAATTACCAAAAGTGTGTCTATCGGACCTATTTCTTAATGAAAGTTGCGAGCGAAGCACAAGTTGGGAGGGGAGAAGAGAAAGTATGCCTTTGGGAGGAATGAAGTTAAAACAAAGAATTAACGCCATGTAGTGAGGAACGGAGGAACTAAGTAGCATTGATCAAAGCTAGTGTATTTTATGATTTATCGTCGTTATGTGGAGATGCTATCGCCATCTACCTACGATATTATAAAATAGACTGAAAAAACAGCCAGAAAGAGCAACAATAAATAGTTTTTTATGTAGTCGATCTCGAGTCGAGCATTCCTTAAACCTTTAGCATATGTAACATAATTACTCATAAATATGCCACTAGCTCTATTTCTTCAATAACGGTTTATTTCGTTAATATTTCGTAATATTTGACGTCATATTTGATGTCATATTTGACGTCATCGAATCTCAAATGCCGATAATGCCATCGTATAATTAGCTCTACGTCTGATAAACCGACGGCCATTATTTTAGTAAACCAACCGGTTTGAACAACCAAGGCTTAGGAGCTACGATTAACTACAATATAGTGTCAAGTTCTGTTAATGTAATTAATTTGCAAATTAATGAAGTTCTCGGCATAGAAATCGGATAACAAACTAGAACGCTTAATCGAATGGCTGACAAGGTACCAATTAGATTCTTGGCTAAAACGACAGTAACGCCATCTTCGCTGCCTAAAGAGGCGCGCTCACGCGTAACTTGGTTAAAAGCCCCCCCCCCCATTTAAATTAATGTAAAGTTGGCGATAATTAAACGTTAATTAACCTACCAAATGATATAAGAAATATTCCACTGACAATTTTTCCCGTTTATATGAACTTAAATGTAATATAAAATCGTCTTGAAAAATCGTTTGTCGCTTTATAACATTCAAAAATAATATTTTTCCCGCACCATGTAGATAACCGAGCATCTGCTCGTCTAGGTAAAGTTTGTGTTGTCAACGCGCGTAATAGAAAGAAAAATGAGATTTTAGAAAGTAGGTTGTAATTCGGAACGATATTAATACTTTTCACGAATTTTGTCATCGGTGAATTATAAATATGACTTGAAATAAGTTTCAAGGTTTATTTAAAAGCTAGTTTCATAACTTTTCATCCATTGCTTCGTTCAGAATGTATCTTTAAAGTAGACGAAAATTTTAAGGCGCGGAATCTTGCTCAGTCTTAAGCCTCGGTTTAATCTATTGCGTATTTTGAAACGGAAAACCCGATTACTATCGTTAAATCTTGGTTAAATGATGGCGAACGCTCCTTGTAATAAGAAACAAATAACGAAATACGTTCTAAGCTTATTTAACGCCAAAAATTCCACGTATTTCGTTATTTGTTTCGTATTAAAAATATCATATTATTAAACCAAGATTTAACAATAGTAATCGGGTTTTTCCGTTTCAAAATATGCGCGTTGACAACGCAAACTTATTATATTATTAATGTTAATAATTTTAATATTATTTTTGAATGTTATAAAGCAATAAACGGTTTTTCAAGACGATTTTATATTACATTTAAGTTCATATAAACGGGAAAATTTGTATGTTGAATATTTCTTATATCATTTGGTAAGTTGATTCGCTCGCGTTCTACATGTCGAACAGTCTCATCGGTGTCGTGTTTTCTTTTCAAAGCATTGATACTGGTCTTTTGGATTTATTCCTTACTTAAATTGAAGTGACCCATTATTCCGACTTTCTCATCATTTTGTCTCACACATCCTTCACAATAGCTTCATTTTCAAGCGATTTATTGCAAAAATAACAAGAGTTAGCTGGGTGGTAAATTTTAAACGCGGTTACATGAAGAGCGGCGGATGCGTTTTAAGTCAACGAAGGCGCAAAATTGTAAGACGCGTTTCAGGTACAACGTTAAAACCGCGATTACGACACACCGATTGCTCGTATGTAAAATGTTCATAGAACATTTTTTGTAGGAAATAGCCGGACCCTAATGTTCATACTTGGGTCTATAGCCGTACATACAATACTAACGTAGATATTCG
Organism: Leiobunum rupestre; assembly: GCF_980474605.1. Taxonomy (NCBI): domain Eukaryota; kingdom Metazoa; phylum Arthropoda; class Arachnida; order Opiliones; family Sclerosomatidae; genus Leiobunum; species Leiobunum rupestre. The sequence goes on from NC_143387.1 coordinate 20,567,924, forward strand.
CGATAAACCATTACTGTGCACCGGTTTTCCCCATAACCATTGCTCGTAAACAACTATTTCTAACAGTAACCTGTGAAAAGGTTTGTTTTTGTTTGAGTAATTACTCCTTAAATATTTAATTACGGAATTTTGAACCATTATTCATTTTTTATTTAAAAAACTATCTTTCTATGATTGGAAAGAAACGCGTTTTCTAGTGCGTTCTTAGCGATTTGAAATTATGGTAAAAAGAAAACTATTTCTAACACTAACCTGTGAAAATATATGTTTTCTTTTGAGTATGTACTCTTACACGATTTGATTACTTTAATTAAACATAAGTTACTTTAAAGATGTAAAAAAAAAACCGCGTTAGCGTCGAGCTAAAGGCGGCCATTTAATTTTAGGCGAAATAGAGTGTTAGTTCACCAGTTTGGCACCGATGGCGTAACTTTCGTTGCCAGCCAAACGAAAAGCATGGGCCGAAGGCAGGGTTTTTTAAAAGTTCTAATCGGAACCCGCGACAAAATTTCAAAAATCGTTCTAGTTTGTTATCTGATTTCTATGGTTCTCGGAGACTCACGTTCTAAAATAAATTTGCATTGTCAAATAAAAGAAGCAGGTTTATTGAAAAAAATAATTGAAATTCAGGTGAGCTTTTCTGGCGAATCTACAAGGTTGGAGTCTGTGCCGATTCTTTTGAGCCTAGGCCTAACTCTACTAGGCTTGATATGGGTTTTAATAACGCTGGTGGATGATCCCACTTCGAAGACTTGTTCCATTTTCGGAAAGCGATCACTTATTGGTCATTTTCCCCAACTTTTTATTTTTCTAAATTACTCATTATTTAACTTCATCCGCACAAACCGAGCGAGTTTATAAATTTCAATAAAGCTACATTGGGCTGACTAAAATTCCGAAGCAAAAAAATCCTTCTCAATTTAGAGGTTTCCCATTGGCTTAAATAAAATTGTTACTAGCCAATAGTGTGACTCCCAAAATTACTAGGATGAATAAAAAGGTTAAAATCTAACGTAGTCCACCTTTTTACTGGTTCGTGGTGAAACAAACCGTTAGTGAAGAGTATAAAGATAAACCATTCGGGAAACGTAATAAACTCTATCAACCGAAAATAAAACCATTGCAATTTTCAATAAATCCATATTTTAAAGAACCTTTTGGATTTCTATTTAAAACTCTTGGCTTCAATAAAAAGCCCGGGAGTGCAAGTGGAACCCCTAGGTTCCAAGAAGAACCTATTCGTGTTCACGTCGGCACCCCAAGGTTCCGTGATAACCCTATATGTTCCAACGCGAACCCCCATAAGGTTCCTGGTTCCATAAAAAAAATTGGTTTTATAGAGAACCCTAAAGTTCCAGGAAAACCCCGATGGTTCCAAGAGTAGCCCAGAGGTTCTAAGTAGAACTATTTCTGTCCAGAAATACCCCAACGATTCTACAAAGAACCATTTATCTCAAGAAATACCGCCTAACGGTTCTACAAAGAACCCTTGGGTTTTAAAAGACACCTTTTAAGAACCCTTTTTTCTAAGAGTGTAGGTGAGTATAGCAGTTATCGCGTTTATCAGCAGGAGCACTAAACTAGTGACGAGAAATTAGAGGAAACTGAAAGTGGAACTGAGCGCGGGGAAGTCTGAGGCTTAGCTGTTCTCAATTTCTTGAGTAAGGGTTTTTAGATTTGGATTTATAAAAAGCTTGATAGAATCCAAGATATTGCAAAGAAATTAAAGAAACTATATTGGAATTTGGATCGTTACCAAAGACAAGATGGTTATCTTTTCATTTCATGGCTGTAAAAGCGGTAGACAAAAATTGGAAACCGTTGGTACAACATCTAAGGGAAATTGAAACAAACTCTAAGGATACTAAAACACAAGCTAAAGTCAAAGAGTTAATTGAAAAAATTGAAAATTCTTCTTTTATTGCTACCCTAGCGCTGATGTATGACATCTACTTTCAACTCGGACATCTTTCCCAAAAGCTCCAGAAAAGTGACTTTTTAATGTATGAAGTTAAATATGAGGTGATGAGTGCTGTAAGTGAGATAAGAAATGTCAAAGTAGATGGTGGAGTAAAAGTGAAATCCATCACCAAGGAACTTTTACAAATTCCAAGTGAATTTAGGGGTATTGTAATGCGAAATATCAAATTAATAAGAAATATACCATCCCCTTTCCCGCAAAATAATTGCTGGTTGAATATTTTGGTGATTGGGTGATTCGGTTGTTTCTGTTTTACCCCAGGTAAGGGAAGGGCCCGTCCTTTTACCGGGAGATCTTTGTTTTTGTGGGATAGCGAGGAGATCACAGCGCCCCTTTGACCCCTTATTGATATGCCGACGTGTCTAAGACCAGTTGTTTGATAGTGATTTATATTTCTTATACATTATATATTATAAATTATTTATTGTGTTAAAATATGCTTACATGTATTATACATATTTTTACGTTTATATTTATTCTCAAAATTGAAGAGTTGGAAAATAATACGCGAGATAAATAACGCGAGTTTTTAATAACGCGCGCTCGGACGCGAGCTAAAAAAAATAAATTGTAACGGTTCGGGATTTGATTTGAAAAGGACTTCATTTTTATGACCGGAGCAAAATAATATATATTTCAACTAATTTTGGACGTTAAAGTCGTGTTTTATTTTAACCTTCGAGCTGTATACGTGTTGACTTGAATCTAAGGGCAGCAACAATCTTTATTGGCAATTCGTTATGTCGAAAATATCATCGGTTCCATGAATTGAAGCCCAACCATCCAGTGGCTACTTTCATCACATTGTATGAGATACCATCGCCACCAACGTAAATTCTGTGTTCCGCGGTTCCGAAACGTCAACAACGTCGCTCAGATTCTTCCACGGCTCTAACCGGACTCTGCCACTTCGATAAAGTTTCCGCAGTTCAACTGAACATTTCGGGATGAACTTTGTTAAGTAATGGTTGCAACCTAGATTTTACATTTCGTTAATGCCGCGAGCACTGGCCAGTTGCTTAGTTTGTTAATATTTCATTTAGTTTAATTAGTGTTTAGGTAGTTTTAAGTTAGCTTAAATGTTTGGTTAGGATATTGAGTTTAAATTAAATCATTTAGTGTTTGGCAATCTAACAACTGGCTTGATACGTTTAATAACAAATTTCTCCTAGACACCAATTTCATACTGAGGACCCTCGCTAACCCCACCATATCACGTTACGCGAGTAGTCCCGGGCGTATTCAGTCATTATTATTAATTGTAGACGGGTACCTTAGGGGTTCGCTTAAGTTGATTGTCCCTAGGTTGAGATCTGATCTCCAACACCCGCGCTACAGTATCCCTATTAAAATGGATTTGCAAAATGCTAACAATTTTCTAGAAGAAAGTGCAATCTTATGTGAAAAGGTGGCATCATATTTGGAAAAACTGTGTGAAACAACAGATAAAATTCCTGGCGAGCAAATATTTGATCCCAGACTATGGCCAAGTAGAACAATTAATAAAGAGGATTTGCATAATTTCGGTAAATTTGAAATTCAAGAAGTAGGTGATTTTTTCCAAACAATTCTCAGTGAGGATGAACAAATGAGTTTTAAAACTGAAAGGTTATCATTCAAACGAATAGTATCTACCCAGTTTTCAATGAAAGTAAGAAACAGCCCAAAAGAAGTTTACTCTTTAATTCTAGACAAATATTGGAAATTATATCGCTAGTAACACCCTCTTTCAGCCAGTAGCGGCGCTAAGGGTGGGCTGAAGTGGGCTTTAGCCCCCCTGCATTTCTGAGAGGGGCCACATATTTATATTAAAAGGGCCACATATTCATAATTAAGAGGCCACATATTTTAATTTATGAATTTTTATTATCTCTAGAAATTTGTTTTATTACCAAAAAACGTTTTTCTGGAAAAAATCTTTCAAAATCAATTTGTTTACTCAAAAAGGTAGTAGACCATAAACATATAGATTCGGGAGGAAGGTAGCGGAAATTGATAGAAAGTTGAATAGAAAGGGGCTTATGGGAATTTAGGGAAATTTCCCAGGCATCAGTGGTGTAGTCGGGCCAGGGCGTCGCCCCGGTGCTTTTTTCAAAGGCAGGGCGCCGCCCCGCCTTGGTTTTTCCATTTTGCCAGGGCGCGCCCTGCCTCTTTTTTTCAACTTTCCAGGGCGCGCCTTGCTACTATTTCGTAAATCATTTTTCTCGAATAAAGGGTGTGTGAATTTATTATAAATACCATAACAATTTCAAATAGTTACCTAGGTACGGCCAGCTTCGATCACGCTAAAAATCGAAGTTGAATGTACATTTAAAGGTTTTAGGTTTTATTGTTGCCGTATAATTCAATATACCCTTTTGAAACAGGGCGGCTCCACTGGGAGCGCAGCATTAAAATTACAAAATAAAATAATATTTACAAGGTAAAATAGCTCTTTTTTTCTTTTTTTACAAACTTTGAGCTTTTAAAGTTTATGTTATTTACAATATTTACATTGGTGATTAGGAGAGCGACCGAAGATTGTTCCTTTTACATTGCCAAATTTCCAGGATTTTCTGCACCACAGCGAAATCGCACTTTGCACCCTTAAGTCCAAGAATTACACTAAGCGGGTTCCCAAAATTATCTGCCCGCCAATCCCAAATAGACTGGTCCACTTCTGTCTCAGGACCTTCCAACAGTACATGGTACAGGTCTTCGTCGACTAATCCACATAGCTTGCAAAGTGCAGTGCAAAAATTCGGACCTAACAGCTCTACCTGACGTTTGCTGGTAAGGGGAGCCCCAGTACGGGCTTGGAAGACGAGGCCACTTCCCCATGAACCATTGTAGCTGCTTTTTGACTTTATAATGGCACAAGCTTTCCTTTCCACCAACTTGTGTTTTCCAGAGTACTAGCGCCTGTTTCTTTACCTCCTTTTCCACCCATTCCTTATAGGAACTCGCCCGGTCTCTCTTTGATCCCCCACAAAATTGACGGTCAATACGTTCAATGGCACGCGTCCCGTCCGTACTCAGTCTACCTGCACGGATATACGTATACATTTTACAAGCTAAACGACTAAGGTGCATAAATTTGAGCCTTGCCAGGTACTTAATCTCGCTACGAGCTTCTCTTGTAGCCATTGTATTCCATCCCATTTCTCCGTCCACAGCAGTATTAGCTGCAAATGGGCCTGCATTCAGTGCTGTTTTGCCTACCAATCTTTGAGATCGCTCTAGTATGTTTCTAGTCTTTGCCTAGTAGCATACTACTTCATTGCCATATGTTATGGTTGGAAGCGCTACACTCTTCCAGAGTGTGCGGCCTACGGAGTATTTCTTGTAGGAATGTTCTGAGAGATTACGGACCGCCCAACGCCTCTTATTGCTTTTACTAGCCACTGTCTCCTCCATGGTTGTTAGGTAATGGTCATTGCTACTAATAGTTATCCCAAGATCACCTATGGCATACATTTTCCGTTGAGGACATAGGGCTGGGGGTCATTTTTATCCGCGTAAAGGCTCATTGTATTTGATTTCTCCATGCTGAAGACCAAATTTCTATTCCTGGCAAAATCAGAGCATACGTCAAGCAGTGGCCGTAGATCGGAGTGCTTGTTTGAGAGCAGTACAATATCATCTGCATAAAACAGGCATGACACAACCAAATCAGACCGGTGGTCCACGGACCACCGAAGCGTAGCACCGCAGCCAGCGTCCATAAGCACGTGATCCAAATCATCGAAATACACTGAACAGCGTGGCGGACAGCGGACAGCGGACACCCTTGCCGTAGGCCAACGCGGCTCTCAATTTCTTCAGTTTCCGTTCCATTTAGGTGGTAAGTATACCTGCACTCCGTGTACAGCGCCTCAATTTCCGATTTCAGTGTATCCGGAACTGCCTTGGAATTCTGACATTCCCACAATTTGTGACGGTCAACGCTGTCATAAGCTTTCCTTAGATCCAGAAATGCAATTTCCAGCCGGGTAGACATTTTTTTAGTTAGATCAATTCGCTGTGTGATGACGAATAAATGGTCTCCAATCTGTGTGTCCTGACGAAAGCCGCCCTGAGCGTCGCAGAGCACACGATTGTTCTCCAAAAAAGCAGTGAGGCGAAACTTTAACAGCATAGCATACACTTTGTAGATTACCGAGGGCACAGCAATGGGGCGATATGAGTCTAGGTTCATTGAAATTTTACCTTTACCTTTATAGATAAGCGATACCCGTGCAGTGAGCCAAGACTGGGGTATGGTTTTACCTCTCTTAATGGTATTAAAGAGGAAGCATAGTGTCGATCTTGCACCGGGTCCCAGTGCCTTTAGACACTCCGCATATACGCCATCCCTTCCCGCCACCTTCCCTGTCTTCAAAGTGAACAGAACCATATTTAATTGCTGGATGAAGAAATCATCCTCGGGGGTTGATACGTAGTTGGTGTTACTTGGGGATTCTGTAGTCAGATTACAACTCTTTAGGGCATTATCAGGCATTGGTACTGATCCTGACAGTAACTCAAAATCTAGCTCTGCAATGTACTCCATGATTCGTATAGAGATAGTTTTTTTTGTCCCACAATAGTGATCCATTCTTGGCCCTAATCCCCTTGAAAGTCTTTTCCACTGCCCGCCCATGTTTTTTCAAAGATTTCATGTATATCCAGAAGTTCCCAGAACTTTCGCCCTTTGTCTTTGGCAGCTCTCTCAATTTCATTTTCCATTTTGAAGTTGACTATTTTCATTTCCCTTGCTATCACAGCTTTTGCATTTTCCTTAGCGGCTTTATAGGATGTCCAGTGACCTAGAATAACCTCACTTCTATCCTCTTTGGCTAGGCACTGTCGATGTGAAAATATGCCTCTAGTAGTATGCTGTTATGATCACTTGTCACGCTTTTTGAGCCAGCTTCATCAATCTCTATTTTTGTAACAAAATCCTACAAGGCCTCATTATATAAAATATAAACCACTGTAGTTTGAACTCTCGAATTATGCCAAGTATATCTTTCCTTACAGGTAGGAGATAGATTACCAATTGTCAACCTAAACTCTTCAGCAAACTGCTTCAGTTGACGACCAATTAAATTCTCTGTCCCATACTCTGATATGTGACCATTGAAGTCACCCATTATGCATACATTGTGTACATTCATTACTGCTTCAACAACATCACTACTAAGGCAATCAAAAATATGCGTAATCAACGTCTTAGCTGCTACCGACTCTCCTGTAGCGCCAACTTCGATTACGTGCGAAATCGAAGTTGGCCGTACCCAGGTAGCGCCCCGGTTCTTTTTTTCTTAGGACTACACCACTGCCAGGCATGCACGTGTCCCCTCCAGGTCAGATACAAAAAAACGAACTTGCTCTTCTCGCTTCCTGGAAAATTTTGGGTTTTTTCGATTTTACCACTTTTGCGAAATATGGTCAATCCAAGGTTCCCGCTAAGGGCCACAAAATAATTAGCCCACCTGTGAAAAAACCTTAGCGCCGCTACTGCTTTCAGCTAAGGCTGAAAGGGGGTTTAGTAAATGCAATTTAATAAAAAGTAAACATCGAACTTTAATTTAGATAACTCACTACGAATTTGTTTGAATAAAATCTCTATTGACGATTTTAATCCAAATGCTGATTTATCATGTGGGCTAAGTGATAACGACAGAAGATATAATTTCCGGTGAAATGCCAAAAATTCGGATTCTCACAATTTAGAATTGAAGGAAATCAGTTCTGAATTTATTCAATCTGAATTTGGAATTTCATTATCTCAGTGATATTTTTTATAAAATAACTATTTCTAACGATTTAAATCAGTGATAATTTTTGTGATATAAAAAGTTAACTATTTTAAGGTTTTTATTTTATTGTACCTATTTTTATTAAGCTGACGAATTAAACTAGTTATAACATAAGTAACATAATAACAATAAATATGACACTTCCTATTGCTTTAATGCTAATTTTCTAACCGAACCTTTTTTCGGCACTGATACTCTCTTCAAGCTGTGACTTGGATTCGCGACTTAACGTTTTGGATGACTACTTTTTGATAAAAATGTAAGCCAAATATCGGAGAGCACGTTCTGGAGTCGCGAGGGGCTTTGGCTTTGTTTAGAAGCGCGCATGCGAATCATGCGTGATAAAAAAAACACGAGCTTGTAGCGCCGAGAAAAACTTTTTTAATTTTTTATCATTAAATTTTTATCATTTTAGCCTAATATTCCGCCTATCTATCGGAAACCAGATATTTCGGCTTAGCGGAAGTCTCGCATATTTTAGACACTAGAGGGCTCTGCGCTGAGAAAACATCTTGATTACGCAATAACTATGAAAATCAGTTTGGTTGTAAATCTCGTTAATTGTCATACTTGTTGTTATTATGTTACTTATGGTTATAATAATAAATAAATTTATAATCAGAGGGCGAATGACAGACAGCCATATTACAACAGAGGTCAAAATGCTATTGGACCAGTAGAAAAATAAATGGGGCAGGCGTCACATGGCAACGCGGGCGCATTCGGGAAAAATGTTGCTCCTCTCTTGAAAACGTTTCTTTTTCTCTTTCTCCTCCTGCGCAGTCGCGAGTGACGTCTCTGGAGTGTTTTCGGGAGATCGAAAATCATCGAATAAGAGGGGCTTATAGTTTACTTTAAATATTCCCAAACGATACGTTGAAGTAAAAGTCGCTCAATTTTAAATTAGATAAACCAGCAATTTTCCATTTCAGTTTAATTTAATTTAATTTTATATCCTTTCACTTTTCATTATTTTTGTAATCTATTATATATTACATTATATTATATTATATTATTTATTATTTATTGGAGCGTAGCTCTCTCACTAGCATTATGTATGTAACACGGTTTCTCAGAAACTACTCCACCTATTGAAATGAAACTTCACACACACAGAGATCTCAACAGCCTCTGTGTCCTAACGAAGCCCGAATTTAGAATTTATTTGATAAATTAATTATATAATTTAAAAAACATTTATTTTGAGTCATATTTTAAATTATTCCATTGAATGACAACCATTAATGCAATTTTAATTCAAAACTATCCTATTTATTGGATTATTTAAATTTAAAGTTTGGAAAAGTATCCAGTAGCGTATCTAAGGATCCGCAGGGTTGGGGGGGGGCATGGAATTTTAACTAAATAGGGGGCCCATTCGTTTTAAGTATTAATTTTTAAATAATATAAAAATAAATCTTCAATTATTGGTAAATATGTAGAAATCTGACACGTACCGCCAATATTTTCGGAGAACTTGTGATCAACCTCACTCAATATCCTACTGCGGGGAGCCCAAATTTTGCCGTTACGCCACTGAAAGTATCTTGTATTGAAATTTTGATCAGTTTCTTAAACAGTCAAACTAAAAGGTCTAAGCCTGGGACAAAAGAAAATTATACAAAAAAATCGTCTTTATTCTGTATTCATTAAAATGTTCATGAATATTTCGACGTATTAAGTGACTAGCTAAAACAGAGAAGGGGCAGAGGATATTTTCGAGGGGGCAGCTGGGGCAAATCGAAATTTCATTTAAGGGAGTAGTTTTTTTTAATAGGCATGGATCCACTAATAGAGAAAGTTATCAATATCTCAAAATTGTTATTAGGAAAATTAATACTTACAAAGACGTCGATTTTTTCTAGAACAATATATTTCGTTTGGTTTTTTATTTTTATTTCATAACGGCCACAATTTACATTTGCCGTTGTTTTTTTATCGCGACCAGTTAGAAGAAAAGCCTAAAAAGGAAAGTTTATTTTTCGTTTCTCAACTTTACTCGGTCTTCACAATAAAACACGATTTTTTCTCTAAATTGCGATACACGATTAGCGTATGCGGTAGTAAATCTTACTGTCAGGTGACTTAAACTAGAGGTATCCTAAAACCCATCACAAGAGTATCCCACCTGATACTAGATATTAAGCGCGGTGTGCCTTCATTCCTTACTGAATAAACAAGTAAAACAAAATAAAACTCCAGCGACGTCACTCGCGTTTGAACAGTGAGATAAATTTTTATACTCGATTCTCACGACAAAAGGGAGAGCGACGACTTGTTGCCTGACATCCAGTGACGTGTTTTAGGGGTGTTTGGTTTTTTTTGTATGAAAAGAGGCTGTATGCGCCAACCTATATAAGAGAGATTTTTCTAATAACCTTGCGTCACTGGTACCATGGACCACTTGAATATTTTGAGGTGTAAGGGTTCACTGGTCCCAAGGACCAGTTTAAAAAAAACCCTAATTTCCAGGCCTGGTCCCGAACGCTATCTCGCGACCGAAATCGTCAAAACGGATGTAATATTTTTTTGATGCGTCACACGTGACCTAGGTTAGAGCGTAGGAGCAGACGAATTCTGAACAACGGTTAACACGGAGATGATTCAAATTGATTATGTTTTCGAATTATACTTATGAAACATTAGGTTTGTCTTCATCAAACGATGCCAAAGAAATTTCCTATTCAGATTTATCATCGGGTAAGCCTTTCAATTACGAAATTTGCATTTAATTTAGAAATTACATTAAGCATTGGCTGAGTTGACTTGCCGGTAGTTATAAAATTAAAACCGTTATATTTCAAACAAGCTACGAGAGCACGACGTGATTGCGTATATTGAGATGAGTTATTATTATTATTATTATTAGTGCTGTCCATCTCTCGACGGGGTTTTCTCCGTTTTAGAAACACCACGGTCATGAACCGACCTTGCCTTGGGACAATCGCGGGGGTGGGGATCTTCCCGAAGGGAAGGAGGAGGACATTGTTGCTTATGAGCGGGGACCTTTACAGGACTTGCAGTGCGCTCTGGATCGGGCCCTCGAAATTAATTTGGTGGCTAGTGAAAAACAGAAGTCATATTTTGATAAGGGGAATAAGGATGGGTCTCTGGAGGTGGGGTTAATCACCGGATCTCGAGGGCTGCGGATCGGATATGTAGGAAGTTTTCTCCTCGTTGGTTGGGGCCGTTCCAGGTGGAAAAGCGGTTGACTCCACTCTCTTATATTTTGACGGACGTGCTCACATGCGAACCGGCGGGTACTTGGCATATTAATCAATTAAAATTGAATACATCGGGCTCGGACTTGAATGCGGTGGCTGATGTGGAGGAGGTGGTTGATTTGAGTGGGACATCGGTGGGTTCTGATGGTATATTATCACCAGACCGCTTGCAGGAGGAGTTGGTTTCGGAAGGGGTGGCTGCCCGGGGAGGTCCTTCGGAGGGCTCGGGTGGCGTATTGTCGGGCTGTTCTTCGGGGTTTTTAATTCCTGGGGTTGCTTCGGTTGGTTCGGTGGTGGTGACTCTGGTTCCAGGATCTTTGGCTCAGGTTGATGGGGATGAGTGTGACCGGGGTTCTGGGGATGCATTGACCTTGCCAGGTCGTTATGGGTGGTCCCGGTTGCTGGTTGGTCGGAAGGTGGGTCCTCGGCGTGATGTCTATTATATTACCCCAGGGCCGGTTCGGGAAAAGTTGCGATCGGGTCCTCAGGTTGCGGCGTATCTGCGGGATCATCCTAGCCAGGGCCAGATGTTGAGCTTGGATAACTTTACTTTTTCATCTCGTCCGCTTGGGGGTCCTCCGTTTGAAACTGTGGCTTTGTGGTTTCAGGTATGTCGAGGAGAGCGTTGAACCTTGAGATGGGGGATGACGTATTGTTGCTGAGCGATGAGGATAGGGATGGCTTGGTGGATGGAGAGGCTCCATTGTTGGCTTTGGTGCGCAATGTTCCTGGGATCCGGGGCTTGGGTGAATCTTTGTTATCTGAGGTTTCGGAGGTGGCGGCAGGTTTGGAAGAGGTGCCGGTCACCCTTGGTGGTTTGGTTGGACAGAGATCGGAGGGGGTTCTGTTGCGACCCGAAGCTTCGTTGAGGTCTGTCGACGTGGCATCGTCGGTGGCGGTATCTGTGGAAATTCGGGCTTTGGAGTCCGGGGCATCATCGGCAGGATCGGCTGGCGAGGCGTTATTGACGGCTACGACTAGTGCGGATGTTCCGGTGACTCCACGGCTTTCGGCAGTTCCGGTGCAGTTGAAGTGGGGTGCTTTTCGCCACCTGGATGGTTTTGGTTACATTACGCAGGTCTCGAAGAAATTAGCCTGGCCGGCGGACATGTCGTTTGATCGGTTGGTTGAGATGAAGCCTGGGTACTTTTGTGACGGCTATGTGGGGTGTGTCTCGAACTTGGCGCTCCCAGCTACCTTGCCGGTATCGTTGGATCGGTTGGTGGCGAACTCACGGGTTTGTGTGGTGGTCGGAGTTCTGCCACTGAATGTGTTGGATAGAGGATTGAGGGACTTTTCAATTACAATTGAGGGTATCCTGTGGCATAATCGGGTTGTGGGGATCGAGGCTTGTGGCCTGGACCGGAGTATTGGCGATAGGATTCCGTATTCGGCTCAGAAAGCGGCTTTCGTGATGCAGCTCGAGTTGGCGCGGAAGTATCAGTTTCCGGTGGTCGTGCAGTGTCCGATTGTTGCAAAATCACGTTTTGCGGGCACAACATATTCTTCTCCACAATTTTTCGGGTTCTCGGTGGGACGCAGATCAGTTTTTGGGGTTCTTTCCGAACCTTTGGTTGGGGTATTCCCCTATGGCGACATTCCCGTCATTGGGGTCTGCTAGGGAGGTTTTTCGGAGGGTGGCGGTTGATCGGATTGTTGTGGAGTCGGCTGCGCCGTTGATTGTTCCTGGGGGTCTTCCGGCAAGTTTTTTGCAGACGTTTCGTTTCCGTTGCCGGGACTTGCGGGGATTTTGGTGGGTCGGTTGGCGGCTTTACGGAATTGTGGGGTGGATCCTTTGGCGGTAGTTTTATTGGAAAATGTTCAGAAGTTATATGGAATATATTTGTCGGATTGAATTTTGTTCGGGAGGTTTTTCTTTTTCAAATAAAGGTTTTTTTGGTGATTTTCCTTGTTTTTGTGGTTTTTTCCGAGGCTTCCTTTTTTGGGGAGGGGGAATATGTAACGGGGAGCTATGTCGGGAACCCTCGGAGGGATTATTTGTTGTAGTTGAACCACATGGGGAGAGATGGCGCCACCGGTCCTGCGGCGGTTGTCTTATCTGGAGTACAAGGGTCGGCGACGGCGGGTTTTCGGAGATGATAAAAGGAACGTTCAAGGGAGGCTGGGGGTCATTCTGAATCTGGAAGCTGATCAATGATTTATTTTACTCTTGAATTCCGTGAGTTTGTTTTGTACTCTCTGTTTAAAAAGTCTTCGACAGGTGAAATTTGTGCCCTCTTTTTAATTCTGCTAGAAAACTATAAGAGATAGATCGATGAAACCAATTGCAACTATTATTTATTTTCCAATATTTTTCGTTATTTATCGGTTTCGTCGGCCAAAAATCAATAGTTTAGGTGGCTACCGTCAAAACTCATTTTTGACAACTTTTTCAATATTGGTTCTACAGCACTGACTCGCGCGTTTTTGAATTCACAATGGTTGATTCATATTTAGAAAGTGGAAAAATTATCCCTCTACAACCAACGGTTGAGAAGTTATCGCGTTTATAAACTTTCGTCGAAACTAGAAAACTCCTAAAATGCATCCAGCGATTATTAATAACGCAGCTTCGACAGCGATTCAACAACATTGAAAATACAGGGTGTTAACTAAAAAACGATACAGAGCCAATTACTCAAAATTTGTTTTAAGTAAGAATTTTAAATTTGCAGGTTACATAGAGGGTGCATGGGGACAAATGACAAGCAAATTTCAATGACCTTGAACCAGGTCTTCAAGGTCATTTAAATTTTAATACCCAAGGCACCACTCAGTTTAGAGTGTCACGACAATTTTGATACATTAGATCTGGTAGTTTTCGATTTATAAGCCCTTAAATGTCGTGTCTTTATTAGAATACCACACACGACCTTATGGTTTTTGTCTAACATTTCTCGGCTTTCCATTGGCCAAATTAGATCGGGTTAAAACTGTTTAGACTTAAAATTAAACGTAGAACACATTTCTAATTGGAACCATTCTTCTAATCGTAATGGTTCTCGAGATAAAATTTGAATGACCTTGAAGACCTGGTTCAAGGTCATTGAAATTTTAATTGTCATTTGTCCCCCTGCACCATCTATGTAACCTGCAAAATTTCAAATTCTTACATATACACATTTTGAGTAATTGGCTCTGTATCGTTTTTTAGTTAACACCCTGTATAATTATTTAAAGGCCGGTTTAAAAAATCGAAATTTCTAGGACAACTTGGAAAGTGGTTTTAAGAATATCCTTTTTTATACGCTAAAGCTTTTAAAAAGCTATATGCGTTATAAATTGTTTATAATAATTGTTAACACAATTTTAAACCCGCCTTTATTTAAAGATATGTTGTTGGATCGCTGTCGAAGTTGCGTTATTAATAATCGCTTGATGCATTTTAGGTGTTTCCTAGTTTCGACGAAAGTTTGTAAACCAGGCTCCCCGCCAGCAATAGGCACAAGTAGGCACGTGCCTACGTTGAAAAAGTGTAGGTCAACTTTGAGGGCCTTTAAATTTTTGAAACGGTGCCTATTATAACCCTCAATATTTTTAGTTACTAGTTTGTAAAATAAGATTTGATATTTCCATTTTTAACCTACTGAGAGTAATATAACAGATTGGAAACGAAGAAAATCGAAAGTTAATTTTATCGAAATGCACTATAATTAGAGTACGGTTGGCAACGCTGTCCGTGATTATAGATTTTCCCCTTGAAAAAACTTTTTCTTTTGAATTGACTGATAAGAGATGGTGACGCCGGGAGGGGGAAATACGTCATGCTAGGCCGCAAAGTGCAGACCACCAGTCTTTTTGCCTCAGTGTCAGTGAGAAGCTACAATACACACAACAAAGACATTTAGTTTCTTGGACTTTGACGACGTCAGTGAAGAGGACCGGAGGGGGGATTGCCAAAACTGGATTTCTCTCTTTCTCGTCCCAGCAGAGGTAAAGCCCAAGCCTATTGCTTTGATAGGAAGGGGTTATTCTTTCAAATATTGAGGAATTTGGGTTTCCACTTTTTCCCTCTTTTGCGAAGTCACGTGATTTCAGTGACCATCGAACGGGGTCCGTCAGTGATTTCGTTTTCGTCTCCTGAGCAAAATAGTTCTCAATTTCGAGTCTCTTTTGGTCAGAATTTAACTAGATTTAATATTTGATTTTTCAACAGCCTTTTTCAAGGCTAATAAGCTATTGTAGCTTAATTTTCCAAACAGCCTTTTTCAAGGCTAATAAGCTATTGTAGCTTAATTTTCCAAACAGCCTTTTTCAAGGCTAATAAGCTATTTGTAGCTTAATTTTCCAAACAGCCTTTTTCAAGGCTAATAAGCTATTTGTAGCTTAATTTTCCAAACAGCCTTTTTCAAGGCTAATAAGCTATTGTAGCTTAATTTTCCAAACAGCCTTTTTCAAGGCTAATAAGCTATTGTAGCTTAATTTTCCAAACAGCCTTTTTCAAGGCTAATTTGCTATTTATAGCTGATTTTCCCACTGCCTTTTTCAAGGCTAATTTGCTATATATAGCTGATTTTCCCACTGCCTTTTTGAAAAATAATTAGCTATTATATTTACATATACTATAGCTCTGCTTTATCCAAACAGTCTTTTCGAGACTACTAAGCAATTACAAGCTTCGTTTAGAATAGGTTTTAAATTAAGTTTTAAAATATGAGCACCCGAAAGTTTTTATCTGGGGCCCAAAAACGCCAGAAGCGCAAGAGAGAAGATGGTGTTGTTAGTAGTCAGAAAGGCCCAATGGAACGTTTTTGGAAATCGTCAGGCAAGAGTCATGTCAAATATTTGCTTAAATTTTGTATAAATTTGATTGTATGTTAGTTTTTAATTCTAATAAGTGTTTAAAAATTGTCGGATTTGGGTTAGGGATTTTTTTCTCATGTTTTTATTGTAAATACGACTTTTGGAATTGTTAAGGATTGGGTTTTTTTGTTCCCGTCCATCTTTTCTCTCTCTTTTGTATAGTATGTATCATGTATATTGTATCTTTTATCTTGTAGCGTCGTCATGTCGCGCGGGGCTTGGTCAGGCGGCCGAAAACTTTTCCAATGCTCTGGGGTTTATCCCTTGTCGTCACTGTCCAAGCCCAAGTTGGGAAATGTTTTGGGGTATAAAGGGGGGTGATTTTCTTTTTGAAGAGTAGTCTAAAATAGAAAGCGAGAAGAGCTCCTTCGTGCGAGAAGGACTCCCTGGCGGAGGGAGAATAAGAAATAAAGTTTTTTTGTTTAGTTAAAATTGGTCAAGTTATTTTTAGTAGTATAAGCGTGTGCGTGCGAAGAGTCTATATGTTTCAGTCCGTGTAACTCTTCGGGTTGAAAATTAAATTTTCAATCCAAGTAATTAGTTAGCTCTCCCAGAAAAAGTCAACAAGTCATAATGATAGTCCCGGGGAAAGCTTGGGAAATAAAGAGGGTTTAGAATTCGAAGGTGGTAATATTTCTGAGGTAATTCCAAACGTCAGTTCTGCTTTAGACATTGCACTAAGTAATGAAGCCGAAATTATTAGAAACCCTACTATATCTGCCGATGTGCAAGATTTAACTAATTTAACAGAAGTGCGCTTACACGAATTGGATATTAGTTTAGATAAAGATTGCCTTCCAGTTCAGCCTAAACTCAATCCTTTTCCTAAAACTTTAATGGGTGGTAAAAATCGTGGTTTCATTTCTTCTTGGTACGACAAATATCGAATGCTTGAGTATTCAGTTGCAAAAAATGCAGTTTACTGCTTTTGTTGCCGTCATTTTCTAGTCAGTAGAAATACTGGATTTGTGAACGAATTTTCGGATTGGAAAAATATGGCGGAAAAATTCGAAGAACATTTCACTTCGAATAAATCTTCCCACCAACTAGACTATAGAATGTATTTAGACTACACTGAATTAAAATCTCGTGGATCAATAGCGTGTCAGGTTAATGGCCACCATAGACTTGACGTAATTAGAAATAGAGAGGTATTATCTGCACACGTGGAAGTCATAATTTTATGTTCTCAACAAGATTTAGCACTTCAGGGGAATACATCTGCCGATAAAATTGGAAACAGTGGAAATTTTATTGAAATTTTAGAACTTTTGAAAAGAAAATGTCCTGATTTGAATACTAGAATAGAAATAGGTGTCGTAGAAAGATTTCTACGTTTCACTGATTTACATAAGTTCGATTCTGAGAATATCAGCTTGGCAATTATAAATCTTTTGACAGAGGGTGGTTTAAAACTGGAGAATTGCGTTGGACAGACATATGACGGGGCAAGTGTAATGAGCGGACACGTAAAAGGAGTGAGGGTGAAAGTAGAAGAGGCAGTAGGCGGACATTGTCCATACGTGCATTGCTACGCGCACCGCTTAAATTTAGTTTTAGTTGACTGTTGCTCCAAAATATTGGCAGTTAGGGAACTACTTGGTTTGGTTCAGGCCATATACAATTTTCAAAGCAATTCGGTTATTAGAAGCGAATATTTTGAAAACTCCCAAAAAGATCTGGGCTATGAGATACTTAAAATGCCACAAAGCTGCGACACTCGGTGGTGGAGTAAAAAAAAGGGGTTAGTTATTTTAGAAATAGACTCGATTCCGTAGTTTTAACGTTAGAGAATCTAATTGAAAACGGAAAACCAGAGGAAGCTGCTGAGTGTCGTGGGTATATATCCCAATTACATAGCTTTAACAACTTAATATTAATTGTCGCACTAGACAAAGTATTAGGCGTAACGAATTCCCTGTCGGAATACTTGCAAAGTTCGAAAGTTATTTTAACGGAAGCCGTTGCCATTTGCCAAGCTACCGTTAAGACCTTAGAAGAATGTAGGAACTTGGAACGTTTTGATTTAATTTGGGTAGAAGCTACTAAAATCGCAGAATCTGCTTTTATTGCAATATCTGATCGTAACAGCGAACCGATAGCTTTACGGAAACGTAAAATAATCCCTAACAAGAGATTAAAACATAGTGTGGTAACCATAGATATAGGAAACGTATATAAAGGTCTAGATAAAATATTTCAAAGGGAGTGAATACGGAGGTGACAGCTAGCAGAAACGCGTAATTTCTGCAGGCTATCCTTATAAGGCGCTATCTATCGGTAAGAAAGCTCGTGCTATCGTCGCGAGAGCCATTGTCTCCTGCTTAAAAATAATACTAAAGGTCACCGACAGATGGTGTCTAAAGACTACGGCCTGCGGAAAGGTCAAGCACTTAGTACTAAAATGCTAAGAAAGCTCGCGCTCTTGGTCACGTGCCTTCCTCGGTGTCTGCTAGGTGTCAATTCCGTATTTTATGTTAGGTTTAGACGCTCCGAAATTTATCTAGACCTTTATATACATTTCTTATATCTATGGTGGTAACGAGTACAACGGGTAGCAGGGAAACGGAAGCAAAAACCCTGATTGACCAGTTGAGGTCCACCTATTTCGAATTAGTTGATAAATTTATTTCAGAAATGAAAATTCGACTATTGGAAAACTCTGGCTTATTCAAAGGTATAATGGCGTCTGACCCTAACTCGGAAAACTTTCTTAACGAAAACGATATCGTAACCCATTGTAACACTTATAATCGGTTTCAATTCGACCTGAATTCGTTAAAAAGCCAAATTAAAATAGCCAGAAATTTCATTATCCCCAAGAAATTTACCAGCGTAATCGACTGCTTCCACTATTTAATTAAAATGGCAGATGGGTTCCCCGACCTAGTGAAAAACTACAAAATTGTTTCTTGCATTCCTGTGGCAAATACAATCTCAGAAAGAAGTTTCAGTTCACTCAAAAGAATTGAAACGTCTACGGACAACTGTGGGAGAATTTAGGCTTTCAAATCTGGCTACACTGTCGATAAATCGTGATTTGTCGAATTGTTTAAAAGAAAACCCAAAGTTAGTAGTCGACGAATTTGGAAAAAAAAACTAATCGAAGAGTGTCATTCCTTGATTAAAATGCCTTTAAAAAATTCAATGGGAAAATAGAAATCATGTCAAAATTTAAAACATTTAAATAAAAAAAATCCTTGAAACTCGGGAATTTTTTAAATAAACATTATAGATGGGGCCTCTAATTCAGGCTGGGCCTACGTGCATAAAATCCCTGGCGGGGCTACTGTTGTAAACGCGATAAATTCTCAACCGTTGGTTGTAGAGGGATAATTTTTCCACTTTCTAAATATGAATCAACCATTGTGAATTCAAAAACACGCGAGTCAGTGCTGTAGAACCAATATTTAAAAAGTTGTCAAAAATGAGTTTTGACGGTAGCCACCTAAACTATTGATTTTTGGCAGACGAAACCGATAAATAACGAAAGATATTGGAAAATAAATAATAGTTGCAATTGGTTTCATCGATCTATCTCTTATAGTTTTCTAGCAGAATTAAAAAGAGGGCAAAAATTTCACCTGTCGAAGACTTTTTAAACAGAGTGTACACTCGTTGACGGCTGGTTGAATAAAGAGTTTTTAAAAGACAATTATTTTGTGAACGTGGTTTTTAACTCGGTTTTGAACTGACAGAACTCAACGGTCAAACCTTGACCCCTAATTCCCCTAGAAACAAGATAGTTAAACTACATTTTGACCCCTGTTACCCTTCAGGTTTATTTTCCCCCGCATACTTACATGTTTTTTTTTTCATTTTGTGTATTATTTACTTTTGTTATTACATTTCCCCCCCCCGCAACTCTGACTACCGATTCTCAAAGCCCCCACGTCAGACCAAACTGGTCTTGAACATATTGTTTTGTATTAATTTAATCAATTTTAATGGATATTCTTGACCCCCGTAACGAAATAATTAAAATTAACTTAAACTTAAGAACTTAAATAATTTATGACTGGTACATAGGAATCCCGTATAATTTACATAGCTCATAGGATCTGGTCTAACCTACCCTTAAATATAAAAATTAAGTTAATCAATTAAACCGTTCTCTTAAAATAAATTAAAAACTAAATTCCTGCCTTCAGCAATACTAAGATTAGAGCCCTCGCATTATAGAGCTAATTGGCGTATTTCCCCTCGTCGTATTACCGTGGTGCAATACCTTCCGAGCCATCTCGAACCAGATTTTTCCCAAAAACTTTCCAAACTAGACCAATAATATCCCCTCAGCTAACAGCCTGACCCACTACCAGGTAGCGATAACCCAAGAAAAAGCGCACGTTTTACAAAGGCCAGGCCGCAGAGTCGAAACGGCGCCCGAACATTTCCGCTTGGAAACAGAAAAATCAGGAACCTCGAGACTCTCAGGCAAGAACCCCCCCCCAGCCTCGAGCGACCTTTTAGGTCAGACGAGTCCTAGGTGCACCAACGACCCAAATAAAATGGGAGGTCACCAATTACTTTTCATTTCCGAACCGCCCCACAAATCCCCAAAACAAAACCAAGAGACAGGGCCACAAGAAGGCAGAAGCATTTTGGATTCTCTCAGCAGAAGAATTTGGATTATCGACAGAAGTCGGCCATTGCCACGAGGAGAGAACGCTACCTGGACCCGAGATGAACTTCCGGAGCCCAAGTCCGGAATGACCGTCCGCTAAATCCATGCGCGGTCACGCCCGTCAGACCCCACAATACTCCAAAAGCCACCACTGATGGAACTGAGTCTCCGAACAGTCAACCAGAGCCGTTTCATGAGTCCTTTCGAACGAGTCAACTCACAGCTGACCGCCGATTCTCCGATGATCCCGAGAATAAGCATCCGACGATATGAGATCCGATCCCTCGCTAAGCCAGATGTTCTAGATCGAAACCCGAAGTACCTACGCCGCTTGTAAGAAGTTCTTCGTCGTCATCCGGCTCATTAGTTACCGTAATTCGGGCATCCGTGCCGTAAGCGAGACGAACGGACAGTTTGGAACTGTCATCGCGAAACAGTAAGTCCCCAGTCGAGCCCCTTTAAGAAAACGCGCGTGCGTGTGTCTTGCGTAATCCGGAACCCCGTAACCCAGAATCCTGTAAATCGAAGAGCAGCCACGAAGAAAATCAAGTGTTAAGTACCAAATTTCGTTTCCCCCCCTCTTGTAGAATACCCAGGGTCGAGTCTGAAATAACTGTTTAAACGTAGAGAAAATGTCAAAGAAAGGTGCAGTCCCTCGCTATTGCCCCCCCAGTTCAAGAGCTCATATCCACTTTGTATTGTTGTACTGTTCAGAATAGATTTTGTCAATCGTGTTTTTCCCCTCGCCTTAGTATATTTTTGTAAACTTTTAGTTTTTTAGAATTAGTTGTAGTCGGCCATAATTGTAGTGTTTCATTTTAATTGTAGTTATCAGAGTTTAGTGTATATTGTTTATTTTATTTCCCCCCGCTGATCGTCAGAACGAAAAGTTGAGACTGATCCTATTGAGAACCGTAAGAGAATCTTTTAATTAACCAATTAGTCAAGTGTTTTAATTTTTATATCTATTGTGCATGTTATCCCCCGCTTAAAAGTAAAAATAATAAATAGTAATAGTGATGGCCTAACTATCCTACTAATCAAAAGAACCATAATATCTGACTCCCCCCCATTTCATTACTTGTATGCAGTGTTGTTTATAAGTGTTAAATAAAGATTTTGTGACTAAATTCGAATATCCCCATTTTTTAATTTTTTTTTCTTTCCTCTGTACGTAACCCCCTCTCAGATTTAATTCACTCCACAATAAGGCCACGACTCACTTTTTATCATTATTTTTCCCCGCTTTAGTGAATTAATATCTTTGAGCAAGGGCTAGGAATATTTCCGTCCATCAATTGTATGACGATTTCCTAAAAAGGTTGCACCCCTCGCGTTTTTTGACTCGTTTGTAAATTGATCTACAACATAAATTACAGTAATTTTAAACATATTTATGTGCGATATATAATTTAGGTAAAAGTCCACTAAATAGAGTATAAGAGGTCAAAATATAATACTCTACAATAGTTTACTGTTGACGTATCATTAGGCTATTTTAAACTTTAGCTTCCTTTGCCATAAATGCTCTCCAGTACAGTAAAGTCGTTTTTTTCGAAGAATTGGATAGATTCATGGCCATTTCTAATAGCAGGGGTCTTATCATAATACAGGTGGCAATGATAGAGCAGAAAGTTTCTTTAAAGAAAAAGAAGGAAAAGCAAAGATTATCTTCTTTCAAAATTTTCAGTCAGTGTAATATTATCCACAACAAAAAAACATTGTGAAAACTGATAATAGACGCTTAAATAAAACCAAAAAATTAATAGAGAGCCAAGACATACTTGTAAAAGCATTATATTTAAAGCGCGCGCGCGCTGCTTAACATTTCAATAAAGAAGGGCACGTTCAATTTTGCACGCGCCTATTGGAAGAAAAAAATTAGGGCACGCTATTAACTTGCAAATAAAACTAAAATAAACACGACTATTTTATTCAGTGACTTGCGCATTGGCAGAAGCGAGGAAAGAAAAGAGCATTAAGTATAATTACGTAATTTCTTATTCAAACTCTAAAAAGAAAATAGTTTACACAAGTATTTACAGATAAAAGAACAAAACCCATTTAAGCATTGTATTCAACTGATCTGGATGGATCTGTTGGGAAAAACCTTTGACACTGCGTCATCAACCGTTTTAAGGCCTGAAAGTGAAGAATGATAAATTTTAAAGTCAAACCATTTAAAATTGTTAAATTTAAATAAAATTTATTACTTGTATAAATTTCCTTTGAGTTTCATCATTTAACACATCTAAAACTGAAGTTAAGGAGTGAATATACTGAAAAGGTGTTGCGTGAAATTTGGTTGCATATATATCAATACTGAGAAGAAATATATTTACATTAAAAACAGGGTGGACATCAACCAAATAATGTGTAGGAAATGGCCAAGGCTTCATAACTTACCTACTGTGCTTAAGCTAATGTAAAAAATTCTAATTTATTGCCTTGGCTCACATCCAGTAGCCTTGGTAGCAAGCCACCACAATGGGATAAAAATGGAAGATATATTATGTCAACATATAAAAATAGTTAATTTAAACATCACCAATTTGCTCACTCACTGATGCTCTTAGATAATTTAAAACTTTTCCTAGTTTCTTATTTAATAACATTTATTTTGCTAAAGAGAAAATAAACTCATAACTTTATCCAAAGCTTAGGACTAACCACAGGGACAGTTTAGGTTACACCTGTTTCTCTGACAACCATCTCTTTTGGGCATGTATAACTTCCAGGATTTAAAATGCTACATTTTACTCTCAATTGACGAAGGCAGGATGCTATGCTATTATGGCAAAGTAGCCTGGTTTTCACAGCTTATTATTTCCTGCGTAGGGCAATGATCAGATTTGAAAAGGATACGAGCTATGTTTTGTGAAAAGATTTTTTCTCTCCCTGTTCGTGCGTGAATTCCAACCATAGTTACGCCAATAGGCCAAGGTGCATTACCAATTGCCATTTCCAGATATGCATCAGAAGCCTATAAATATTAAGTATTTTATTTACTAAATATGTAATTCGAATAGGCCCATAAGGTTATTGTTTTCCTATTTTAATTTGTGTTACTCTGTGACACTACCATCGCAAGCGGATTCCTCTGTAATTGGAGGTTGATATATTGCTGTTGTTTCAATTATTTGTCCTCATAAAGATACATGTTTTTGGATTTTCTAGAAATTGGCTCTGGTTTTCTTAATAGAAAATGGGTCTCATTCTAAATAGCCAATAAGGGGTATTTGCTTCTCTTAAATTTATATTTTTTTTAATTGTTGATAATTTTACTTCAAAAGTCCATACCTTAACATAATTTTTCTCCAATAAAGCTTGAATTATCAATACCAGATGATCTAAAATGTCCACCAGACAATTGTTACTTTTGAGCTTTTTGAACAAGGGCTTTATATATGACACTGTTTGATTGTATGTAGCTGCTGCAAGTTTTCCATGCATTGACATCTTTTCTTCTTCACTACGATTATTGAGACATTGACCCCATAACTGAAGAAGGAACTGGAAATAAATACATTTTTATTAGAACTGTTCAAGTTGAAATTCAAATTCCTCAATCTGCCAATTCTTTTAAACAATAATCATACTTTTAGGAAACTCAAAATCAGCTTGCTGTTATAGTCAGAATTTCCTTTTCCAAGCCTTTTCGCTTTAATCTAAAACGTAAAAAATATTTTTCATTGATTTATTGGTTATTAACTTGAAAAAAGTAAAATATATTAATTAGATACACTTTATATTAATTTGTGAAAGGAAAATTAAATCGAATTCCATGTTAATCTTAAATAAAATGTTTTTTCTTATATTTTATGGGGTTCAGCGTTGTGGAGATCTACCAAGAACTCTTGAACCAAATAACCCTTTTTACTTATGCCTAGTTCCTGATTGTAACAGTAGAAATTGCAAATAATCAAATGTTTCATAAAGATCAATGAAAGTATTTCTAAAAATATTTCAATCCCATTTTTTTCATTTCCATACCAGGGCTGATACTGGGTTACTTTTTTAACTAAAAGTTACTTTTTTTTTAAATCGGTTACTAAAAGTTACTATTTGTCTAATTTGGTTACTAAAAGTTACTTTTTGAAATTTGTTAGGTTATCTCTACGAAAAAATATTTTACCATTTTTAATTTTAGTACTGCCCATAGAAATAAAAAATGCCGTCTTTTAACAAAAAGAAAATGGCCGACTTAATACAAAAGAATATAGATAAAAAGAAAAATAATCTAATAACAAATATTTTTAAGAAAAAATAAAAGTACAAATTTACGTAAAAGAGTAAAGTTCCTAATTAGCAAATACTTAATGTAGTGCGATTTTTTAAAGCAATAAACTGTGATTTTTACTTCAAATTCGTGTTTTTAAGTTATTTCTTAGTTACTTTCAGGTTACATTTTGGTTACTATTTTTGAAGAGGTTAGTTACTATTTCCACTAAAATTAGTTATGAATTTGAGTATCAGCCCTGCCATACAACCAGCTAAGATATAGTTTCAGGTATCTAATACATTTTTAGTTGTGCATATAAAAAAAGTGCTAAAATGCCTTTAAATCACCACGAACATTTCTATTAAACTACAGAAACTAACTTGTATTTCGTCCATCGTTGTCGGTTCTTCTTCAATTTTGACATCATGAACTGACTTTCCATCTTCAGTTTTTCCCTGGGACTTCAAAATTTCATCGAGATAGGCCTGATCCACTTTTTCCATGGCTTCTTGGAAATCATTCCTGAAGCCTCTATTGGACTCCGGTTCAAGTATTTCTAGACGCCTTAATCTTTGAAACGCTTCTAGCTCAGTTTCTCCAAATAATACAATAGGCTCTAATCTCTCTCTAAGTCTGCGAATAACCTGAAAAAAGTGATTTTACAGTACAATTTTTAAAAGTTCCGATCATTTATATTTATATATTCAGGTCATAATTTATACTGATGAATTCATTATATATCCATATTATTTATATAGTTTATATAACAATCATAAAACTTTAAAAAAAATTTGATTAATTGAGCTATTAGTTTTATAGGGATATATTACAACACTAAAGGTCATTAACCAAAGTTTTCGGAAAGCAATAAAATTTAATATACAGTAAAACAAATTCCAATGGCTTTCCAACCTCACAAGTTGAGGTTAAGAAAGAGAGGGGCCTTTTTGGTTTCCTAAAACTTGGGTGAAGTTTTTGCTTCCCCCTATCATGCTGTGGGGAAATTTTACCAATATTTAAAATAGCACCATAAAACTTACAATATTACATTCAAAATTAAACCTATTTATTTTTTTTTATTATAGAATACTAAACATACCATAATAAATGTGAAAAACAAGTATTAGATAGAGAAACTGAAAATTTTGGTTCTGGCGTAACATTATGATTAACAGGTTTCATAATGTTTCAGTGACCTTGTAAAATTTGATAATGCTCACCAACCCCCTTTGCCCATTAGCAGTGTTACGAAACTGGCAAAAAGCCCTTAATTGCATATATTTCAACAATTTATAAAATCAATGCAATTTACTTCTTTTCTGGGTAAAACTCTCTCTTCCTCAGCTTCTTTCTTCTTTAATGATGAAAATGAGCCCCCAGAGAACTAGAACAATTAAATTAATAATAAAGTTTAAAATACTTGTGGTACTTGCAATCATTTAGACTTTCTTTTTAAACTTTGTTCTAGGCGGTACTGTATATCTATTTCCTTGGTAATTTTGGAACCCGCACACTGAGACTGCTCTTATATATTTCCCTAAGTGTAGATTTGATTAACAGTTAACAAGTCTTAACAAGGTTTTAAAGGGCAACAAAAGTTACATGGAGTAAACGTACTCAAACTGCACCGTAACAATGAAACTAGAATTGAGACTTTTTGTGAAGTAGATCATGTCACATTTTCCGCCTTTTGCCAGTGTCACAATGCAGTTTGAGCAGATTCTGCCATTTAGTTTTCAATAGCACTAAATATTTAAATCTTCTGCAAAGCAAAACTAAATACCATAGGGTTAACTAATTTAAATACGTTTTAATATTTTAATAAACCATGAAGTCGTGTGTTTAAAAGGTATTTAAATTAGTTATAGTACACCATAATCACAAATTTTAAGGTAAACTAATTAAAATTAGGATATTGCTATTTTGGGTGTCAAAAAGAAAACATTATTTGGGGATATTAGGGCAATTGGCAATGTGAAATAAATATTATAGTTTTTGGAAACTACGTATAGCTGGCAATAATTATTAAATAATTGTGTGGTAGAAACATGATGGTGGCGATAGCCATGCATATATATAAATAAATTGACAAATTTCATGAAACATTTAAAAATTGGTGTAATATTCCATGTATAAAAACATGAAAACATTTATACTAACATTCAAATCATCATCATCTTTTGCTTTTTTCTTTTGTTTTTCCCAATATTCCTCATCCCATTTCTTAATGAGTTCATCACGTCTGAAAAATTTCTTGTTTGGTCCCTGTAACAAAAATTATTAAGGAAGTAGTTATTTGAGATGAATATTAATTACTAGAAATCACAAAACAACAATACGAAAATGATGTTTTCCTAAGCCTTGGTTTAATTGAATGGTTGACCCAAAATACATGCTATTGAGTACTCACCACGAGGTCTTTACTTTCTAGTTGACGTTTCTTCCTTTCAATTTCTGCTTTTAAAATATCCATTATTCCGTAAATTTGATTATATATGAATTGGAAACAGCTTAATCGATAATGATGATCAAATTCAAAAATTAAAGAATTGCTTAACCTCTTAAGACGTATTTGTAGCAGACATCCCGTCCGATTAAATTTTAATAATGCTGGACAGAAGCTAATTCATAGTGAGTCATACAAAAGTTTCAGAAAAGAGAAAAAAGTAAATTTGT
This sequence comes from Leiobunum rupestre, assembly GCF_980474605.1. Lineage (NCBI taxonomy): Eukaryota > Metazoa > Arthropoda > Arachnida > Opiliones > Sclerosomatidae > Leiobunum > Leiobunum rupestre. The sequence continues at coordinate 20,595,237 of NC_143387.1, forward strand.
AAACAACATTAAATTTAATTTTAAACGGATGAGCATAATTTCAGTTTAGTTACAGAAATATAAAATAGAAATCGTTAATATTAGACTTCTTTCATAACTAACCATTTTGGCAACCCATTTCCTGAATAACTGAAATTCCTGCCTTGAGGCAGCTTACGAATCCTTGTAAAACTTGTTAGAGTTGTCCTCAAGGCCTAGGAACGCTCACAGTTTTAAGTAATATTAGAAGTGTTTTTATTGTTAAATAAACTAATTTTTAATGCAGTTTATTAGTAGCGACTTTTTTGTTTATTTAATAATTTAATTAGATTCTGTTCTATATAAACTGATAAATATCTTCTATTTTAAAAGTCTTCTGCCAAATATTTTAGGTATTTAATAAAGCAGCCCTGTTTTAACCCTTTGCTCCATTTGAACATGTCCACCTTAATCAGGTATGTGTTGAAATTTTATTCCTAGAAAGTTTTCATTCCAGAAGCAAAGCTGATACATTAACACTAATACTTGATGAAGTGTTTCATTGAAGTTTGTAGGACACCTGCCCAAAAAATCACTTGAAAGATACCTTGACTCTGCATTGTATATATAGTTCTGACATTTTTGTTGGCATAGTAAGATGCATGAACAATCACTCTATACCTTTAGTTCTTACAGATACAAAACTCCTAATAACTATAGATAATACAGCAGTAAACATATTCTGTCTTAATTGCATATGAAAATTGATCCTGCAACAGTGGTGTAAGGAGAAATTTGTCAAGGAGGTCAGAGGATGTAAAGTTTCATAGGGGAGTGAGAAGGGTGGTGAAAATTTAATACAGTCAAAGTCCCAATGGCGTTTTGACATGCAATCCAAACCTTGTCTGTGCTATGGTCTTGAATTGTTCTTATATTACAAGTGGTATGCCAATGCAGGCTGAATCAGTATGGGAACTTCCTATTGGCAAAAGTAGCATAAGACCCAAAAGTGTGTCAGAACGGTATAGTAGCTAACGAGAGTTTGTCGCAAAGTAAAAAAGGGAAACGAAGGGGGGTCGGAAAATACGTCATCAAAATCGAGGTACTCCAGCGCCACCGAGTGAGGCGCTTTCGAACGTATTTCAACGGGCGAGTAAATCGAAGAGTGAAAATCGTGCCAGACTATAGACTAAATATAATGTTGCTAGTACTATTCCAACTAGTAGGTTATGTAGTCTATAGTGTGACTAGATCTCACTAGAAATTTTAATGCTACTTTTGCTATTGGCATATCTTATCAGTGTCGTTAAATTGATATAATGCTTTTTTGTCTAATTTTGTTATTGATATATTATTTTTATAAAATTAAAGAAGTATTGTAAACATTTGCCCCATAAATAAGCTTACATTTTATCTAGGTTATAATTTGGCCTGTCTACTGATTGGCGTAGCTTGCTCGTGGGTGTGGCCTGTTTACATTACCATGGTAACAAGCTGGATCATGTTGTGTCATGAAATAAAGTCACTAACTAGACTACGAGATGCAACCACCGAATTGGTGATTTACATGCTCTCTTCCTCATTAATAGTTAATAATACCAGCTATTACTATATTTCATAATCTATGACAGCTAGAAGTAACAAACACAGCACCCCACACAAGGAGAATGCAACCCGTCAATAGTCGTGCATTTTCTTATGTACAGTTTTCATTGGTTAGACGCTTTAGCGCCTGCTGTTGTTGGAAGGGGAAAACACTGAAATTGTCTTCCCCCTTTCCGTAAAACGTTCCGCATAAAGGCTTGTCCGGTGAAAGTTGTACAGAACACTTGTGTTGTACAGAACTCCTTGTGTGGGGTGATGTGTTTATTGCTCCTAGATGACAGATTACCATTTCCTTCATTATTCTTAAAATTATAAAATATACCCTTTTATAATTAACATTCTTATTGAAACCAAAAACTTTATAAAACTTAAAAACAATATTAAATATTTAACTTTCCAAAACCATAAATTTTGTAATGTTGGATTCTGTCATCTAACATATTCACATTCTGTTTAATGTAGCACCCAAAATGTTTCTCAGAGCCTCTTAAAACATTTTAGAAAAGGAGATAACCCTTAGGGGTGAACTTTAATTTCCCAACTATAGTGGGCAATCCTCGAGTTTTTGGGGCTGTTTTATACCCCTCTCACAAAAATTTGCCGCCTGGGCCACTTACCTATACTATTTAAGTTCTGGAGATAGAATTGGCAACAAATACATAGCCCTTGTAAAAGAGTGCCTTTCTTTCAACGCAGTGGGGGACATTGCCCACTGGCATTGTAGTTGTATTTAAGCTCTAAAATGTGTGAAGGTCTCGAATTCTAATGTTCTATATCAATGATCAATCATTACTTTGCTAATTAAGCATTAATAGTACTTTTGAAATTAATAATTTCAGATCTAACTATTACTAATTTGAGGAGTGTTTCGTCCTTATCCAGATAACAAATATTATCAGTAAAATTATTTTTGATAATAAAATATGTCATACTATCTACTATGTTACTTATGGTACTAAGTGATATAAGCTTCTACTATAGAAAATTTCATTTTGTCATGCATGCTAGTCTTTTAAAATTCTTGATGAAATTTCTAATGAAAGTAATTAGTTCAGTGAAAACTCATTCAACTAGAAATTCATGACCTGTAATTATTGTTTATATTTAACATTTTAAGCATCATTTCCGCCATTCATAGCTTGCTTGTATGGCTTATGTTCGTCCCCATGGTAAAGCGTATAGGTCGGCCATGACAATAAGACGCCCATAGCAGGCACGTGATTACTTAGCAGGATTGTGTCGCATTTGGCCTCATGAACATTTATGTCAAAATAATGTCATGGCGACTGTTACAAGGCGTGGCTTAGCTACGACGTTACGGTAAGCACCTAATTGCAGATGGGTGGGGTCCATTTTTTAAACCTGTGCCATTGTCATCCCCCACTCTTCCATTTGGTTTGTCTACGCCTGGCATTTGATACTGTTTCGCTATCATCCCATTATGTGTTCAGATGAAACATTCAAGATTTCATTAGGATAGAGTGAACACTTGAGAAATGCGGCTTGTAATATAGCAATAGTTATGTGAAAAATTCGGTTCATTAACTTATTTCACTTAATTTTATTAGAAATTGTATTTATGAGCACAATGTGCTATCTCACTTATGCAATTATTCTTTCTTTGTTATAGGTTCTGTCTAACTGATTGTTTAATATCAGTGTACTGTATTTGGAGCATAGGATACCTTTGAAACTCTTACATTAGATCTATTTTGAATCACGAAGTTCCAAGATATGCTACATTCCAAGCACTTGTAATAAAGTTTGTCAGCGTATAATGTGAAGTTATTTATACTGTCATACTCAAACATCGTGTTTTATGCAAAAGCAAAAAAGCTTTAATGACTGAATGCTCTATGCTAAATATTGCAAGAACTTAAAATTCCATTTATTAACTAACTCTTAAATATGGATGCATCTACAAGTTCAGGAAAACCAGTTTTATCTATAAACTCTAAAGTTAACAACCCTGTGGTTGGAGTACAGTCTATTGCTCCCCCAGACCCTGGTGGTGTTGGTAATTGCAACGGAGTAGGTAGCGTAGTTCTTCCAGTGGGCATGGTTGATGACAATGAAGGCTATGATGTTGAGGTTATGCAAGTTGTGGGGGAAGCTCTGAATTTAAGATTCAAGAAGAATGGAAACTCTAGCTTGAACTCCAATGAAATTAATGTAATCCAAGACCATGAAGATTTGAACAGAGAAAGGCCAATGAGTTGGGAAGGGGAATTGTCAAATGATGGTGAAGAGGACGAAATGAACCATTCAATAGATCCTCCAATGGCCATATCTGATGTGCCACCCCGTAATTCCAGTGGAAGCCCCATGTGCGTACAGCCTGAGAAGGATGAACCTCATCTTCCACCACCAAATGTAACGTTTTCATTTTTTATATTTTAATGCTATGACTTAATACCATATACATCATACCATGAATTTATTTCATGCATGAATATTCAACTCTAGTATTACCCTATGGTACCTGCTTCAAAAGTGAAAGGTAAAACCTATTTTCCACACCCTCACCAACGACCAATTAAATTACTGGTTTTCTATAGTGAACATTTTCATTGCTATAATTTTTTTAAGAGAAACTTAGTTATAAAACTTTATTATATATAACGCTTTTAAAAATATTTTATGCAGTTTCTAATTATACTCATCTTATAATTCCAATAAACCAGTATCACAAAAAATAGTATTAATAATGTTAACTGGAGTTATGAGGATTTGATGCCCACCTTCTGTGATAGGTTAGCATTTTACCATCAAGCTACACAAAAATATATGCAAGAAACTGGGACTTTTTGCGTCAGGTTTTGACTATGAAAAGTACGGCTGAAATCAATTTGAGAATGACCAAAATTTGGCAAGGTGCATTTTTCTCAGACGTTTTTATTTAAATTTAATCTAATTGATAACATGTAGGTGCAGAATTTTTTTTTAAATGCTGATTGATTCATTGTTCCTTTAAATAATTTACAAGAACCTTATTTTCCAGAAAAACAATTTTTGTCATTTTCATTTTAATTCATCACTTAATTTCATCATATGGTACTTCATGTGGTAGACCACAAGTGGTTATTGTGATGTTGATTAGCAATTTGTCAATATAATGACTAGAAAAATCTGATTTAATGTCTTTGATGCTAACCTGGTGATAATCCCTATTTTTAAAGGCCAATAATTAAAAACTGCCATAGCTCATACCGGGTGAAGTGTAGTACAGCGGCCTCATCGAATTTGATATTAATTTTTGTTGCGCCTGATAGACCTTGTCACGTAGATGTCGAGGGTATTTTTTATTTTGGCCGCAAATGAGTATTTAATTGTTTAATTTAATTTTTTTAATTTAAAGAATTTCTCATTTTCATTGAATTTTATATTAATTTTGGTTGCGCCTGATAGACATTGTCACGTAGATGTCGAGGGTAATTTTTATTTTGGCCGCAAATGATTATTTAATTGTTTAACTTAATTTTTTTAATTTTAAAAATTTCTCATTTTCATTGAATTTTATATTAATTTTGGTTGCGCCTGATAGACCTTGTCACGTAGATGCCGAGGGTAATTTTTATTTTGGACGCAAATGATTATTTAATATTTTAATGTAATTTTAAATTTATAATTTTTGGGCATTTGCACGTGTTTTGTTGTACTTATTTCCGTCGTGTGTTCGCCGGCAACACAGTTTCGGTGTCCTAATGAATTCCACGTGATATTCCCTTTTTGTATAAAATCAGTTACAGTTTTTGTTCATTTTCTCGGTGTTTTGTATTTTTGGGCCACAAAGTGATATTCCCGTACTTTATCAAATCTTTTACAGTTTTTGTTCATTTTCTCGGTGTTTTCTATTATTGGGCCACTATATACTTGATGCGTAAGGCTTGGTACTGTCCTCTAGGTCGCGTTATAGATGGCCCATCGCTTTTTTTAGTATGGGGTTGGGGAGGCGCTGCGCGCCCCCAGCGCTTGAGCGAAGCGAGTGCGCGGCGCCGTCAGGCTCCAATACGGGGAGTTTAGTAACGTCTTTTACGTGTTTTGGAAGTAATTATCTTCGTCGGGTTGTCGCCTACACCACGGCTTGTTACTGTTTGTTTAGGTTTCCACTCTACTAACTTTTTAACATTAAGTTAGTTAATTTAATTATCATTTTCGACCCAAAAACAAGTTTCGTAATCAACGCGTCAAGTGCTACACTCTCCGCCACCCAAAAATACAAAAACACGGTAATTTCCTACAATTAGTACATTTTTAACATTAAGTTAATTAATTTAATTATCATTTGCGGCCCAAAAAAATTGTTTCGTAATCTACGCGTCAAGTGCTACATTCTCCGCCACCCAAAAATACAAAACCACGGTAATTCCCTAAAATTAGTACATTTTTAACATTAAGTTAATTAATTTAATTATCATTTGCGGCCCAAAAAAAATTAGTTTCGTAATCTACGCGTCAACTGCTACATTCTCCGCCACCCAAAAATACAAAAACACGGTAATTCCCTAAAATTATTACATTTTTAACATTAAGTTAATTAATTTAATTATCATTTGCGGCCCCAAAAAAAATTAGTTTCGTAATCTACGCGTCAAGTGCTACATTCTCCACCAAAAAAAAACACGAAATTACATGAGGCCGCTGTAGTGCAATTTTGCCCTAATACCATATCAAATTTGGATCAGGGTGGGCCATGGTCCTCGCGTACTGCTATTGAACACATAAATTATTCAAGTGTTTAAGTAAAATTTGTTGTGTGAATTATGCTTCTGATGTAGGTACTGGTACCCATGTAAAGTTTCTATGAATATTTTTTTTTCCTTTCATTGAAGGATTTTATATATTTGTTGTACGTAGCTTCTTAACGTGAATTTATTAAAATATTTTTAAAAAGCAGATTATAAGTAAGGAGCACAAAAACATGTTATTGGTCGGCTGTAATAATAGTCGAAGAAGAAGCCGGGAAGCAAGTCCAACTCCAATTCATCCTATAGCTATTGATTCAGCAACAATTCAGCTTGAAGTTCTGGGAAACGTTACTCGTTTTTCGCCAAATGGATTGTCAACCTTTGGAGGGAGCAATCAGTCTAGCCCTTTTCCTAATGACAGATCTAACAGTATTGGAGTAACAACTTCACTTTCAGGTGTGTGATTAAGCACAAAAACTTGTCTAGTATAGTTTTAATTTTTTTTGCCATGGTTCACATTATCCTTAATATTAAGATTGTAGCCAGAGGGGGGTTGTGTAAGTTTTTAACCAACATGGTTATTGGCAGCCATGTTTTTTAGAAGGAAAAATGGACAGACCTCCCTAGCTCCCAAAGGCACCAGTAGTGGCGCTAGTGTGGAACTTGGGTTAAAAAGCTAGTCATCTGAGAGATAGGGCAAAGGGGTTGAGGTAGTGAGTAGTGGCAGCTTGTTAGTGATAGCATTTTCCCCTAGTGGCTTCAAGGTTGCATTCTCTTCCCGTGGTGGGAATGACTAACGTACAGTTATTATACTAGAATAGCTATACTCTATGAACTTTTAATTTTTCCTTTACTGACCTTTTTCTACTAGAACTGAACTAAAGTTGTCTAACATTTTCTGACAAAAATTTTTAAATTTACGCTTGCCATCAATTAATATAAGTTTTGATTTCAGCTGTTTTGTAGCATTAAAAATTAGAAATCTGGTTTTGGGAAATCACTCCAGTATGGGAAGCATAACTTGGGTTAATTCAATGAATTTATAAAAATGTACCATAGTTTCTGTAAAAAACAACAATAATAACTCTTTCTATAATATTGTTCAAATAAATATAAAATTATTTCGATAGTATATGCTACTTGGTATTTTATAGGTCTTTAAAGGGCAAAGACATTTGGTATGTAGCCTATAGTTTGGATTTTCATCTCCTAGGGTAAAATTAATTTTACAATTTACCCAGTGAAAAGTGGCTTTACATATTTAAACTTTCACACTTATTCAATGGTCAGCCAGTAGATAATCATTAAGTGTACTAGATATTTAAAGGTCAAATTCTTTACTTCTTTTTTAGAAAACTCATTTACCAATCACCGACAAAGCCCAGCCCAAAATAGACAGTTATCAGGGTTCAGTGGCAATGTGTCGGGCACAGGTCCCTACAGCCAAAGTCCAAGTCCAGTTTTGAACAGACCAACTAGCAGCTGCAGTAGTTCCAGGTCTTCCTACTCACCTACTCAAAGCCCCCTACTTGGTCGTCACACTATCATAAATTCTTCCTATTCCCATAATCAAAGTCCCGTATTATCCAGACACCATGTTCCTGGGAACAGCAGTGACAACTCTTCCATTTATTCCCCAACTAGCTCACCTTTACAGGTAAGATTCAATGTTTACATCAATCAATCATTTATATTCTGTTAACTTTTATAATAATGTACCAAAATTTCATAAATGTTTACAAACAGAATATTATTAGATATATCCAGCATTATTCCAATTTATATATTTCAAAAGAAAGTGGAGATGTTTGTTAAATTGAAAGCTCATTGTCATGGGCTGTGTTATTTTATTTTTCAACAGGCATGTTTTATTTATTATCATATATGCAATGTAAATGTAAAAAAGACCAACGAAATTTGTCTTTTTGTGTATTCAGCTAAAGTACCTAGAATAATCCCAAATAAAGTGTAGTTTCCCCTCCAAAGTGATTTGTATTTTTTAATTTTTTTCTGTAATTGAAAGTTTGACTAGAGACTATCCCTTACCAAAAATAAGTGGTCTAAGAACTATTTAAGTTGGTTGTAAGTTTGTATTTGAGACAAATAAAAACTAAATACCAACTAAAAACCTACTTAAAAACAACTTAACACCAACTTAAAACCAACTAAAAACTTACTTAAAATGTTACTTAATAAAGACCACTTAAAGCCAACTTAAAACTTACTTAAAATGTTACTTAATAAAGCCAACTTAAAACTTACTTAAAATGTTACTTAATAAAGACCACTTAAAACCAACTTAATATCAACTTAAATGTGAATACCAACTAAAAACCAACTTATTTTTTGGTAAGGGTAACAATGGGTCAGTGGCTCATACCTTCCTCCTTTTATTGAACCTTATTGCGACTATTTTGAAAAAGTTTTATATTAAAGGGGGACCCGTAGTCTTTGAATTTAAAGATAATATAACCTCTAGTATTTCTACCAAAATTACATTGAAATTAAATGAACGCACTTTCAAGTTTCAAATTTTTTTTGATTGTTCAAAGAAAATATATAATTAGCACCGCACATTCGCTTTGCTCTGGTGATGTTGGTGGGCTCTATAATCAGGGTAGGTGTATATACAAATCCCACCTGCTGACATTGTAACTACTGAAATCGTACCTACTGACATTGAAACCATATATTTGGTGGATACATATTTGCATTATACCCAAGGGTTCTAGTGTTGTTGGCTCTTTTCTAGGGCTTTTGCCATTTTGGACTATATTTATTTTAAAATAACATCACGTCTTTATTTCTTAAGAAAATTAGTAAATTTAGATCTAGTTGTCCATAAAGTTTTTTTTAATATGACATTTAAGTTCCACACATTTCATAACAATCAACAAGTCTTAAAAAACATATTTGTAATAATAAATTTGACTGCCAGAACCAGCTGTTCCATTATAACCATAGTTGCAGTTTTCACAAAATTAAACTTGGTTTATAATTTACTACTGGTGATTCTTTGTCTGTTAGAGTTTTGTCACCAAAAGTAGTACTGTAAGACCTTTTACTGTTGTGAAAAATGCTTTATTAAATTAATAGTTGCTATGCATCGGCTTATTATTGAAGAGTTATGTTTAACTTATATTATCTATGAGTTTTGTGCGTCGCTGGTATATTCTATCATAAAATCAAATTGTGTTCCGTTTTCTGTTAATCAACTTAGTGTTCAATTTAATTCAAATGCCATTAATTTTATGTACCATAACTTCTGTTTGTATTTGTTAAGGGTCGTCATGTTTCATTAGAAAATGGCAACTTATATTCACCGACTCAGAGTCCTAGCCAAAGCAGACACCATCTGGTGGTGGTTGCCGATAGTAGCTGTGGTAATGGAAGTGGTTGTTTCTCTGGAAAGGGTTCTGTTACTCCCATTGGCGGAAGCTACTCACCAAGCAATAGTCCGGCTCACTTTAGATCTGGATCAAGCAATTTAATTACTAAACAAGCTACTCCGTATGGACCAACTCCTTCGCCAACTTTACAGAGAAGTGCCACAGGAACACCTGACCACTCAGTCACAACAAGTGTTGGTGTAGAAGGCAACTCAATATTTTCTATGGGGAATACCACACCCTCAAATCTTCATGTTACTTATGCAAGCCCTACGAACATAGAGCCAATAGTAAATGATGGAAGAAGTCACAAGTCTGCTGTAATGCATCAGCCTACCATATTAGATTGTAGGTCGACAAGTAAGTGAATTACTAAGTAGGTTTGTGTTGAAGCTGCTCTATCTAAAGTTTGAAAAATAGTTAAATCATTAGTAATTAGTGGGGTGGGGGAGAAGTTAGCACTTTCGCCTCACAGCAAGAGAAGCCAGTTTCATTCCCTGCTTTTGGTACTGGGTAAAAACTCGGAAAAACTGTTTGTGCGATGAGTTAGCAACTTCTCTTTCCATCAGTGTCTTTCCCATTGAGTTGAGGTTAACGCTAATAGTTACTGTAGAGAGCTGGTAGATCCAATGGCCATCATCCTCCTACGCAGATAAACTTGTCTATCTGAATTACTTTCCTTAAAAGTTGCAAGCCAACTTGGCCCATGGGTAAAAGCCTTGCTGATTATTAATGAGTAAAACCAATTTGAATAATTGTTTTCAAATGTCAACATGGTACTCTAGCTCGTACATTTGGTATAGTAGAAAGTGTTATAGTGAATGTTCTTTGAAATAAATCCTGTGACAGTTTTCCTCTTTGTTCATGTACCAATTTGATTGCCATTCCCATGCAAAGTATTTCAGTTTAGGGAAAACGGTGGTAATTTATAAATAAAAAATGTAAAAAATAAGATATGCTATACATATAAAGTGTAATTCAATAGACTGTTCAAAGATCTAAATTTGTTAATGAATTTACAGCATCTAGTGCTTCTGTAGTTTCCAGCGCTTCTGATGAATCAAATGCAAGCGATTTTTCAAGTCCTTCAAGGAGATTATCTGTTGATAATGGAACATATAATGATGACTCTAAGACATCAGGTGAAATTTCATCCCAAAGCCCTCTTGGCAGTGGAAACTCAACATCTGGGATATCACGGCAGCAGCTCTTAAGTGGTCCCTGTCCAATTTGTGGTGACAGAATATCAGGCTTCCATTACGGAATATTTTCCTGCGAATCTTGCAAGGGTTTTTTTAAGAGGACTGTGCAGAATAAGAAAAACTACGTTTGTCTTAGAGGTGCTAAATGTACAATAACCATCAGTACCCGAAAGAAATGTCCTGCCTGCCGCTTTGACAAGTGCCTTAAAACAGGAATGAAACTCGAAGGTATATTTACCATTATATTCCTTGTCGCTCGTTTTTAAATTTACTTTCCTTTTCTCTTGTAGCAATTCGAGAAGATAGAACTAGAGGAGGAAGAAGCACGTACCAGTGCTCCTACACACTTGCCACTCAATCTTTAAGTGATGGCAGAGTGTCTTCTGCTTGTGACTCCCAATTGAGTAATACATCTTCTGAGAGGCTAAAAGAGAATCACTATAGCTCTCACTCAACACCATTAGATGGTTCCTCTCCTACCAGGCCACCATCATCTAGAACTGTTTCGGGTTAGTTTTATTACTTTCAAAGAACCAGTAATTATTTTAATTAAATGATTGTTAAGTTTGAGTGTTCAATTTGAGTAACAGTCAGTATAATTGTTTATTTTAAGTTAATCAAAAGTATAACTTAATAGATTCTGGAATAAATTCAGCTGAAGATGAACCATGTATTGGATACATTCCACCTCTAATGCAAGAAATTTTGGCAGTGGAACATTTATGGCACTACACTGATAAAGAAGTGAACAGGTTATCAGAACAGTACACCAGTGACCGAGGTGGTGCCATGGGTGCTGCAGCATTAGGCGCAATGGGAATGGGGCCCATGAGTGGTTCCATCGATAGTTCTGGATCAAGTGGCAATAACAATGAATTCTTGAGCAATCTTTGCAACATTGCTGATCATAGGTTGTATAAAATTGTGAAATGGTGCAAGAGTCTACCTTTGTTTAGGGAAATAGAGGTGAGTGAGATCTATAGACTACAATTTGTATAGGGACATTCTTGTATGCAACATTAGTAAAAAAAAATCAAATACCACTAATGTTCAATAAATAGTCGCAACAGCCGTTTTGAGTTAGTCAGGTGGATTCAAAATAACCAAACAAAGTAAACAGAGGGGGGATAATTAATATTTTACTAATCTAAAATTTTTATAACCATATACATTTGAACTAAAAAATGATACAGGTACAATAACTCAAAAATTTGTTATAGCTGGGAATTTTAAATTTTCAAGACACATAGAACGTGCAGGGGGCACTTGTCAATGGAAATTTCCATGACCTGTTCTCTGGTACATAATTTTCATAATGACCTTCATGTTTTTGTCTAAATTTTTTCGACTTTTTATTGGTCAAATAAATTTAGGAAGAATAAAAGTTATTTACACCTAAAACGTGAAGGGGAACACTTTTCTAATTGAAACCCACTTTTTATCTCTGGTTCTTAAATACCAAATGGAGCAATTTGCTATTTTTATACATTTTATCTTCAACATTTTTCGATAAGATCTTAATGATAAAATTTTATGAAGGGCTTGATTTAAAGTACATTTTGAAGAGTACTTTTAACTGATTAGTGTAGGCTTCGACAAAATAAAATTATAATGAAATGCATTGCACGAAGTGATGACAAAAAAAAATTGGGAGATGCTTGTATAGTCAAATATAAATAATAATTTATAAAATAACATTATATTTTTAATGTTGTCCAAAATTTAGAGATGTGTGCTTTAAAATGATACAACTTCCTGTAACACAATCCTATCAAGAACGAATTGAAGCTAATATATCAAACAAACCATCTGTGGGTCAATATATATTTACAAACAGTCCAAATAATTGTAAATTGTATTGTAAATTATTATTTTATACTTTTTAATAATAGTTTTTAATATATTTGTAATTAAAAATTATAACAGTAATATAATTCAATTGAATTATTTTAATATAAATCCATGTGCTTAACATATAATTAGCAAGAATCATTATTTAATTTAAACTTTTGCACTTTGAAATTGTTTAGTGTAAATGTATTTGTACATGTATTTCCAAATTTAAAGCACAACGCAAGTGGCCATGCAGGGGGGTAAATTATCTTATAGATAAAAATAATGACTGCGCATGCGCTATCTGCCATAGCCTTTCCCCCTGTTAATAAGCAGAACCATATTTATTTTGTAAAAATGCACCTCTCGCGGTTCTTATGCGAAAGCAAAATTCATGTATTCTTTATTCTTAAGTCTCGAAAGTGACCGAGGAAAGTGAAGTTTTCAAGGTTACCTATAAATCGGATCCTTTATTCAAATGAAACTAGGGCAATTATTCAAAAGAAATATAATAAAACCAAGATAAATACTCGGTCGAGGTTTAATGATAGGGTGATCGGTTATAGGGCCAAGTGTGTGAGATAAATACCACGTCAAAGGGCTAATGTTTCAACCTCATACTTGAAAATTTTCAGTTGGCAAATAAAACATTGTAAAATCGAAAATATCAACGTCAAACTATCTGAAACTATTCAGTTCTTTTCTCCATAATAAATAAATTAAGCTAAGCCTAAAATCCAGGGTTTGTTGGTGGTGAGCAAAGACAATCTAACAATTTGCGAATTAGAGCGAAATTGCACCATGTGGTTACACAAAGGAGAATGTTTTCACCCGTGATATAATCCTCCTTGGAAAACCCACTTACGACTTGTAGAAGAAAATATAGTTAAAAATTATGCACCCCCTACATGGCCCTTTAAATTTTTTAAAAAGACATTTGTAGTTGCATTTCAGTCAACAGGATGCGCCACAAAATTTTAAGTAGGCAGGGCTTGAAAAATTAGTAAATCACTCCACCATATCCCAATGCTACATTTGTTTGTTCCCAGTTGCTTCGACATGTTCTTGATAAACTATAAATAGCTTTTGTGGACCATATAAATGTAAAACATTTTACTTTGAAACAGATTGATGATCAGATAGCGCTTCTTATCAATTCTTGGTGTGAGCTTCTACTCCTCAGTTGTTGTTATCGTTCCATGGATAGTCCTCATGAAATTAGAGTATCACTGGGAAAATCAATGAACCTCGAGCAAGCTAAAAAACTTGGTTTGGGACCTGTTATTGAACGCATGCTCAATCTCACTGATCACATGCGCAGACTGAGACTTGATCAATATGAATATGTTTGCCTCAAAGTTATTATTTTACTTACATCAGGTGAGTATTTTTACTTTGTTAGAGTTAAGATATTTATTTAAATAGTACTTCTTTGATAAAAATAACTTTGCAGCAATATTACTTAACTCAATCAAAAAAATCAATTTACTTTATATCAATTCTATTTATTGTAGCTGAAAACTTTAGAAAAGCTCCTGCACAGTGACTTCTTTCAATGAGGAAGATTTCTACACTGACTAATCTGGAGATGGCACAACAGAACACTAGGGGGATTTCCCGCTTCTATTTCATAATGGCATATGTTATAATAAACACGTGCCATTAACCATGCACTGCATGTTGTTTTTAAATAAAACCATGAAAGCCCCTTAGTGCCCGATCTTCAGCTTAGTCGGTGTATTAATCTCACTATTTAGTAGAGATTTTAATTACTATTTGTGAATTTCAAATTGTTACTGTTACAAGCCAAATCAGAACAATATGTTGTCCTTTTAGATAGAGCTGTGTGATTATAGAGATTATAGCTGATCAAGTTGGGTTATGATAATTAAATAGTTTTTTTGTCTGGTTGTCAAGTACGATTTAAGGACAATATTCTTTAGACTCAAAAAAAGCTGAGTACTCAATATTTATCGGGTATACCCACAGCCCTAATTCCATTTTTTTTAAGAGTTTCTTTCACAACAAAAATAGTTTTTTTTTTTTATAAAGTAACGAGGCCTTCTTGTTTAAATGTGGCTCTTACTTAACCAGTCTCTTACTTTAACAAGGCTACAAGCGTGCCCCACAGTCGCGAGGAATTTACAATTTTCTAGCGTGCGTGCAAATTGCTTGTGCAAAGAATATACTATTATTATTATTATTAGTAAGAGTTGGGGTGGTTGGGTTAGACCCAACCTAGCACTTCGACCAGAGGTCCATTGTGCAGCCCCAGCCATTTAAACATGGAAAAGCCGCTTCGCCGGGATGTTGGAAAGATCACTCGTTTCCAGCCTATGCATACCAAGGTACTCAAACCTTTGAGCCGTATAAGAGTCACAGACACAAAGGACATGAGAGGAAGTTTCCTCCTCTGCAAAGCATGCCCTGCACATAGGACTCTCACTGATACCAATCAGATGCAGATGTCTATTAAGCTGGCAGTGACCTAAAAGTAGGCCCGTAACCACCCTCATACTACTCTTTCTATCCAATTTTATAAAATAAAAAGTGGTCTTGCCCAACTTGTGAAAATGTTTCTCTTACGTAACAAGACACAGCTTTATTAGTATATTCTTAAAGCTGTGTCTTGTTACATAAGAGAAACATTTTCACAAGTTGGGCAAGACCACTTTTTATTTTATAAAATTGGATAGCAATTAGATGAGTAGTGTTAAGCTAATTTCCCTTGTCTTCTCTGCCTACTAGTTTTAATGATGAAAATGCTATTATTAACAGGAAATTAACACTATCTTTTAAAATGAAGCCTAAATTTAAATTTGAAAACATTATCTGGTATGTGTACTACTAGTTATGTCATATATGATGTAGCTGTACCTTACCTAAATATGCAGAAGGTGACTAGGGGAATTAAAACTTACAAAGGCCCATTGGCCTACTATACAATATGGCAGCAATATTGCAAAACTGACATTCTGTACGACTTATACTTTTCATTTTTACTTTAGATGTTAGTGGTTTGAGAGAACCAGAGAAAGTTGGGGTATGCCAAAAGCAAGTTTTGGAAGCTATGCAAACCTACACCAGATTGCACTATCCACAACAACCAAGTAAATTTGGCGAACTTCTATTAAGAATTCCAGAGCTAGAACGAGCTTGTCAAGTAGGAAAAGAATCCCTTATAACGTCCAAGCAAAAGTCTGGAGACATGAACAGTTTCAATTTGCTTATGGAATTGCTCAGAGGGGATCATTGACTTGAATAATATTTTTTTTGTGAAAGGGAATACGGGGATAATGTGTAATTTAATCATTCAGACAAAGGATTTCTAATTCTAATAAACTAAGTTATGTTACTTTTTAATGTGCTTCGTATTTTTAGATAATGGTACCGGTAATATAGTTTCTTTGTTGCAATTGGTTTTCTCATATTCCATTACAAATTGTAAGGCCTGGTTAATCAAAATTGAAAAACGGTGTAAATGTGGTGCTCAGAAAAATGTAAATATAGTATATAAATATAACTACTCAAGTTGGACATTTTTCTCAAAATTTTATTGTAATAAATGGTAGGGTAAGATTTAATTTAAAGTTTGAGTGATGGTTTTAATTGCAAAAGGACATTTCACATTTATGGGATTTAGCTTTCGACATATTTTTTTAAAGTGAAACATGTTAAGCTTGATCTAAGGAGCAAAATTGTCCATTGCCATTTTCCCCTAGCTCCTATAGTTTGAACAGTATCAGCGGTCAAAACTTAGAATATTCTATCTGTGAAAGAAATCACGGCCCATCGGTTAACGTTCTACATTCTCACTATATAGTTTTCTTTCCAAGATTCGTGGTGTTCCCCAAAACGATTTCTGTCAATAAAGTTAAATATTGAGTTTCAACTGTTGTGTGACTGTGACTTTAGACGACTGTGTGTCTAAAATCGATAAATAAGTGTTTGATCTGTTGTGGTATGACTGTTTCTTTGCTATCAGTGAGTGTTGAATGTGGGATTTAACAAAATGGTTAATCGTTTATATTCTGATTTCCTAAGTTTTTCTTTTATGTTATGTTTTATTTTTGCTCATAAAATATTGAATAATAAATAATTCCACGTACAATGAAGTAGAGGTGTAAAAATCTTGGCAGGAAAACTATTGATAGTGAGCCCGGACTAGCGAATGTAGAACACTAACCAACGGGTCGTGACAAATAAACTATACTAACAAGTTTTGTCCACTTTTGACCGCTGATATTGGATTAACTAAAGGAGCTTGGGAAAAATGGCAATGGACTCCTTTAATCAAGCTTAACAACGTGATTCAATTTGAAAAAAATCTGTCAAGAGCCAAATCCCATAGAAGTGCGATGTCCTTTGTAATGTTGAATACCTATCATTTTACATTGACTTTTGTTTTCTATTCAACAGCTAGTTAAATTTAAATTTATTGATCGTATTGAATTTTTCAAATGCATCTTGCAAGCTGATTAATATGTTACCGGTACCGGTAATGGTAATTGAATTAAATTATTTTTCTCATGCCATAAAAGTAAGATCTGTGTGTTTTAACATTTACTTTTTAATTATTGGTACAGTGTACTTAAAGTAATTTTAAGATAGTGAATCTCCAATCTATGGTAGCACCATACTTATGAAATTAAGGTTTCACATAGCCCTTATATAAATCTTAAAAGATATGCGACACACAGCTTAATTGATTTTCAGAAAGTTTACCTATTCCCATAGATTTAATTTATTGTGACTCTGAGATATTTCACTCTGGCAATAAGACTTGAGAAACCATCTTACGTTCATGTATAATTTAGGAAATTTCAATAGGTACTGTATTTAAATTTAAGTGAAATCATAGGCATTTCATTTAAATAAGGTCAATTTTTACAGTAATTTTCATATAATTTTTCAACTTAGTCTTTGCAGATTACTTTTAACCTAAGCCATTGTTTATTTAATGTTTTTCATTGTAAATTGATTCAGTTTTTAATTACTATTGATGCGATACAGTTTATTCATAATTAATGCATTCCGTGATTGAAATCATCAAGACCAATATCTTTCGTTTTTTGGATTGTTTGTTATTTGATTGAAAATTTTCCAAGATTGCGTAGGAAAACTAAAAATTAATTTATTATTTTTTGTTAATATTATCCATTTTGTTTCCTATTTTCATTGTAATTCAATGGTCCCTTCTTGCCTATGCAAAACATATTGCACAACCAAAAATCTGCAACATAGGACTCGAGTGTAATAGTAAATTGAATGGAATCATACATTGTAAAACTCATTGGTCGCAAGTGTGCCAAGCTATGCAGGGTCTAATTGTATGCCTGGAATTGTATTTTCAATCATATTTGATTCTATTCCCTGGACATTACCTTATAAATGTGCCGTATACTATAGAGGGAATGTTACTACAAATGTGTAATAGTATTCTATTTTTAAAAAAAAGTATTTCAGTTCTCCACTCTAAGGAAATATCTTCCCATTTTAAACATATCAAAATTTTCTGCAGGTTTGACAACTTTTTTCCTGATATTGATTTTACACTAAATCTTTAGCGCAACTTTCGTAAACCGTAAACACCTATATGTGAAGAGTTCTTATGCTTTAAATTATGCCTGCAAGTTACAGCAAAGAACATACAGTTGACTAGTATTATCAATTGTCAACTTTAACTAGCAAATACTTCTGCATGGTGTAAATATTTGTATTTGAAAATTGTTATCTATTTTTTTAGTTATAAAGATGTTAAGACACCAAATATCGATTTGGTGTTATACTTATGAAATTACTAATTCTTTGGGGTTGATCTCAGTGACAAGTGTGACCCACATTTTTAGCCTGAATTAATGATGGTGTGTCATATGGCTTATAAATGCCCTAAATCTTATAAACTGTTTAATTCTCGTTATTTGACTGTCAACATTTAATTTTTTAATTAGTAATAACAGAATACATAAACGATACTTTTGAACAGTGATGCAGTAATTTTGATTTTTTAGTTTTTTGAAAAGAAAATTAATCTTTCAAACTGTATTCATTGCCATTGAAAAAGTCCTTTTTTCAGAAGTTATTAATTGAGTTCGTGTATTTAATGAAATTGCGCACAAGTTCTTAATATTATATTTTTGTTTAAAATATTATTACAGAACTAAATAGAACTCTTCAACCATTCACAAATGTAATTGAAATTTAACAATCTTCATTCCTAATAGTTTTTTAAGATCACTCTTCACCTGGCTATTAATTGCAAAGAACTAAACAGTTTATGAATAGTGCCAATTTGATGAATAAACTAAACTATATTATGCGATATAAAAGATACACCTTAAGTTAACTAAATTATATCAAAACCTGTAGAAAGTTTTGATGTTGTTACCGGTGCCAAACCATTTAAGATATAAATTCTATTTTGGAGACAATGTCAAAATGTGAAAAACAGTTTGCACATAAAAAGTGTAAATACAATGTTAAATATTTTACTACTGTCATTAGGGTAATATGGTGTTACTATGTGGTAAATATATATTTATGAAGAAGTAAAGTCTCACATCAGTCCAGTTGTTGGTGTGAGTTTGATGCTAAATTTGTAGGTGTCTCTAAAACCATAAACACATTTTCTAATGTAAAATATGTATTTTCGCACCTCATTTAAAATAATTTTCATTTCTTTGATATTAAAGATGTGAAAATTGGTCATGCACACTTTGTCAAAATTAAAATTTAATACCCTTTAAGGACTCTTGTTCCTTTGACATTTTCACAAACCAGTTACAATTAAAAGCATTTTTATGTAAGCATTATCAGTTTTTATTTGATATAACAGGGTCTATAAAAAATGAACAATGTGATAAAATTAAAAACAATCCACAGCACCTCTACTTGAAAATTTTATGTAACATAATCTATTTGTAGTATTTGTCATAGTTAAATTTAAACTCTCAAGACAATAATGAGTAAAATATGACCAAATCAATTAAACGAAGGGTCTGATTCTTGCAAATTTTGTGTAAGGGATTTTAAATCTCAAAAGTGATTTTAGAAATAAGAAGCTGATTTGGAATTTTGGAGTAGGATTGTTTTGAGATTCTAGGACTGATTTTGTAGTTTTGGGGATTTTTAAATATTTCTAAAATCTGGTTTCTGTTGAAGATTTTGTCCAACCCGTCTCAATGAAATATGGTAATGAATATTATGATGAAATCAGTTTTTTCCTATGTGTAACTTTTATTTGGGTATAAGTTATTTGGAGTAATCTCCTTTATGTGGAAGACTGATTTTATTATATAGATCATAAATTTCCCAATTATACTGTAGTAAAAAGAAATTATTTGTATGTTGGCAATTAACAAGCATTGAAAAACCAAAATTGGACCATATTCTTGCCCTTCAGTCAATTTGGCTTTGAGACATATCGAAGCTGTCTTAGAAGATTTTCCTAACAACCAACCTATTAGTTTTTGTTCACACAAGGGTATATATATACTATCAGTTCTTTCCTGCTGCTTTTGACAAACTAATTTCACTGTACATACCAAAAATGTAATCTTCAGAGCAAAACCAAAGGTTTGTTCCACCAGCTACGCAATAATATCCTCCTTTAATGGAGAATGACACTGCAGACTTATTATTCCTCATTTCACTCTGCTTTACCCCTAACATCATTGGTGGAACCCTTTTAAGTTATGCTTCAATTGTGTGAAGTACTGAATTAACTGCAATATAGTTCCATTTATTTAAAGAAAATTTCCCTCATTTTGTACTAGCAATATAAAATTGTTTAATTCCATAGGAATAAATGTTTTCTTTTGAAAGCTACAAGTTAATTCCCCATACGCTAATGTGAGCTAGCTTAAATTACACTAAACTTTCCATGAAAAAAGCACTATGCCATGTCAGCCAAAAATTTGGAGAGGTCTTAATGTAAATGCTGAATGTCAGAAATCTAAGAGAATGTTTTTAAACAGGTCCTAATAACTTAAATAAATTCCTTGGCAGTTTAATATTTTATATACATAGTTTGATAAAATATAAGACAAATTTCTGACATAAACTCTGTTTTCCACAAACAATGAAATCGTGAAATTAATTAATTTAGTTGCAAAATAATGCGTTCAATGAAATGAAGAACCTTTGGTAGCTCAATTTAATACATTCCTAAAGTGAAATGTTCTAACTCTAATTTTAACTGTTAAAAATGTTTTCTCATACTTGTATGTTTTCTAAAACTTTAAAATACCATTACGTAAAAATTAATTTTTTGAGTAGTGCAGTGTAATATGGGATATATTCTTCCTAAAATAGGTGTTATTTATCACCTGCAAACCCACCTGAGCTCTTAAACTACGCACTCATTTTACCATTTTGGTATTCTGATTTTAAATTTCTTTATTTATTGTGTTGTTTTAAATCCCCAGAAATCTGTATTAATTTACTTTTTTTATTTAATATTCTTTTTAATTTATTCTTTGTATTTGGAATTCTGTATTAAAGTTTAAAAAATGGGCCATTTAGCTATATAAAAAATATTCAAAGTTTATTTGTGAATTATGCCACCAAATATGGTGTAGTTATTGTAACCGGTGCTGTTAATTATTTTTCTTTCTTTAAAATGTATATCTAAGAGGTTGTGGAATTTCCATTTTAATTTTTTAGTTATCGCTTGTTTCTTTCTTTTGCAATATCTGAATGGCTTTTATTTAATTCAAAATGCATTTTATTCATTTTCATTATGGTTTTTATATAAATAAATATATATATGATCATCTTTTATGCAATGTTATTTTATTTCACATTGGGAGTGGAAATTCTCAGTGTGCTGATCAAAAATTTGAATTTACGAAGAAAAGTCTATCAAATGTAAATAGTTCTTGTGTGGCTTTACATTCAAAAGTTAAATCAATATTTTGGTGAAACCAAAGTAATAAAAAATGTACTTATTTTAATTGTTATTGCTGTTTTTATAGGATTTGTATACAGGATAAACATTTATTAAAAACATATGCTTCATAACAATGTCTCTTTACTTTACAAAAGGTAAGCACTTTTCATTGCCAGAATAAAAAGGGGAAAAAAAGTATGCCAACTTGGTCCTGTTCAAACAGTTTAGAAGAATGAGAGGTTCAACTTGTAAAATCATTTGCGCCATCAGCATGCCAGAGCTAAAAAATAGTTTACAAGGTTTCTGAAATTGCTTTTTTCTCCAAAGTATTTAATCTGGAAATGTGAAACTTTCAGGGTATTACATTATGCTTTATTTTATATCTGAAAAATTGTAAATGATTTTGAATTTTTTTCGTCGCCAGTAGGGGTAGGAAATGATTTTCAATGAAACATTTTAGAGTATGCTCTACAACTTAAAAGTAAGGCTAGTTTGGGTCATAAAAAAACATTTAATGTACTCGGCTGTCCCATGGCAAAACCTTTTAACCAACACGATCGTAATTTTGAGATATTTGACTTTTTCAAAACCTAAGTTATAAGATTTTAACGTAATTTTTAATGCGAAAATTATAAAATCCAAAACCATTTTTTAAGTCATAAATATTGAAATATTTATGACTTTTACCTGAAACGTTTACAGTACTTTTGTACATGCCTTAGTAATACTTATGCGTAAAAATCTAATTTTACAAAAATTTGTTGGTTATAAGGTTTCGCCATGGGGCAGCCGAACTATGTGTGTGCTTATTTTTAAACGTAACATAAGTTGTTAGTTCGAACACCAAAGGTTATTTATTTTATTCAACTAAAATGTTATTAGAGTTACATGTAAAGATCAATAATACTTACGTCTTCCTACAAGTTGGAACTAGGAGACATTAGCTTTTTATGGAGCACTGTCCATAAATGTTAGAAATGTAGTATATGTCTGTTTGCTATATAACACAATAGCCAAAATGATAGTTATTTTGGTCTTGATCAACTTGTTAAAATGGAGGAGGAAATATCAGCTACTTAATATAGGAAGGAAACAATGTAACGTTATCTCTTTAGGTATATATTTCAGTATAAAGCAAGTTATCCCTGAAAAAAATTCATGGGCACTTTCAACTTAAACAGTACAGTGAAACTAACAAACATGTGACCTGCCATATTTTATTCATGAGTTAACAATTTCACTTAAGTCACATTTTTTAATGGCCCCTTGACTTAATTATTTTACAAAATTGGCAGAATTTGGTTTAAAATTTTATACAGACACCCTTTTCTTAAATAATTCATCCAAGGTGCATAAAAGGGAACAGTCACGGACTCACTGGCTTGAGCAGAGTATTATATATCTGCAAAATAAGCTTAATGGTACATTATCTTGGTACCTTTTGGAGGAATAAACACATTATTGAAGAAGTGAAGTATTTCATGGTTACATCAATTGGATGAGTTGCAAGAATTTTCAGAATATTGCCTCCAGACGAAGCTTTTAACTACATCTATAAGCTAATAGAAACCACATTCAAAAATAAAAATCAAGATACACATAAGAAGCATTTGAGGAATAAAAGTATTAGGCTTTTCCATGTATTCTTGATAGTGGTATTCTAATAGTAGTTGTGATTAGGAAAATAGTGTTTAACAAAAGTCAACATCACAATGACCAATACTTTAATTCAGTTTAGGTATTTTGCAGATAAAAATGTTCAGATTTTATATTACATAAGGCAGTGTGCCATGTTTGTAATAAATCAAACTAAAGTTTTAACCAGATCTCTTTTTATATAATGGTTTTAGATTAACTACAATTTTAAAAAACATTTTTGTTTTTGCATTTGAAACAAAATGAGTTCTTTTAGCGAAGGGGTAGTAATAACTTTCTTTTGTCCGATAAGTCTGAGAAGGCAGCTATCCACTGTAAGCATTCTGATGTTTTGGCATAAACACCCGGATAACTTTTTGCACAAGAAACTCCAAAAGACACTGATCCAAGTAAATAGTATCTAATTGTACCTTTGTTATCTGGGTACTGGAACATCAGGGGTCCTCCAGAATCACCCTGGAAAACAAATATATCAAAAACCATTACAGACTTAGTTTCAAGTTTTGAGTAACTCGTATAATCATAAATGTATGATGTCTTTAAGTAGTCAGATGACTATGCTGCCTTTTGCCGATAGGTTTGTCTTAATAGACCTATACTCTCTCAGCATCGTGAATCTTCGTTAACGAAGCTTTCACATAAACTTGAACTGCTGAAGCCGATGTTTATCTAATCCCGCTAGCCGGAACTGTCAAAAGAGATATAAATTTCGGTATTCCCCTGGAATTTTCGTTCCACAGAGGTTAAAAAAAATTGTTTTCCCTTAAATCTTACTAGGCACCACCTACTTAAATTACCCCCTCCCGCCCAAAATTTAGTTTCATTCTCGACCTCACAACTGCACTGGGTCCAAGATTTTTTTCAAATTTTTCATTTTCCCAGGAATCGGAATCAGAAATGTAAGTTTTTAATCACATTTTCTTGACAGATTCCACCTTGAAAGGGCTTTTTTGACTACTTGGAGGCATTATTAACTTATGGTATAGTTCAAATGCCATTCAATAAATTCCTTTAAAAAATTACACTACCTTTAAAATATTAATAATCCAAAAACAATTGCTAGTTAAAAAAATTCTAGGCAGGTTAAGAAAACCTTCATATAACTTGTAATTTCCAAGGGAAACATTGCCATGGCAACTGTCTTTGATAACCAGAATGATAATTTATCTCTTGATAACCAAAACAATAATTTAGCTCGGTTATATAACAACACACTAAAAAAATAATTTCCAAAACCCAACTAAATTTGGGAATGATTTCAGTGGGGTTATAGTAACCAGGTTTACGAATCATAGGCAATATTTACCGGAAATTTCGATACTTAACTAAATTAAATATTTCATTTTTGAAATATTCTACTTGTAATTTTCCATGTTGAATTACATAAAAGTTTTTCGTTGGAAAAACATTTGTCAACAAGTCTACTTAACCCTTAGAAACACCACACGTGGGACCCTAATTGTTAATCAAATATATCTTATTAAGACCACACATCAGAAATTCATTTATAAACAATATTTTACCCATGATAGTTTTAGTAAGTCACAAAATAATGTTTATCACCCCATACTTTTTATTCAAAATTAATTTGATGGTTTGTAATGTACTGGTATAGCATGTAGCTTTGAGATACCTCCTACTTATAATGAAAGTAAATTTACAACAAAACTTCAATAATTGGCAACTAATTAACTTAAAAATAACGAGATCATTTAGTAAAAATTTTGCGTTACATGTTTTGGCGTAAAGGTGAGGACGCCAAACATGTAACACAATTTTTTTTTTAATATTTAAGTTCTCATAGTGCACAGTAAAATGTTGCTTATACTTAATTTTATTAGTACATACTGTCATTATTGAACAATTGGAATTTTCAGAACAGAAAACTGGTACCTACTTTACGCACTATATTCAGTTTGTGGACCAAATCACTGCCAGGTTCATTTAGGTCTCAAAATCAGAAGCAAAGCAGTTTTTATAATAGTACATTTTATGCACTGATCTGATAATTCATCATAACTTTGCCAAACTTAGTGAATACTTCCAAAAACGTACTAGTAACAACATGCGAAGAGTTTCCACACCTTAAAGTAAGTGGCGGCTCTAGTGTAATAATAATAATGTTTTTGTTTAAGATTTAAAAAGCTTAAGAATGGGGACTAAATAGCCGCCATATATTTGCAAGGTGTCGCTATTCAAGTCATAGTCTTAGTGTTTAGACTGAGGCTTAAGCTTCAAACTTTCATCATAAGTTGTAATAAACCACCTTTTGATTGGAAGTTTAAATAACACTTCTAATTATAAAATTCCTGCGTAATAACAAAAAATTCTCACCTTTTGATTGATCTGCAATAATAAGTTAAAATATGAAACGGTACGTACCTACATTATTTATTAACAGAGATTATAGTAGATAAAGAATTTTTTTTAAAGTATACAGAGTAATTTTCATCGCCAGTTTAACTGAGAAATCGTCAGCCACTAGTTGAGTGACATAATTAAAATATTTAGTGCTGCACCTACGGGCAACGATACCTTGTGGAGTCTTCTTACTGTAATACGAAAAAGCATCCAATTGGTTTTCGTTGTAGCTGTCACTTGTTTTTATGTTATGATTATTGTGTTCATCGGTGAAATAGACTACTACTAAAAACAGAATTGGGAGAATAGGACATGTACTACACATGGTAAATGAAAGAAAAACTATTGTTACAATAGGAAAATATATGTAACAAAAAGAAAATAAAAAGATCCAGTGAATTAGGTTCGGGCAAAATATATTACACTATTACACTCTTGGTTAATAACATAAGATGTAGTTGTAACAATCATGTAAGTAAAACTAGGACGATACGTGGGCAACAACTGCTAAATATTTTTCACAAACGAAAACTTACATTCATGTTTCCTCACTTTCTTCATTTACCTTTTTGTTCACGCATGATCTACATAAATATCAAAGTGCCACCAAGCCAATTTCTTACCCTTCTAATTTGAATAATGGTCATACTCTTACATTTAATAAAACTTGTTTAAAAAAAACTGCCAATTTCATTCTGAACCCTACCAAATGCGAACAATTGCAAATAGATGTTTCTAAGAAAATGAATAAAACCGATCTGGTTATTATTATTATTAGTGAAAGGGGTGAAGGGCTAAGGACATGCCCATTCGCGCACTTCGACCAGAGGTCCATTGTGCAACCCCGAACCTTAAGACTTAAAGAGCCCGATATCCGACACAAAACGGAGAATCCTCTTGGCCAGCATATTATAGAAATCAGAAGTTTCCAGCTGATGCATACCACGATGCTCGAATCTTTGGGCCGCATAGTAATCGCACCTACAAAGCACATGAGAGGCGGTTTCCTCCTCAGCCTGACATGCCCTACAGATTGGATCATCACAGATTCCAATCAGGTAAAGATGTCTGTTAAGGAGACAGTGACCTGTTAGTAGGCCAACGACCAACCTGATATTAGATTTTGAAAGCGAGAGCAGCTCCTTAGCTCTCTGCCTAGAGGGGCCCATGGGCCCCTCTAGGCAGAGATAAACTCTTTAGCCTGCCTTTGGCGATCCATCTCAAGCCAAAGCTTGAGTTGATGGTCAGTCATGGATTTAGAGATAAGGCCGCGTACTATGCTAGAGGGGATTGGAACGGCAGGTTCAGGACCAAAGAACCCAGCCTCTGCCCCCTTCTTGGCCAAGACAACGGCTTTCTCGTTACCGTAGTACCCCCAATGGCCAGGAACCCAATAGAGCTGAACTTTATTGTTGGTGCCTAGCTCCAAGAGGAGATTCAAACAGCTATAAACCAGTTTTGAAGAAACCTGAAACTGGTTGAGAGCCTTGAGGGCTGCTTGACTATCCGAATAAATTTGGATAACCTTGCCATGAAGCTTCTTTTTAAGACAAAAGTCAACACAGAAGCAAATAGCGGCAATTTCCGCCTGAAAAACACTAGCATAAACACCAAGACTTTCAAAGAAGCCGAGATTGCTAGTAAGACAATACATCCCCGAACCAGAGCCAGAGTGGGTCTTAGACCCATCGGTAAACCAGACGATTTCTCCTCTGGTCCCAAGGGTACTATGATTGGCCCACTCCGTACGGCTTGGAAAATAAGTATTGAAAGGCTTACTAAAATGTAACTTCGTAGCCATCATATCAGAACCCATTAGGTAGACAGGTAGCCGACTTAAAATTTCCCGGTAGATCTTGGTGTGGCTATTATCCCAAATATTCGCCTTCCACCAACCATTCTGGTTGAGCCTATAAGCTCCCATAGCAGCAGCTTCCTCTATGAAAAGATGAAGAGGAAGAATGTTCAGGAGAATTTCTAGAGAAGCACTTGAGGCTGTTCTCATAGCTCCTGAACCGATCTGGTTACATCAGATATTAGACATTTCATACATCACTGAACACTTAAGGTTGGCATATAGTATTACGATTTTGTAATATCACAAAGAAGGATGTATGTATGAAAAAGTACAACTACTTGAATAAATGAGCTGCTGTTCAAAGATCAAAGTCTTTTATAAAAAATTGTTTTATTTAAAAAAATATAAAATTTATAAACAAAACTTTAGTCTGTGATCATGCTTCTAATATCATTTTTGTTCATATTCTTGGTGTGGAAAGCAAACCACTTGACTCACTGACAATCAGTCCAACAAACGCTAGTAAAAGAGAAAAGATAAGTATTTAAACTATTTAAACTTATATGCAACAGCTGAAATACTATTAAATCGGAAATATATTTCATATTTTTCATACCTAGAATGTGTAATTTTAAATTTTTTATCAGTTTTCAAAGTATTTAATTCAAATTTAAGTTAAAAGCATAAATAAAAGATCAAACAACACAAACTCTTCAATTGAATAGAAAATGCTAATTTGGTAAAACAAACCTATTTATCCTCTTTACCTACAAAAAATCTCATGACTTCAAAATATACACGGGTGGTAGAGGTAAAAAATTAACTGTTTTTTAAAACAGTTATGGATCTTTCAGAAAATTGCAAATTACATTTCTTCAGTCATAATAACCCTAGAAACATTACCCATTTCTCAGAAGTAGGTGGATGACAGGTGTTACCTGAGTCAAGCTACACAAATATATCTACCTATATGTAATATTTTAGACAGTAGGTAGATTAACAGCACCTTATGACTAACTATATATACTTATAAATAAACAGGTAATTTGAGATTGACAGAATTATAATCTGTGACACTCACCGGTATCGGTTAAACCATATCCAAAATTTCGATAGACTTTCAAGAGTTCCATTATTAAATAAGTTCTCACTATAACAACTAAAATTCCTGAAAAAATTTTAATTAATACAATTTAAAATTTCCATTTGAAGTGGACAGGAGCCCATACTTCTAATTTGACCAAAACATTATTTTAAAAATGTGGTAACTTCACAAAATTAAACTAGGAATGTGTAATATTATAAAAGAAAAATAATAATTATAGATATCTTTTAACTATAACTATGAAAATAACTGCTTAATGGCTTATCAATAACATAGCAAAATTTTAATGAATAAAAACTTTTATACAATTACCAGTGCTAAGGATGCAGTATGAAAAAATATATTGTCCATCAGTACAGATAGTCAGTTCTTTTAAACTTAAACAAGAACTCATAGAAATCTGCCATAAATAGAAAAAATTACACAAAATTACAGATGCTTGTACAAAAATTAATAAAAAATGGATGGCCGTAATTTGATCACTTTTTATCAGAATTAGCCAGATTAATAATTGATCAAATGTGAATATTGTTGTTAGATTTAAATCACCTAAAGGTTTAGAGCTTAGGAAATATAGCACCATCTGCCTTAATATCCGTCAACTAAATATGTGTAGAAATAGCAGATGACTTTTGAATTTTTATGTTTTTCAATTGAAACTTTCAGCTATTGTGAAGAGGATTTTGAACAAGCAGACAGCTTACATATATTCAATTTAAAACTATCAGTAGGTAGCGATACTTGTGACTAAAATTTCAACTACGTACAAAGCCTATTGGTGAGTCTTAAATTTTTTTTATTGTGAAATGACAGCGCCATGTTAGGGTATAAAAGCAGGTAAATAAGCATGCTATACCTCATGATGTAAAGGTAACGTCGAACGCAAAAACGTAATTTTGAAATTGGTCAATTATAATTTAAGTATTTATGAAAATGTACAAAAATAGTTCCGAGCTAGCTAAATTACAATTACTAATCAACAACCTTAACTGCAATTTTTGTATTCAAAAGAAATGTTTCTCGCATAAATCAATGGTTCGTTGGTTCTAGATAAGAATTTCATCCTATAGTCAATGGTTCTCAACCCGTGTTCTAAAAAACAAAAAGTTTAAAAGCCCAAAAAACAGATTTCTAATCTTGTTAGTCTTTTCTAAATCATATTTCTGATGTTTTAATTAATAAATTGATAATTTTGCAACTTAAATAATAAATATTATTATTATTATTTCTTTATAATTTAAAAAAATAATAAATTTGAAATGTGGGGGTTTTTGGCTCGCCCATTGACCCCAGGATATTATTTAATTATTAACATTTTATGAGTTCCGTGTATTTTGATTCTAATAGCGAAGGGTTCCACGTAAAATAAAGGTTGAAAACCACTGCTATAGGTTTTGGGGTTTTTTGATTGATCAAATAGGAATTTGAAATAGATTTTTGAACATTCATAGTATAATATCAGTGTGCCAAAATGGTAATTAAGTGAAAGGTGTCAAATAATGTGGCTAATAGAGGTAAATACCAATAAAACCTTAATAATAATAATATACTAAATAGTGGCAAATAATTTTATTTTAAAAAACTGAAAAAATTGTCATAACCTTAACATGTAATTCTAATTGACTAAACACATACCTGAATAGGGACCCAAATTAGCAGCAAAATAGCAAGTGCCAAGAAAATAAACACAAGGAGCTTCACTTCCTTATTAACCTAAAACGAAAATTGAAAGCTTTAGCAGAATAAGGTTAACTGTGATTGTCAAAAAGGAGGTTCTATTGTGAGAATCTATAGACAAAGCAAATGGCTGGGCACACCAAGGAGCGAAAATTTTCACTGTGTGAAAATTACCAGAAGGGTTTTTTTTAAGTAAAATTACTATGTTTTGTGCGAGGGGTTCAAGATTTGCCAATTTTTTGTGTGGGATTTTGAATATCAAAGTGATTTCAGAAATCAGAAACTGATTTTCAGATTTCAGAGCACAATTTTAGTGTTGATTTCTTGTTTTAGATGTTGTAAATAATTTTCACCCAGATTTCGGGATTTTCAAGTTGATATCAAGATTTCTAAAATCCTTTTTCAATAGAGTTTATGGGATTTGTATGAATGTCGGACCAGAGGAGTAATAAATGGGGAAAGCATGTGCACCCTACCCTGTAACTGTTTTTCTCCATTGATAATTTTTCCCACCACAATGTGCCCAGTCACCTGCGTTGCCCTTTATAAATGTCACAATAAAACAATAGAAGTACTATTTTACTTAAAAATGTGTTATAATTTACAAACATTTTGAATTTGAAACTAATTTTTAAAAAGAAATTGATCGCAATAATTTTTAAAACCCCAGGCCAAACTTTTTTTTTTATTTATATAATTTACAAAATTTTTTTGCACAAATTTAGTACATATTATGGTAGATTTATAGCCATCCACATAAGTATTCTTGTGCGTGGATGGCTAGGTTATACAAATTAAACATGTGGCCTCATTTTACAAAAATATATTGATTTATAATTTCAATAAGTAATTTGGTTTAAAGTATTGACAGGAAATAATTTAAGGGCATAGTTACAAAAAAATGTATTCATATCTTGACTTAAGATCCAATTTTTTACACATTTTTTAAATACATTAAAATTAGTTATAAGTTTCATTTCATGGTTTAATTTGTTATAGATTTTAGGACCGGTATACATCGCATGTTTTTGTCCGAAACTAGTGCTTACTAAGGTAGAATAAATAATACTTACAGCTACTGTGGCCAGTACTAAACATATGACTCCGTAGAAAATGAGAGATAATGCAAAAATATAATCTCCATGAGAGCTACCAATACCAGACCTCATATTCAATAAGGCCAATAAACACTAGAAAAAGGTTAGGTAAAAATTATCAATTAGTTCAAAAATTACTCCTAGTTTCACTTTGCTCCCACCAAAATCTAGGAAAATTTGGCTGTAGTAAACATCAAGCAATTCTCAAATATACCCTTGAACAATATAATTTTTTTTTGTTTTCCCAAGCTTTAGGATTGTTTACGGACCAAATCTTGATTTCAGGATGGTTTAATGACCTTGAAGATATTTTAGGGTCTTTAATGTGAAATAGACATTGATAAGAAAAAACTTACCCTTACCAAAAAATAAGTTGGATTTCAGTTTGTATTTAGTTTGTATACACATTATTAGTTGATATTGAGTTGGTATTAAGTAGGCTCAAGTTGTCAGCATATTTCAAGTTACTATTAAAGGGGTAATAAGTTGTTATTCATTTGGTAGGAAAATACTGCTTTTGCTAAGTTTATAATTAGTTGGTTTTAAGTAGTCAGGAAATTACATAATATTTTTAAGTTGGTTTTTAGATGTTTCCCTAGTAGGATTTAAGTTGCTTTTAAGTAGTTAAGTGTAAATGTTGATTCTGGTTTAGTTGGAAATATGTTGATTAATAAAGAGGATTTAAGTTATTTTTAAGTAGCCATTTGTCCCAAATACAAACTGAAAACCAAGTTGAAAAACAAGTTAATTGTCCTAAGTGGTTTTTAGCCAACTCATTTTTTGGTAAGGGTTATTAGCGGAAAAAGTCAAACCTAAGCTAAGTACTTCGAAATAAAAAATTTACAGTTGATTTGAAGTTACTATTTAAATAACAAAAAACTTTCAATGGAATTCAACAAAAAAATTGATACATACTAAAATAAAGAAATCAAAGTGAAGCAACGCATCAAAATACTTTAATCGTCTATAGAGCTCTGCACGAGAAACAATTAAGATCATATTTATAGTAAGAAAAAGCACAAATAAGCATTTAAGCTATATATTAACAACAAACAATTTATTAAAAATAGTCATTCACAACCCCATCTTTATACTTTTTGAAACGCAGACTACCAAACATAACCATTAATTTACACTATTTAAATAACAATCATGATAATATCTCCAAAATAAAAGGAATTACCCATCATTCCATCTGATGTTCCAGGTACCCTGAATTCCATCCATGTTTTTTCGTTAACTGTTTGGATGGTGATGGGGATAGATGCTACTGTCAAAACCAAGGCAGAAAAAAGACGTACCTATAATTAAACATAATTTAGTGTTACACAGAAAATTTTACATCGAAATCATAAATTGTTTATAGGTTTACCTGAATTTGTAATATTACAAATAAATTTATTATTTCATAATTAAGATTAAAAATAATGCAATTACTTATTTGATGTTACATAAGCAAACTTACAACCGCAATTCGGGTCTCACACTGAACCTACATGTAGGGGACTATAAACCTAAAATTCTTAAATTTGTTCTATTGAAAACCTTACTATGGAATTTACAACAAATTTATAGCTACAGTGAAAACAGGGACAGTTACAAAAGATATTTCAATCTCAAATAAATTGAATATACATTTTTTGTTCTTTGAATGCTTTAAAGAAACAATAACTTTACCTTTTTGTACCAAGACATCCAATTATCATAAATGAAAACATCAGGAACCATATATATTACGGTTACGCCCATAATGAGTAAACTTGCATATACATCATATTTCTTTTCAGTAATAATACCATAAAGGAGTAAAACTGGAACAAATACTAAAAGAAAACCATATTGAATTATTTTATGACACATCATACAAATACAATACAAAAATTTGCTACATACTCTAGCATAAATACTAACGTAACTTTTCTCCAAAGTTCCCCAATTTTTAAAACAAAAATTTTTAACATGATTTCATACTAGTAGGAATTCAGGGGCAAACTGAGTATCAAAAAACGTTTTTGACAACTTATTTCAAAATAAAGCACAATACGGGCAATGCCTTAGTCCCCAAGCCAAATAGTGTTTCTAAACTTAATTGCAACCCCCTAAAGACTAATTTAGATTTAGTCAATCTCTACAAAAACATGACATACTTAAAACATACTGGCTAGTGACTTTCTTTTAAATGTTCCAAAATGATTGTCAAGAATTCGGCTGACAGTGATATTCATAGTGCTGTTCTTATTAATTATACTATTCTAACTATTACTGACAATACTTTCCCTATTAGTTTCGTACAAACTGTCTCCCGTACGTTAAACCCCTTTGATGTACCCTTCATTGCTTCAGTCCCCCAAAATTCAAATGCTTCAATTACCGATGGCCCTTTAAGGTTTAGCTCTCATGTTTGGGTTGACAAATATGGTATGAAATTTAATGCAACAAAAAGTGCCGTCCTTCATTTGGGTTGCTCCAATGGTCGTCATACATATACAATTGCGGGAGAACCCATTCCTAGTGAGCCTTTCCTACGCGATCTTGGGATTCTTTTTGATGAAAATCTAAAATTCTCCAAGCATACCCAAAGCGTCGTTAGTCGTATCAATTCTATTACTGGACTCACTTGCCGAAATTTCTTTTACCGCTCTAAGACCCTAATGCGTCTTATCTACAATGCTCTAATCCTTCCCTCTATCGACTATGGCTCTGTCATCTGGTCTCCCTCACTCGCTGGTGACTGTGTAATCCTATCGAATGCTCATAACCGGTTCACTAAGTTGACGCCAGGCCTTAAAGTTTTCCCCCACTTGACCATAACTTTTCACTTAATCTTTTTGACCCCGTTGACCGTCATAGGGTTAATGACCTTGTATATATTTTCGAAATTTTGAAAGGCAACATTTCCCTAAACTTTTACCCTGAATGATACAAGTCGTACGCATGGTCATTTTGCAAAACTTTTCTGTTAGGACATCTAGGGTGTATGAATCAGAATGCAGATACTTTAGCAGATGACAGTGGGCTATAAAGGTTATTAGGCATAGGTAGTCCCACCTGGTGGCAAATGGGAAACAGCTTACATGGAGCTTACCAGATGATTCCCTCTGTACTAAATGTAGCTAGTGGATATATAGAAATATGCTCCCCAGTGATTTGATTAACCAATTATAATAACATGTATATATTGTAAATAATAATAGCTTATTTTATTAAATTAATAAACCCTGATGATTTTGATAGCACCTTGGGCGTTTTATTGTTATGTGTTTTAACATTTTCAAACCGCGTGTGAACTCCGCCGTGAGACAACATCACGTCACATTTCGGGCTCTAAGCGACTGGAACTCACTGCCTCCAGATATCCTCAACAGTCATTCAAAGAGTTCTTTTTGTCTTAAATTAATAGATTGGGTAAATGATAATTAACTATTTCTTCATGTTTCTTGTCATATATATGTGTATGTATATATACATGTGTATGTGTGTGTATATATGTATATGTGTGTGATAGGAAGCATGAGGATTTTTTTTTTATTTCTTTTTAAATTATAATTTATTGTTGGTCAATTTTTGTTTTTGTGTTTCTTTTTTTTAGAGGGCGCCACAGAAGCTTCTATTGGCTTAGGCGTATTATTATGTACTTCTTAATGAAATAAATAAATAAATGGTTTCACATTTCAAAAATAAACTTACAAACACTTAATAGTGCCATCATGTCAAAAGTGAATGATGGTGTATAATTTTGTGTGGAAATATTTTCAACCATAGCAGCTGGAAAATCAGTCGATCCTGAATACACATAAGCAGATGACTTTTTGTCCACATTTTTATACTCCACAATCTTCATAATGTCCAGGACAGTAAAGCTCATGAACAGAGCGACATTCACAAATGAAATGATAACTAGAATCAGCTCTTTCCATCTTGGTCTTGGCATTTGTAATGACTGACAAAAAAAATAAAATGTGTAATTAAAACTCCAAATGCGTAAATGTTTTCTCATTTAGAGCACTAACGCAAATTACTAAATATTTATTCAATGCAGCCTTGTTAATGTGAACCAAGCTTTAAAGCCTATACCCATGGATGGGCATATGCAAATCCAGTCCTGAGAGGGGAATTTTTTCAGCAATTATAACACCAGCTACAGATAATCATCACAACAAGATTCAAATATTTTATTACGATTTAGTAAACATCAGTTACGAGACCAACACCTAAAGTCTTAAGTTGACTCTTTGCATAGAAGTCTAGTATACCACATTTATTTCACAAACTTAAGTTAATTTTCAACCAAAAAAGTATTTTTTTTTGAGTTTTTAAACCTTTATTATTATTATTATTTAAAGGGGTGGCAAGACCAATGTAATACTTTCCCAGAAAACGACAAATAACCTGCAACCACCAATCAGTGTATTTGACAGAAAATCCAAATAAGAATCTTGAACTGATTTTACATCAGGCTGACTCATTACTTAATAGTTGATTAATTAATTTAATCCATTTATTAATATACTTCCATAGGAATTTATTTATTTAGGGAGAATTACTATGTTGGCATGTTGCTCATAATTTCCTCATGCTCGAAGATTGGCCTCCTTTCCCCAATAAAATCAAATCAGCCTGGTATCTCAATCGTTCCCTAAAACTGATGTGATTGAAGCACACACCAGTTACATTTTCCCTGCCCCTCTCTTACTGGGGAACAACACTCTCACCAAGTATAAATTAATACATTATTGGCTTCAATGTATTACATAATATGTCCATAATTTGTATTTCCTACTATTCATACCCCTAATTGTTGTTTTGTACGCCCTCCTTTATAGGAAAATTCCTTTGAAATTAAACCCTGACTTGGTTTTTAGTGTCAGTACTGGGGCCAGAGTCGGGGACAAAAGTATAAAAGTTAGCGGTAACTGGTTTATGGGGTTGGGCTCTAGTATTCTGTATGAGCACTAGCTTCCCGGACTTTTTACTGATAACTATAGGAACTTTATGATTTTCAAATCACTCGTCGCCATAGCTCTATTAGTGGCTGCCATAGAGCACAGGCAGTTGGGTGGGGGGGGGGGGAGAGAGCAAAAATCGTCTGCTAAAAGCAAAGACTCTAGAGCTAGATGGTAATATTTAGTCTTTGGGGAAATATTTTCAAGGTTGGTTAAGTTGACCATCCTCGGCGCGATAGCAAACATGTCGAATATGAATTGTGATGTTGACCTAAATTCTAATTTTAAATCTTCTGAACATCATGATAGCTTAGAGCTAAATATCAAAATTAGTTACAGAGAATAAATATCATTAATTAATGATACTGATCCATATCTAGTCAAACCAAAAGATTGTCATTTAATTAAGCCAAATGAGATTGAAAGTTTTAGTTATTTGCCCCCAATAAACTTTGCAGACATTTATCTGTATTTAATTGAGAGAATTTCACCTTTCACAAAGAAGAAATTAAAAAACTATAAAAGTTTAAATGCGTATAACCTTTTCGTTTGTGGATTTATAAGAGACGTGATGGTGAAGAACATTGATGGTTGCCTTTATATTATGATTAAAGCCACTGAGTATCTTCACAAATATTATTTATGTGTAACGTAACATATATACTTATTCTGTTTGTATTGTTAAGGTAATGCACTCCCAAAGATTAAGGGAAACTCCCTTAAAACCATGGATAATAACGGACCAAGATGGCACAATTGAATCTCGGCATTGCACTTGCATGGCAGGGCTTGACGAGTCCTGCTCACATATTGCAGGGCTGTTATTCTACATTGATTATGTCGTTCAATTTCAAGAAAGGACAACCGTTACAGGTGTCAAGGCTTATTGGTTGGTTCCTATAACCAAAGAAGCAAGCTATGCCCCAATAAGTGAAATGGACGTTTCTTCAATAAAATCCAGAAGAAACGAATTGGATTCAGTATTAGAAGTAGAAGATAACAATAAAACTACATGCAAAAACAGTGTATTGGTTCAGAAATTTACTCCAAGAATCACGACTGAAGAATACTACGACCTTGCTGATAAAATTTTTAGTCTCGGCTGCAAAAATTTATATTTTAGCATTGATAGAAAATATCAAGAAAAATATAAACCAAAATGTATTAACGATTCATTCCCAATGGTGCTAACTGAGCTCTACGATGATAAATGTGTTGATTTACCATTCCACGAATTACTTAAACATTGTGAAGGAATTAAGGTAGGTTTTACATACCAGCAGGCTGAAAAAGTAGAAGCTGAAACAAAAAAGCAATCAAGTAGTAAATTGTGGCATCATTTTCGCGCTGGTCGCATAACAGCCTCTAACTTCAATGCAGCAAAGTAATCCTGCAATGCCTTCAGCTTCATTAATCACAACAATTTGTTATCCAAGCGAAAGAAAGTTTGAAAATGAGGCAACAAAATGGGGTACCGATAATGAAGAGACGGCCCGAAATGTTTACCACAATGCAATGCTGAAGACTCACAAAAAATTTAAAATTGTAATTTCTGGACTTTTGATTGAATATCAATTATCCCCATCTGGGAGCCTCACCGGATGGATTTGTTAGTTGCGACTGTTGTGGTAAAGGGGTTATAGAGCTGAAATGCCCTTTTTCTATGAAAGATAAAGCTCTGAAGGATGTGGACAACAAATTCTATCTTCAAATGAGCGAGAGTGAATTGAAACTGAAGCAAAACCATGCATATTATTATCAAGTTCAGACGCAGCTATTTGTAACTCAAAGAGTATATGCCGACTTATGTGTGTGGACCAAGGTGGACATCCATATTGAAAGAATATATCCGGGTGAAGATTTCTGGGTAATCGCCCTGGATAAATCCAAGAATTTTTTTACAATGCTATTTTGCCAGAACTATTACAAGGACATTTTTTTACAAAGCATACATCCGTTAAAGAGAACCCTGGGAAGGAAAAAAGTCGAAAGAAAGAGGTTAAGTCATCCATTGCGCTCAATATTTTATCTCCAAATAAGATGACCAAGTGAAACAGAATGTCATCCCCATCAAAAGATTTAAATACTCAATCCAAAGTTCCTATAAATTTTTCTTCACCATCCACATCTAAGTTCCCCAACTATTCATCCCCATCAAAACAGATTACACCATCCACACCCAGTGTTTCTCAGAATTTAGGATCAGCGACTAAAAAACTAGTGCAATCTCCTTCAGGAGCAAATGACTCTAGTCAATGTGAAGTCCGGTGTTATTTCCAACTACACGAGTCTGGTGATATGATATGCTGTGATAATCAGAATTGTCCTATTGAATGGTTCCATATTGAATGCTTGAAGGTAAAACGGATTCCGAAAGGAAAATGGTTTTGCGCTGAATGTTCAAAAGTTAATAGGGAAAACAGAACAAAGAAAAGGAGACTGCAAATGTGATTTTCCATTTACGGTTCATTGTTCCTAAATAAAGTCAGAAATTGTTAGTTTTAAAAAAATTCAAAATAAAGTAAGGTCTCAGTTATAAAGATTTATTAACTTATTCAATAGAAACTACTGATGGGGTAGTATTCGTTAACGCAAAGCACACTGTAGCAATTTTGTCAATTGTAGCAATTTCATCCAGGGCCCGATGTAGCAATTCTACCGGAACTTTGGTATGTAGTATTTTATACTTTTGTCTTAGTTGGCCGATAACACTTTCAACGTAAATTCTTGCATTCGCTAATTGACGTGTTTTTTCCACGGGTGAATGCTGGGTATTTTATAGGTGCACAATAAAATCCCACTGAATCGTCCATATCAAACTGTTGAAGAAAAAGAGCAATGAAGATATGTTTTATCAACAAAATCTTATCTTTCCATTATCTCCTTTAGAGATAAGATTTCGACCATATATAAAACCGCCTGTCATTTGACTAAGGTGTGTCATTTAGCTTCTACAGTTCTTGCAGTAATGTCGCTCCAGTACTTATCTTGTATTATTTGTTAATTGTATATTGTTTGTAAATATTCTTTAAATGCCATCATTAATAAATCACTAGTTAGTTATTTAAAACGTTGTTCAGTTTGTTCACTCCTAAACCCTCAAGCAGCTATGCCCTGCACGCTCCCACTGCACAAGGCTGCTGAGAAGCAAAGGAACAGCTGAGTGCTGGTTCCAGTAATCTAGTTCCTGATATACTCTACAACCTGATCCTGACCCACTGTATGCTGAAGAATGGATGGACTCCTTCCACATGACATAGACAAACTGTCTGGTCCCGAGAATTGGCGGAGCTGGAAAAGGCAGATCAACAATGTCCTAATCATTCGGGACATTCATGAGATTATCACGGGAGACTGGACAGAACCGCTGAGAACCACGATGTCAGAAGCGACATTCCCGGCTGCTTTCAAGAAGTATCAAGTAGCGTTCAATACCGCCCGCACCATCATTTGGTCAGCACTTTCCGTCAAGGTCCAGAACATGATTGCAGACTGTGAGACGCCCAAAGAGATGTGGGATATTCTCCTCGAGATTTTCGAACAGAAGTCGACAAATCGGCTGCGAAAGCTCCTTGCACAGTCAATTCGAGCTACAAAATCACCAGATGTCGACATGGCAACCCATCTCGCCCAATTACGTTCCTTATGGGCTGACGTACTGACTACCGCTAAAAGAGAGAAGGATACCTCTTTTGATGACTGTATCCTGATTGCTTGCATCTTAGAGTCCTTGCCAAATGATGAATATCGAGAATTCAGTATGCTGTGGGACACGCTTCCCCAAGAAAAGCAAACTGACGATGAACTGCAAAGACTACTGATCGGCCGTGCGATCCGAGACGGAGATGCTTTCACGGAATCAACCGGGCTGGTAGCTAGACAGTAGCATTCAATCCTCGTCAAGGCAGAGTTCCCGAAAGCAATGCCCTAGGTGTTTCTACTGCAAACGATATGAGCATCTGACCCAAAACTGCAGAAACGCTAAAAGAACGTCTAGAAGCAAAGGCACCGACGATGATACCCCGACAGATCTCCTGGCTGGGAACGGCTTCGTGGCTGGTTCATCTGCAAAGAGGCTCTGGTTTTTTGACTCCGGCTCAACTCGGCACGTGACGAACGACGCCTCGAATTTCACCAGTTTTCGCACTTTGGACAGTCCGGCCATGTTACAAGTCGGAAATAAAGCTCGAATGACTGCTGATGGAGAAGGGGACATTAAATTCCGCGTCAAAATCGGCAAAGCAGTTGAACACATAGTCATCCACAATGTCTGGTACATCAGAGATTTCGCCTGCAATGTTCTCTCCTTCAGGAGCGCCATGTAGCCGAACCCAAAGTTGGAGTTTCTAGCTACAGCAACGGCCTGCGGACTGTACGAGAAGTATAACGGCAAGCATCGACTACGTCTTCCAGGAAAAGTTGTGCCTCTATACCCTGTGGATATGCAGGTGGTCCAACCTTCAAACCCTGACCATCTTGCCGCCGTTTCAAAGTACAAAGGAGACAAAGTCCTTCGGTCCCGAGATCTAAAATCCGACCCTGAGCGATGTTCCTTTGAAACTCCTATCCCTGCTCATGATGATGTCACCAGACAGAGCGAGCAAATGTCAGAGTCCAGCAGCCGAGATGGGATAGTCAGATGAGGTATCCCGAGAAGAGCCATTCAGAGCTGTTGACATCCCGAGAGACGAGCCATCCAGAGTGGGTGACATCCCGAGAGACGATACATCCAGATCCGTCGATGCATACCGAGACGTGCCCACCAAAACCATCGGTGTATCCCAAGACGTGGCCACCACACACGTTGAAATGAAATCGTATCTTTCCATTATCTCCCTTAGAGATAAGATTTCTACCGTATATAAAACCGCCTGTTATTTGACTAAGGTGTGTCATTTAGCTTCTGCAGTTCTTGCAGTAATGTCGCTCCAGTACTAATCTAGTATTATTTGTTAAATGTACATAGTTTGTAAATACTCTTTAAATGTCATCATTAATAAATCACTAGTTAGTTATTTAAAACGTCGTTCAGTTTGTTCAGTCCTAAACCCTCAAGCAGCTATGCCCTGCGTGCATGTTGTAAACTTCAACACAAACCCCCTATCAGTGAGAATTGAATCTCCAGGAATTCGTTTTTCTAAAAAACCACCATGTTCTGTTAAATGTTTGTCTGAAACACGACCACCCCACACTTTGGAAATATAACTTATGGAGCCTTGAGGTGTTTATAGCTGGACCATGTATTTGCTCGTGTAATAACACTGGATGGTTTGTCTGTAAACACCTCAAAACAATAAATAATCACTGCACATTTTGATCCAAATTGTTCCCTAAAACACATTGGCATTGTTGCCTGTAGTTCGTCTCTTTCAGGCCACTTAATGAATCGCAAAAGGCGATTGTACAATGCGTGTAAACAATTGTAGAAAATTCTGCTAACAGTTCTTTCAGAGATAAAAAACCTCTATGCTAATTCCCTATTTGATGAAGCCAATCGTAGTTTCGTCACTGTCAGGATAAATTGTTGAAACGGTGTTAGCTTGGAGTTCTAAAATAAGAATGGTGAAATTTCTTCAACTAAAATTTCTAAAAGCTCCAAGCGGTCAAGTTCCTTAAAGAAAAGAACTTTTTCATTATCCCCAGCAAAACATGATGTACTGAATCGATATTTTTCAATATCCTCAACTTTAGATTCAATTTCCAACCTTGCTTTTGATAATTGATTTCTGCAAATGCTTAGCACTTTATTTGCTTGGTCTAATTGTAAAGTTAGGTTTTCAAATGAAGATTGAAATTCTTTTAATTTAAACTGTGCTGCTTCTAGTTCAAACTGAGGACAGACTCTTAAAAATGTTTCAGAAAATCCATCTGTGAAACAGTAATCCGTTTGAGTTGCGTGCTCATTGAAAGTGGTTTCAGTTTGAGTTGAGTGCTTACTGAAGAGGGCTTCTGTTTGAGTGGAATGTTCCGCAAGGTTGGGTTCTGTTTGGATGGATATGTCTGATAAACATGGTTGGGTAGTCTGCGTGGATAATATGATGGATATAAATCTCCTACAAATGCATGATCAATTTCTAGTAAAGAAACGCTTTCACAGAACGACGTCAAATTATTTTCATTATTAATGGAGGAATTCACATCAAGCGACGCCATGCTGCATTCAGAAACCGTAAGCAGGGTATTATTTTTTGGCGTAGATGTAGCAGCTGGCAGATTTGGGCGTAAACTATTTCTACCCTTCGTAGTTTTGGGCGTATCAAAGTAGTGAAACTTAGCTCTCTTAAGTCTTCTTTCATAGCGCTCTAACTTGTGATCATTGTCTTCAATCCCACTAATGTCATCTTGAATAACACTAGTAGGTTGATCAGTTTTTAGGTAACGACTAGGAAGCCAGTTAGGATGTGTTGCATCATAAGAGCGTTGATGGTTTTAAGCGCTTTTAAATTAAAAAAATTAGAATACCTGAGGCAAAATGTCTTGACCATAATCGAAGTTTTTCATCGTATCCATAAAGCCTTAGTTTATTGACCCATAGGTGCTGCCTATCAGATGATACTCGTTTTGTTTTATCCCCTTGGTTTTCTATAACGCTTGGAATCCGGTAAAAACTGACATTTTCCAATGACAAACTTTCTCCTGAACAACCCTCAATACAAAAACGCTTACGTTTTTTACCCATTACAAAAATCAACCTAAAATGTCAATCCAAAATTACCCTAACGAGAACGCGCCCAATATGGCTGACCAATGAGAAAAAAAATAGATAATAGTTCTCAAGCTCTTTCATAGATAGCTATACGATCGCTTTTTTTTGCCCCCCCTCCCCCCCCC
This sequence comes from Leiobunum rupestre, assembly GCF_980474605.1. Classification (NCBI taxonomy): domain Eukaryota; kingdom Metazoa; phylum Arthropoda; class Arachnida; order Opiliones; family Sclerosomatidae; genus Leiobunum; species Leiobunum rupestre. The sequence goes on from NC_143387.1 coordinate 20,638,270, forward strand.
GGTTATTTCAGTTCCCCTCTGACGTCTCATGTTTCCCCTCTGCCTTTACTCTATTATGATGATAAATGGTCATATAAGCTTTATATCACACTGTCAAATTTATATTTACGGAGAATTACTAAGTAGAGATGATTTTTTGCAATATTCCCTATCTCTCGAAAAATAAGCTCATTCCCCCTTAAAAAAATAAAATCAAACAGGTATCTCACAGGTTCTTTAAAACTAAGTCTTACGATGCAATTGAAGCCCATGCCAGTTACATTTTTCTTTCCCCCTCACTCAGGATGGGGGAAATTCTATGATATTCAATAGGACTAGCAGCCAATATAGTAGCACTCCCTAGCTTTGGCCATGGTCGCCATTTTGGTCGCAAATTTTTTATCTATAGGAAAGAGCATGGGTGACGTACTAGAACGTCATAGTGCCATTACTCCATAGCACTTAGGGTGTACTCTTAACATGTGTAAAAGGGTGTGCCACTAATTACAATTTAATAATAATAATAAATGAGTCCAAAATACAGTTTAAAAATTTATTTTGTGTTCCTCAGCCATATAAATTCTCACCTGTATAGCAGAATTGGAGGTTGATGAATAGGATTGTATATAACCAAATGATAAATTTTCCATTGTCAAATTTAGTTATCATAAGCTCATTAGAACTTCCATTTCATAAACACATCACAAATTTGAAATGCAACACTCTTAAGAAAACATATCTATAATTAATAAAGAGACAAAAAAATGGTTTAAATACAAAGTAGCATTTAAAATTCAACATTTTAGACAAACTACACCTTCTTATATTTTGTTTATTACAAAAAAAATGTATATCTTCATATTTTGGTGTTCATAATAGCTTCGTTATAAATATTTGTTTCCTACAGCAATTTGAGATTTCATCTATTATAGTTTACTATGCAAGTTATCACCTGCTTTATATTGGGTCGGATAAACCAAAATAACAACATTTCAAATATTATTCCAGAATTTCATTTAAAATGGTGTAATCTTTAAAATTCAATTGAGCCACACTGCCTTAGATAACCAAATAATTTTCACTTATTGTTGACTTCACAGCTAATAGTTAATGCCATTAGCATTACCAATTTATCTAAACAAAATAGTACACTCCATATTTTTGGCCATTACAACAATTTTACATAAGGAAAAGTAAGTGTGATGTGGTTTACCAAGAGCCAGTGCCGTAACTAGGGCGGTGCCAGCGGTGCCCAGGCACGGGCCCAGACCCTGGAGGGGCGCTGAAATGACCAGACCAGGACCAAGTCAGAGCCAGGTAAGATTAGAACATTTTTCAAGGGCGCAGTTATAGAAGCTCACACCAGGCGTATAAAAGGCTAGTTACGGCACTGCCAAGAGCAATGAAGTTTCACTAGCTATCAGTACTCATAAACATAAAGCAAAAAGGTACCAACCACCATTAGGCATTTCTCCTTCAGATGACATGATCAAAATAGTTCATATTCCTTCGACTAACTATATCGTAAAACCTACATTCATATTAAACACTTACTTTATTTGTTAACAATGCCACTAAGTCATATTAACCACATTATCAAACTTCTTTAAAACGGACCAATTCTACTAGAAAATTTCAAACAATAACAGACGCTCTAACCCTTGATCGAAGCTGTCCGTACCTACACTGGTGATTCCGAAAAAATTTATATTATGTCATGTGATTAGGTCAATTTACAATACTTATTAGCGTTTACCATTTGATTCGCTCTGAAACTGTCTCTGACGTCATAGATCTCGACTAGAGTAAAACCGCAAAGGCGCAAATGGAACATTCCGCTCTTTGATGATTTTCGTCTGTTAGTAATTTGAATTTTCGCGTTTGGGCGATCTCCGAGCACCCGAGAATAAATAAAAGAAATGGAACACTCGATCGGAACAGATCCGAGCATGCAAAGGGAACATTAAATGTTGATCAGAGCAATCTAGAGCACTCAAAAGCAGCCGATTGAGATGAAGATCGGAGAAAATTTTTGCGTGTTCCTTACACAGAAATCGGATAACAAGCTAGAACGATTTTTGAAATTTTGTCCCGTGGTTTCTATGTGTCCGATTATAACTTTTAAAGAACCCTGCCTTTGGCCCATGCACGGCCAACTTTGATCACGCGCTGTTCGCGCTACAGCGGCCAACACATTCGTCGAAATTCCGCGAGCAAGGATTTTCCCCCTATAAACTGTACTAAAACGTGTAGGAGATTGGAGTTCAGCGCCACGCTCGGTTTTTATATTGACTTAAATGTAAAAACTATTCTAAAAATAATAATCCGCTAGGGGCACTCACGTCATACACATCTTTTGCTCATAGGTTAACACAGAAACGTCAACGAATGAGATAGCCGCTGTAGCGCGAGAGATTCGTGAGAGATCAAAGTTGGCCGTGGGCCATGCTTTTCGTTTGGCTGCATAGACATAGGAACTATACTTATACCTAGACGGAGTATTGCAGATTCTGAAGGCACTAGCTTTTTGTGCCCGGTTTTCAGTCCCACGCGCGTCTCATGTGTGATATGGACAAAATTCCGTGGCGCCACCAAATCGTTTGGTGGATAATGGAGAAACTATAAAAAGCGGAAAATTCTAATGCTGGACGCAAAAACGTATTTGCTTACCGAGACTTGTAAAAATTGTTTAATTTTCGAAAATAAAGTTAGTTTTTGGTAAAATACAACGCGAAATAAAAAATTTTACGTAAATTTAAACTTCAAACAATTGAAAATGGTTCAAACTTGTGTGGCTTCCAATCGTCAAAGTCGGTCACCAAAGGAAAAAATACCATTTCACAAGTATTTCTTGTTTTTATCATAACAATTTCAGGTCTTTGTTTAAAACCTTGTATTGTCCATTTTTCACAATAAAGATTAGCTCAATCTAACTTAAACTTGTGCTCAAAATATCTTAAGGCAATAAATCGATTGAACTTAATACCCGGAAAGTATCACTTTGTTTGTGGAAAACACTTTAAAGAATCAGATTATCATATTGGCAAAAACGCGAAAGATCTCACGCGGAAAATTCTTAAGGAAGACTCAATTCCTTCGGTTTTTGCGAGGGGAAAAAGTGATCTAACATTCACCTTAAAAAGTTATCAAGGAAATTGAACAACATTTAATGTAAATATTTAGAAATTCGAATGGGCATATATTGCCATCCTTCAGAGGTATCAAGAATATGAAGGATTAACGTTGGCTAACAAATTATCAAAATTTCATATACAGTTTAAAACTCAAAAAATGAAAGTCAACTTGGCCGCACAAACAGTTAGCAGTTCTGTGGCAAAAAGCATAGAATTTTTGAAAGAGGCTGGTGATCCAGTGTTTCAAGGAAGCGGGCCAACATCTAAATTTATATCAAAAATTGATCGGTATCTACAAAAAAACAATTTTTAAGCAACTTTTCTCCACAATTTTGACACCGTATCTTACCTCACTGTCCCTTGTTTGTTTGAGGTATTGAACTCTCGAAATCCATGGGCTAAAGGTTACAAGGCACCAATTCGGCTTTCCAACCTTGAAATAACCAAATGTTACATAATGAAGACTAAAGAACTTCTATTCAATTTAACAGACCTGGAAGGCAACTTGATTTTTTAAAGCCAAAGAAAGACAGCCATTATTGGTTTTGGTGTCACAATTCACAGTGTTTTGGACATTGGAGAGAAGTACATTGTTCCCCCTGATGGACCACTGAAGTATATTTTTTAAAATACCAGATTTTGCAAACAATTGTTTATTTTTTAAGGTACCTTTTAACTTAAAAACTTTCGCAGGACCATTTAGAGTTATATTTTAAGTTTTTAACACAATTCGTCAGCGAGGAGGTTGGAACAACAATCCTACTTGTAGAAACTTCACTGCTGCATACAAAAACACGTTGGTTACTAAAATTGAAAATCAAAAAAGTGGCCACTTAATTGCTTTGGACAACACTCACGTTCCAAATTTGTGCATGGTGCCAGTTCCAACCAACGAACTTACGAGTTATTAAAGAAGAATCTCTAGAGGAAGAAATGGATGACTTTATTATGTTTCTTACTGATGAAACATCAACATCCAACATCTTACGAGAAAACATAATCCGTTATATGGCTGGTTTTGTTGTAAAGAAATTACAAAAAGAATTAAAATCCGAAACATGTTTACACGCTTTAGACGAAAGGCATTCCTCACTATCAAGTCATAGCTATGTAAAGGGGAATCCAACCAAACTTCTTCTCCTTTTAAAGCTAGTGTTCTCAAGATTTGTAGCTTGACCGAGAAGGCAGTGAGATACTTTGGATCAATTCAAACTGTGGCTAAAAACATTGACTTAAAAATAGAATGTTTGGTTCTGCACCAGTTAGTAACGGACAATATTTTTCCAACTCTTACTGAACACATGTTTGATGACGAACTTGGATCACAACACCACGTTAATGTTTTGATGAAAAAGATTATCGAAATATACGTTAACATAAGGCTGAGGAAAATAAGCAGAGACATAAACAATCAAATGAAGAAAGAAGCTATTCGAAAAAGACTCACCAAGCTAATACTTTTTCAAGGGCAATAAGAGTTCTTTAATCCTTTATTAGTGTGTGTAGAATCCCTTCCACAATTATACCTCCCTTTTACATCCTTTGATTGCCAAATACTCAGACACTGTTTATTTTTTATTCCTATTATCATGTATTTCTGCTATTATTTATATTAATATTGAAACTAATATATTCATAAGTATTACATTAACAGATAAATATCATTAATATTTACTCACATTTCATTATATAATTTGGAAATTTATTGGTACATTCCTCCATACTTCCTTTGTTTAAATCTTACAGCTGACTTACTTTTGTTAGTATAGTAAAGGCTATAGCCTAGGTATAGTTAGCCGCGCGTAGACGCCGTAGGCGGCGCCACGTAATTTTGTCCATATCACGCATAAGAAAGCGCCATTGCTCAAAACCGGCCTCAATTTCGTAGATCCAGCAGTTTGTCTAGGTATAAGTATAGTTCCTATGTCTATGTTTGGCTGGCAACGAAAGTTACGCCATCGTCGCCGCACTGGTGAACTAACACTCTATTTCGCCTAAGATTAAATGGCCGACTTTAGCTCGTCGCTAACGCGGTATTTTTTGACGTCTTTAAAGCGACTTATGTTTAATTAAAGTGGAAGAATGGCTCAAAATTGCGTAATTAAATCGTGTAGGAATAAATACACAAAAGAAAACATATCTTTTCACAGGTTAGTGTTAGAAATAGTTTTCTTTTTACCATAATTTCCAATCGCTAAGAATGCACTAGAAAACGTTTCTTTTTTCTTCAAATTGTAGAAAGCTAGTTTTTTTTTAATAAAAAATGAAGAATGGTTCAAAATTGCGTAATTAAATATTTTAAGAGTAATTACTCAAAAAAAAACATCTTTTCACATGTTACTGTTAGAAATAGTTGTTTTACGCGCAATGGTTATGGGGAAACCGGTGCACAGTAATGGTTTATCGCGAATATATACGTTAGTATTGTATGTACGGCTATAAACCCAATTACGAACATTAGGGCCCGGCTATTTCCTACAAAAAATGTTCTATGAACATTTTACATACGAGCAATCGGTGTGTCGTATTTGCTGTTTCAACCTTGGAGAATAGAACTTATCTGGAGGGGAAAAGTTTCGGTACCCTAGCCCGGAAGTCCAGGACGGAGGCGGTCGGACGTCAGTTTAGTGCTGCCACCTTTTATCGGAATTTTAAACTAAATTTTTTTCGTTCTCCTAACCTATGACCTTGACCGATAAAGAAAAACACGTGCTTGGAGAAAAAAAATGATAGAACAAATTTATGTAAAGGTGGTTTATGAAGAACACAATTACTCCTGTGTTTCCAAGAGAAAATGCCCAGGTAATTAGTAATTTCCGTAAATTTATAAAATCGTTGGGCCCAAGTATAGATATAAATCTTAACCTACCTAATTTCTTTAATGTTATAGAGCAACAAAAGAACAATCCTAAAAAGTCCAAACAAAATACCTTTTTAGGCAACATTCTGGTAAGATTTTACTATGAGTGTTAACACCAGTAGAGGGCGCAATTTGGTCATATTAATACATTTTGATATTCCGTAGGGTACACGAAGATACAATTATTATATGTAACAAAACTAATGAGTTTTTTTATTATATTATAGAGTGTTTAAAATTTAAACGGATTTTTCATGTGTTTTTTAAAGCATTTCTTAGATTTAAGACCAAAGTAGACGAATATTGGGATATATCGTAGGTTTCATAGGTTTTTGACCTAAAAAATCGATTTCGACTATGGTGCTTTATCGTTCTGCGGCTTGTTCTCTTTTATATATAACACATTATCCCACGAAGCTATTGTCATGTTTTCCTGATATTAGGCTTAGCAAGGTTTAGGAGTGAAATAAAACTAATCCGTTCGGTTCTATATTTTAATAAAGACTACCTTTTTACAATTTCAAAACGCGTGCTTTTCGAATTCTCGCCTCTTTCCGCGCGGAAAGAGGCGAGAATTCGAAAAGCCCCAAATGTCAAAGCCTTCCCAATTATAAGCAATATATGCAAAAACGTCCGTATACAATAAATACAAGTATGTAGAATGAATATATAGGGGTTTTTTTTTCAATTATTGGTGTATCTTTTAGGGGGTTTGCGTTTTCTCGTAAGTTCCGGTACTTGCTTCGAGGGACTAAGGGCGTAAGTCTAGCTTGAGTATCAGGTGGTCCAATCGGAGTCGAATTTATGGGACTAGCGTTGTGTCGTCCCTGGGAACCTGTTTGGTTCAATATGTTGGTTTCCCCTTGTACTTGATGTCGTCTCGGTTTGGCATCATCGTAATCGTTTTCGTATATGTCCCGCTGTGAAATGAATTTGTCGCCCGTCTTAAGTAATGTGATCGTTGAACTGTTCCTATGCAGTGTCTTTCCCTGTTTGCTTCGAATTAATATATCCGCACCCTTGACGCCAATAACTTCCCAAGGGTTGGGATCAAATAAGGGATCAAAGTTAGTCCTTTGAATCAATTTCGGTAATACTTTATCACCTATTTTAATTTCGTGGGCGTGAGAATTATGTCGTCTATCAGCGTTTTCTTCCATTAAGGGTTTCTTTAAATTGTCTTGTTCTCTTACTTCCACATCGTGTGGTGACTCACATAGTACTTCTGGGAGGCGCGTGTTAATGTCGCGGTTAAAGAACAAAAATGCAGGTGATTTCCCTGTTGTTGAGTGGGTGGTTGCGCGAAAGTTTATTTATTTTTTTACTTGTGGTCGTCGATGGAAAGGTATTCTTTGGTGGTGAATGGCAATTGGAGGCATCGATGGATTGACATGTAAATGCGCTGGAAAATTTTTAAGTTTGCCTATGCCGTTGAAAAGACTTGGGTACGTATGTACGATTTCACCAGAGCTCTCCTCGTTGGGTGGACGTAGGGAATTCACCCGTGGTAGTAAATTTAATTTCTTTAGAGTTGGTGCGCCGATTATGTTGTACGCAGTTTTACTAGGGTGTAGTACATGGAAGGATTCGGAAATGGAGTATTCGTTGAAATTAATGTCAGTCGTGAACTTCCCAATTAACGGCAAAGGTTCTTGAGAAGCGTATGGGAGCACTTTGACGGATGAAGGGTCAAGCTCCGGTCTGGGTTGAAGTGGCGAGTATGTTTGTAGTCTAAGATATTGACGCACGCACCTGAGTCTTGAAGGGCAGTAATCTGCCATCCGCCGATATCGAAAATTGTCATCATACTATTTCGGTTTGTAGTCTCCAATTTATGGTTGTCACGAGAGGCGTCGACTGCAGTTTCCCCAGAAGTAATCAGTGTGCAAATATATGACACGTCATAGTCGTTTTGTACGTCGTCATATTCTCCCGTATCGTCCCGCGACTCATCGACAGTAATGGCTGCTGCTGGAAATTGTGAATCACCTTCATGTGCCTTAGATCGACACATTTGTTCAACATGGCCGAATCTACCACACCATGAACAAGTGTCATTTCGTGCTGGGCAAGTGTTTTTCCCCTGTGGGTGTGGAAATGTACCGCCACAGTTGTAGCAAATACCCGTGAATGGAAGCCTATTGTTGAGACCAATCGGTGGCTGTCGAGAAGTCACTGTTCGGCGGTTTTGTTGTTGCATAGGTTGGAATGGACGATTGTTAGGTTGGAAAAATGTGGCTTGTTGATATGGCATGGAAGGATTTGTTGATGAGGGATAATGGAGTTCATTTGATTGTAGTTGTTGTAGTGGGCGAGTTTCCTGGTATGTAGTTGGTTGTCGAGTTGCTTGATGTAGTTGCGGTTGGTTGGAATGGAGTTGGTTGTTTACTTGGTACGTTAGCAGTGGATCTGATTGGTGTAGTTGTGGTGTAACACGCTGTGGAAGTAAGTATGAAGTTGTAGCTTGAGCACTGAGAGCGTTTGTAGTAAAGTATTCTTTAGTTTCAATGAGATGCGCTTGTTCCTCGGCCAGTTCGTATGATTGTGCTATGGTAAGGAATTCGTCCAATGTGAGCGCTGGCTCGCGTAATGCCTTCGTCGAAGCGACGCGGACGTGCATGTTTTAACAAGGTGTCCCAGAATTTCCTTATTCGAGTCGTGAAATTCACAGGAAGCTGCGAGAGTTCGGAGTCGCACAGTATACTCATCAATGGACTCATTTTGTAATTGAGTCGCTTGGCGGAATTTGAATTCCTCCACTACAGAATTTCTTCGCGGTAAAAAGTAGTTATTGAGTACGATTGCTGCTGTAGCGTATTCATCGAGTTGAGGAGCAACGGCCGCGGCGGCTTGTTGAACTTGTGCCACTGGGTGGCCGGCTAACTGGAGTGTGTCGTAAATATCGTGAACTTCTTGTCCAGCGTAGTACAATAGCATAGATTTTTTCCTATGAGGATCAGTGATAGCGAATGCGTCCAAAAATACGTCAAACCGGTTGAGCCATTTCTTCCAACGAAACCCGACATCTTCCCGAGATTCTTGAACGGCAAATGGTGGTATATTAGGTGGTGGAAACGCCATCGTTAAATGTAAAGTGGTTCACGATTATTCGCTGCTAGAAGATCCCATCTCCGTCGCCAATGTCATGTTTTCCTGATATTAGGCTTAGTAAGGTTTAGGAGTGAAATAAAACTAATCCGTTCGGTTCTATATTTTAATAAAGACTACCTTTTTACAATTTCAAAACGCGTGCTTTTCGAATTCTCGCCTCTTTCCGCGCGCCAATTCGAAAAGCCCCAAATGTCAAAGCCTTCCCAATTATAAGCAATATATACATATTTGAGGAAGATACAATTATTATATGTAGACAAAACTAATGAGTTTTTTTATTATATTATAGAGTGTTTAAAATGTAAACGGATTTTTCATGTGTTTTTTAAAGCATTTCTTAGATTTAAGACCAAAGTAGACGAATATTGGGATATATCGTAGGTTTCATAGGTTTTTGACCTAAAAAATCGATTTCGACTATGGTGCTTTATCGTTCTGCGGCTTGTTCTCTTTTATATATAACACATTATCCCACGAAACTATGCACCGTCTCTGGGCAAGGGGGGATTATTCGTAGTAACGGTTTTTCTCTCTGTTGGATATTGACGAAAGCCTCTAAGCTCGGTCGCCAATGACGTAGATGGATGCCAAATCTTAGAGGTACCTCGCGTTCGCAAAAAATTCTAGCCGTCTTACTTAGCTCCAAACTATATCTGTCTTTATAAGACTAAATATGCGAGTATATAACTTTAATCGGAAGTAACATGCTTTTAATGTTAAAAGCGTGTTATTTGTTTTGATTTATTACTATTTTAATGAAGTATTAAATGTTGGAAAATTTATTCAAAATTCTTTTAATTTTAACGGTCTTAATCAAAGTCATACATTTTTAAAAATATTTTAACATTAATTTTAAAATATCACAAATACTTTTTCACTATGTTATTATTCACTAGATTATTTTTGGCAACTAATTAAATGAAAAAAAAGGAAAAGGTCATATAAGACAACCTTGTTAAAATGTTTTTGGTTAAATACATTTAAGAGAAAAAAATTCATGTATTTTACAAGTCTTAATCTTTCATTTTTAACATTAGATTATTACTTGGTGAGCTTTTTCATTTTTTGATCACGTTTCCTTTCTTGTGATTCTTGCAATATTTATAAACTTTATCCTGATGAGTGTTCTCATTTTAATGTACGTGAAAATTATTTCTCTTGGATATTGAGTAAATAATTGGCAAATTTTATCGGTAAAATTTTTTACAACACCCTTTTCTTTACTTATACTAATTAACTTAGAATTTGTAGCCTCTTTGTGATAGGAGATAAACATTTTTTCAAAATTATTGACATCGTTTAAGAATGTATTGGACGGAATTACCAAACCACCATAACTTAATTGAGTAACCCATGAAGGAATGGTATACGAGTGGTCGTTTAGAGTGTTTGAAGAACATTTCAGATCAATATTGGGGTATTTCTCCACAAATTTTTTTGCCACCCAACCAGCTAAATATTCCATGCCACCTTCCTCTTGTGGGGACAATTTTTTTTCGCCATTCTCTTTAGTTTTATTGTTTGTTTTGGGCGAATAGTTATCATTTTGTACATGTTTACTATTTTTTGGGGGTGAGGTAAATATTTCTTTAGACATTTAACTTGGTCTTAATATTACACAATTTGTGAGGTTCGTTAACTTTGGGTTTTTTTTAATAGGAGAATGAGTGGAAGTCTTGTTCGATGAAATTCTCTGAACATATCCTGGCACATTTTAAATTTAGGTTGTCTCGTAAAGATCCACATGCCTTTATCCATTTCTGTCGGATATTTATTTCGGATGGAAATCGATGGTATGACACATTCTTACCCCTACTTCCAGTAAAAAAATTACTACACCCAGAAACTGAGCAGCGTTGACCTGGCATTATCCTAAATCAATGGCGAAACGTGGTCTCTAAATTCAAAATAATCAAGTCAAATTAAGGCTTCAAAGTTAAGACTCGGCAATAACTAATATTAATTTACAACAGATTATTCAATAAAATCACTAAGCTTGCAAATTACCACTATAACCTATATAATACTCGAAGCTATTTACTACATTAAAATTTAAAAAAAAATTATTTTTACCTGCGTTTGAATTATAAATTGGTTAGCCATGATGACAAGCCATCGTCCGACGGTCCGCAAGGTTCGTAAAATACTGCGTATAATAGACGGTCCGAATGGGTAAAATCCCAACTTCGGCTACACGCCACTCGCCGATTTTGTTGTGGTACCCCAAAATATAACCCGACTACGCGAAGGCTCGTTTATTCGGCAGTGGCATCCACTGACGTCATGAAAGGGGAAACACCGGTTGTTTGCCTCCCTTTTTTTGCGCGCCGATCTCTCGTTCCCAGAACCGGCTCTACAAGCCAACCTTATTATACGCAGTATTTTACGAACCTTGGGCTCTGGGCCTCTGGTTAGGTTAGGATAGGTTGGGTTGCGTTGGGTTGGGGAACAATAGAAAACATTATTTTAATTTAATATACTTATATCATATTTGAGAAAGAAATTTATCTCTAAGTGAAAGCCATTTGCAATCTTGGTTATTACCAAACATGGATAAGTAACAATACTCTGATAAATATTGTGCCACAAATTTACTATCCTTGGATGAGTTAATATTGGATTTTGCCCAGCGATTGTTAATTCCCGCAGAACCATAAGGCACCATAGTCGAAATCGATTTTGTAGGTCAAAAACCAATGAGACCAACGATATCTCCCAATATTCGTCTACTTTGGCCTAAAATCTAGCAAATGATCAAACAATTGCACGTGCATCACGTGCTCTACGTGCTCAAAACGCCAAAAACCAAATTATTGAGGTACTAATAATATAAATATTAACAAAATCAAGTCTAAAATATTGGTACTCTCGTCGAGTACCCGTTTGTACCCTGAATTTTCATTTTCCAGGAAATTGAGAAACAATAAACGCCATCTAGGGGGGGGCGACACTCATAGTAAAATCATACCAACATTCTGACATTCTGATTAAAAGTGCTTTGGAACAAATGGGAAATATAGATATCACATACCCAGTGGCGTAGCTGAGAACTCAGAGGCCCCCCCGCCAAAATCTCTATGAGGCCCCCCTTTTTAATTATTTTATGGTTAGCGGGGCCCCCTCCGAAGCTCGAGGCCCTTCCCGAAGCACGAGGCCCCCCCGCACCGCGGGCCCCGCGGACCATCAGCTACGCCACTGCACATACCTCAGTGAAAATTTAAAAGTAATTTTTCCAACTATTAAATAACTAAAGCTAAAGATTTAAAACTTCTTTCCATTTTTAGGCTAGCATTAATCAATAGAAGCATGATCCTGAAAGAAAATTTTAAAAAATACCCATTTTTACCTCTGACATAGTTTAATTTTGTTTAAAGTTTACGGAGAAGTGTTTCTTACTTGTTGCGATGGATGAATGATTGGCATAGTTGAGTAACATTTACTTCCACTTTTGTTTACTTTTAGTTCAAACAAAGCTGGTAGTACAATATCTGAATCGTTTGTAGAATCCTCTGTATATGTATATGGATATGGATATGTATTTTCTTGCGTAGGACCTTGCTTACCAACGAAGTGCAAATTGCAAACATAATGTTATTGTATCTCGGTTGATACTTGAAACCCATTTTTGGGTTAGTTCTAAATTAATATTATTTTCTCCTGGCTTTGGTACAGGATAAAAGATTATATTCTTGTGATATCTAGAATCACTTTTACATTTTTCATAGCAGCAATATTTCCCCATAATTAACCATGAACGTTTAAAAAGTTGAAAACCGTTACAACTTATAACTCTCTCAGCCTAGCTAGAGAAAATAGCAGACTTCAATTTAATATTTTTTTCCGCCACTATGGCCCCTAGGTGATACTTAAAACGTAAGTCCGACCGAAATATTCATCCCCTCTAATTTCCCCCTGTCCCGAGGTTGGGTACATACCGCCCGTGCTAGAGGTATCGTATTTTCCCCTCCAGATAAGTTCTATTCTCCAAGTTTCAACGTTGTACCTGAAACGCGTCTTACAATTTTACGTCGGCCGCTCTTCATAACCCCGTTTAAAATTTAACACCCAGCTAACTCTTGTTATTTCTGCAATAAATCGCTTGAAAATGAAGCAATTGTGAAGGTTTTGTGAGAGAAAATGATGGGAAAGTCGGAATAATGGGTCACTTCAATTTAAGTTCATATTGACTGCCACAAGACCAGTATCAATGCTTTGAAAAGAAAACACGACACCGATGAGACTGCTCGACATGTAGAACGCGAGCGAATCAAACGTATAATAAATTATATTTAATACTTTAAATTAGTATATACATTGTGTATTATTTCAACGCTAAATGTAGACCTCAGAGCCAGCAAGAATATACTTTAGCAAAGACAGTTTCTCTAAACAAAAGTACATCTAATTTTAACAGAAGCAAACTGAAAACCTACTATAATCTAAGTATTATGCGACCAATGTAAAATTCCCAAACAAACAGTGAAGAAAAATTTAACTTTTGGATATGAGCTAGCTAGGTAACATACATGGACTAATTACATTAATTAGTCCATGTAACATATAATTGCATAACATAAGCTTACAAGAGTGACAGAATCAGAAAGCAAAGGCTAAGCCTTACTAACTAGCCCTAAATACGGTAAACTATTTTTTTAATAATAAAGATAAGTTAAAACAATTATTCAAAATTTAATCAATCATCTCGTAAAATAACAAAGAAATGCTGTATTTACCTTTCCGAAAATATGAATCCGAAAACCACATTCTGGATAGTTGCAAACTTGCAGCCTTCTCTCGCTTTGTGTGATATTATTAACAGTAGCTAAAGCGTAGCTCACTAGAGGGCGGACTGGTCGATTTAACAAGGGACAACTTTCTAGAAGCAGGGGAATAAAAACCAGGTTCTGGCAGTATGTCGCTTAACTAACTTGTATGAAGGTGTAAATATTCGATGTCAATTAAAAGTTTAATTAATGTTTCGTAACAAGTGTATTTAATAAAACACGTTATTACACATGGTGTCAGAAGTCAAAGTGACTATTTTTCACGGCTGTAAAACGATATTTCCGAAGCACAGGTCAAGAAACGTGTCATGGTTTGCCGGCGTTTATGCCAAGGCTTAGTTTCTACGCAATAGCGTCCACGTGCAACTTCGTCTCATCACGCTGCGCCCATCATGTCAGATGTCGACATACCGCCACCTCCGTCAGCTTCATTTCAAATTCCTGCCCCAGATGCCTTATTAAATCCGGGAGAACGGACAAATTGGAAGCGTCGATTTGAGCGATATCGCCAGGCTTCAGGTCTGAGCAAGTGTGATCAAAGTGATCAGGTAAATGCCCTTATATATTTTATGGGACCGCAAGCGGAAGATATTTTCCAGTCGTTTAACCTCAACCCCGAAGAAGAAGGAAATTTTAACACCGTCGTGGATAAATTTGAAAGGCATTACATTGTCAAACGCAATAGGACGTACGAAAGGGCGAAATTCAACTCTCGAGGAAAGCATGGAAGCTTATATAACTTCACTACACACTCTGGCAAAACATTGTGAATATGGTGATCTACACGACGAGATGATCTGTGATCGGATAGTAGTAGGGATAAGAGACAAAGCCTTATCCGAGCGCTTGCAATTGAACAACGATCTTACATTAGATAAAGCAATCACTATCACCAAGCAAAGTGAACAAGTCAAGCTACAACAAATGGAGTTGAACCCAGACAAGAGTAGCAACATAGATAGCGTTAGCTCAAATAGACCCAAACCAAAATCACACTCGTCAAGACCATTTCAACCTCAAGAGACAAGATCACACCACAAGCACAATGCGGCCAAAGCAAAGACGAATGCCGAATTTCAGAAAGAAAGTAAATATTCACAACGATGTAGACGTTGCGGCTATTTCAAGGCGCATCCGAGAGATAAATGTCCAGCCAGCGAAGCGAAATGCTATGCGTGTAATAAAATAGGTCATTATGGAAAATGTGGTACCAATTCCACATTAAAAGAAATTACCAGCTCTAATCCTAACGACCCAGAAGCATTTTTAGGTGCCATTTCTCATAACGCTAAGAAGAAATGGATGGTAACTATTCGAGTAGACAGACAATTGATTAAGTTTAAAGTCGACACAATTTCCGAAAAAAATTATAAATCGTCAAATTTTAATAGTCGCCTGGAAAGGTCGAATAAACAGCTATTCGGGCCTGGTCACAAGAAACTGGAATGCAAAGTCATGTTAAAGGTTGAATTTCAATACCAAACAAGACAGTAACGGACAACTTGTATATCGTCCCAATGCTGGAGACACCACTGTTAAGTTTAGAAGCCAGTGAAAAGCTGAGAATAATTGCAAGAGTAGATAACGTCCATTCGAAAAACGCAAACGAGCTTTTACAAGATTACCCAGATGTTTTCAATGGTTTAGGCAGAACACACTACCCGTACACCATTAGATTAAATGTCGATGCGACACCCTACGCGCTTTCAACAGCCAGAAGAGTTCCTATAGCGCTGATGAAGGAGACTAAAGAAGAACTCGACCGAATGGTCAAAGAAAAAGTCATTACGCCGATAGAGGTACCAACCGATTGGTGTGCACCTCTTGTTTTAGTCAAGAAGCCAACTGGGAAATTGAGAATATGCATCGATTTTAAGGTATTAAATTCGCACATCAAACGTGAAGGATTTCAACTCGCAGCCATTGACCACATGTTAGGTCAATTAGCAGGTGCTAAATTCTTTTCCAAGTTAGATGCAAATAGCGGCTACTGGAAAATTCCTTTATCACCCGAGACGGCGCACTTTACGACGTTCATAACGGCGTTTGGCAGGTATTACTTCAATCGTTTACCATTTGGACTTAGCTCCGCCTCGGAACATTTCCAACGTATTATAAGTTCCTGTATCGAGTCGATCGAGGGCACCACAAGTCTACAGGACGACATTTTAATATGGGGAAGTACCCAAGAAGAGCATGACTCAAACGAGTACTACAGAAACTGACAGAAGCTGGTATAACACTAAATCGAGAGAAGTGTGAATTTTCAGTTCGTCGAATTAAGTTTTTAGGTCACGTGATCGATTCTGATGGAATTCATCCTGACGAAGAGAAGGTTACAGCGATCTCGCAATTCCCAAGGCCCAAGGACGTTTCAGAGCTAAAACGCTTTCTAGGAATGGCCAACTATTTGGCGAAGCTCGTACCCAAAATGTCAGACATCCTCAAACCACTAAATGCCCTTCAGAGTACGAAGAACGCGTGGGTATGGAGTCAAAGTCAAGAAGAAGCTTTCAACACAATTAAGAAAGTGCTAACCAGTAAACCAGTATTGGCGGTGTACGATCCTAATAAACGTACCGTTATCTCCGCGGATTCTTCGTCCTACGGTATCGGAGCGTTTTTATTGCAAGAACAATCCAATCAACAGCTTAGAGTAGTTGCCTGCGCATCGAAGACGCTGTCCGAAGCCGAAACGCGCTATGCGCAAATAGAGAAAGAGGCTCTAGCTCTGGTATGGGCTTGTGAACGCTTTAGAGATTACGTAACTGGACTGAAGATCGAGTTGGAAATCGATCACAAGCCATTGCTTGCTGTTTTACAAACGAAACATCTAGACGACCTCTCACTTCGACTCCAAAGGCTACGGATTCGTTTACTGAGGTACAACTACGTGGTACGTTACACTCCAGGCAAAGAGCTGATTGCAGTCGACGCTCTCTCTCGTAGTCCGTTGGACACTATAGGAGACAACGAGCTGGAGGAGGAATTAGAAGCGCATATTCAGTTAATAACTTCGAATATACCAGCTACTGATGTTAGGTTGGCAGAGTTATGGAAAGCGCAATCTGAAGATACTGTATGTCAGAAGCTATGCAAGTACGCTATACAGGGTTGGCCTAATAAAAACCGTGTCCTTCCCGACTGCCAAGCATTTTATCCGTATCGTTACGACATAACAGTACAAGACGGTTTGCTAATGAAAGACGCTCGTATTATCATTCCCAAAAAGTTACAGAGTGAAGTACTGGATCAAATTCATCAAGGTCACCAGGGAATAACAAAGTGCAGAGCACGAGCGAAATCGGCTGTTTGGTGGCCGGGCATATCTAAGGTCATAGAGGAAACCGTTCGTCGATGTCGAAGTTGCGTGAAAGAATCGCGAAACCACCACGAACCACATATTCCATTGGAATTTCCGCAAAGACCATGGCAAGTAGTTGCGATGGATTTGTTCTACCTTGAGAAACAATGGTACATAGTAGTAACCGACTACTACTCAAGGTATTTCGAAATCAGACCGCTGCAAGACCTTAAGGCAAATGCGGTAATCACCCGTATCAAATCCATTTTCGCCACCCATGGTATTCCCGAAGTCGTTCGCAGCGACAATGGACCCCAATTCGAACCAACAATGACGTCGGAGTTTCGACAATTTGAAAAGACTTATGGGTTCGACACTATAACGTCTAGTCCCAGATTTCCGCAGAGCAAAGGATTTGTTGAAGCGGCCGTTAAAATAGTCAAGAAACAATTAAAGAAGTCCGACGATAGCTACCTTGCGCTCTTATCGTACCGAATAACACCGTTAGCGAATGGATATAGTCCCTCCGAATTATTAATGGGGCGGCGTTTACGTACGACTGTACCTATTTTGTCCGACAATTTGACTCCGTCCGTTCCACCCCGAGCTGTAGTTGTGGCTAAAGAAATCGCTCAGAAATCTACGCAAAAGTCGAACTACGACCGTCGCCATAATACCAAAGACTTACCCGTCCTTAAGAAAGGAGATGTAGTGTGGATAACGGACATGAGAATGCAGGGTACGGTCAGCGAAAAAGCAAATGAGCCCCGATCCTACCTAATATCAACCCCAAGGGGAATCTTAAGACGAAACCGTTATCACCTAATTCAAGTCCACAATGACGTCCAAGACTCTGTAGCCGGAAGTACGGCAGGTCCCCAGTCACCGAACACCACAATGAAACGAGACGAGATAAGCCAATCACCTATCAGCCAGAATACGGAAACACCACCACCAACTTCACCGCAGAACGAAGACACGCGTTGTACCAGCCAACAATCGGTGAACAATAATCACACTAATAATCCCAACATTCCTAACCAAAATTCGGGAGTTTATCAAACCAGAACTGGTCGCATAATAAGACAACCCAATAGGTTAAATTTGTAATAAACAAAAAAAATTATATTAAATTTAATCCCTAAAAGTTACTTAAAGGGAAAGATGTGATATTATTAACAGTAGCTAAAGCGTAGCTCACTAGAGGGCGGGCTGGTCGATTTAACAAGGGACAACTTTCTAGAAGCAGGGGAATAAAAACCAGGTTCTGGCAGTATGTCGCTTCCCTAACTTGTATGAAGGTGTAAATATTCGATGTCAATTAAAAGTTTAATTAATGTTTCGTAATAAGTGTATTTAATAAAACACGTTATTACACACTTTGTACTTACAGCTAAACCGTTAAAGAAAGTGGAAAAGACCACTAATGAATCAACAACACCTGTAAAAGGTTATTTGCATCAGTGCCTACATTATTTATAAAGTAGACCTGATCACTAGATAAAATAAGCTTCGTGCGCGCGGCGTAGATGGTGTTACTGTCGTTTTAGCCAAGAATCTAATCGGTGGGCTGCCGGCCATTCGATTAAGCGTTCTAGTTTGTTATCCGATTTCTCTGGTTCCTTAAAGATGCGAAAATTCAAATCAAAGAGCGGGAATATGTTCGTGGAATGTTCCATTTGCGGTTTCACTCTAGTCGATCTCAAGCAATCAAATGGTAAACGCTAATGGATTTACCGAAATTCCTTAGATGACGCTCTAATGCGGCGGGAATTTAAATTTTCTGAATAAAGGCTGAGATATGGTAGTGTACAGCAAAATAGAATAGACGCTTCTATAAAACATTTTCAAGGAAATTGCTAAAAAGTTATATTTCAGAGAGCCAGGACCTGCAAGTTACAGTATATATAGTTCTTGTTGAAATAACGGAAACTTTTCACCTGTGAATAGACGAAAAACCACCAAGCGCGGAAATATGATAATGGGATGTTCCATATACTCTAGTCGATTATGGCGAGATCTATGACGTCAGAGACAGCTTCGGAGCGATTCTCGAGCCATCAAATGGAAAACGCTATGATAATTTCATAGGCAACAATTTCCTACTCCATCTCTGCCATACAGGGTGTCCACTAAAAAATGAACCAGGGCGAATATCTCAAAATCGGTTTTAGGTACGATTTTGAAATTTTCAAGTCGTATACAAGATGTAGGGGGAACCTAATGCGAAAATGTTGATGACCTTGAACCATGTCTTCAAGGTCATCCAAAAACTAACTCGAGAACGGTAAGTGTTAGAAAGTGGGTTCCTAATTAAGTACAAGTAGGTTTGACCTGATCGGATTTGGCCAATAGGAAGCCGAGAAAAGCTAGATGAAAAACAAGAAGGTCGTTAAGTTGATAACGTGTCGAAAGCGAGATTCGGGAGCTGATAACTCTAAAGATACTCGTGTTAGAGTACTGAAATTTGCTACACATCCTCATCAAGATTGAGGGTCTTTAGTTTAAAAATTTCAATGACCTTGAACCATGTCTTAAAGGTCATCCAAAAACTAACGCGAGAACCGTAAGTGTTAGAAAGTTCGTTCCAATTAGAAAAGTGTTCCACGTCACATTGTAGGTCTAATTTGACCAATAGGAAGTCGAGGAACTGTTTTTCAAAATCACAAAGGTCGTTAAAATGAAAATTGAAAGAAAACGCACATAACTCGAAACCAATTCGTGTTACATAGAAATTTGCTAGACAAACTCATTATGGTGGGAGTTTTTCAAGTTTGTAAAATTGGATGACCTTGAAGACGTGGTTTAAGCTGATTCAGTTTCAAGTTATTTCTCAAGGTAATTTTTGAATGTCTTTGAAGACATGGTTCAAAACTACTTTGACGAGAAAGTGGTGATTAGTAAATTTCCTATTGAAACCTAGTTTCTAAACCCAATAGATCGCGAGATAATGTTTTCACACCTGAAACCACGTCTTCAAGGTCATCCAATTTTACAAACTTGAAAAACTCCCACAATAATGAGTTTGTCTAGCAAATTTCGATGTAACACGACTTGGTTTCGAGTTATGTGCGTTTTCTTTCCATTTTCATTTTAACGACCTTTGTTATTTTGAAAAACAGTTCCTCGACTTCCTATTGGTCAAATTCGACCGAATCAAAGTTAATTAGACCTAAAATGTGACGTGGAACACTTTTCTAATTGGAACCAACTTTCTAACACTTACGGTTCTCGCGTTAGTTTTTGGATGACCTTGAAGACGTGATTCAAGGTCATTGAAATTTTTAAACTAAAGACCCTCAATCCTGATGAGGATGTCTAGCAAATTTCAGTACTCTAACACGAGTATCTTTAGAGTTATCAGCTCCCGAACCTCGCTTTCGACACGTTATCAACTTAACGAACTTCTTGTTTTTCATCTAGCATTTCTCGGCTTCCTATTGGTTAAATCCGATCAGGTCAAAGCTATTGGTACTTAGAAAGTCACGTGGAACACTTTTCTAATTGGAACCAACTTTGTAACACTTACGGTTCTCGAGTTAGTTTTTGGATGACCTTGAAGACATAGTTCAAGGTCATCGACATTTTCGCAGTAGGTTTCCCCCTACATCTTGTATACGACTTGAAAATTTCAAAATCGTACCTAAAACAGATTTTGAGATATTCGTCCTGGTTCATTTTTTAGTGGACACCTGGGATAACGTGTTTTATTGTAATGCTAAAGATAAGAGCATTTAATTTAAGAGACCACGTGCAAAATTACGTGAGCTAGTCGATTTATATTTAAAAATAATACAACTTTTATACATGTTTTTACTATATTATATTATATTATAGAAAGACCTATTAGGTGATTCCGAAAAAGATTGCTGATCACATGATTTGGTTACTTTATGTCGTACGGTTAAAGTGTTTAAGAGCGCGCTCCTTTTTCCAATTTGAACACGAGCGAAATTGCGTTAGCGACAATCTACTAAAATATTAAGAGCACGTGCCAAAAAGAATAACTCTTTTATACATGCATTTGTCGTTATTATATTTCAGGAACCCCAATTCGCGAAAGAAAAATATCGCTACGCCCCCTTTGGTTCGTCATTGAAACTTAGATAAGTAGCGGCTAAACACTGGGCGCGGTCTAGCCAAATTACGTAGGTGTGACGTCATATTCTCAATTTGAAAACGAGCCTTGGAGAGCAAACAGGGTTTTGGCGGCATATAGAGCTTACAATAAACTTACTTATTTTCTTATTAATTTCGTGAAATTATCTTTTTAACATGTTAAAAATAATTAATTTTTGCGCTTTTTACGATACGCGGAAATCGAGACGGCAATAAGGTATATTTTTATCGCTTTCAATCATTAAACGAAAAGAATAAGAACCAAGGCATAGTAAGACTCAAAAATAAGTAGGCAAAGGTGGATTCAAGATGATTCAAGCTTTCTAAAGGAAAGACCTAAGTAAAGAAAAAATTAAAAGTGCAATAATATGTTCTCTTCATTTCATCACAGGTGAGTTTATATGTTTCTTTTAAAATTTAAGTACATAATGGTAAATTAACAAATATTTGTTTCAGGAGCCCCTGCCAAATTGTTAGACCAAGATAACAGAGATTGGATCCCAAGTTTAAATTTGGGTTACAACAAATCTCAAAATTCCAATAAACATTTAAAGATTATGGATAGAAGAGAAAGATTATTGCGAAGATTAGAAATTACGCCTAAAGAGGGAAAAGACACCCTTATTGTTTCGGAAGAAGAGGTGGTTCTTGAAGATATCGTTTCTTTACCTGAACACGAAGAGTCGTCGTCTATTGGTGCATTCAAGTTTGTCCTAACATTCAAGATGCTTCAACTCAATCGGATTCGTGTGAAAAAGATATAGTTAAAATTGAATAAGAAATCTTTAGAAACCAAAACTTAATTCCAAAAATCTACGGCGAAACTCAAAGCTACAGCAATTACGGAAGAAAACTTTCTAGATTAATTGAAAGTGAAATATTATACTGGCTTATCAAGTTGTGAAACTCTAATGATTGTATTTAACATTGTCAAACCAAATAAATCTGCTCTAGCGAAATTTGAACAAGTTATTATTTTTCTAATGAAGTTGAGATTAAATCTGGACTTTTTAGATATAGTGTACAGGTTTAATGTTTCCAATCACACAACATCAAGAATATTCCATTCAATTTTGGATGTATTTTCCCTTTCAACTTGGGCATCTTGTTATTTGCCCATCTAGAGATCAGCTCTACAAAACTATGCCACGTTCATTTTTTAATGTGTTCGGGAATAAAGGAACTGTTAAAATTGACTGTTTCGGGATTTTCATGGAAAAATCGTCTAAATTGTTAGCTAAAGGGCAGCTCCAGTCGCAATACAAACATCATCATACAGAAAAATTCTTAATTGGAGTAACCACTCTATGCTCTGTTTCATTTTTTTGTTCAAATCATGGGGTGGAAGAGTGTCTAATAAACACTTGACTGAAAATTGTGGTATATTAAAAAATCTGGGGCCTGGACATTTAATACTTGCTGGTAAAACATAAATATTATCCTTCAAAATATATTTAAAACATTATATTTAATTATTCATAGATACGAGGATTCAGTAGGTTTCCATTGTGCTCAGGTGAAATTGCTTGCATTTAAAAATGGGAAAAAAACAGTTGTCAAAATGAAAATTGTATGCTTCTAAACTTTTAAAAGCTTTCAATTCATCAAGTGTGTATGCACTTTTACGTAAAATTAAGTATGTAAATAAATCTAAATATGTAATTCACCATTTTAGTAATCCGTAGCGCGCATGCCTGAATTCGAAGCGCCTACTAGCGTCGAAAAGCCAAACTGCTATTTGGTAAGGGGTGTAAACGGGGATAAACTTTTCTTACGAGAGTTTAAGTTCCGGTGTAAACATCCGGTTTTCAAAATGGCGCTTGGAGCCAAGAACTGGGAAAATGTCGACTGGGCAATTAAAAAGAATAATGGTTGGACTAGATCACTTTTAACATTCCCAGGATTTTCTCAAAATGAGTTCGACGTTTATTTCGACGATTCAAGTAAAAAAACGAAAGGTTATAGATTTTTTATAGAAAAATACGTCCAAAAAATGTTCATGCACCCTAAGCCTTTGCCCAACAATATTGAAAAATTACAAGCTTATGCTATCCAGGCGATCTGTTTTGCTTCTATGAAGAAAGTAAACTACCAAGGGTCATTCCATGTCAAATCAACACACTTTTGTTCAAAATTTTACCTGCCCATCGCAGATTTGGATGAAATTTCGTATATAGATAGTGTGCATGGTCAGAAAGAAAAATGCAAAGTTTTATTTAATTATCGCAAATGGTTTTCAAAATATAGCTACGTGAAATTTCAAAAAATTGCCAAAAACGCACCGTTCGTTTATTTTCTAGATCCTTTCCAGAAGCACTTATAATTCAGCAAGAGAGTTGTTAATAGTGTCATTTTACATGATTTTCTATGCCCTTTTTTATGATATACAACATGGTTAAAAATTTCAAAAAAAAACATTTTTAAATTTTTTTTCAAACTTTTTAAATTTGATTTTCTAAAAAATTACATCATCAATTTTTTTTAAAAAAATCCTGTGAATAATGCATGCTTTTGTTAAATGATTGTCAAAATTTGAAAGTCAGAGGCTAATTGGTTGATAGTTAAAAAAAATTTAAAACAAAGTGGTTTTTCAAAAACTTAGCCTTTATGAAGTAAAGTACCGTTTTACACTGTATTATTGATCAAATGGACTTCATCGTATTATTTAAAATTTATTTCAAGTTGTTATTAGTTTAAAGTTAGTTATTACATAAATTCTTCTAGTACGAGTAGTAGGATCAACTTTGCAAAGAACTTCTTTCAATGATATCCACAAAACATCTGGTTTTCTCGGGTATGAAAATGATGGTGAAGGTCCAGCAGGATGTAGAAATGTTACTTTTATTTCATCATCTTCTTCGTTCTTCTCCAAAATATAAGCCAGCCACCATTTTTGGTCATAAACAGCTGTTATATAACCGCTTACTTCTGACATTTGGAGTTTATCTGGGGATTTCTGTATGGACAGTGTTACTCCTGTTGTCTCTCCAGAAAAATATTTTACACAAATCTTTGATACGCTTGAAGGAATAGGTATATAGGCATGGTACCTTTGTGTCCCTTTAATGGTCATTGCCTGCCTGAATCGGTCGCTCAAAAAATTTTCAGATTCGATATAATCTTCTTGGGTTGAAAAGGTAAAAACTATCCCAGATACATTTTCTACGGCCCAATCATAAAGTTGGATGGCGGTCATTATTTGGTTGTCATAAGGACGTTGTAGGCTTGCTCGAGCGGCTAGCCTCTTGACTGTGCCGCCAACCCCGTCACATGGACCTTTTCCATGGGCTGTAGCAGAAAAATGCCATTCTGCCTCAACACCAAAGTCTTGCTTGTGATAACACAAGTTTATGAAATTTTTCTTGTTCTTGTACTGTGCAGCAGAACCATCAGAGTAATAATAAATCTTTTTTGGCATTGTTTGAAACTTAGTTTTCAGGAATTCTATGAGTTTCTTTTGGAAAGTATAAACAGAGACAGTGTTATGTTCTAAGCAGTCAGAAATTACAACGAAACTGAAATGTTCAACTTTATCATAACTTTTGTAATAAACTACAAAAGGGTGTATTGTCACGTGCCCGCTTGCCCAATGGTAACTTTGTGCTTCATCCTGAACGACAATTGTGTAATTTTCAGAAAAATCTAAATTTACAACAAACTCTGACTCTTTCAAGTTCTCTTTTTGGTCACTAATGAATGCTGATTGCTGCTTTGCAATGAAATCATGTTTCATTAGGCGAGACAGTTTATCACAAAAAAGATTTATAAAATCTTCTGGAGATTTCTGAAAAGTTTCAAGGTTGCAACGATCAACCGTTATCCATTGACGAAAAGTTACATTTTCTATTAGGTTTTCTTCAAAAGCCTCTTGAAGGAATGTTCGTATCGGGGCATCCCCAGGGCATTCTCCACATTCGCCTATGTTACAATCAATATTGGATGGATTGCACAGCATTTTTGCTAAGCAGTGTTTATAGGTATTTAATTCACCATTAGTCAAAGCTCCTAATTTTGCATTTTCAATCATCAATTTTACGTTCTGGTGAATTGTGCATACACAAACTGCATGTGTGCCACTTTGACCAGCTAAAATACATTGTTTTGGTCTAAGTTCAGCAAATTTCGAAAAACCAATGTTAAAATTTTGGAACTTAGCCTTAAACAATGCGTAAGCCTCCTTGAGATTACACAAAATTAGTCGTTTCGACATTTTTGTTTTAATTCCATTTGAGTCAGCTACTGTTACACAGTCTTTAATACCGGGCATTGCTCTGCTGACTTCATCATTTTCATAAAATGAATGAATGGTATCAACAATATCTTTTGAAAGGTTTTTACCAGGTTTTGGATTAGGACTTTCTAAAATACCCTTTTCTTTTACAATTTTTTTGGCTTGTCTTACTATATAATTTGGCGCGTTAAATTCCCGCATTATTTGCCTAATACCCCATTTTTTTGGTAGACAGGTAAGTATCATTACCTTTTTAGCTCTGCTTGTAGAACTAGAAAATGTGTCTTTGAGGTTTTGTAAAATTGACTTATCTGGATCCTCAGCATCGCTTTCAGATGAATCTTCAGCTGCTACGAAGATTTTACGCTTCATTGCCGAGTTAATTTTTTTCAATTTCTTCG
Source organism: Leiobunum rupestre (assembly GCF_980474605.1). Classification (NCBI taxonomy): domain Eukaryota; kingdom Metazoa; phylum Arthropoda; class Arachnida; order Opiliones; family Sclerosomatidae; genus Leiobunum; species Leiobunum rupestre. Next base: position 20,664,193 of record NC_143387.1, read on the forward strand.
TAGCATACGGCTTTGATAGAATTTTCTTTTTGACAATTGGAGACTCTTCTAGCTCCAAAAGAGAAGTATTCAGTCTATCAACTACAATATTTGATTGTAAAGAAAAGCTTGGGTCTTTATCCGAATCTGAACTCCGGGATTCTTCACTAATGTTGATTGAAGGTCCAGGCTGATTGGCATTAGTACTATCCTTGGACCTTCCAATTTGTTTTCGACAAAAATCACAAACTTTAGCTTCTTTAGGCATTTCAGGAAATAAATTACACATCCATGATGTAACATTTCTCAGTTTCTTTTTGTCCCTAATAGTGTGATTACTTTTATTTAATGGATTAAAACACTGTAATTTAATAAATTTCAATTTGCTTTCCATTATAAAGTTGGTTTTCATATAAGTTAGTTTTAAACAAAATAACTATTCTATCCAACACATACTAACTCGGTGTTACGATAAAACCGATAAAAGTCCGTCTTCAACTGGCGAGAGGGAATTAGTGTGAAGAAAGTGAAACTGAAACTAAAACCTTGTAGATACAAAGGTCAGTTTTTCTCCCTCAAAGCACGTGTCTTTCCCCCTCTAATCGACTGGCGTTTCCCCCCCTCACCCAAAATATTACTTTTCTTATTACAATTAAAGGCAAATCTCTTGAAAAACCACTCTTTTTTGAAATATTTTTTAACTATGAACCCATTAACCTCCCACTTTCAAATTTTGACAATCGCTTAACACAAGTACAGTTAATTCACAGGATTTTTTAAAAACAATTTCATGATGCACTTTTTTAGAAAATAAAATTTAAAAATTTTGAAAAAAAATTTAAAAAAGGTTTTTTTGAAACTTTTAACCATGTTGGATATCATAAAAAAGGGCATAGAAAACTGAGTAAAATGACACTATTAGCAACTCTCTTGCTGAATTATAAGTGCTTCTGGAAAGGATCTAGAAAATATACGAACGGTGCGTTTTTGGCAATTTTTTTAAATTTCACGTAGCTATATTTTGAAAACCGTTTGCGTTAATTAAATAAAACTTTGCATTTTTCTTTCTGTCCATATGCACTATCTCTATACGAAATTTCATCCATATCCGAGTAGGGCAAGTAAAATGGGTGTGTTGATTTGACATGGAATCACCCCCAAGTGTTACTTGGCATAAAACGAGAGGGAAACATTATCGTTTATGCACACTGCAAATGTCCAGCTGGGTGAGTTTTTCCCTTCATTTTCAAACTAACATGAGCTATAACGTCCTAATGTTCTCAATATTAACAGAAACGGTGCAAAATGCCATCATATCGCAGCGACAATCTATGCTTTGATAAATATATCAGGCCAGAACTTGGATCAAATACCAGATGATTTGACATGTACGGAACAACTATGTAAGTGGATTCAACCTGGAGGAAAAAGTCACTCTCTCCCTTGGGAAAATATCGATGTAAAAAAACGTATACCGGGAAAGATTGATAGACCTAAAAACCACCTCAAAGCCATTTTTGATCCTCGACGCCTAAGAGATCGCCAACCTGATAATGAAGCTAGACGAGTGTTATTCGAGAGTGTTAAATTATATAATCCGCTATGCCCTTTAATCACACACTATGAGCTAGATGTGCATATTAGAGCTGGTATGGATCGTTGCAGCGTAGCGCAAGTTTTGCCAACATCTTCAAACTCAGTTACCAGTGTATCAAACTCTCTAGGATCTACCACCACTTCTTCAGTATTATCTGTAGCATCATCGGCTCTTTCTACACCACCATCTATAGATTCACAACCAAAATCCGCTACCAACTCAATAGTGGCTACACCCAGCTCTTCAGTATTAACTGCATCATCATTAGTTCCTTCTACACCACCCACTAAAAAATCGCAAGTGCCTTTCACACCATCTAATAGCTGTGCATCGTTTAGGCCAATCATTACATCAACACCAGTTTTATGTTCTACACCACCAAGAATTCCATTTTCAAGAATATCACCGCATTCGCTGCAAACAAGCAAATTACAACATCGAAGTCAAATCGATTGTAATATTGAAATAATAGCTATTTATGGTAAAACATTCCGAGAAGAGGTTAGCAAGTTTGTTAGACTGAATTATCCTCAGCTTTCTTTGGAAGGTAGACAAGCTATAGAATTGAAAACGAGAGATCAAGGAGACAGCCCAGCTTGGAAAGAGGAAAGAAATAAAATAATGACCGCATCAAATTTTGCAATTTTTTCAAAATGTCAAACAATGCCTGATAAAAGGTTACAAAACCTCCTTTATGCATCCAACGCGATAGGAAATTGTCCAGCGATTCGGCACGGGAAAGAAAACGAACCTATAGCAATATTAAGTTACATTAACTTCAAAAGCAATGAAGGAACTCCAGTAAGAGTTTCTAAAAGTGGGTTGGTTATACATGCACAATACCCATTTTTAGGAGCCTCACCTGACGGACTGGTTTTCGAGTTCGTAACAGAAGATAAAGGATTATTAGAAGTTAAGTGCCCCTATTCAAAGAAAAGTGCTAAAATAGAAGATTGCTTAAAATGTGGAACTTTTTACCTAGTCAAAAAAGATGGCATTATTTCGCTTAAAAAGACCCACAACTATTTTTACCAAGTTCAGGGCCAACTGATGGTGACCGGTTTGAATTGGTGTGATTTTTACGTGTATAATGGAAACCAGGATGGTGAACAAATATGTATTAGAATCCAACGTGACATTGTTTTTTGTGATAACTTACTAAAAAGCCTTACTTACTTTTTCTTGTACGCGTTCATCCCAGAAAAAATCCTTCAACGCGTTCAACAAAAAATGCCCTTGTTTGGACATAATGGTGAAAAGTATATACCGTATAAGAAAAACCTAAAATTAGACATATTAGGTGAAGTTAAGTCAATTTATTTAACATGCTAGTGTTTTCCAAAAATATCAAATCTAGTCATCAATAAACTAGTCATCTGTTACAGAGGAGTTATTCATTTCTCTTACCAAAGGTGGGCAAAAATTAGTAAGATAAGCGCATACCGCAACAATTTTTCCAGCTATATCAGACATAGAAAGAGGAATGGGGGTGTCAAAAATGTGGTAAACCTTAATGCGACGGATTGCTCTCTCAACATGCACCCTTGCTTTAGCTATGCTTTTGGTTTTCATTACGTCACCAAGAGGCATTTGCGGATTTTGGCTCGGCCTATAGTGCGGGGGTATGTTTAACGTTAATCCTTTCGGAAGGAGGCTCTGTATGTCAAACCCTTTATCGGCCATAATGTCATCGGGCTCCGACAATAGACTGATCAGTTTACTGTCATCAACAATGAATTTATCCGAAGACGCACCACCGTAGAGTTTAGAAACAAAAGTTACAGCATTTCCTGGCGAAATTCCAATCAGGCATTTTAATGTATTGTAATTCTTGTAATTAGAAAATGTACAACGCTGTAATGCGATGGATGACGGCTTTTCTACTCTGAATTCAGTGCAATCAACCACAATACGAGTATTTGGATATTCATTAAAATAAGCTGGGCGAGTGGCATCTATAGCTTCCTTTGTAGGGAACGGATATAGCTCCTGCAGCTCGAAGTATAACAGAGATATCCAAGTTGTAATTATTACAGACATCGAGCTTTCAGACATGGAAGACATTCTTGCCAATTCCTTTAACGGCATGCCTAACCTTAATCGAACCATAACCAAGAAGAACTCATCTTCCAACTCCAAATGACGTTTATTTCCTCTCTTACAACTAGAACTGTCATAATCTGGTTTAGTTTTTTTTCCCTTCCAGTATTGCATAACCTTGGCTTTACTTTTTAGGTAATTCACAAATGCCTCTAGTGTTCCGTAGTTTAAAAAACCAGTTTAGAAAGCGCAGACCTCTGGATTGTCTTTTACAAAAGAAATATTTAACAGTTGCCTTCTCTGTTCCGCAGCATAAAATTTCCATTTTTCCTTATTTTCTACCAAAGCATTTATTTTGAATTTATTTGCTTGAATTTCAGATTTGAGCTTCACACACTCCTCCTTCAAAATATTTAAATCTATCTCGAGCTTCCCGTGTCTTAATTCATCTATTTCCTTATTTTTTTCAGTTAAATCCAATTTTAACTTTTCCACTTGTATTTCTAAGTCTTTAACTTTCTTGGAATTAGAGCAATTACATTCTCCATTAGTTTGATTATGGTATAGTTCTAGAGGGGTGTCTTGAGAGTTATTATCTTTGGCGGCAGAACTGTTTTTTCTAGGTTTAGCGAGTTTCACTGAAAGTTTAGTTTTGAGTTGGGGAAATGTTACGGCTTCAGATGTATCTGGCAGGCTTGATTCTTCAATCACTCTAGATTCTTTGGGATCCTCTATTAGTTCTTCATTGTTAACATCAAACACTACATTAGGTTCATCAAGTGCAACCTAAAATATTTTATCAATCAATACACGACAACATTTTAAAGAATAGAGAGATTTACAATACCTGTTTATTTACAGACTCCTGTTCTACGTTCATTTCAGTATCGATGACATTAATAACTGGAATTACGATCTTCTTAGTAAATAACACCTAAATACATAAAATAAGATTGCTGTGTGGTTAAAACTATAATCATAATACTTCATAAAATAACTTACATTTTTATCTAGTAGTGGTTGAAAAACAGTTGGATAGACTCCAGGTTTTAAAAACTTTTTTTTAGAGTGAAGCAAAGGCTTAAAATCAATATCGGTGAAGTGAGCTGAACAAATTTTAGAATTTTTATGGCGCTTCAAAGCAGGTAAACCATAATGAGTTATAATACGACCAGCCCATAACTCGGATAAACTCGCATCAGCAGGAAAAAAATGCCACGATAGACCCTTATTTTTATACGATTTGTTTTTGCAATCCGGAACCACACAATAATGCCCTCCTTCGGTCGCCATTTTTTTACTTTTGCGGCCGGCAATCCTGTGATACGGCCAAGTTCGAACGCACGTCTGAAGTTGGCCGTCCCTGTTCGCAATACCCCACACGGTTTTCTCCCCCGCTAATCTTACCAATCAACAGTTCGGCAAATCCCGCTGTGGCGCTATAAGTAACGCTGTAATCGTGAATTGGAAGCCACAGTCGGATATCAGTATGTATCTTCACCATCTATTAAAGTAATTTTATTAGCATAACGCTTCCCCGCTGCTACGTCCGTAATACACGGACTTTTAAAATATTCACTTATTAGTAACTTTTGACTTATAACCAATTTTAAAACTGAAATAAATTAAAGATGACTAGCTATCTTCCATAGTTTTTCCCGCTGTAAAACCGTGCTTGTCCTCCAAGAGTTTGAAAAGTCGTCTGCTACAGTGGTTGTCATAGAAACGGAGGCGGAGCTTATGGCCAGTGTCAGGGCTCTATTAATTCTTCCTCGTCGTAATTCGTAAATTTGACTTTATAAATAATGATACTTGCATTGTGATATAATTTTTGCATCGTTGGCTTATTTTTTGATAAGTTTATTTAAGAAAAAAAGTTCTTATGACTTTTAAATTTGTCCGTAGCAGACGCTTGTTAAATCTCGATTGTATAAAATGGTTTTTAATTTTAATTAATTAATTAAATGTAAACTTATCATTTTATGTATATAGGTAAATTAGTGTATTGTTATGTTGAATTTAATTTTGTAATATTTGTAATTTCGGTAGTGTATTGTATGTTTTGTCAAGTTAGTTATCGGTATTTCCCCACGTATTTTGTAGGCGCCATTTGGGCCAATACCTTTAGTCAATGAAATAGCTAATAGCCCCCTATGAAGGGAAGCGAAAAAAGTGTACTGTGGAAATTTCCCAAGTAGCTAGAGGGAGTTGTTTCCTCATGTTGAGAAATGAAAGGGAATGTGGACAAAGTGTCGACCATCCGCGGGATGGTCACGTGTTGGAAAAACCCCAAAAAAGAGAGATTACTGGCCGTTAGGGCCAGTCTTAAGAAAGAAAAAGGTTTTTATTCGAAAGAAAACCGTTAGAAAAGCAAGAGTTTTAGTCCAGAAAGGAGCGACTGCGGCCGTCTCCTAGTTAAGCGCCCCTTGTGTTAGGGCATTTAGTAAAATAACTTAGTAAAATCAGTTTAAATAAAGTAGTAGTTTTGTTTTTAAAGAAGTTTGGTTTCAATTCATTTTAATTCTCACGTAACCCATCGTGTCAGGTCAAGAAATCAGCGATTGGAGTGTTTCAGTCCGCTTTAATCGCCAGTTAATTTAAGCTCTCCCTACAAGTGCGTTTTGGTTTTAGTTTTCAACAACGCTAAATCCATAGAAATCTGAGAAATAACTAGAACGCTCATTCGAATGGCGGGAAGCACGCCGATTATAAGCTATAGCTTAGATTGTGCATTTTGTTTGGTGGATAACGAAAGTATCGCCATCTCTGTCGTACCTTGGAAGTTAATTTTCTTAAATGTTCAGGCCTTCTGTATTTATTAATGTCAGAAGACTATCAAGGCCCCCTAAATTAGAAACGAATAGGATTTAAATGTTAGGCTAATGACTGGGCAAATTGGCTACAGGAATTCCCCGGTGGTGAATAACCGAAACATATGCACAAATTGCTACCTGAAACTGCTTCGTTACTGGCAAGAGCCTGAGGAAGTATAGGTGGTAGGCAGTGTGAGAAATAAGGCACTATCACAGGCCAATCACCAGTTTATAAATTAAATGCTTGGTATATTAGTGGCCCTGGTGACCACTAAATTAATTCGAAGTTTTTTCCCTTCAATATTTAGTTCATTAAAAAAATTCTATATTAATCCCTAAAATTGTTTGGTCTTTGCTTCTACGCTGTGCGCTTGGGCTTGTGTCAATATTGTGTGTATGGGTGGGTGACTTAGTGTCGTGAGTCTGTCTACGCTACACTCTACACACAGAATAGAAGAAGCGAATTTAGCAGTTAGCAAAATGAAATATAAACAGTCTCTCTCTCAGTAGGCTTGTTCAGGTCGGGTCTATAGGGAAACGGCAGCTTGCTGCCTTTGATTTTATTAGCGTCTATGGGAAGATAACATGGAGTGCCAACTCCCTAAGGGTCGTGCAGCCCGAATCAGCCTCGGCCTCGGGAGCCGAGTCGCCGACAAAGTCGAGGTTCGGGGCTTCGGGCGCCTGCTGCATTGTAATTTTGTGAACCTGTGACTTGTAAGTATTTAACACTCCAAAATTGTGAAATACCCAAAATAACTAACCTACTAAGCCTATGTCCTAGCACATATTGTCCAGAATAGATAATTTGACTATAAATTATGAAAGCCTGATTTTGAAGGTTAAAAATGGTAAGTGGCCAGTGGCCAGTTTTATAATTAAACTACCTAGGCTCTACTGACCTCGGGTCCAGTTTAAAAAAATTCCTTATTTCTCAGCCTGGTGGTAGGGGTGAGAGGGATTGGGAGTGTTCACTCTTTTTCTCTGCCAGGTGGCGTAGATCCTAATTTTGATTTCTCTCTCGCCTGCTAGTGCTGAGTACATGATAATGTAGGCACCTTTGGTTTTTAATTTTGCCAAGCCTTAATATGTCCAAAAGCTACCTGGTTAAAAGGGAACACTTGTTGCTGCCGTAAATGTGAAATATTTCCATTATTTTAACAAGCACTATATAAACTGACGTGCAGGTCCTGGCTCTCGGAAATATTATTACTTCTTGACGATTTCCTTGGAGGACGATTTATTGCAGCGTCTACAGTGTATTTTTTCGATGGACCTTGGGAGAAGCCATTATAGCGCCTTTTAGGAACCTCGGGGAGAAGTTAGCGCCGTTACGCCACCATGAAACTTTTTAACAATCGAAAACTTCAATTTTTCGCCTTTAATAAATTGACGTGTGTTAAAATGAAATAATGCTAATTTTTAAGTAATTTAATAAGGTAACATTGGAAATAAAAATTATTGACGTTACGGATCCATAATTCAAATAGCTTATTTCATGAACTCTTTCCAGCGTTGCCAGAAGTCCTATAATTAGCCTTTTCATTTTACATAGAGCCACGTAGTGGCAAATGCGAAAAGCTCATAAACTGCTGGATTTTCGTCTGCTAAGCAGACGCTTTATTGAAAAATCGTCTGCTTAGCAGACGAAAATATATAGGGGAAATCTTTAATTTTGTCACAAAATTTTCGGTGCCCTATAATTTGAACAGTGTGCTATATAAGGCATTTTTTTCGATTTTTCGATATTGATGACCTATAAATCCTATAATTTCAAAATTTATTAGTCAGGTTCGGGAATTCGATATAATATCAGACTGAAAAATATTAAATTTATTATAAAAATGAATAAATGCGTTTTATTATTTTTAATATTTCAGTTTTTGTTTCATTTAAAATATCATAAAAATTGAAATTACCGCCAAATAAAATGTGTCCTATAATTTGGACTGGATATATATAATTTTTAGTCCTTTGGTCTATAATTTGATTTTGCCTATCTGGCAACGCTGACTCTTTCGTACATCGGGACTCCGGGAGGTTTCTGCAAGTTACTCTGGTCAAGGATAATTATCCTTGCTCTGGTAAAACTCCGCCGTTATTTTTTTCAAATTTCGTGATTGATATTTTAGATTATTTTTCTGTAGAATTGGACCGTTTAATGGTTTTTGGATTTGGTTCGTATAAAACTATTAAATCTTTTTGTACCTGGTAAGATAGATAACGGAAACAATCCACCCATTGTTGTAAGTTTGAGAACGACTAACATTAGGGAGTAACTGAAGTAGTAAACGTGAACATCATATACTCCATGTTAATTAGTCCATGTATACTCCAACGTTTTGTCAAGAGCAAAGACTATGGTCGTTGATCAAGAGCTTAGTGTCGTGGAGATGGTTTCAAAGTATTCTTAAGTTAACTTCGGAATTTTTACCAAAAAACTACATTTATACAAACACAAAACTTTATTGATTTAAAATTCAGTTATTGAAAGTAAAATATTGCCCTATTTAAAAGGAAGGTGGGTATCTATTTAGCATATTTACAGGGCATAGATAGATAAATAAAATGCCATAAAACACTTATGGAGAAAGTATAGAAATGCGAATACCTAGCCTGACGTTGCACTACACATTCTATCTTGGGTTTACCGTTTAACCTGTCTCTTACAATGGAGATAACAATAACTTTTCAAGAGAAAGCAATAAATTCAAAAACTTCATGTAACAATTGTATAACCATAACATGTTTGAAATAGTCAGTTCAATAAATTTCATATATTGAATGAAATGCACAAAATTCAACGCTCCAAATGAGAAACCAAATAGTGAGAAATATATTTGTTTTGCCCAAACGAAGAAAATCAACATAGGATTTTTGTGTATTTTATTTAGGCTAAGTAGTGGTGCCACCTACTGAGCCACTTATAAATTGGATGTAGGTAGAAACGTTTTTAAGGCGAGGCGAATAGCACTTTTAGCCATTCGGGATGAATATCGAATACCCAAAAATCTTCAAATCGAATACTGAGACGAATAGTAGTTTTTGATCCAAATGCCGAATCATTAGGCTTAATCCTAATACAACCTTATCGAATATTCGTTGAATAATAGGCCCGAATATTTGTTGAGTACAGGGCCAAATATTAGTCGAATAACAGGTCTAGTAGTCAAAATATTTTAATTTCTAATATCTAAATAGTAGAACTGAATTATTTAATGACATAGGTGACCTATGATGTAAATAAAAAACTAAAACAATCTGTACACACAAAAAATATCTGCTGAGAGCGAACTGACCAATGATGTACATTCTTTTGTATAGATTGTTTTATTCTAGCCGTCAACTGTCAATTGAGAGCTCTACCATAGAAATTTCTTCCCCCAAAAACAGGTTTAAGTTTCAGTCTCCCCATAGAAGCTATGTGGTGGCACAGGCTGATTGGGGAGGCGGGAATAAGGGTCTATATTTACCGAATAAAAGAAATGTTTATCTATATTTGATCAAAAACCAAAAGAGGCGTGAAACGAATATCAAGACGGTTATTCGTCTCGATATTCGACTGAATTATTAAAAGTTTTGCTTCAAGGGATGTAGGCTAAAGCCTCACAGTATGTCAGTTCCCATTTGCTTATCTAATATTATTTTTTATTGTTTTGTAACTGAAGGGGCTTACAATTTCAATTAAGTTGGCAATCTAGTCTAGAAACCTTAAAGTGCTACAAACCCGGTTATATAAGAAGGATCTCTCAGAGTAACATTAACCCAAACAAACCCTTTATCTATATTAATCTTAATTTAATTTAAACTCTAAAAAGATTAAAATGTGGTATAAATGAAGACTAGATCATGAAGGATAAATAGCTTATATTTAATTCTAGATTATAAAGTTTTTAATAGTTACTAAGTAGAATAAATTTTTCCATTACCAGATATTCCATCTTCTCCTTAATTCGTACTTTGAGACAAGTTAACAGTTCAAGACTAAGTTTGTGTTTCATTTTGAACTTTTGCCCAGCTGTTTTTATACACGGTTAGCCCCATGAGTTTTAGCACTCGAAAGTTTCACCACAAATCAAGCCCTGGGAGTTTGTGGTGCCATCTGTGGTGGGAATTTACTCCATCCGTTTTACTTGTATAACTTCATTAATTAGTTTAAACCGTAGTGTAGTTTACTTTAGCTAAAAAGATAGCTGTCATTTTAGTGATGCAAATAGATGGTAAAATATATGGAGGTGGAATTTTTAGCCGCCGCTGCTCCTTCAAAACAGGGTGCTATCTAGGGAAAGAGCACCTTATTGGTTTGCTATTGGAGCACGTGCAGAGACTGTTTTTTGCCTGTTGCCGAGAATCAAATATCTATGATAAACTGAAATCTCGTGGTGCATGTAGTGCGTTCTAAGCTCACTGACCTTTATATTTTGAAAATAAAGGTGGACACAAAATGCTTGTTTAACTAGAAATTTAGCTCTAACTTTGAACTCATTAAATTAAAACGCAAATTTATTTATAGAATGAATCATAATAGGTATGAAAACAGTAGAAATGACCTGTGACTTTAATTGAATTCTCAAAGCGATGAGGATGGCAGCCAAGTCGCCACAAAATGTTCCCCCTTCTTCCTACCGCAACTTCCAAAAACCTTCCGAGGGTGTGAAGCCCTTCAAATTTATCATACCGAATATACATTCTTTGATAACATTAGGAAACACCTGACTGGCTGAAAATTTACATCTGCCAAGGAGAAAAAAATTACTTAACAGAAAATATTTGATTTTATTAATCAAAATTGTACAAAATTGAAGTTAAAGTATTAATTAGCAATTAAATGCAAATTTAAAACAATTAAGATAGGGTTCATACACAACCTGGAAAAGTCAGGGAATATGAAAATGTTTCCAAAAGGTAAGGGAATTGGAAAATTATAGCAAAAGGTCAAGGAGTATGAAATGATTCGAAAAGATCAGGGAAAAGTCTAGGAATTTTAAAATGAACCCCAAAAAAATCAGGGGAATAAATTTTTGAAAGATGTATTAAAAATACATAATACATATTTTTCAAGATTTTACCTATAACGATTCATTTATTCTACAAAAATTATCAGGGAAAACTTGGAAATGTCAGGGAATTTAATTCTGGAAATTTTGTATGAACCCTGTAAGAGGTTTTAGACTTCACGCCCTCATGGAATTGTGGATGTACCTTATTTAAAAAAAAAAATACCTTTATTATACAGCTTCATCAGGGGTTGGGAAAAAAACCAAAAACTCCTTTTTTTGTTTAAATCAGGGGTTATTTTACTCTTAATCTATTTTTTGCTTTTGTTTAACCGTGCATACATATTACAAATCAACTAAAAAGTTTTAGTTTTGGTTTTTGTCTTACCAGAATGAAGTTTTGGTTATAGTTTCATTTTTGATTTGGTATAAATGCAGGGTGACCAGGAAATTGCCTCGAAAATTTTATTTAAAAAATTTCAAGCGAATTAAAGGAAAATATAGGAAAAACCATGAGCATAAATAAGAATTCTTATCCAAAAACAGTAGATAAAATTAAGTAAAATATAGGATGAAGAAGGGTACACGACGACGGAACGTTTTTGAGTTATATACTACATGAGAAAACTTAAGAAATTTATAGGAAGGTATTGAAAATATAGGAAATGTTGTAAATGTTTTAGCAATGTAATCATTTTGGTAAAAAAACCAATTATTAAAAAAACCACTTGGATTAAACCAGGATTTACACCATGTGGTTTAAACTAGCCAACCCTGAGCTTCGTCATTTTTACTTTTAAACAGAATAATAATTTGTTTAAATGTCCCCAATTTTAAGATTTTTCTATTCCCAAAATTCTTTTGGTTTCTTTAAACGTGAATATTAGCAAATATTATCGTTAGTGTTTATAAATGGCTCGTAAATCACATCTAGAAGTAACATGCCAGTGAAAAATTTTTAGAGCATGTATAGTTTTAAGCATAAATACTTATTAATAATACCCTCGTGTAATTAGTTTTACATCTTAGAAGCTCTTTTGTTAAATTTGTTGTATAACAGTAATATTTTTCTTTTTTAGGGAATCCTTTATTTGAAAACTCGTTATAATGACTTCAACAATGTATTCTTACCACAAACAAATACATCCTCCAACTGGAATTGAACACAGTATTTACTGCAATTTTTATGGACCCCAAGAGAAAAATTTGGTAATCGCAGGGGCAAGCCAGCTGAAAGTCTTCCGTTTAAGACCCGGTCAAGAAACTGAATCAAATTTAAAGGCCAGTTCTGCTGATTCTCCAAAACTGAAATTGGAATGTACGCATACATTTCCCCTGTTTGGAAATGTAATGTGCATACAAGCTGTCAGGTTAGTTGGAACCGCAAGAGATGCTCTTATTCTGAGCTTTCGAGATGCCAAATTTTCTGTTGTGGAATATGATCCAGGCACCCATGACCTTAGAACTGTTTCTCTCCACTATTTTGAAGATGACTATGGTATGAGAGCTGGTCATAATCAAAACATACAGGTTCCAATTGTAAGAGTCGATCCTGATAATCGTTGCGCTGCCATGTTGGTATACGCCAAAAATATTGTTATTCTACCTTTTAAACGAGAGACTACAACAGAAGAAACAGAATTAGGGCCAGCAACAAGTGCTGGAATAAAGTCACCAATTCTAGCGACATATACTGTAAATGCTACTGATTTGGAAGAGAAAATTAATAATATAATAGATTTTCAATTTCTTCATGGATATTATGAACCCACATTACTATTATTGTATGAACCAGTGAAAACTTGGCCTGGCAGAGTGGCTGTTCGTCAGGATACATGTGCTATCTTAGCTTTGTCGCTTAACATTCACCAAAAGGTTCACCCTGTTATTTGGTCCATGACTGGTTTACCATTTGACTGTACCCAAGTTCTTGCAATTCCAAAACCGATTGGTGGTGTTCTAGTTTTTGCCATAAACTCTCTACTTTATCTCAATCAGAGTGTTCCTCCCTATGGTGTATCCTTAAATAGCTTTACTGACTTTAGCACTGCTTTTCCTTTAAAGCCCCAGGAAAATATCAAAATATCTCTTGAGTGTGCACAAGCTTGTTTCATTTCATATGATAAGCTTGTGGTATCATTAAAAGGTGGAGAACTTTATGTCTTAACATTGTTTAATGATGGAATGCGAAGTATAAGAAGTTTCAATTTTGATAGAGCAGCTGCTAGCGTATTAACAACATGTATGACAGCTTGCGAGTCCAACTACATATTCTTAGGCTCACGCTTGGGCAATTCTTTACTGCTTCACTATTCAGAGAAAAATCAAGACACTCTTGCTGTTCCAAAACCAAAACAGGGTGGAAGTGATGATGGCTCTGATGACTTAAATTTAAATCAAGATAAATCTAAACCAATTGATAGTGAAATTGAAGAGAAGGATGACCTAATTGAAACTCCATCAAAGAAAGCTCGACTTGATAATATGGGTGACTGGATGGCTGGGGATGTTGCACTTATTGAAGATGCTGATGAACTTGAGGTTTATGGCAATGAAACCCAAACTGAAAAAGAGATAACATCGTACACATTTGAAGTTTGTGACAGTTTAATAAACATAGGCCCCTGTACTAAAGTGTGCATGGGAGAACCAGCCTTCCTTTCTGAAGAGTTTTCAAATAACGCAGATCCAGATGTTGAACTTGTTTCAACTTCGGGTTTCGGTAAAAATGGAGCTCTTTCAGTTCTTCAGAGATCTGTTAGACCCCAAGTTGTCACTACATTTGAGCTACCTGGGTGTGTTGATATGTGGACTGTTGCAGCAAACACTAAAAAGGAACAGAACAAAGAGAGTCAAACAAAAACAGATGACGATGACAATGAAAATAAAGACAATGCCTCTCAAAAATCTGACATGGTGAACTCTCACGCATTTCTAATTATAAGTCGTATGGATAGTAGTATGATTCTTCAAACTGGCCAAGAAATTAATGAACTAGACCATAGTGGGTTCAGCACTCAAGCCTCAACTGTTTTTGCTGGAAATTTGGGAGATAACAGGTACATCATTCAAGTTTCTCCCATGGGAGTGCGTCTTTTATCTGGGGTACGTCAGACACAGCATATCCCATTGGATGTAGGCTCTCCTATTGTATGGGCCACAGTTTCGGACCCTTATGTACTTATCATGAGTGCAGAAGGTTTGGTAATTCAGCTTGTTTTAAGAAATGATCCTATAACCAATGTTGGAAGATTGGGTGTTTACAGACCACAATTAGGATCTGCCAAATCTCGAGTACTTACTTTGTGTTTGTACAAGGATTATAGTGGCCTCTTTACAACAACTTCTAGAATGGAAGTACAAGTGGACAAACCCACAGTTCCACCTCCTGTGCAGAAGCAATCTGGAATTGATGGCGTGTTTTCAAAAGTAGATGACTTTGATGAAGATGAGCTGCTTTATGGTTCGAATGATCCTTTTGGGGAGCCAAGAGAAGATCCCATAGCTTTTTCAGAGCCAACATGTGAAAGTTCCAAAAGCTACAATGTTAATGAAGTCAAACCTACATATTGGGTGTTTGTGGCTAGAGAAAATGGGATATTGGAGATTTACAGTATTCCTGATTATAAGTTATGCTACTTGGTTAAAAATTTTCCAATGGGTCAGAAGTATCTTGTTGATAGTGTACAAGCCTCTGTTGATAAACCCACTGAGAAGCAACAGCATGAAGCTTTACCTATTCTTCATGAAATACTAGTCGTAGCTCTTGGGACAAATAAATCAAGACCATTGTTGCTGGCGAGAGTGGATGAAGATTTATTTCTCTATGAAGCTTTTCCCTTCTATGAAATTCAGGTGGAAAATCATTTGAAACTTCGATTTAGAAAAGTATCACACAATATGTTACTAAGGGAGAGAAAAACATCAAAATTTCACAAAAAAGCTGATAATTCTGAAGTTGAGAAAACCAGTGACCACTTAAGATGGCTCAGAAGCTTTAATGATATTTCTGGCTACTCTGGCGTTTTTGTTTGTGGAGCATACCCATATTGGATTTTCATGACATCGCATGGTGAGATTCGAGGTCACCCAATGAGTATTGATGGAGGTGTTACAACATTTGCTCCATTTCATAATGTAAACTGTCCAAAAGGATTTTTATATTTTAACAGACAAGGTGAACTAAGAATTTGTGTTTTACCCACACATTTGACGTATGATGCTCCTTGGCCAGTTCGAAAAGTCCCCCTCCGTTGCACACCTCACTTCGTGAGCTACCATTTAGAAACTAAAACTTACTGTGTTGTTACAAGTACAGTAGAGCCATGCAATAGAATGGTCAAGTTTA
This sequence comes from Leiobunum rupestre, assembly GCF_980474605.1. Classification (NCBI taxonomy): domain Eukaryota; kingdom Metazoa; phylum Arthropoda; class Arachnida; order Opiliones; family Sclerosomatidae; genus Leiobunum; species Leiobunum rupestre. The sequence continues at coordinate 20,679,964 of NC_143387.1, forward strand.
GTGGCGAAGAAAAGGAGTATGAAGTACTTGAAAGGGATGAACGTTACATTTATCCTTTGGTTGAGAAATTCATGTTGCAATTATTCTCACCAGTAAGTTGGGAAATGATACCCAACACTCGCATAGAAATGGAGGAATGGGAACATATTACATGCTTGAAAAATGTTATGTTGTCTTCAGAAGGAACTTCTAGCGGCCTTAAAGGGTATATTGCTCTTGGTACAAACTACAATTATGGCGAAGATGTTACTAGCAGAGGAAGAATACTAATCTTGGATATTATTGATGTTGTGCCTGAACCTGGTCAACCTTTAACCAAAAACAAAATAAAAGTAATTTACAGTAAAGAGCAGAAAGGCCCCGTCACAGCTTTATGCCAAGTAGTTGGCTTGCTTTTAACAGCAATTGGGCAAAAAATATACATATGGCAGTTAAAAGATTTTGACCTAGTTGGGGTTGCATTCATTGATACTCAAATTTACATCCACTCAGCCATAGCATTAAAAAATCTTATTCTAATTGCTGATATATGCAAGTCTGTCTCTTTGTTGCGATATCAAGAAGAAAGTCGAACTCTGTCTTTAGTAAGCAAAGATGTGAGACCAATGGAAGCCTATGCTATTGACTTTTTTATTGACAATACCCAGGTTGGGTTTATGGTAACTGATAGTGACAAAAACATAATCACTTTTATGTATCAGCCAGAAGCTAGAGAAAGCTTTGGTGGACAAAGACTCTTACGTCGAGGTGACATACATGTCGGTTCAGTAATTAATTGTTTGTTTCGTATTCAATGTCGTACCAGTGAATTTTTAAACAGTGATCGAAGATTAGTAACGACACTGGAGAGAAGACAAATAACTATGTATGCCACTTTAGATGGTAGCTTGGGTTATTTTGTTCCAGTATCTGAGAAAACATATCGTCGATTACTTATGTTGCAAAATGTGTTAGTAACAAACATTCCTCATTTAGCAGGACTTAACCCGAAAGGTTTTAGACTTTATCACAGTCAGCGTAAAATCTTAATGAATCCCCATAAAAATATTTTAGACGGAGATTTGTTATGGAAATTTATTAATTTGTCAGTAACAGAAAAAGCTGAATTTTCAAGAAAAATTGGTACAACAACAGATCAGGTTGTTGAAGATTTGTTAGAAATTGAAAGGATTACAGCACATTTTTAGCCCGAAAATAGGGCTCATACCATTGTTTTTTTTTCTTTTTTAATTTGTATATCTAAAATGTTGGTAAATTATTTTTACAAACCTGATATATTTGTTTTTCTTTGAATTTTACTACTTCATATTTACTGAGCTTTAAAATAAGTCCATTAAATTATGTTCCGCCAAACCAGGTCGCAAGCTAGGTTTTTTGAATGATTCTTCTTCTATCTTATTTTCAAATTAATTCAGTGGGGGGTACATCAATTACATGGCTGGTGTAAGCCTCTATGAAGTCAAATTTATGTAAATCTTTGTGCTGTGGAATTTGACCTTATTAATGTACTTTGCATGGGCACTAAGGAAAAAAGCTTTACTTATAAAATTTTAGTAATTTGAAAAATTAATTTATCTTTTACACGTTTTGAGCAATTTCACATTAAGTGCAAAAATCTCGATGTGCTAAAACTTATTTAACAGAATGTACATGTTTGGGTCTTGAAGCTCGTTTACCTGATTTTTAGGACCTAGCATGTAAAGGAATTTTAAAATTAACTCTCAATTTTTGGTTACCCCATTTGTGAACTATAAAAGCTTGATAATCTCAACGTAATAATTTTGTTTGTTGGTCTATTCTTTAAAATACAAATCCAAGCGTTAAACATTTGTTTATTGCTTATGTTACATTTACAAGAAAAATAAAAAATGTGAGAAGAGAGTAACGCTCATTTCAATTGATAAAACGGTATATTTGTATTATTGATCTCTGCGCTACCTGATTATAAATTCTAACAGGTACGAGAAAGACTTTTTCCGCGTTTTATTACGGCAAAAACAAACCGTAAAACGTAATAACTTTTGCATAGAAGGTATTATATGAATAAGATTTTCATGCCAAATAGTTCATATTTATCGATTTCAAAATCGAATTAGGCGACACCAAGTTTGTCCGAAATACACAAATTTTCTGATTCTTCTTAAATATTAACACTTGCTTTTTTGAGCTACATATATTAGTTCCCTTAGGTTTTTGGAAAACATGATAAATAACCCTAATTTAATTTTTAAGTGAAACAAAGCAAGCGTGAAAGTAATATTTAAAATAATATCGCTCGAGACCATGATATTTACTGCTGCACCACAAAAAGCGATATTTTAAATACTACTTTCACGCTTGCTTTGTTTCACTTGAAAATTAAATTAGGGTTAATTATCATATTTTTGTCTTCAATAACTTCTAACTGGCCAGAGAAGAAAGCCCGCCAAGATTTCTTAGACTCTCTCTGGTGCATTTGTAAGCGTCACCTTTGACTTCACCCTGCACTTAACTTTTCGCGTCAGAGGTCGCAACTTTCGGAGAATAGACCTTTCCATAAATTCGCTGCGACTGCCCAACTGGTTTTTCAGATAGTGCAGTCAAACCTACGGACGAATTCATTAGCTCTCTTTAGTGGGATAAAGTTAAATTTACACTGCTAGTCCAAGAGCCCATGACAAAATAAGCATGTGATAAGGTACACGATGGGTCAAGGTATTTTTTAATTAGGTTAGTGATTTGTAACAAAGAACTGTTTGTCTTACGGGTCAAAGTGGGGGCTTTCCGGGAACACGAGCTACGTTTCAAAAGCCAAACTATTCCGAAATGAAACTATTTTCTGATGAGCGTTCTGAATAACGAAAGTAACTCTGCGCTGCCAGGCCATAAAAATGAAATGAAATTATAGTACATAAGTACGGGCAACTTTGATTACTCGCTATAGTGGAAAAGCACTTGGCCATAGTTGGCCCTGACTCTCATTTATTTTGGCGCAAATTTTAAATTTGTATATTGGCATATTATAACCCCCTATTTACATTCTTAAGTCAACAAAATGGTACGTTATAAAACTTCTTTAATTATCGCCCAAATAACGGAAATATATTTAAATTATCGCAAAAAAGCGTACTATATAGTACACAATGGAAATTAAAGTTCGGAGAAAATCGAAAGTGGAATTTCACCCCGCCAAAAAGGGGCTACAGAGAGCGATGCGATATCCCTTTATCGCGCCAAGCTGTCTCCATAACCTAGCAGGCAGTCTTTGTAGCGATAGCTTATATAGTCTTTGGTACATGCTAACCTGCACTCTTATTTATTACTTCTGGCCAGACACGGCATGTGCAGTCGACATATTATTACTTCGGCACACTTATTTAGGATAGTTTGGATTATATGTAATAAAAATCGAAATATAATCTTACCAGCCCCCCCATGCACTTATTTATTACTTCGTCACACCATAAGTAACATAGTAACGATAAGTACGACACTTTCTATTGCTTTAATGCTAATTTTCTAACCAAACCTTTTTTCGGCACTGATACACTCTCTTCAAGCTGTGACTTGGACTCGCGACTTGCCGTTTTGGATAACTACTTTTTGATAAAAATTTAAGCCTAATATTGGAGAGCACGTTCTGGAGTCGCGAGGGGCTTTGGCTTTGTTTTGAAGCCCGCGTGCGAATCATGCGTGATATAAAAATATGAGCTCGTGGCGCCGAGAAAACATTTTTTAATTTTTATAATTTTAGCCTAATATTCCGCCTATCTATCGGAAACCAGATATTTCGGCTTAGCGGAAGTTTCGCATATTTTAGACACTAGAGGGCTCTTTGCTGAGAAAACGTCTTGATTACGCAATAACTATGAAAATCAGTTTGGTTGTAAATCTCGTTAATTGTCATACTTATTGTTATTATGTTACTTAAGGTCACATTTATTCCTATTTATTACTTCTGGATATACACGGCTTCGACAGTTCGATTACATTAATTAGTGGTCTTTTCCACTTTCTTTGACGGTTTTAGCTGTAAGTACAAAGCGAGAGAAGGCTGCAACTATCCAGAATGTGGTTTTCGGATTAATATTTTTGGAAAGGTAAATACAGCATTTCTTTGTTGTTTTACGAGATGATAGATTATCTTTTGAATAATTGTTGCAACTTATCTTTATTATTAAGAAAATAGTTTACCGTATTTAGGGCTAGTTAGTAAGGCTTAGGCTTAGCCTTTGCTATCTGATTCTGTCCCTCTTGTAAGCTAATGTTATGCAATTATATGTTACCTAGCCAAGGACGTACCTTTGGGGGGGGGGACAGGGGGGAGGCTCCCCCCCCCCCCAAAGTTTTGTAGAGTTGGCAAATCGAGGTGGACTTGGCAAAATGAAAATTATGAAACATGTTAGTTAATTAAAAAAACTCCTAAATCGATAGTCAACAAATCATTTAGAATTTCCCAGCAATTTACTTCCCTAAAGTCATTAACTATGTTTGAGATTTCTATGTAGTTGCTTCTCCTTATGTATAACTTTCAAGACGGAACTTGTGGTAAAACCTTTTTAAATAGTCATTTTTCCTACAGCACCTTATAAAATGGAAAGGCAGATAGACGCGTGATAGAGAATATCGGTTGTTCGTTATTATTTCAGTGTTCATTTTCTACGTTAAATTTGGCAATCTGTATAAAATTTATAAAAATAGTTTTAATTTCTATAGGAGATGTTACAGTTTTTTTAGGGAAAATTAGGTAAGTCTTGAATATTATAGTGATATTCTTTAGGAAAGTGAAAATTTCACAAGCCAATATTCCTAAAGTTGCGTTGGATAAAGATAACGTGTGATCATATGGTGTGATACAGTGTCGGTTGTTCTTACGTTAATATTTCAGTAATAAGTGTTTGAATTGTTTATGTTATATTTCGGTATGAATAATTCCAGTTATTCAAAGCAGTTCAGTTCATAGATATAAGAAATGTATATAAAGGTCTAGATAAATTTCGGGGCGTCTAAGCCTAACATAAAATACGGAATTGACACCTAGCAGACACCGATGAAGGCACGTGACCAAGAGCGCGAGCTCTCTTAGCATTTTAGTACTAAGTGCTTGACCTTTCCGCAGGCCGTAGTCTTTAGACACCATCTGTTGGTGACTTTTAGTATAATTTTTTAGCAGGAGACAATGGCTCTCGCGACGATAGCACGAGCTTTCTTACCGATAGATAGCGCCTTATAAGGATAGCCTGCAGAAATTACGCGTTTCTGCTAGCTGTCACCTCCGTATTCACTCCGTTTGAAATATTTTATCTAGACCTTTATATACGTTTCCTATATCTATGGTTCAGTTAAACAACAACTAGTATTCGTCAAGATGAAATGTATCTATTTTTTACTACAGCGGGTTACACGACGAGAAAATAGTAAGCGGGTTTGATGAGATTTTTAAATTGCTGTAACATCGTTCAATCTCTGTTTTCTTCTTCGTGTATCTCCTTTATATATAAAGAGAGTACGCAAATGCTTCACTCAATATAACTAGAAGCCGAGCCATTTTCGCCATTGAATTGGGAATAGTCCCGCTAGAATGACATATTCGCGTTCGGTAGTCGTGGTTTCGCGAAACAAATTCTGAAATTTCCAGTCGGCGCACTCAGACGTCAACTCTATCATTATACTGGTGGCGCCATCTATAACTTCCAAAGTACATTAGTACCATTAATTCAATTGTATAGTATATAGTTCCCGCCGCTAACAGCGGATGGCGCCACCGATTATAATTTTAATGAAACATTTAAATTGAAATCTACCGTAACAATCCAAACTTAGACGACTTGACAAACTTTGGTTTTTACTTGGCAAATTTCACTTACCTCCCCCCCCCAAACGTACTCTCTTCGGTACGCCCCTGTACCTAGCTAGCTCATATCCAAAAGTTAAATTATTCTTCACTGTTTGTTTGGGAATTTTACATTGGTCGCATAGGCCTAACTATTTATAATACTTAGTTAATAGTAGGTTTTCAGTTTGCTTCTGTTTAAATTAGATGTACTTTTGTTTAGAGAAACTGTCTTTGCTAAAGTATATTCTTGCTGGCTCTGAGGTCTACATTTAGCGTTGAAATTATACACAATGTATATACTAATTTAAAGTATTAAATATAATTTATTATACGTTTGATTTGCTCGCGTTCTACATGTCGAGCAGTCTCATCGGTGTCGTGTTTTCTTTTCAAAGCATTGATACTGGTCTTGTGGCAGTCAATATGAACTTAAATTGAAGTGACCCATTATTCCGACTTTCCCATCATTTTCTCTCACAAAACCTTCACAATTGCTTCATTTTCAAACGATTTATTGCAGAAATAACAAGAGTTAGCTGGGTGTTAAATTTTAAACGGGGTTTTGAAGAGCGGCCGACGTAAAATTGTAAGACGCGTTTCAGGTACAACGTTGAAACAGCAAATACGACACAACGATTGCTCGTATGTAAAATGTTCATAGAACATTTTTGGTAGGAAATAGCCGGACCCTAATGTTCATACTTGGGTTTATAGCCGTACATACAATACTAAAGTAGATATTCGCGATAAACCATTACTGTGCACCGGTTTTCCCCATAACCATTGCTCGTAAAACAACTATTTCTAACAGTAACCTGTGAAAAGATATGTTTTTGTTTGAGTAATTACTCCTAAAATATTTAATTACGCAATTTTGAACCATTCTTCATTTTTTATTTAAAAACACTAGCTTTCTACAATTTGAAGAAAAAAGAAACGTTTTCTAGTGCATTCTTAGCGATTGGAAATTATGGTAAAAAGAAAACTATTTCTAACACTAACCTGTGAAAAGATATGTTTTCTTTTGTGTATTTATTCTTACACGATTTAATTATGCAACTTTGAGCCATTCTTCAACTTTAATTAAACATAAGTCGCTTTAGAGATGTCAAAAAAACTGCGTTAGCGGCCAGCTAAAGTCGGCCATTTAATCTTAGGCGAAATAGAGTGTTAGTTCGCCAGTGCGGCGACGATGGCGTAACTTTCGTTGCCAGCCAAACGAAAAGCATGGGCCAAAGGCAGGGTTTTTTAAAAGTTCTAATCAGACCATGCGACAAAATTTCAAAAATCGTTCTAGTTTGTTATCCGATTTCTATGGTTACGCCTTATTTATGAAAAAATTCATGTTTCTTAAAGAAGAAATATATTAGATCAAAAAGGAGGTTTTCTTCTCTTTTTAATGGCACCGCTTATTTCAGTCGTTAACTCAGTCGCCGGCGCTGCAATAAGTCGAGCCATTAACCAGTAAATTGCTAGCAAAATGATATTAGTATCCGAAGACGTCCTTCAAAGACTGAAAAACGGAATTACCGAAGAAAAACTGGTTCCCACTTTGGATAAAGAAATTGACTCCATTCTCAATAACGACAATACTAATCTAAAAACTTAATTTATATAATCAAACGCTACAACGTTATTTAAATAAGAATCGTCACCCTATTGAAAAACAAACCGTTAAAAGACCTGGTATAGTCTTAGTCGATAGCTACGCCGTAAAATTTTAGTTTTGAAAACGAAAACATTTGAGAGAGTTGGCCGTTTTCGGTCTATCGAAATCTGGCAGCCTTGCCTGCCTTCCGGCATGTATCTCCATACCGAAAATGGTCGACGATTACGCCGCCGCAAATATTTTACTAAACTGATCAGTTATTTTGAATTATCGACTAAGACTATGAAGAAATAGCTTCTTGAATTCCACCCAGCCTTTTCAATGATGCATTTTCGGTGTACACTTGAACTCACAAGGCGAGTACCCGAGATGTTTATTTCCGATTTTGTTCAAAGTCGGACGTAATGTAGACCAATATGAGATATGAAATTTCCCAAAAGGAGACGTTGCACTACCCATTCGTTTTGCCATGGCAACCGAAAATGGTTTTGACCACTTAAAACAAAAATGAGATTTTTTCCTTATTTTACCCAAAAATTCTTACAATTTTAACGCAAAAATGTTCCAATTTACCCAAACTTGATGAAATTTATCTAAATGTGGTCCAAATTACCCATTTCGTGATTTTCAATTTTTTTTTAAATTTTCCCATGGTTTTTTAAGTGGAGATTTTTTTGTTTTAAGTGGTCAAAAACATTTTCGGTTGCCATGGCAAATCGAATGGCTAGTGTAACGTCTCCTTTTGGGAAATTTCATATCTCATTTAGGTCTACATTACGCCCGACTTTAAACAAAATCGACAATAAACACCTCTTGTACTCTCCTTGTCAAACTTTACAAAACAACAATGTTCCAGAACAATATGTGAAGAATCCAATACGTTTTTTAAATTCCCTATCGTACCGTTTACCACCACTTAGCACGCTGCAATGGGCAACGTTGTGATTGTAATAAAATAAATAAAATGTTAATCATATGTCTCGAGTATTTATTTAATATTAATATCTCATGATGGATGGTTGTGCGGAAATGTTAACTTAACAAACAACAACGTGAGAGGGGAGGGCGCGCTAAAGGGATTTTTTATCTCGTAGGCGGGGCCAAAGCCGTCAGAGTGATCTTACCATACGGGATGCGGCAGGATAAGAATTCCAAGTAGAGTAATGAATTTAATTGATCTGCAAAAACGTTCGAGTCAAAATAAGGGAAATCGTTATAAACTTGTCTGTATTGACATTTTTTGTAAATTCGCCTTTGTTGATCCAGTGAAAGATAAAAAGGGGAATAGCATAGTGAATGCACTGAAAAAGATTTATGATCAAGGAAGAAAACAAAAACGGATTCAGAGTGACCATGGCAATGAATTTGTGTGTCAAGATGTAGAATTTTTTACGACCGACTCGTAAGTTAAAGCGAATATCGTCGAACGTTTTATTCGATCGTTTAAATCTTGAATGTATCGATATTTAACCGGCTAAATACAAAGATATATTGGAAAAAGTTTCGATTCCTGAAAGTTTATTTGCAATGATCTACTTAAAGGAAACAATTTACCTTTATTACTAAAAACAATACAGATATTGGGTTAAAAAAATTATAAGAAACTTTTTTTCATATTTAACTTTGAAAACACTGCTGCCATCTAGGATAATAATTATGGCGCGAACTTTAAGCTTTTCTTTGTATTCCAACAAGATATATGTTGACGTACTCCAAGATTTAGTTCAACAGCACAGTGTTCCAAAAGCACGATTTTTTGGCCAAAATTCCAGAGAGTGCATATAAATATTTCTTCATATTTTGTTTATTCAGAATATCTGGATTTGTCAAATATAAATATTTTTTTTCATGCGACCCCTAGCGACCAAGTTAGCTTAGTTTTGAACAATTTTGACTTTTACATTCGATAGATTAAGCTATTCAAATCACGTACTATTTTTTGAATGGCGATGTTTCCAGTATAAATAAAGATACGAAACGAAAACCATCTCAAAACGCACAAAATCAGCCATCTTTAACTCCTAACGTTGCGAGCCTATTTCGCCCCCTCGCACGCGTCTCCCCTCTTTAGGAGTTTTTACCCCGCGCAACCTCCCGTTTTTACTACTGTAGTTTTTTGTTGTTCGACTCCAAGGCCATTTCGAAATTTAGGGTTTGAAACCCCACCATTCGGCTCGCTCTTCCGAGCTCTTTATGTGGAAGGATTAAGTCCGGCATTGTTATAGCGCTGTCAAATTGGCAGCAGTTGCAATGCCCTTGAGAACCGCGAAGTCCGAATGACGAGGTGACCGTCGCTATCAATAGAGCGATAGCGAAGGGAAAAGCAAAAAGATGTTTGAACCCTTTTTCGACACAAGGGGATGAAATTATCTGAAACTAGGATTTAATACCATTGAAAATCGTATGAGAAAACACGTATGCTCTGACGTCAAAATGATGAAATAAAAACGGTCCCCTAGATAGAGACGGAAATCGGCCGATATAACCATTCCAAGTTCGATGTATGAATTCCTGGTAGACAAGAAGTCATATAATGTAATTAAGGTGAAAATCGTTGCTAACTCTGTTAGTTCGGCAACCATTGATGTGTATCTATGATAAAACAATTTCTTTAATATAGCCCAAATCTAGCCAAGATTTGGGCGGTTTTTTGGCTGGAAAAATAAAATGTTTAAAAAAAATTCCTTGAACTTTGTACGCAAATGTTGTCTTTATTTGGAATAAAAAAGAAAAAAAAATACTATTTTTGAGTAAATTTAAGTTTTGGAATTTTTTTGGAACACTGTGCACAGGGTTATTATAAGTACACCCATAGAAGTGACTTCAAAAAACTCTAAAATCATTGGGAACAACCTAAACGGATATGTTGACTTTAGCCCACCGGCGAAGAAAAAACTAACCAAGGGGTGCTGATGGAACATTACGGAACTCCACAAAGGTCGTTCAAAGCTTGATTAAGTCAACCGAACCGCCGTGGATTAGCCATGGATAAAATACATATGTTTGTAACTAATTTGACTTTTACTTCATTTTAAATATTTCAACCAAACATTTTCCAATTAAGTATTGCAGTCAGTGGCGTAACGACAACGTTTGGGGCCCCCAGCAGGATAAAAAAAACTATTTTATTTGTTATCAAGCATTAGTACAATTTTCGTAACAAAAAAATTATTCTTAAGACGAAAGGGCCCCCTATTTTGTTAAAATGTCATACCGCCCCCCCCCCCCCCACGGTCGCGGGCTCTGCGGGTCCCTAGTTACGCCACTGTAGTATGTACACCTATTGTACACAATTTTAATTGGTTAGACGCTTTAGTGCCTGCTGTCGTCGGAAGGGGAAAATTCGGAAATTGTCTTCCCCTTTTCCGTAAAACGTTCAGAGTTAAGGCTCGTCTAACGAAAATTGTACACAACACTGCGTTAGCGTGTTTAAAGGCTAGCTGCGTTCTCCTTGCGAGGTGGGGTTATGTATGTTGCTCCTAGCTATCACCAATAAAACTAAAAATACAGTTTATGTAAAATTTACAGTAATTTGACTCTTTGTCAGTTACCACTAGTGCAGTTCATTTAGACAAAAAAAAAGGCCGAAGTTTGCATTAATTGTAGTAGTAGGTTTGACTTTTTTATGTTCTTAGGTTCGGTCCTCGTAGTATATACTCAATTTTGCAACTTCGAAATCCCTGTGCTAACTCTGGGGTACGCTAAGAACCGCGAGTTTTTCGGACTTTTTTCCGTTTATTCCTCATAGCTCCAAACTTATGCGTTTTAGCGCATAATTCCCTACCATCGTTTTAAACTAGAGTACATGTTCTACAATTTTAGCACAAAACGAGCTCTGTAAGTTTAATAGTGTCTGAGATACAGCTCTTCAAAAATAGGCAATTTTTGCCATAATTTTGGTTTTTAAACTATCATCTATGTTTTGAGCCAAATGTTGCCATAACGACGTGTCCTACGACCCTTATTATAGAAAATTGTTTGTAGGAAATTTAATTAGCTTTCATTGAAGCACAAGTGCCTACCTGTAGGCCTAATAGTTATCGAGAAAATGATCAAATAGTTAAATTACTGTTTACCGCTAAATTAAAGCAAGTGTCGGCCCTAGTGTAGTTGCGTTCTGGCTCAATAGATGTCGCCGGAAATTTTTGCCAAAAAAGTTTTTTTAAACTATCGTCCATGTTTCGAGCCAAATATCGCTACAACGACGTGTCCTACGACCCTTATAGTTTGTAGGAAATTTAATTTGCTTTCATTTAAGCACAAGTCTTAGTACGTTCTCGAGAAATAGTTAAATTGCTGTTTTGTGGTAAATGAATCCTATCATTTTTCTAGCGATTCCTTTTTTTTTATTTATTTCCTTTGATATATTATTAGTACTATGGTTTCCGTTTAATACAACTTAATAAATATACATAAATATCTATAATATATATATGTTTTATTTATACAAATTTTATTTATTTCATATTTTACTATGATTTTTCTTATTGTTTTTGTTTGTGAGTTTTTGAATAAGAACAATGCGCCAAACTTAAAAAATAGTGTTAAAAACAAATTTTTCAAGGACAGTCATCAGCTAATTACAGACGATATAGGTACTTACAATTTACTGAAACAAGACATTTCAACTTTGTGGGCAACCTGCTAGACTTAACGTAATAGAATTGGGAAAACATATTGAAGGCTTTAAATAATTGTAAACGCCTTAAAATAAGTTATTATATTATAATCGTTATTTCCAGAGGCGTCCCGTCGGGGAAAGGGGAGGCTCCCCCCAAAGTTTTCGATAGTCGGTAAACTCAGGTCTAGTTTGTGACTAGGAAAATATCCGGCTAGACTTGGTAAAACCGCTACTCTCCTCCCAATCAAACCACGGATTACCTTCGTAGACAGTAAAACACTAGTCTAACAAAAATTTGGTTTCTTAAAGGGTCATATGACGTATCAGGCGGGATGACTAAAAACCAAAATTTTTTCAAGCATAAAACGACACTAAAAACCAGCATTTATAATAAATGCTGGTTTTAATAAATGATTTATTAAAGGGGCTCCAAAGTTACTGTGTAAAGTCAGTAAAGTGCGAAATTTACGGTTGACTCTGCCCGCCTCTGCCAAGGCAGAGCAAGGACAGTAGATACAGGGACGAGAAAGTGTATTGGCGGCCTCTGTTGGAATATATTACCTAAAATGACCTAAGCGTAAGGAGAGTTAGTTGTAAACAAAAAAAATGGCGGTCACCTAATTTTAGCGGTTCATGACGAGGCTTAAGTGTTCAAAACAAATGGGCATTTTTTTATTTACGCTCGTAGTTTTATTTTTAATTTAACATCAAAATGGTAAAAACTAACTACAATAATACTGTCCATGGTGAAACACGTCTTAACAATGGCCGTGGTTTGTTTACATCTAACTCCCCGTGAATATGAAGACGTTTAAAATCGAATTTTTTTTCCTGATTTCTCGTCCCTGTATCTACTGTCCTTGGGCAGAGTGAGGGGTTGGGGGAATGAAAAGCATGCTAAATTTTCTTTTTTTTTGGCCAACGAACTTTGTAGCCCCTTTAATAGCGATAGAAAAGGTTTGCAGCAATCGAGTCTCCGAGATTTCGATGAACCAGTTACCTACGGTGGTAACATCATAGACAGTATCAATCTGGAAGGGGTTTCGTCTTTCAAATAGATTTTCATAATAAAATAGTGCAATATAGATACGAAAGTCTAATTTTACAGATCTTATCCCTGGTTTGCGGTTTATTTTATCCCATTGTTTTTTGTATTCCTTTATATTACTCTAAATATGTTTTTATTTTTGCAGTTAGAATTGCGCACCCTCTGTTCCACTTTTTATTTCATTTTTAGAACACACAAATCGATGAGAAATTAAAGAAAAATATGCATCCCGTCACTGATTATAACAATTAAAAAATAAGTTATGATGATAAAAAATTTAGAATTTTAAAACGTAGACCTCCCGCCGAGTAGCGGTTGTTGTTGAACAAACAATCTAGTCGCTCACCGTGAATAAGATCCGTCAGCGTTAAAAAATGAATTCAATCGCTCAGGTATATCTCTCTCTCGACTCTGCGGCCGCGCTTACTAATAAACGAACTATTTGGCCGCTAGAAGATGCGGCGCTCAGAAGTGAGCATGCTAGCTAGGAGCAACAAACACAAGGAGAACGCAGCTAGCCTTTAAACACGCTAACGAAGAGTTGTGTACGAATTTCATTGGACGAGCCTTTACGCTGAACATTTTACGGGCGGGGGGGAAAACAATTTCCGAATTTCCCCGTCCGACGGCAGCAAGCGCTAAAGCGTCTAGCCAATGAAAAATGTACAAAAGAAAATCCACGACTTTTGACCGGTTGCGTTCTCCTTGTGTGGGGTGTTGTATTTGTTGCAGAGGTGGGCAAAAATTGTGAGCAGCTGTCCAACATGAACGCTCATAATTTTTTACCTTGACTTTTCAAGTGAGCGAGTGTTCACGACAGGCGATCTTATTTTATCTATCTTCAACTGAGCAAGCTCAGGGCGAACGCAGAATAGTTTTTCTCACTGGCTGATAAGTCACGGCGCGGTGAGCGAGATCGGCCGATCAACGGGCTAATCTTTTCACTTTTGAGCGATAATCCCTCTAGCGGCGCGGCAGTTTTTCAGTTGAAAGCGAATAGCGGGGCGTCGAGAAATATCTTCTCGATTGACGGAATTGGATGTTCAATTTTGAAAACTAGAAGAGGGCGAATCTTGATCACGCTGAGCAATGGGGTGGTTTTATCCTCGAATATCGTTCACCGGGAGGCGAACCTTCATTGAAAATATTTGGTTGTCTCATCGATTTGTCTATTATTTTTTAATAAGTGGCCGTTCGAATAATTGTTTACACAACGATTTGTCTATTCTAAAATTGGAAATATCTAGGCGGTAATAGAAACATTACTGTTATACTTTAAATATTCCACACTTTATAATTATTAAGCCTAGTTCACACTGTACAATTAATTGGGCCACTTAATTGTATCCAACTATTTGTGAGCCTGATAATTGTATAGTGTGAACGGAAAAAGTGGGAACAATTGTTACAATTGTCCTGTTCATTGTATACAATTATCTTCCTTACAATTAGTTTGATACAATAAAGTGGGCCAATTAATTGTATAGTGCGAACTGGGCTTAGAATACAGTGGCATTATTGGTTCTTTTTGTGATTGTTGTCGTCCCCCCCCCCCCAAATTCGTCCCGGAAACGTTACAATGGTTAACTTGTTCTTTATCATTGTTCGGAATGAATCTGAACCAAGCTTTAACAATTCAAAATATACGGTAAAACATTTCTGGAAACAAAAATGTAATGTACACAAAAAATAAAGTAGTAGTAGACATAATTTTTAAAGTGCGTAACAACACACTAACTGTCTAACAAAATACAAAATGTTTGAAGAATTATAATACATTTGCGCAGGTCACCTGCAAAGATGGAATTAAACTTATCCATATAAAATGTAATAATAAAGATTAAATGAAATATAACATTAACAAATATATATAAGTTTAAAAAAATATATATTTTATTTTAAATAATTTATATTTATTATTAATATTTAATAAATTAATTAATAATAATCAGCTTGACCAATATCCATGTCGTCACTTCAAGAATAAATCATCGTACGTTGTGGGTTGGGCAACGGCTATCGCGAGCGCGACCTAAATAAAGGGTGGGCGGATGGTGTAGACACCAGGCCTGTAGCCAGAGGGAAGCCAATACAGGCGTGAGATGTTTTACGCGTGATCTAGCCATTCTTTGGACTCAACCCCCACTTGTCCAATGTTGTGTATCTCTCAACCCCTGGTAGACTCATACCCCCTCATCAAAATGTTGCCACATGTTAAATTTAACGTAAGCCTAATTAAAATTGGAAACGATTAATAATGATATCGCAATATATATAGGCAAATTAAATTCAAAATTTATTGTCATTTGGTAAATTTTGTTTTTGCGAAATTTAACGTAAACGTATATCAAACCTTTACACGGACGGACTCGCGTGGCTCTGTTTACATTTTTTTGTCGGTGTAGGCAGCCTTATTAAGCACTCCCACAATGCTCTAGAAAGCTAGTTTTATTATTTGAGGAAATATAGACGAAATTGTTTAGGACTAATGATATAGAATCGGGAACCAAGTTCATATCAATTCTTTATTCAACGAAAAGAAAAAATCAGACAATTGAAGAAATAGCATTTTGCAAGTAACTAAAATAAATTAAACAACGCCAGTCTACATCTCTTAGGGAAACCACTATTTGTCCTGAAAGTTCGTGTTGTCCTAATGTGACCATGGTACCGTCACATACGGTTTTTGTTCTTTGCTATATAACTAAATATATCACATAAGCGTATTTCAACATAATAGTACCGAAGTACTTTTCTTCCGATTTTTTAGAGATGAGTGGGGTTGGCCACCCGAAATCCGTCAAAGCCCGCGGGCCGAATAAGGCCGACCCCTTGCTTATGCAGGCCGATATTTACAAAGCCCTTCGTTTTGAAACAAAACGTACGACAGTCAGAATACACACAATCCTGTCGAAAACCCGATTAAAATCAGTGTCACACTTATTTGTTACTTTTCGTCACACGTTGAGAGCGACGTGCGTACTGCTCCGATAAGTGTCACACTTATATTCGTTATGTCGGATCATACGATGGAAGCAACGTGTACTGCTCCGAAAAGTGTTACACTTATTTGTTAATTCTGGTCATACGTTGAAACCGAGGCATACGACTTAAGCTGGTTTCACACTCGACGATAAACGCCGCGCGGAATTTTGTTTCACATTCGATATACCGTTATCGCTCAACTTTACGTTGTTAATTTTCCGTCGAGTGCAGTGGCGTACTTAGGGGAGGGCGGAGGGGGCTGTCCACCCCGGCGGCATTTTCTGTAGGGCGACATTTTTCATTCAAGTAAAGAAAATTGCCTGTTTTTAGTAATGGTTAAAGTTTATCCTTTTCTCGTAGTGAGACTAGCTTTTTGTTCATTTGGCCAGAATAAATGCGTATTTTTAGTGTTTTTGTACTTTTGCTGTAATATTTCAAATAATTTGTAGATAATAAAGCAAGGTTACTAGCCTTTAGAACACCATTATTCGTTAGGGTGTGCCTACAGTGCCTTGTATTGTAGTTTTTACTGTTTTTAACGATTAAACGATGACACTTTTGGAAATTGGGAGGGCGGCAAATTCGTGATACGCCCCGAGCGTCAACGGGTCTAGGTACGCAACTGGTCGAGTGTGAGAACAGCTTTGAAAAATGCGAAAAGAAAACTCGCGTATAAACCTCTGTAAATACACGGATGGACAATGAATGAATGAATGAATGAATGAATTTTATTTACCCATAAGATCCCTTTTAAATCAGCAAAAACAATGTTGGAAGTTGCGGTGGTTTGTATACTGCTCCAAAAAATTAGGTTTATAATAAAACGTAATTGCAAAACTAGCTTATATGGAAACCACAACTCTTCAAAAATATAACTTTCATGAAAATCGGACAACGTTATTTCGACTTTTAGGCGAAAATATAAAACCACGTAAATTATCCCGAAAACCATACTTAAAATTAATATTAACTGATATAACGGAAAATATAGGTTCGCTGAATCTTAACCTATTCATTTTTTTGGCCGTTATCGGACCTAATTTTAACAAAATATCTACCACACAAAGCGAAACCACCGAACACCGTAAATTTGGCAATGTCCAATTTCTTGGGCTCTGATTCCCAAAATTTATGAAGGCTATGGATGCAGTACATTCTTTGACTTTTCTAGCCCTAACAAGGGTATGTTGGCATACAGTGCTACGCCCGTGGGTTACTTTGGGCGCTGGCTAGAACCGTACAAGCCTCCACGGGTGGGTAATTAGCAGGCGCGTGCCAACGTTTTTACGAAAGCCGTGCCAAAACAAGATGTCTGGGACAATATGGTAAAAAACCTATTATTTACGGTAAAAACCTTCGAATCCTGAGTAAACAACAACTTTGCCCAATATATGCCCGAAGAAAAGTAGCTAGGGTGGTGCCCCCGCTGTGAAATTGAACAGGGGCAAGTTCTGGCTGTGATTTAAGTAATATCGAAGGTAAAACCGTGAACAACGTTTTTCTTTGTGACGTTTTGAACCAAATTGAAATCTTGAAGGAATTGTTTGAAAAGATTTTTATTTAACTAGCATCTTACGGGGCATCGATAGAGCATAGCGCCGAACCAATTTTCAACGGCGGCGGCGGGAACGATAATTAGTTCGGCGGCGGCGTGGCGCGCCGATTTGCAGAAAATAATCGGCGGCGTTGAAAAAAATCGGCGGCGGCGGCGCCTAAGGGGAAAAATTGCCCCCCCCCCCCCTCAGAAATAGCGCCACTCTTTTAATAGACCGCTAGAACTTAAACTGTTAAACACATTTTAAAAAAATACATGTTTAATAAAATGTATTTTATTAAAATAGGAACCACTTGTTTCCAAAACGAGAAGGAGGTAACTTTGGTTACATACTATCATATGTAACTTAATCAGCTAATCAGCTAGGCTAATACCCAAGGCACCACCTTAGGCCTTATTCAATCATAAGTGTGCCAGAAAGAACTTTTTCACAATGACACCTTGTTGCAAGGATATGGCGTAATTGACGTCACTTCCCAGTCGATGACGGTTTTATCGTCATCAAAAGTAGTTCTGGCGGGGAGGGAAGGAAGTTAAAACCAGTTTTTCGCGATTTTAGTGCTGTATTTTCTTTGGTGGCTGTGAAACAAGGTCTCATTTAAATTTTTAAAACAGAGATGTTAAACAGTGGCACACTTATGAGGAACTATGTTACATATGATACTATTAAACTAAAACATTTACGTTAGTAATAACAATACTGTACTTATTTACTACCATTTCACTAGTATTATTATATATACAGTCTTTTTAGAAACGTTTACTGGGCGCCGCCATTATCGTACAGACAACCAACGAGCCAGCCCTCTACCGCAGAAATTTCATCCCCCCCCCCCTAAAACCGTTTTTTCATCACCCTCCCCGTAGACTGTAAGGTAATGGCGGTCGCTTGGGAAGGCGCGTTTAAGTCTATTATCGCAAATTATTTTATCTTTGTATCAAAGGAATTTTCAAAATATAATAGATTATTTATTGCTGAATGCAGATGATACGTTTCTGCAAGGACAGTAGATACAGGGACGAGAAAGTGTATTAGCGGCCTCTGTTGGAATATATTACCTAAAATGACCTAAACGTAAGGAGAGTTAGTTGTAAACAAAAAAAATGGCGGTCACCTAATTTTAGCGGTTCTTGACGAGGCTTAAGTGTTCAAAACAAATGGGCATTTTTTATTTACGCTCGTAGTTTTATTTTTAATTTAACATCAAAATGGTAAAAACTAACTACAATAATACTGTCCATGGTGAAACACGTCTTAACAATGGCCGTGGTTTGTTTACATCTAACTCCCCGTGAATATGAAGACGTTTAAAATCGAATTTTTTTTTCCTGCTTTCTCGTCCCTGTATCTACTGTCCTTGGTTTCTGTACTTATTACAAAATACGAGGCGAGGCAACTCCAAAGCCGTTTTCTTTTCTCTCTCTCCGATCCCAGCTGTCTGCTGCAGCTAGGAATATTCCATCCTCCTAGGCTGCAGAAACCCTTGGTGCGCGAGGTGCAGTGGTGCCAGATCTTTTGGAAATTATTAATTATTTCCAATCTTATAACGCGAGTATGGTGCACCCAACAGCCTATAAATCGTAGCACTACCAATAGAAAAATCTATGTAGTTCGAATTTAGATCTCAAAACGCAATTATTATACTTTAATAATTTAAATTAATTCGGCGGCGAAATAAAAATGTTTCGGCGGCGGCGGCGCCACCGAAATTTAATTTATCGGCGGCAGCGTTTCGGCGTTATCTAAATAACCGGCGGCGGCGGCGTTCGATCGGCGGCGCTATCCTCTAGGCATCGACCATTGTTATACAGGGTGTCCAATAATAACGATCCAGGGCAAATAATTCAAAATCGGTTTTAGCTATGATTTTGAATTTTTCATGTCACATAGCACGCCCAGGGGCCATTGGACGATGAAAATTTCAATGTCCTTGAACCATGTCTTCAAGGTCATTCAAAATGTAACTTCAGAACCACTGGGTTTAGAGATTTTGTGCTACCACATTCTACCTCTAATAAGCTTCGACCCGATGTAAATTGACCAATAAGAAGATGAGAAAATGAAGAAAGAAAACTGGGTGGTCATCAAGCTAAAAATAACAAAGATTCCACGCTGGTTCGTTAATAAACTCAAGACTACTTTTGCTAGGGTAACAAAAGTTTCAGAACCCACTTAGCAAGAGGGGACAAAGTAGAGTAGTGAAAGTTTTTCCTCATCAAATTTTATGTCTAAATAAATTTGAACTGACTTAATTTCATCAATTGGGAGCTTAAAAATTGAACGCCGATTAAGCTTTCTTTTATCTGAATTGGTAGATAATACGAAGGTCTATTTTCATTCAAATATATAAACCCATGGATGATATCGCCATTGATGACTTTTTATTGTATTATTTCTACCAATAGGATATTATTAAGTGCGATAAAACCAATCATTACATCTTGGAGCGCAACTTGCTAAAAAATGGTACAAGCATTTTTTAAAACATATTACAGGTTATTAAACTCATAAGTTACATAAGTTATGATTTATAAACGCTGTAAATATATTTTAAAAACAAATTATAGTATCGATTGTAATTAATTATATTCCACTATTTCATAAAAAAATTGCCACACATCTTAACCGACAGAATTGTTTACAAAGCATAATGCTTGTCCACTTCATCGGTGTGTACCACGTTTTCGCAATATTGTATAATACGATACTAAAATGACGATTAGTTCCCGCCCCCTCCCGTAGATATTGAGTAACCTGGTACTGAACCCTCGTAAAACTTTAAATTAAAATTGATTTTATATATAAAACGTATGGTTGATTAGTTGGCAACGACAGTCCTACACAATTTTACACGGCCACCAGTCCTGTAAATAAGGCATTAAAAGTCGCTAGCTGACTTGGGACTGTGGTGGCGCCTAGGGTTTTAGCCTAGCTAATTATTATTAAATAAAACGGACACTGGTAAAAAGCATTACAAGCATGGTCAGGGGCGGACTGGCGCCTTTTTTGTGAGGTGGGCACTGTTGACTTGCGGCCCCATGTCGAACTAAAAGGTAATTGTGGTCGCGGCCCCGTGGTATAGCGCCCACTTTCCTACCGGGTCAGTCCGCCCCTGAAAAGGGTACAGGTTATCCAAACGCCGAATAATCGGCGAAATGAAAAAAAAAACCTATCATTTAAGTAATGTTTGCATATTTGGAATAAAAATTAACAGTGATTAACCGATAACAAAAATTTGTCAGCTGTGCCTTCTAGCGGCAAAATTAGCTTCCCTTTGGGAGTTCAAGCTTTCCTTAGGTGGCATTTGATAGCCCGTAATGGAGTTAATAAGCACTTTAAAAATCATGTCCATGGGCTACTTTATTTTTTGTGTACATTACATTTTTGTTTCCAGAAATTTTTTTTCGTATATTTTGCATTGTTAAAGCTTGGTTCCGATTCATTCCGAACAATGATAAAGAACAAGTTAACCATTGTAACGTTTCCGGGACGAATTGGGGGGGGGGGGGGGGCGACGACGACGACAACAATCACAACAAGTCGGCCAAGGCCGTAATATTAGTTCCACATGGATGAATTAATTAATTATTCTCTAAGCCTTGGCGCGTGTCAAAAGGTTAAGCATTACGTCAGACGTAAGCTTCTTTATCTGTATTGTAAGTTTGAGCTCCGTATCTCAAATCCACTAGGAACTACGAAGAATATTCGCATACGCTCACTAACCCTTGGCGCGCGTTAAAAGAGTTAAACATAGGGTCAGACTTCAGCTTCTTAAATGTATAAAAAGTTTGAGCCCCGTATCTCAAATCCAGTCAAGACTGCGTAAAAATGCTAAGCCTTCGTTAATTTAAAATTAAGTCTGGTAAAATATCCGCAATACCTATCCTAATACCTACATCAAGTTTCAAATCGCACGCGAATAGCGTTAAAATTAGGCCAAAACAAGCTAAGCCTTGGTTAAATTACAATTAAGTCTGGTAAAATATCAGCAATGACCACCCTAATAACTACATCCAGTTTCAAAGTGATATCTCAAATCGCACTCGAATAGCGTTAAAATTAGGCCAAAACAAGCTAAGCCTTGGTTAAATTAAAATTAAGTCTATTAAAATATCCGCAATGACCATCCTAATAACTACATCCAGTTTCAAAGTTATATCTCAAATCGCACCCGAATAGCGTTAAAATTAGGCCAAAACAAGCTAAGCCTTGGTTAAATTAAAATTAAGTCTAGTAAAATATCCGCAATACCCATCCTAATAACTACATCCAGTTTCAAAGTGATATCTCAAATCGCACTCGAATAGCGTTAAAATTAGGCCGAAACAAGCTAAGCCTTGGTTAAATTAAAATTAAGTCTATTAAAATATCCGCAATGACCATCCTAATAACTACATCCAGTTTCAAAGTTATATCTCAAATCGCACCCGAATAGCGTTAAAATTAGGCCAAAACAAGCTAAGCCTTGGTTAAATTAAAATTAAGTCTATTAAAATATCCGCAATGACCATTCTAATAACTACATCCAGTTTCAAAGTTATATCTCAAATCAAACTCGAATAGCGTTAAAATTAGGCCAAAACAAGCTAAGCCTTGGTTAAATTAAAATTAAGTCTATTAAAATATCTGCAATGACCATCCTAATAACTAAATCCAGTTTAAAAGTTATATCTCAAATCGCACCCGAATAGCGTTAAAATTAGGCCAAAACAAGCTAAGCCTTGGTTAAATTAAAATTAAGTCTAGTAAAATATCCGCAATGACCATCCTAATAACTACATCCAGTTTCAAAGTTATATCTCAAATCGCACTCGAATAGCGTTAAAATTAGGCCAAAACAAGCTAAGCCTTGGTTAAATTAAAATTAAGTCTATTAAAATATCCGCAATGACCATCCTAATAACTACATCCAGTTTCAAAGTTATATCTTAAATCGCACCCGAATAGCGTTAAAATTAGTCTAAAACAAGCTAAGCCTTGGTTAAATTAAAATGAAGTCTGGTAAAATATCCGCAATACCCATCCTAATAACTACATCCAGTTTCAAAGTTATATCTCAAATCAAACTCGAATAGCGTTAAAATTAGGCCAAAACAAGCTAAGCCTTGGTTAAATTAAAATTAAGTCTGGTAAAATATCCGCAATACCCATCCTAATAACTACATCCAGTTTCAAAGTGATATCTCAAATCGCTTTGGCCATACACGGCTCCGTTAAGTAAGTGCCAAACTTATTTGTTATTTGAGGCCATACGCGGCTTCGATAAGTAAGTGTTACACTTATTTGTTACTTGAGGCCATACGCGGCTTCGATAAGTAAGTGTCACAATTATTTGTTACTTCTGCCCATACGCGGCTTCGATAAGCAAGTGTCACACTTATTTGTTACTTCTGCCCATACGCGGCTTCGATAAGCAAGTGTCACACTTATTTGTTACTTCTGGCCATACGCGGCTTCGATACGTAAATCACGCACTCTAAGTGTCACACTTATTTGTTTCTTCTGGCCATACGCGGCTTCGATACGTAAATCACGCACTCTGCGTAAGGCAAATACGAACGTCAGCGGGAATGTGGTTTATGCGGCGCCCAAGGGCCCCTAATTTTTCTAGGGCACCGAAACCTGGCAAACCATTAGAGCTAAAGTAAATACGTAATTTAAAAAAGAAATTAAATTTTTAAGTCACTCAGTTGGGCAATAATCAGCGTGCGTAAATCAACGGCCACAATCGGAAAAGTGGGGCTTTTGCGCCCCGTATTTCCACGACAGAGCTGAAACGTGCGCACATTGTAGAGGTATAGCGGTTATATAGATTAAAACTTAAACGGAATTTAAAAGTCAATCGTATCCAAAATTACAAGACTGCGTATTTTTAAAATAAGACTGCATATTTTTTTTAAAAGTGCCTAAGGGGGGTCGGATAGAAGGGGCTGGTAAAGCGCCGCTAACTAAATTTAACCCGTGAAACTTGGTTGTGCAGATAGTGGCAACCATATTAAGCATTCTTAGAAAAAACGGTGGGGTTATGTTACCCCGTTCAAAAGATATGGAAGATGTTGCAAATGTGGACGACGACGACGCCGACACTTCACAACATTCTAACGAAAACAATAGTCCCACTCTATATATACATATAGATGTGGAACTAAAAAGAACCAATAAATATGCCACTGTATTCTAAGCTCAGTTCGCAATATACAATTAATTGGCCCACTTAATTGTATCAAACTAATTGTAAGGAAGCAAATTGTATACAATGAACAGGACAATTGTAACAATTGTTCCCACTTTTTCCGTATCAGCCTTACAAATAGCTGGATACAATTAAGTGGCCCAATTAATTGTACAGTGTGAACTAGGCTTAATAATTATAAAGTGTGAAATATTTAAAGTATAACAGTAATGTTTCTATTACCGCCTAGATATTTCCAATTTTAGAATAGACAAATCGTTGTGTAAACAATTATTCGAACGGCCACTTATTAAAAAAACAATAGACAAATCGATGAGAAAACCAAATATTTTCAATGAAGGTTCGCCACCCGGTGAACGATATTCGAGGAAAAAACCACGCCATTGCTCAGCGTGATCAAGATTCGCCCTCTTCTAGTTTTCAAAATTGAACATCCAATTCCGTCAATCGAGAAGATATTTCTCGACGCCCCGCTATTCGCTTTCAACTGAAAAACTGCCGCGCCGCTAGAGGGATTATCGCTCAAAAGTGAAAAGATTAGCCCGTTGATCGGCCGATCTCGCTCACCGCGCCGTGATTCATCAGCCAGTGAAAAAAACTATTCTGCGTTCGCCCTGAGCTTGCTCAGTTTATCTCTCCCTCTGAACAAGATCAGCCGACTTTCGATTTTTAAGTGCTCGTTCATTACTAGGTTATTTTCAAATTTGAGCGCTCGTTATTTTTGCCCATCTCTGATTTGTTGCTCCTAGATGCTAGCGCGTCGATCGGCCAATCTCGCTCAACGCGCCGTGAACGATCAGTGAGTGAGATAACTTTTTGGCGCTCGGCCTGAGCTGGCTCAGATGAAGAAAGAGAAAATAGCGCCACCTGCATTGAGCACTCGCTCACTTAAATAAAAAACGTCCGAGCGTTCATTTTGGAATTAGCTCACAATTTTTGGCCACCTATGGTTTTCCCTATTAGTCGTACCATTTGGCATGAGTCATAAAATCGCGATATCGATACAGGTTTGTGCCTTAACCTTAATTATTCCAAATTAAGAAATGCTACAATTTATGGCAATAATGCTTTATTCCTATAAGTAATAGAAACCAAAAATACATCCAATAATTTTTGAAAGTGTTTCTTTCAAATTTTTATGTCAGAACTATTGAACGATGAGTTTAATGTATTATCATTATTATTTACACACATGATAAAAAATGATACATGGAAAAACGACATTTAAGTTGAAAACCATTAATCCTGCGGGTTATCACTAGAGCGATTCGCCTCTGGTGATTTAGAAGCCGATTTTGATCTTGAACGAGACTTCTTAATATCCTTGTTATTGTCCTTGCTTTCTCTGCCAGGTGCGTCTGGGCGAGACGGGCTTTTGGAGCGGCTTCTGGACTTGCTCGCGCTGCGTGATCTCGATCTGGATCTCGACCTAGACTTCGAATGGGAACCGGACTTGGAGCGAGATCGACGATCTCTGGAACGGGAACGACCTCTGGAACGTGACCTTGACCTTGAACCAGAACGAGAACGGCTGTGACTTCTACTTCTGCTACGCGACCTAAAAATTAATATAAGTTGTAAAATGGAGATGTTATTCAAATAAACTTAATCGTATTGCTTAAAGAGATTGCAGTTATTTAATTGTCGCTTTGATTTGTAGAGTACGCTCGTAGAAGGAACGTGTATCACTATTATTTTGACTAGGGAGAGCCCTTAATTTTCAAATTATAAAATTGCCCTGCGTGTAAATTCTGCAGCAAGTAGTCTTTTAAATGAACTGTTGTACTCTTGCCAGAATGTTTGCATGGGTATCACATCTATACCACTAAAGATATACACTTTTTCCTGGTATTTAACCCCCATTCTCCATACAAATAAGATATTTGTAGAGTTCGTAAAAGGAATTTTACCTTTCAAGCCAATATGAGCTTTAGTTGTGAAAGAATATTTAAATAATGAATACCTTGATCTTGAAGATCTCTTTCTCCTTGATTTGTCTTCAGTCAATTTCAAACGGCGGCCATTAAGTTCAGTTCCATCAAGTTTCTCCACGGCATTTTTCATGTCCGCGTGAGTTGCAAATTCCACTACCCTAAAGGAGCCAAGACAAAGATTACATTACCTGAATCTTAAAATTAGATTGCCTATAAAAATTACCCTTCATTTCGTCTTTGCTTATGGGCATCAGCGTAAGTAACTTCCCCAGCTTGTCGCATGTAATCTTTGAGATCCTTAGAAAAGCAACAGAAAGTGCTAAATTACTATTAATGTTCACAAATGCCACACGCCTATTCCTCAGTTATTTAAGAATATGATCAAGTGATCTTTAATACTAATAAAAATGGGTGAATATTAACCAATCACCAATGTAAAGTTGATTTGGAAAAATACTTTAACGCTTTTACATAAAATTAACATTTAAAATAAATGCGTATGAATTCCTATAACTCACTGATTTAAATAGCGATTTACCAAAACTCTTTGGGTGGACTGTTATTGATTTTGATAACACGATAATTTTTTAATTGCAAAAATTGAGAAACAATAGCAGTCCAGCCATTAAATAACCCAAGTAATCATGTTTTACCTTTTCGTCTCATGTTCAACCACTGCCAGAGAAAAGACCCTCAACGCAAAACCCGACCAGTGGTGGTGAACCAACTACATTGGTATATTAAGGAAACGAAGCCTCGAGGCCAAAGCTCTGACCTCCAGATTGCCTCTCAATTCCAGAGAACATCAACCAGAAACGAGTTAGGCGATGAGGGGGAACCAACGCAATTAAACCAGCGTCTAATTCGTCCATCAGTTAAATACAGCCAGCGTTGTGTATTTGCCAGGGGAGTAAAATTAACATCTTTTTGTTTTCTAGTTGGTTCAACCAGAAGATAGCGTCTGAAGCCCAAGTTTATTATAGGGTTCCATCAAAAGGGAGCTGTCCAGACATCCCAGTCAATTCTGGTTGACATCTAATTTCGCCTTTATCGCTCAACCTCTCAAGAAAGGAATCTCTCTACATCAGTTTACGCTCAAAACCCTCATCTTTTGGCCCAGATACACCCTCTCACGCAACAACGAGCAATGATCAAGACAGTCGTATTGCCTAGCTGGGAAGGGAGGGAGATTTGATTGAGAATGTATTTTCAAATGTGTTTATAAGTATATTACTATTACTCCTTCACAACAACAATTACCAATTTGATTATTAATCAGGTGCTTAAATGTAATAGAATTCTGATGAAAACTTTAAAGACTTATAGGAAAGCCCATTCTACCACTATTGGAAGGGCAGAAACCTAGATTTGTAAAGTGCTCCACAGTTTGAATAAGAATATGCAACACTGATTAATCAAATAATTATAAAACAGTTCTAAATTAGAGTTTGACTTGACTACCATCATTTTGTTCAGCCATGTATTTGAAAATTTGAGACCACAATGCGTAGGATCTATCTAATAAACCTATTTAGCGCTACATCTTAAGATGGCCAAGCATTAGGGTTTGAAAATATTTATGGAAAGCCTGGTTTGTAAATGTACTATAAATATGTTTTTGAATAATTAAAGGATACTTAACATATAATTATTTATATAATTAAGAAAGCGCCGCTATAATGATGCACTACCTATAACAATGTTAAACGCTCTCAGTTGAGATTGTGTAATTTCCATTATCAAATGTTTTAAAATTACTAATTGGGAAGTTAATACTAATTTTTTTTTATTAATATTTGGTTATTAGCCAAGATTTATTTTATAAATGGAATGGAAAAGCATAGTAGCATCATTTTCCTTACAATTCATATATTGTAAGTAGCATCTGTCAAAGTGAAAATTTTTGATGTAGGTAAAGGGAATATAAGGGGCAAACTAAAAACGTTAAATTTTAAGCAATGTACAAGCTTAACTGTTGTTTATGAAAGGTTGCAGACAAGTATTTCAAAATGGATATTATAATTATGGAGTAGAAAATTTTCTCAACTTATATTATTCTTTACGGGATTTATTAGGCTTAAAATTCCAATTTCACATCCCCCTTAAAATTGTCAAATATCAGGCCCCTCAAAACAAATGGGAAAAACCAGTACAGAACGGCAATTCAACACCATAGGCCTTGCTTGAACAGTCAATATGAAACTAGAAACATTGCTTCCACATTTTTTCATTTTCATTGGGAATACATTTTAACAAAATCTCTCAACTACTGCTCTAATATTAGTTTCCTAGTGAATAGGCTTACAAGCTAAAATGGGCGTATAACCATATCGGAATTGTTGAAATTAAAGGATTATGAAGTATAGGTTAGCTGGGATAACCAAGTAAACATTGTAAAGGGTAGAATGGTTTGATTAAAAGGGGGCACTACATAACATAATGGTGCCAAATCTAGCTTTTATGTAAGAGCATTTACAACACAAAATCAAAACAGCAGCTTGTAAAATATTAAGACCAAGTCGAATAGTGAGCCATTTTATATCAAATGAATAAATTTCCACATCCTGACAGTACAGGATAAATGCCCATACATGATGTGATGTACATAAATGGAATGGCACGTTAAAAACATTGAAGAATTGATCAGTCATTTTTATACTTTTACCAGTGTTGGGTAGTATTATTTTCAGTACTTATTATTTAATTTTTATTTTGAAATAGTATTTTACACAAAATTTTGCTGTATTTTGTGTCGAAATACTAAAATTTAAAATATACTTTTAACAATAATCCTATATTAATCCACCATATGATGGTATTTTTGCCACTCTTTCCCATACTTTTTATAGTGCATTTACAAATATTTTTAAGTACGCAGCACCGCTAGTATAAGCACGTAATTCCGATGAGGTGTCTACCGATGCGCGGAATCGCGACTAGCTTTAGAGGTCGCTAGATGACTTGGGCCTAAGGTGGTATCTTGGGTATTAGCAAGTTGATAATTTTTTTCATCATGAAATACTCTTTTTTAGGAACAATGTGGACATTATCTGTTTAAGCATAATAGAAAGTATTTCCAACAGAGTGGCGCTAGAAGCTTTACGTTTCTAGTCCTTGCTTTTAGGAGAGAACATTGTCATTTCAGAAGATTTATCTATTATATTAAAATGGATACATACATCTCGTATAGTCAGAGAATGATAATTTTCCAATAATTTTAAAGGATAATTTTTTAAGTAGTGATCTTTAATAGAATTACGATAAACATTTAACAAAATGTATGTTTAGCCCCAGTACTACTCTCTTGGCTCAAACGAATGCAACTACAAATCATCTGCAACATTTGAGAGAAGTGTTAAATTATAAGTTATGGGTGGTAATGTTACGCATATTTGGTTCACTCGCAGGCCCGACAAGAGAGGGCGGAAGCCAGTACAAATTACCAAGGCCTGTGTTTAATCAAAAGAGGTATACTGCTCCAGTGTTTATCTCCGAAAAAGTATAGCTATCTCCAGTAGAAAGGGGCCCGAAACTAATATTTTACCAGGGCCTGCTCTCAGCGGCCCTGTTCATACTCCAAGGAGAAGTATACTAACAGATAATCATTTTGAGCAATTATGGTTAATTAAAGCAATTGTTTCTAAATAGTATTTTGTACTTTAAAATACTAAAATAGATAATTTAATTTTAATTTTTCTGGAGTATTTAGTACTTAATTTTAATACTAAATACTAGAGTTAGTATTTAGTATTTATATTAAATACTGAAAATTTAAGTATTTTACCGAACTGACTTTTACCTACCACTTTCCACTTTTAATAAATTCGAAACTTGTAATATCAGTGAAAAACCTTCATACAAAAGGTCTAGCTAATGATTTGATCAGAATTGTAGGTCAAAGCTTTTTTATGAAAATATTAGCTGCAACAGGTTTTATCCACTGTTAACTAAATTGACAAGAAATTCTGCTTGCCATCCATGAATTAATGAAAAGGAGTATTTTAAAATTTTAAACTGCGCAAAGAATCAATGATTGAGCAACTGAAATCTACAAAAGGAATCCTTAAGAATATCAAATTTGTCACTACAATAGACCAATAGGCATCTTGATTGTATGAATACTGCAAATACAAGGCCAATACAGCCAATCCTTCATGTTCATTCATTCCTAAGAGGACTCATCTAATTGGCCGACTATTGTTTCTAAACAATTCTAAATTAAAACCCAAAACAACAGCTTACAAAGAGCTGGTAATGGTACCAGGATTCTAGTTTCAATATTAATTAAAGGTTGAGCACTTAAATTGAATTATGGAAACAAGTACAATAAGAAATTCTAAACAATTTTAAGCATTGAAAATAAAAAGATTTTGATGACCTAATTATTGTGACCATGCAAAAATAAACGTTACAAGATATGTTGTCCCTTTTGGTGACCATAAAATTAAGCTGGAAGTGTAAGATTTTTACTAAAACATTAGGTTAACTGATATTCAGGAGGTTAAAATTCACTATACAATAGTTTCTTAGGAAATAACTAGAGTGCAATGCAACTTATAACTAGGGATAATTGCTTGCGTCATAATATTTACCTGCCAGCTGACGCGGCTGCTAAGGTTTTCCACAATCAGTCGATTGTCCGTTCTGGTTGGGGGTCCATACCTAAAACCAAAGAGCAATTAGCACAAAGTTGAAAGTAAATCTTAGGGAAAAGGTTAATGAGAAAAATCAGTAATAAGTTTTCTTCATGAACAATTTCAGTCCCGAAAGATGTGAGCATCATTTAAGAAGGCACATTTAAAGACCCACTATATTCAACTAAAGAGTAAGGTAGCGGATCAATATTAAAATTTTTCAGATTATAATTATAGTGGGCCTTTAACCATAAAATTGACAAGGGACTCTTACTTTGTGCTGTTATTGTTGGTCCTACGCCGCGGAGGTGCCCTCCAATTACTCCTTGACCTGGAGCCCCAGAGGTCACTTCCGCGTGAGGGACCTCGAGCTATCTCTACTGAAACTCTGAAAATGGATAGAAAGGGAATTTAAAAATGGAAATGGATCGCTTACTAGTGAATCCAAGCCACTGTATGCCCTCCATAGGCATGAGAACCCCCCTTGCGAACTGGACTGCGGGCTATCTCCACCATGACCCTTACACTTACAATAATTACTTTATAGATGGTGGAGATGTTCGCAGCAGTGTGAAGATTTGGGCATAAGCCTGAGTAAATTACAGTTTGGTTTATTTAAGTTTTGTTACTTCTAGTTCCAATTTTGTGGAAAACCAAGAATAAACTAAGTAACTAATTTCTGAATTTTCAATGCTTTACCCCAGTGATTTCGGCCTGATCTGGGAAATTTCTCTTTACAGTGAAATGGCATCAGCCGACAAAACACTTACCTTTCCCCTAAGAGCTCTTTTCCATTCAGCTCATAAACTGCATCATCAGCATCTCTGTAGTCATCAAATTCCTTAAAAGATAAAGATAATGAGCCCCTCTATATCACTGAAGAATATAAAAAAAACTTAGTGATTTTGACAGCAGCATTTTACACTCAATCTTTTTTTTAATTAATTGTAGTTTATACTAGGAGTGGTAAATAAATCTCATTAACACTTACCACAAAGCCAAATCCATTTTTGATTAAAATCTCCCTGACCCTTCCATAACCTTTGAAGAACTTTTCCAGATCTCTTTCTCGAACATCATAGCTGAGGCGTCCGATGTAGACACGAGTACCCATGGGAGCCAGTTTCTAAAATAAAAATAAGACTAAATATTAGTTTGCCATAAAGGTTTCCTGTTACACTCTTAAGCACTCTCGTACACATATTCCTAACTTTATTGGTTTGTCAAATATTTGCGCCCTATACGTATACATTTTACTCTCAATTAAATAACTTAACAAAACTATTTAACAATTTTTTTTTAGATTTTGTGCAAGGTAATTCAGCTGACACAGTAAAAAGGGTAAAGAAAACCAAGACCTAAAATAAATTTATTAGTAATAAGTAATGCGGGAACCTCAAACTGCTGGATTCTTGTCAGCTAAGCACAGGCTTTTATATTTAGAAAGCAAAATAGTCTGCTTAACAGACTAAAATTCAGTACTTAAAAGCTTCTCATGTTCGTTGCTAGTTGGCTATATAAAAATTTCAGTATTTCAGAACCCTGGTAATTTTCATAGGTAAAAATACAAATTGGAATAATTTTTTTTGGGCCGCAAATGATAATTTTTTTAATTAACTTAATTTTAAAAAGTAGTAATTTTAGGGGCTTAGTAACGTTTTTCTTAAAATTAGTTCCGTCGTATATCCGCTGACACAACTTTTTAGGCGCGCTGGTACCAGCCCAATTCTGAGCATTGACGGTGGGCCTTCTGTAATCGTACCAACTTAAATAGTAACAAAAATGAGAACAGGTTTGAAGCATACTTGAAAATTCCCCGTATTGGCGCCGCGCACTCACTTCGCTCAAGCGCTGGGGGTGCGCGGCGCCTCACCAACCCCATACTAAAAAAAGCGATGGGCCATCTATAACGCGACCTAGAGGACAGTACCAAGCCTTACGCATCAAGTATTTAATTTTAAATTAACAACAACAACCAAAACCGTGAAAATTCCCAAAAAAGTGCAAGCTTTTCAATTAAATTAAAACCTGAAATAAGCGTTTGTGGCCCAAAAATACAAAATACCTAGAAAATGAACAAAAACTTGATTTTATAAACTACCGGAATATCACGTGGAAATTATTAGGACATCGAAACTGTGGTGTCGGCGAACACACGACGGAAATAAATACAACAAAACACGTGAAAATGCAAAAAAGATAATTTTTTAAATTAAATTAAAAAATTAAACAATCATTTGCGGCCAAAATAAAAAAATACCCTCGGCATCTACGTGACAAGGTCTATCAGGCGCAACCAAAATGAATATAAAATTCAACGAGGCCGCTGTAGTTCACTTCACCCTATTTGATAATCGCATACCGCGAGTCTCAAAAAGGTGTCAGGCATAATACTTTTTTTTGACAACTACATAACTGATAAAATCGGACTTATTCCTAACTTTTAATGATATTATTTAAATACCTGACTTTTCCCCCCAATTTGTAAATCCCTGACTTATCCATGTTCAATAAGAGCCCTGTACATGGAAATTGAAAAGGCTAATTGTATATATTAGGTATTTAGGAAGGCATATTTAACATCTGATTATTAGAAACGACAGATGAAAAATATGCGACTTTGAATCATTTTGAATTAAAAAACCTTTTTAATGGGTTACTATTTTCACGTGATTAGTTTAATTGTCTATTTCAAATAGAACCAGAAAATGACCAAACTACCCGAATTAAGTCTACCCCCACAGCATATGGGTTTATTGTAAGTTGGCAGGGTTGGTACGATTTTGCCAAGGGTTAAAAATAAATGTTTTTCCGCCTGTGGTTTTCCTGTTAAAAAGCACGCGGAAAAAACTTATTTCCATGGTTTTTTCCTCAACTAGTGGCAAAATTCAATAAAAAATAAATCATAAAAGCAGTATATTCTTCTATTCTATTAACTCTTTTTCATATCTCCTATTTGCCATGACCAAATAGGTAACTTAATATATATATATATATATATATATATATCAACGATTAATTTAACCTGAAAAGTTTTTTCCACTTCTTACCCCTTTTTCCCACATGTCCCAGCAAAAACAGGTTTCAGATTTTGTTTTTGCCAACCCTGAAGTTTGTGGTAATCCAGTATGTATATCAAAATGTCAATTGGCAGTCTTGGTATCACATGGTGACTAGCGCCTCATATAAGCTCAATCATACACTAAGCCAATGGGAAGCTGCATGGATGAGTTTCCCTGTGGTTCGAAATGCTGCCCTTCCTTTCATAGAGACTAAGCTACACAGAAACTGAATTTTTACTCCCTTCAGTCAACCAAACCACTCAAACATTAACTCCATATCTTAAACTGCTGTTATCCACCACCACCAGATCCAGGATATTTTTCGAGGTAGGCCAGACTATGAAAAATAGACCCCTAGACCATTCAAAAACGGGATAGCAGTGTGTATTTGGGGACCCTTCCAAAATCACTGGTGGCTGAAAAACTAGACACGCCACTGTCAAGATGGTCTTTGCCCTTTTCCAGTATTAAAATACTTAGAATGTTGGGACAACAGAGTGGGACAGCAAGCCGGTGGCAACTTACAACCCAGTTCCAAAAAATAACCAAAGTGCCATAGTGTCTAATCTGAGATAGACATTACCTTTAAATAAAACCACTGGCACCACTTGTACAGAATTTAGAAATTAAGAGTTTAATTGGATAGTGATCTTTCCCATAAGTCTATAATAAACTCCACACCCAATCAGGTCTCTTAAGTTGAGACTTTTTGATAAGCCAAAAAACTTTCCTTATCATAAATGGAGATAAAACAAATTCTACCCTTATTTTGTAAAGCCAGAGGTGAAGACATTCTGGGTGCAGGGCTGATACTCAAATTCATAACTAATTTTAGTGGAAATAGTAACTAACCTCTTCAAAAATAGTAACCGAAAAGTAACTAAGAAATAACCCACCACACGAGGTTTGTGATAAATTAAGCAGACGATCTTTAAGACGAGAAAAAAATGTGGATGCCAAAATAGGGGTAGACATAAGCTTAGGGAGCGGCCGTTAGATTTCTAGGGAATTGGCCGGTGGCGGCCTCTCCCGCTAGTTTTGTAGCTAAACACGTTTCCCTTCGTTACGAATAAAGGATTTTGTTAAAAGACGGCATTTTTGATTTCTATGGGCAGTACTAAAATTAAATATGATACAATTAAATATGGTAAAATATTTTTTCGTAGAGATAACTTAACAAATTTCAAAAAAGTTACTTTTAGTAACCAAATTAGACAAATAGTAACTTTTAGTAACCGATTTAAAAAAAAGTAACTTTTAGTTAAAAAAGTAACCCAGCATCAGCCCTGTGGGTGAAAAAAAAACATAGGGTGGATGATAATGAAATGGTTCATTTCTCAAATGATGCCATAATAAATAATAAACACTATAGGTAATTTTCCAAATAGGAACATTCAATTTCAAATATAGAGGTAATAATAAATTTACACAAAGACATTTTTTTTTAGTGTTGGTTTCAAATTATGTTAGAATGACAGAAATAACAAATTTATGATTCTTTTAAGTTATTTTAACAGAATGAAATATTACCTTTCTATTTCCATATATAAGTAGTGAAAATCAAGTATGAAACTAACCTTCTTGGAATCACGGTCACCGACAGATTGTTCCGCCATTGTTGATGTCAGAGCAATTCAATCAAATTAGTCCTGATCTACTTTAATTTGGAATATTTTCACATATTAGCTTAAGCGATTGAAATAAATACTTAGGTAAATGAGACATAGCATCGCCAAGCAAGACGTGGGGATTTTCTTCGGAAAAACTAAATTACTTCTTCAAAATTCTTAAAATATACTTTAAAATTGCTTAAATTATCACTTGGTTTTTACTTTTTAGTTAAATTTCATTGCCTAATCACTTGGCTTTGGTCATATTTATGAACTTTATAAAATTATTGTTAATCGATTTATTTGCAACACTTAGTTTGCAAAATATAATTTGACATTAACAAGCATCTTATTTAAATTTTCAATAATTTTAGCAGTTATATCATAATTAAAAATTCATTTAGTAGAATTGAAAAACTTTTTTCATTCTTCGAAATAGCGAAACCAACACTTTTAAGTTAAATTTTAAATAATTTTTTAAAGCATTATTGGAAAATACCAAAAATTTATTGAAAAGTAATTTAAAATTATAAAAAAATACCGTTGAAATTTAAGAATTTAAATTAAGAACAGGCAAGGAAACAAGTTTTGTTAAAAATAAAGTAACCAACTTCCGTTTTCATAATTAGTAATTGATGGATACTTTGCTTCTATCAGTTTGGCTAACTAAAATTTTACCATTTGGTTTGTTCAGCTTTGCTTTGTTACAGAACCTACATTTAACAATTTTTATTTTTCCATTGACAAGCATGCAATTTAAATAAATGATTTAAAAAAAAAATGCTACTACTGTATTTCTACAGAATTTTAATATCACTAATATATTTTGTACGATTCCATGGTCATGGCGATCGTAATTACTATGAGCAATATCACACTTTAC
This sequence comes from Leiobunum rupestre, assembly GCF_980474605.1. NCBI lineage: Eukaryota > Metazoa > Arthropoda > Arachnida > Opiliones > Sclerosomatidae > Leiobunum > Leiobunum rupestre. The sequence goes on from NC_143387.1 coordinate 20,715,914, forward strand.
AACAGTATGAAATGTCTCATACTATTAAGTAGTGACTAGACGTGAACCACATGTACAATGGAAATTGTTAAAAAGTGCGTTTAACAGCACATTATCATCGAAGCGGAGATTTAGGAATTTAGTCTAAGTTTTCCTCTAAAGTAAATCAAATATAGACACAGTTAAAGGCAGAGAGCTGTTACTCTATGGCTCATTTATCTGCGATTAACATGTTCAATCACAGTGGCATAGCATTCAGGACTTTCTAATATGAAACAAATAAAAGTGCGTTGCAACACTCTTTCGCATTTGATACATTTTGCCTTCCTGACTCTTCTCATATCATTGTTTGATCAAAGGGTACCAAACGAATTAGAGCTTTAACCTTTACGAAAGATGGCATTATAATCAACACAGATAGGGTTTACATGAACATGATCAAAATTGGCAAACATCAAGATACTTGTATATACGCTTTACATATCATTATTTGGGGTATAGTAGCGCTTTCAGGTTACAAAATTTTAATTACAATTAGAGTACAACCAATTCTGCCTTTGACTTAAGTATCGTCTATACGCGGAATGGCATCTTGGATGCATAGCTACGTTATTCATCAAGATGGCATGGGGTGGTACTGATCTATATCTATATAATAGCATCTATATACTCCCTTAACAGATATAAACCCCACGTGCAGCCTTTAATTATTTTATTTAAACTTCTTACCAATGATTAGCATAACAAACACGAGTTTATTATCTGAGAATGCTATTGCCACAATAATTAATTTATGTCACAAGTCCCGTGTAAAAAGAACTCAATTACGGAATTAACTTTTAAAAATAAAAGGAACTTACGACTTTTAATTAGAGTTCGTCTACTTTGTTGAAGATGCGAAATCAATTAACCCTAAAGTTTCATGAAGAATAACTAAACTACTAAAAACGTTTGTCTTTTGTAAGATAAAAACTGAGATAAATAGATGCACCTTCTCGATGACTGAAATCACAATGCAAAATGGCGACTAAAGAAAAATTATCCGTTGGTTAGATCTAACGGGGTGTTAATAGTAAAATCAAGGACTACACACACCACAGAGTCCCGCCATATACTTAGAATTGTCCCTTGGGCCGAAAACTTTCAAATTGATTTATATTTCAATAATGAAATCTGGCAGCGCAACTAAAAAATAAAGTAAATCAATTCGCGAACGAAACGAGTCTAGGTGGCGTAACTGAGCTAGTTTCTCCGAAGTAGCGCCTATGATCTAAGACTCATATAAGAACTTTCATCTTTTATCTTGCTTAACCAAAGATACCTAAAATATAGAGTAATCCAACAAAAACGGTGTACGCGGTGGTTGTTTTTATTATCGGATTTTTACACATTGGCCAATGGGGCAATGCCCAAAGACCCATGATTCTAGGAGGCCCCAATTACGAGGGTTTACTGAAAGAGCCCTCGGGTACTATGCGCATTGCTTTGCCCAGGGACCTTTAATTATCTATACACGGTCCGGTTTAGTTATTAATCCCGGTAGGAGACCGCATAACAACAAGTTACCAATGCCCAATGAGTGTTATTTGGGCCACTTTATTTTTCGCTTTTTTGATAGTCAAAGCTATAATTTTCCCTGTTTCAAAAAGTCATTTTCTCCATGTTTTTCCCACAATTTCGCGAAGGTAGAAATCTAGGGGGAGGAAAGTGTCTTCGGTACGGGATTAATAAATTAAAAGGTAAAATTATACGCTTTGCCACGCAAGGTCAGAATTGTTATAAGACGAATTGCACATTAAAATTTCTTAAAATTATTTTTATTGAATTACGAGAGACACCTTTGATAGGACCATAGAAATCTCATGGGTAACTAGAATGCTGCCGTGTAACTGGCAAATGGGCCGAACGCCGTGGCAGACGATAGCCAGATCTCAGCCAATCAGAGCTCAAAGAGTGGTTCTGCCAAGAATTTAATGTCACCAGAGATAATGATGTCACCTATCTCCCGCTATAGTAGCGGATCCAAGGAGGATTATTATCCTCCTTGGCGGAACCACTCTTACGGCCTCTCATTGTCTGAAGGTTCAAGGCGAACTGGCGTCAAGCTCGGCCGTAGGCGGCAGCATTCTAGTTACCTATGAGATTTCTATGGATAGGACTATTCATTTCAACCATGAATATCGAACTATATCATTACCCTTTCTACCAATCAGGAGACAGAAGTTGGTCGTTGACTCTGTCACGGCCAACTTTGACACTCGCGCAATAGCGGCCAACCCATTCGCCGAAATTCCATGAACAAGGATTTTCCCGCTATAAACCCTGCTATAAACTATCGGCGTTCAGCGCCACGCTCGTTTTATACTGGCTTCAGTGCAAAAACTATTATAAAAATAATTTTCCGCTGGGGGCGCTCAGAGCCGAGATATAATTTTCTTCGTAAGTTAACGTAGAAACTTCAACGAATGGGTTGTCCGCGAGGGGTCCATCACTTTAATGGATCGTGTACGAGGTTTCAAATCAAGGAATCTGGAATCAAGATTCTTGATTCTGCTAAGATTCTAGATTCTGCTAAGATTCTAGATTCTAGCCAGATTCCGTGATTCCGCCATGATTCCTTAATATTCCGCGATTCCACTCTTGATTCTTTGATTCTCATTTGATTCCGTGATTCTTGTTCGATTCCGTGATTCTTGTTAGGTTCCGTGATTCTTGTTCTGTTCCGTGATTCTTGTTCAGTTCGGCTACACACGTGTACAAGGTTCCTTGATTCATTTATTCGCAACCAAAACCAATCTAGCTGTTCGAATATTATAGAAAAGTCGGTGTGACAAGGCAAATGACCAGTTAAAAATTGTCTACATCAGTTTAAAAATTAAATCGAAGGTGGTTAGTTGAGGGGTCAGTGGTTCACTGGCGCACTTAATAAAAGGGTCCCACTGGTGTTTGAGAAATCCAGCCCGAAAATAGAGTAGCAGGTGACTTTTCATTCCCTACGTCATAATTTCGCACCGGAAATTGTAATAATTCGAAGGCCGGTGTGGCCTTTAATTCAACTTGGTCTACGGATACATATTATGGATTAGCGCAGGTATTTCAGGGCACGGGGTCGAAGGCTAAAGCGATGGTCACTGCCACTCACTGGTTCACTTTAAAATTTACAGCAATTATAAACAATATTTTTACATGGGATATATAATTTAGGTTAAAGTCCACTATAAATAGAGTATAAGTTGTTTAATTATAATACTCAACAACGGCTCTCTGACGACGTTATCATTGGGGGGGGGGGGGGGGGCAGAATAACGTGTAAAAGGTTGGTATATGGCTGGAAGCCTTCACACCATGCACACAGGAGAGGGACCCATTCACTGCAATACCATAAAGTAATACAAAAGGCTCAAACAAACTTCCGAAAAGAGTTATAGTCAAGCTTGAATGGTTTTACGTAAAATGTCACAGGTGGCCGATGACGTCGGAGAATCCGGCGTGTACAGCACTGAGGACGTCTACTAGACGTATGTGCCCGAAGAAGAAAAGCCAGAGCCGTCCGTTGCGATGGGCAAGCGAATGAGGCGTGGGAAGCGTCATCCACTGCGGCTCCAGACCGAGCACAGGAGGCCGTGGGACTTAGATTAAAGCGATGGAGAACATCCCACCGCGTTAAAGTTATCCTCATAATGGCTTGAGAGCCAGGAAAAGGCTTCGCGTCCAGAAAAGGCCATTGTGTCCTAGTTACTGACCACTCTGAGTCCGTGCTGATGAAATTGCCCTGCGGCAGGCGCTTTTTTCCCCTGTGAGGAGGAAGTCTACCTTGGGTGGGCGTAGAAGCTTAGTAGCTCCCGCCTGACGGGCCGCCATTTCATTGCCCGGAACTCCGACATGAGACGGACACCACAGGAGAGTTATGGGCCACTGGTATCCATCACAAAGGTAGTGAATGGTGGTGACCACCGGGTCCATAGAACGAGAGTTAAGCTGCGTGAGAGCGCTTTTCGAATGCGAGCAAATAACCAAAGTGCCATGGAGGTTGACCGACGCGTAAGACAAAGCCATTTGAATAGCGAAGAGTTCAATCCTATTTATGGGATGACCGGAATCCACAAGACACACCGCGCCGACATTGATAGCCGAGATCAGGAAAGCCGCTCCCGCCACACCCGAGCCCTCAGCCAACGAGCCGTCGGTAAAGATGACTGTAGCGTTCTTTCCGTGAGGTTCTAGAGCCACGAAGAAAAGTTGTCGCAGCATATCCGAACTGTTGTTCTCCTTAGCGGTAGTGAGCCAAGTCGAGAGAATCGTCACGGTGGGCGTTTCCCAGGACGGTGAACCCTTGAAAGACCAATGGCGACGGGAGGTATTGAAGAGCCAGCTCAGGTTATGGACCTGTGCCAAACGCCAAGCCCTGAGGAGGAATGGTAAAGTCTCGAGAGGAGACAATCCTTCCCTCAAAAATTAGGTGTAGTAAGCAGTGTGTCAGAATTTATAGCCCGGTGTACCTAGTAACAGAGGCCATACCACCGGAGGTCTATCATCATAGTGCCCTACGCCAGCGTCCACCTAGCACGGACAGGTGACAATCCAGCATGGGTAGTAGTACCCTACTACTAATGGTCGCACCTTTGACGCAAGTCACTCAACCCATTCGAAGGTGCAGCAGTGGGTGGACCATTTCCCACTTCGCACACAGCAGTGGGATTAAGAGTGGATTTTGTAGCAACTCCAGCCGACAACCCACCTACGTAGGTAAAGAATCATACCCTTTGGAGAGAGCTCCTAAAGGGGAACGACGAGCACACAGCAGTCCTAGTAACCCAACACAGCTGGCACTGGAGATCCCGGTGTGACCCCAAAAGGCCAGGAAACAAGACCGCCGTGCCCTCTTATAGATCCAGGAACACCGCTAGACAAATTCGGTTGGTTGCTGGGCGCACTGTGCTGCCGTAGTCAACCGGAAAGCATTATCCGTCGCCCGCCGACCCTTCCGGAAACCCAATCGGTCTTGGGGGATAACTTGATTTTTTTCCAGGAACCAAACCAGACGGCCCAGTACTAGTTTCTCATAAAGTTTTCCCAGGTTCAGGAGGAGAGAGATATCTCTGTATGAATCAGCAGAAGTGGGGGACTTGCCCGGCTTTAAGATCGGATGGAGAATGGCTTGCTTCCACCTCGACGGCATGATGCCCGCCTCCCACAGGCTGTTGTAGAAACTCAGAAGTGCTGTGCGGAACGCCGGAGTAGTATTTTTGATAATAAGGTTAGAAATGTTGTCCACGCCCAGAGACGTATTGCGTAACCCGGAGATGATCCCATATAGTTCCTCTGCCGAGAATGGGCCATTGGTGGGGGATGTATGTCAGCACCAGCTGAGGATGCCAAACAATCCACAACCTTTTTCTGGTCAGTGAGTATTTCAGCCCCATTATGGAGCGTAAGGAGCTTTTTGGGGCCGATCCCTGTTTTGAACCACCTAAGCTGGCAGGGGCGTGTGTGCATGTAGCCTGTCGCAATAGGCCCTCCAAATAGCACTAACCAGTCGTTTATAAACAGCTTTCTCCCTTATGTAAGCAACCTGGTCCAACAGGATGCCCGACCGCTGGGCCCTGCGACGGGTCTGACGGACTTCCTGGGCCTTGTTAGAACAGCGCTCATCCCACCATGTAGGCTGACGAGGAGACGAGCCTCCCCCACCCTTTTTGATAGGAATCGCAACCAGGGCCGTCTGGCGGAGAAGATTTTCTGCAGTGTATCCAGATAACGGAGCGTCCCCCAGTGTGTCATCCAAAAGGATTCTAAAACGTTTCCAGTCCACCGCTGGATAGTGCCAATGCATACCACTTGCCGTAGAACTTGTAGTGTGTGCTGGGTCACCTATAAAAATAGGGAGATGATCATTTGTTCGTCGGTTAAAGACTGTCCAGGGGAGGGAGTGAGCCAATGTGGAGCTTTCGAAAGTCAGATCAAGGCCCGCCTCTGGGCCCCGAGTTGTGCGGCGGGTGGCGTCTCCAGTGTTGAGGAGGACCAGACGGTCCTGGGCTTCTAGCCAACTCTGGACGAGGTGTCCTTGCTGATCCGTATGACTACTACCCCAGAGTGTGTTGTGGGCGTTGAAAGCACCTAGGATAATAGCTGGTGTGTCAACTCCTAGGAGAAGATCGTCTAAAAATTGTCTGGAGGCTACACCAGATCAGTCATAGATGATAAAAAGCTCCGTATTCCTGGGGTACTACGTTTAAGCGACGCTTGTCGAGTAGGTGGGACAATGAAAATCACCCCGTGTTCGTGTTTGTAATCTTTTAGGTACTCTGACGTGATTCAGCTGTGAGAATTTAAAATAAGGTTTATTTTAATACTAGGTTGTAAATAAGTCAATTCATTCTTTCTAAACCCATATAAGCTTGATGAAATGGATGTTTCTACAAAAGGTATGAAGCTATTGTCCTTAAAATAAAACGAGCTTTGACAGTTTATGTCTGATGGCTTGACCCTTCATTTCTAGATTTTGATCCTTCGCTAATTTATGGAGTCTGACCTTGCAATATAAATTAATAACTTTCTTAATCAAACTGATGCGATGATGTTCGATACCAACTTTAGCATCAAACATATGTTCGTAGAGATCTGAGCAGATGTCCACGCTAACAATTTTAGCATCACCGGTTTTTTCTATTTCACTTTCAAGTGGATGTAATTTCTTTACATTAAATAAAAAAAATTATTTAGACTATTTTTACTAAACCTGAGTTGGAATGGCTTTTTGCGTGAGCCCCCTTTTCAGTAGCGTCACTAGCAATAGGTACAGGTAGGCACGTGCCTACGTTGAAATATGTTGGGCCTATTTGGGGCCCCCAAAATTTCAAAAACTTTCCAATAGGGCCCTGGGTCTTAAATGTTATTGGAAAATAACCTGTTTTTTTAATTTTAAATCCAGGTATATTCGACGACGGCCATTTCAAATTAATGTTCGATGCGGCGACTCCGGGCATCAAAATCGTCGGTCGTTCCGAATACGTCCTCCTGGGCGCTCCTCTTTCGGATGAAGCTATCTCCTCTTGCTTATTGAGTCAAATCGAGGCGTTGAAAACCATGGCAGGGAACATCCACGAAATATCAGCCCACAACGGTGTTTTTCCTTTTGAAAAACTCCTTGGCAATTCCAAAGCTATCGTACCTTTTACGTAGCTCCCCAGTGTGGAAGGATGAAGAGGGTCTTCATTTGTTTGACGTTACCCTGCGTGTGGGGCTCCAGGACGTCACCAATACGTTAATGGAAGAGGACCCCTGGGTACAATCGTCACTTCCTGTGGCCGCGGGCGGTCTCGGAATTCGCCATGCCACGAAACTAGCCCTTCCCGCGTTTCTGTCTTCTGCCTCTAGCGTAGCCAATCTCGTGCGTGAGATACTTCCTGAGTCTATCGCCGACTCTAGATGCACATTTTTCCGTGACGCCCTGAATCACTGGGAGCTGGGTACTCAAGTTCCCGTACCGTCACCTTATCAGTGGAATTTGTGGAAACATCCACGCGTGTGGGAGGGTCCTTTCGTTCGATCGCTCTCTTGTCTGAACACGCTTCAAGTGACTGTGCCAAGGCGAGGTTGCTCTCCGTGAGCACTAAAGAATCCGGCTGCTGGTTGAACGCTCTTCCGTCACCGTCATTGGGGACATACTTAAACGATGACTCATTCCGAATAGCCATCGGCCTTCGTTTGGGCGCCCGCATATGTGTGCCGCATTCTTGCAACTGCGGTAGCCAAGTCGATTCCTTTGAAACTCACGGTCTAAGTTGTAAGAAGAGTGCGGGTAGGCTTTCGCGCCATGGTGCGGTGAACGATATTCTTAAACGCACTTTGGTGTCCGCTGGGGCTCCGACCATCCTGGAGCCCCCAGGTCTATCGCGTGAGGATGGAAAGCGTTCCGACGATTTATCCTTGGTTCCCTGGTCTGGTGGTAAATCCCTAGTGTGGGATTTTACCTGCACCGACCCTCTAGCGCCTTCCTATTTGGCCTCTTCTTCTTCAGCCCCTCTCTGGGCCGCTACCCTGGCTGAACAAAAGAAGAAAGCCAAGTACGAAGGCCTAGAAAACTGTTACGTGTTTAAAGCCGTGGCAGTCGAAACCCTTGGTTCACTCCATTGGCCGGAGATTTCGCGAAGTGACTGGCGAGACACGCTAGGTACAATAGTTACTTCAACGCATTTCTATAGCCGTCCAAAGAGGCAACGTGGCTTCGGTACTAAACACTTTTCCCCCAGGCTCCTCGCTAGAGGACTATTGGTTTAAATTACCTTCACGGTTTTATAGCTGTACAATTTCAGTAACTTGTATTCAAATGTTGATTTTTTCTAGTATACTTTTCCATTGTATATAATATTTATAAATATTATATTCCAAGAAGAGACTAGAGCTGGTTTGGTTCCCGATTGCCCGATTTCCCCATTTAGCTGAACAAATACAAATACAATGAACCTGGTAGGTTGACACCTGCAGTTTTATGCTGGAGGGTGTAGGCAGGATTGTACTTTGACTAATTTTACTTAATGGGTCATTCCATGACAAAACGACCTAGTTTTTTTTAATTTTAACACCCGACCCCTTTCGATTTCGCCAAAATTTTGTATACAAGGTTTTTTGGGCCTAGGAAAACGATTTTGACAGTTTCATAACGATCGGTTCCGCCGTTTACGAGATACAGCATACGCGTTTTTTCAAAAGTTCGCCTTGACCCCCTAAATGTTTTCTAGTATATCTTATGACATAATTATCGCAAAATCACATGTAATACCTCATTTTAAAGACAATGCGCACCCTAATATGAATATTTAATCAGAGTTGTCATTTGACGTAAATGTCATTAAAATCTGGGCCTTTAAATAATTTGACCTTTGACCTTGCCCAGACACCTCAGTCGTAGGTCAACGATTTTAGCATTTTTAAAATTCCCACTATCGAATACATAATAATCACTCAAAATCTCAAAGTAATATTTGCAGTTTTCGAGATATTAATTTTTGAAATTTACCCCACCACACACAAAATGAAATACCAAAACCATTTATTTTTATAGTTTACACACCAATTAATTTTTTATTTACACAAAACAGCTTAAACTTCTTTATACATGGAAAAGGCTTTGGTAATTTTATTTTTATCATGTTCTTTGATTTGATAGCCTTTCGAATTTGGTAAACCTACAAGAATTTCAATTGCACATAGAACATTTTCACTTGACACCCAACTGCTATCGATCCTTCTGGGCCATGTGTATTTGTCCGAAATACCAGGGGGACGCAAAAAGTTTACAAAGAAGTCTCCAAACTCTTCTGATACTTCCTCAATTAATCCAACGTAAAGTTGGCCTTTGTAGACGCTGGCTACCAAATTTCCCACTTTAAAGTTTTCAGCCTCTTGATTTCGAGTATCTGACAATTCTAAAGTCGAAACCTTAACTGTGGTTAGCGAATCGTCATTAGATAACGGAGAAACCATGATTTCATTTAACGATTTCGGAACGAATTTATGAAACCCTCGAGTTCCTTTTACTGTTATGGCTTTAGAAAACCTTTCTTTTAAAAGTTCCTTTTGTCGCTCAATTTCTTCGTTTTTAACATAGATGAACTTGCTATTTTCGAAGTTTGATAGGCAGAAATTAAACATATCTGTTGGAGTCAAAATCTGTCCAGTCACTGGTCGCTGAAGACTGACTCTTGCTGTTTTACGCTTCACTGTTCCGCCAATTCCGTCACAAGGTCCCTTGCCATGAGATGTGGCAAAAAAATGCCATTCAGCGTCCAAACCAAAATCTTGTTTGTGGCAACAGAGATTAGAAAAGTTGTATTTGTTTTTATACTGTCCAGCACATCCATCCGTAAAATAAATTAGCTTTCTAACATTAGGAACATGTGTTTTTATATTTGGAATTAGATAAGTTAAAAAACTGTGAACAGTATTGGTTGTATGTGTTCTGGTATCACTGATAAAACAAAAATTTAAGTGGTTAAGTTCTCCGTTTTCGACTACCCTGAAGTAGATTACGAAGGGATGCACTGTCGCTTGAGAATTGTCCCAATGGAACCCTTGTGCTTCGTCTTGAATTACGAAGGAATAGTTCTCCGCAAAATCACCGAGAACAATTACGTCACCAGGTTTTAGAGTTTTTTTGAGGTTTTTAAGATAATTAGATTGCGACTTAGATGTGTAATGATGACGCGTTAGTTCAAGTAGTTTAATGGCCAAAGAGTCGAAAAAGTTTTCAACACTCTCGCTCAAGGTCATGAGCTTTGTGCTGTCAGTTGTCACCCATTGCATGAACTTTATATTTTCAAAATCTTCTAAAAGGTTCGTTAAATATTCATTTTCAAGTAGACCATTTTTCCCAGGACAGTCCTTGCACACCCTCATCATACAATTCCTGTTTTGAGTGTCACACACGGTGAGCGCCATGAAATCGATATCACATTTTAAAGGACAAGGAGACGGTAGAGCTGATATCATTAGCTTGACATTTTGGTGATAGGTGCAGACACACACTGAATGTGTACCTGACGAACCTGCTAATACACACCAAGGTGGTCGTAGATAACAAAATGACGAAAATCCTAACGTCAAATCATGCTCTTCCTTGAATTTGTTATAGAGCTCTCTCAGGTTCAGCAGTACAAGCCTCTTTTGATGATGTTCTTTTTGACCTGTCTCGTGGTTTCTAACTGACACAAACTCCTTTTATCCAGGTGTCATACGACTGTTATCGTCATTTTCGTAAAATTCAACGACCTTTGATTTAACGTCTTCGGTCAATATTAATCCCTTCGATTGTTTCTCTGGTAGCGAAAGAATTCCTTGACTAGATTTAAGATTCCTGCTTCGTTTGACCATGTATTCTGGTGCTCCAAATTCCTCCATTGTGCGTTGTATTCCAAATGGTGACAAGGTCAGGATCTGAAGCTTTTCGCCGTATGATGTCTTGGAGTTATTGAATTTCTCTCTCAGTTCGTTCAAAATATTCTCATATAATCGATGTTCTTCGAGCTTTCTAAAAACATCGTCCGTAACCATATTATCGTCTGTTTCATCAAGAGAAATTTCCATTGACTCTTCTAATTTGCGTTTCAATGAATTGTTCACAGCGTTTAACTTAGTCCTGCTTAGAATTGTTTTTTGGCGAGATGACAAACCTTCTGTACAAAAGTTAAAAAATATATGTATTTATATATGTATACATATATAAATTCTTTCAAATTGAATATATTTCTTACTTCTTTTAACAGGAGATTCTCCCAAGTTTATTAGAGTTTCGTTAACTGCCACTAAAGCTATAGCTTTGTCGTCTTGCGTCGTATCTCCCGATGAACAAGGTTGACTAAATGAAAAAGAATCGCTTTCTTGTGATTCTTGTGCAGTGTGAACTTCTGAAACGTCCAACTGTATTTGGAGTTCATCCTTTACTTTTTTCCAGCAGACATAAAACACTGGATGCACAACTTATTTCCAGCGATAACTTCAATTCCTCGTAACTTTAATTTTTTGAACAAATCCAATGAAATAGTTTATAGTCCACTCTTTCTTTCAGCGTCGTGAGTCCCAAAAGGATTCATACACTTCTTTTGACTCGTTGAATACCTTTTCATAAAAAGTTCTTCATGGTGACGACATATGTTTCTTATTTTGGACATAGGTATAGCTGTTCGGCTGCTAAGAACTAATTTGTCATCCTCGGACAGATGGTTGTTGATACCAACTGTTTTCGAAAGTGTTTGCAAATGACATTTACTACTGTCTCTCCAAAACGAACAATTTCGATCCATTTCAGGGCTTTGTTCGAGAATATACAGTTAAATAAATTCTATTTCGCTACTCAATTATCGCTGTTAATATATTTAACTACTCAATTATAACTATTATATATTAAAAAGATATTAAAACATTTTTACGTTATTAAAAACGTAATCGATATGACTAAGAGCAATATTGGGTTTTCTTGAGATATCTAGCACATTTCCATTTTAGGGTGCAGTAAGATACGCTACAATAATATTGAACGCCAGACTATACTAAGGACAAGCAATTTAGTGATGTCTTCTGTCTACAGATAACATGCAAAACTAAAAATAATATGTAAATAACTCAACTTAATTTAAGAATTAGTGTATTTGATATTCTAAACTCAAAATTACCAAAATAATAATATTTTTAATTTATTTAGTAGGTCAACTAGTTTCGTGTATAAAATAGCATTTTCATTAATTTGAGGGGTAAATTTCAAAAATTAATATCTCGAAAACTACAAATATTAATTTGAGATTTTGAGTGATTATTATGTATTCGATAGTGGGAATTTTAAAAATGCTAAAATCGTTGACCTACGCCCAAAAAACCCTGTAAACAAAATTTGGGCAAAATCGAAAGGGGTCGGGTATTCTGTGGCAGGCGTTTTGTCATGGAATGACCCTAATAGTAAAGTAAAAAGTTTCAGTTAGTATTTAGTGAAAATTACCAAAAAACCTGCCTTTTTAAAGGCTAATAGTCTCAATTCACGAAAATCTTCATTGAGGTCTAATCTTGGTTAATCTGGTCAGGGGTTTTTACGTTTTTAATTTTTTTATCAACGAAACAAATCAAACCGATAAATTATAATAAAATTTAACAGAATAAAGAGTAAACTAGTTGAGCAATGAGCGGCAAAAAACATATTTTGGGGATTCAAAAACGTAAAAGAGAAGTCTTAGAAGATAGCATTCAGAAAGATGCAATGAAACGTTTCTTGTAATCATCAGACAAAGGGGATATCAGTGATTTAGGTCCTACTAAGGGAAACGTTAAAGCTTGCGAGATCTCAGTTATCTTAGTGATTGATATTAATTTGAGTAAGGATTGTATGCCCGTTCAGCGTAAAATCTTTTCCTAAAACTTTAATTGGTGGTAAAAACCGAGGTTTCAATTCTTCTTGGTATGATGATGCTGTTCGGAATTTACATTTAGTCATTTCTACTTGTCTTAATAAGTATATGCCGTCAATTTCTCGACGTAAATTTCTGTATACTCCGCCGTAGCTTAATAATAACGTAAAGCACTTAATCCATTTGCGTGACATTGCAAAGAGAAGATCTCATAGAGAATTATAATAGATTACGTAATCTTACTACAAATTTAATTCGTGATACAAAAATTAACTATTTTACCAATGAACTCAAAGGTGTTGGTAGGAACTCTGGCGCTATTTGGAAAAAACTAAAGCCACATTTACAAAAGGGTACTAATAATTTGGTTGCTCTAAAAAAAGGTTCTATTATGACTAATCATCCTTCTGATATGGCTAATATGTTGAACGATCAATTTTTAAATAATCAAACTAAAGCTCTAGTGGACCTACCCCTACCTCTAATAACTCAGTTTTATGTCAAAGGGATGAATTTTATTTTAAAGAAGTTAGTGAAGACTATCCTCATTAAGAGTTTAGCTGGCGTTTTGGCGTCAATCTTAACCAAAATAATTAACCTATCGTTCGCCAAACAACAATTTCCATCAATGTGGAAAATGGCCAGTATTATACCATTGTTTAAATCAGGTGATCCATTTGACCCCTCAAACTATCGAGGAATCTCTATCTTACAAGCTCTATCTAAGGCATTGAGTTGGGAATAATACTATCTAGAGCCCCAGTTCAAATTTTCCCCATAGGCTTTAACACAGCATTAGTGAAGATAGGAACGAAAAACATGGGAGGGTTATCAACTACGACAAAAGCCACCTATGAGCGACAAATGCAACTATTTAAATGAAAAATTCTTCGACGACCCCTGCCGCCACCTATGAGCGACTTTGTGGACTATTATAATTTAAAGCTAAAAAACAAAACAACGTAGTTTCTTGGTAAATCATATATCATTTTGAAATAATTTAAGAGTAAATATTTTAAAAGATTAAATTGCACCAAAACAAAAAAATATGTAAAAAATGAATACAAATAAGTAATAATGATTATAAATAAATAAATAATGAATATAAATAAATAATGAATATAAATAAATAAATAATGAATATAAATAATAAAGAATATAACTAAGTAATAAAGAATCCAGTACATCTTGAAGGCTGCCTGAAGCTTGCCAAGGTGAATATTATTGTCCTTGAAATAGGATTAGTTTGGTCAATTTCTTTCTAATTGATTCCCTCTTCATTTTTTCATTTAGAGTCTTGGCAATCTTACGCAATCTGATATTGGTATAAATGTTTATTACGTTTTTGATAAGGTAGTTCAAATGGTGGTTCCAGCCAAATTCTTGGTCAAACATGTGTTCTGTTAGATTTGAAAAAATGTTTTCGTTCATCAAGCATCGTCTTACAAGTGTTTCAATTCTGAGTGGAATGTTTTTCAAAGAACCACCACATTTTTCAAGGTTGAGACTTTTGATGCATTTTTCCGTGAGTGTAATAATCTTTATTACGTCTTTAGATGGATGTACCAACCCACCATGGTCGCTAATTAAAAGCAAGGATTTTGATGAAACACAATAGTCATGAAAGCTTCTATTGTTGTCATCTGGATTCTCCTGTAATGCTGCTTTGCATTGATGACAGCTAAGAATTCTATTCACCTTCCTTACAACAAAGCCAGCGACATAGTGAAGGATGTTGTCCGTTATCAAGTTTGAACCATCAAAACAAAACTCTAAATCAGCATCGTCTTCAATTTCATCAGTAAGTGAAACATGAGATGTGGTGTCCTTTTGTAAAAAATTATTGGAACTTTCGAATAAATTAGGAATTGATGTATCATCGAGGACTAAAATATTGGCGCAGTCAGATGCCTCCAGCTTGGCCATAAAATACCTCTTATAGGCAGACTTAAACTGAGCTACTGTGGGGTTATTGTTGTAGCCTCCCTGCTGTCGATAAACACTAAATGTAAGTTCTAAGTGATCTTGAGATAACTTGTAGCAAAAATAAATAGACATAAACAGAAAGTCTCGCATTTGCGGTATTCTGTACCTTTCCCTTTGGTTTCCATGAAATCTAAGGTGCAAACCCCCGATGCTTCCCACCCTTTGAGTGCCACCCAATCAGATCGCCTGTAAAGCATTGGAAAATTTTGGTCGGAAATTTGTAAAAGTAGTGTTTCGCGATGCTAAACACCCTGGCGGGATTTCCTATAAGCTCTTTCGATCGTCCGCTTAATTTTCAGTTCTAAATGACTCGGAAAAAAACCCCAGCATTAATGCCAGAAAATTCTAAAAACCAGGCAAGTCAATGTAATTTATACATAAAAGAGTTGCATACGACTGGAGTTCAAACTGAACTCGTTGAAATTGAAAACAATGAAGATATTTAAAAAAAAAAAGCAAAGCGTTAGAAGACGTAGATAAGGTAGACCTAGGCTTAGTAACTGAATATCAAAAATCTGTGGAAGAGAAAGAAACGAACACTGAAATATTCGGATTTATAATTCCTTTAAGTAAATGGGATGAAATAAATACGTTTACGTCTTCAGCATAATTCTTAATAATAACATCCATAACTCTCCGAGAATTTTCCATCATTATAACACAAAACTAAAACATTAAGTTTTGATTTTGGTACACACGTGCGCCCGGAGACTACGAACTTAGCTGCTAGCTATTTCGCGGAGAGCGACGTTTTTAAAACCAGTTTTCGCATGTACCTCGTGCAATGCCCTAAATTTGTAACGATCCGCGAAGGGGGTCGGCACCGCCGAAAGGGGTTAAAGTAGTTTCTCAGATTACATAACGCGAACTTTGCCTCCAATGCGAGACTTTCTGTTTATGTCTATTTATTTTTGCTTGTAGGTAGGGAGATATCTGTATAAAGTGAAATTCTTAAAATTTGATTCTTACAACTCAACTTTAAACCTAATCAGTACTTCAATGGTCCTTCAGGCGTAACTAGAGTATCTACCAGATGTAGAATACCAGTGATGGAAACTGCAAAACCCAGAGGTCCAGTTTTTCTAGTTGATTCTGAAATCAAGTTTCCTTCGTAATCGCATAAATTTAACATCAAATCTTTCTTTTTCAGGAGGCTTGTCCTTGCTCTCTCTTTGTTATAGCTATTGATTGGAGCCTTGTACCCTTTAGCGTATGGATTTCGTGAATTGAGGATATCAAAAGCTCTGAGGTAAGCAAAACAAATTTAATATCTTAACATGTGCTAATACCAACACCCTTTATCTACCTATCCACAATTTCAATGAAGTTAACTGTTGGATCACATTTCTGAAACTCTTTGACCTTAATTTCCTTCAGAAATTTCATGGCGCTCGCTACTGAGGCACTCATTGTTTGTACTGCCAATTTGACTTTCATCTTTTGTGTATGAAACTTTATGTGAAAGCGTGTAAGTTTGTTGGCCAGACTAAGACCCTCTACAGCTTGGATGCTCTCGAGTAATTCCACCAAAGACCATAATATTTCCTATTATTTGTCAAGATGTTTATAATGTTACTAATTTATTCTTTTTTCCAGAAGTTAAAAAAAAATTGTTTTACTTCGTTATAATCATTTCGCTGATCAAAGATGACCTTGAAAAATTCCCACAAGTTTCTTAGAAGTTTGAACATATGACATATATCCAAAATGAATACCACTTTTTTCTCTGGGTTTGCTAAATTATTTTTTTTTTTTAATTTTAATTTCAAATTTCAACTTTTAATAATTATGAATTTTACCAGGGTTAGGAAAAACTGATTTTATTTCTTTGGATGTCATAACCACGCCTAATCGCTGGGCCATTGCAATATTGGAAGAAAGTCCATCAGCTACCAACGCAACACATTCAGCACCAGTGGCTTTGATGTGATGAAAAGCTTCCCGAACCAGCTTGTCCAACAACCAGGCTGGTGTTCCATGAACAAAAAAGTAACCAATTGGCATTTTCCAACTGCCATTAATGGCAACAACCAAAAAAACCAAGGCAGAAGTTGCTATGGTGTCATTGTCAAGAGATGTCTCTAGGCTCGTACCATAATTGATGTACCCATCAAAAAACTCTCCATTCCATCGTACTTCCTTGCGGACAGACATTTCATCTATCATAAGTGACGTTAGAATGGGGTAAGATGACTTTTGAACTTCTTTAGTTATAAAATCTAAGCTTTGCATGGTTAATCCAGGGTCTCCATTAACTTTAGTTGCCCAATTTCTTAGTGAGTTAGGATGTGGTAAGGTGAAGAATCGCCTTAGATAACGGTAAGCTTTAGGGCTGTAAAAGTGAAGGGTGACTGCAAATTCCCGTAATGTATTATTGTATGGTTTTTTAGCTAAATTTTTGGGACCAGCTTCTTTCAATTGTTTAAAAAGTTCTTTGGCAACAGGGGAATAGAGCTCTTCTATTTTGGCAAGATTTTCTTCTTCGGCAAGCTTTCCGGTACGCAATGTTGTTAATATTGCTTTAAAACTTCCCAATTTATTTGTTTGCCGCTTGACTTTTTGCTTTACACTCTTAAATGCTTTTTTAATTCCTTTTCTTTTAAGAGCTTGTTTGGTCAACTGCATTTTTAATCTGAGTATTTTTTGATCCTGAAAGTATTTACAAGTGGTAATTTTAATTAAATTTATAAATGGATCTTTGCATGCATTTTCTTTAAATCAAATGAAAAAAAAAACCTTTTTGCGATCTAATTCCTGAAATTTCAGTAGCTGCTTTTCATATGTAGTGTTGTAAGTCTATATGAAAAAACTAAATTAAATTAAGATTTTTGAATGTTAGGGGAAAAATATACATGATCGGGCATTGAAAGACATGTGTTTTTGGTTTCAGTGTGGCACAATTTCTTATCAGTGTCTTCTCTTGTCTTCAAAATTAATTTAATTTTAGTTACTCCACGAAAACTTTTAACTTAAATCAAATGTGTAATTTGTACCTCAAGTGGAAGAGTATTTTGATTTTGAATTTCCATTGCGATATCAAGGATCTCTTGATTTGAACCTATATCCAAATCCACAAAAATTAAACTTTTTGTATCCTCTATAGTTGAGTTTTGCAAATCCTCTGTCGTTATTCTTTGGACATCCTCTGTAGTTGTGCTTTGCGCTTCCTCTGTAGATGAGCTTTCCATAACTTCGTTAACTGTACAGTTCCTTCTACTGTACGTTTTCTGTAAAAAGTTATCTAAGTAATTGTCTAATAATTTATTTTCTTCTTACATAGTACCATGCCAGCTCTAAAATTTATATTTAAGAAAAGTGAAGGTGTTGCGGTGTTTGTAAGGATTTTAAAAGTGGTGTTTTTCCTGAAGTCTTCCTCTGTAAAATGATCACCGCAAACTGCATCTGTTGCGTTTGGAACCCAGTCTGGTCTTCCAATGGCTTTGAGCCATTTTTGCAACAATGGATTCACTTTACCTGGAAACCTTATTGTAATTTTGAATAATTTAGAATATAAATGTCTTTTATTTATTTTTTTAATTTTAGTGCTGCTCCTACTTATGCCAAGAGACTTTTTTGTTTCTTCCATTATTTTCGCAAGACGAAATTGCGCATTTCCTACCCATTATGCTTAAAATTTAACTCAAAATCTATTACAAAATAGTAAAGAACTCACAAAAGAAACCTTTATTGTGTTAATAAAGAGTTTTCAGATGTATATGACTTTAATTTAAAAAAACGCGTTTTCAAAATTTTTCTTAAAAACGCGTCGCTTTCCCGCTTCAATTCATAAGTTAAAATTATAATTGTTCACAAAGTCGCTAAGAGGTGGCGGCAGGGGTCGTCGAAGAATTTTCATTTAAATAGTTGCATTTTTCGCTCATAGGTGGCGGCAGGGGTCGTCGAAGAATTTTTCATTTAAATAGTTGCATTTGTCGCTCATAGGTGGCTTTTGTCGTAGTTGATAACCCTCCCATGTTTTTCGTTCCTATCTTCACTAATGCTGTGTTAAAGCCTATGGGGAAAATTTGAACTGGGGCTCTAGATAGTATTATTCCCAACTCAATGATCTAAGGTTCCTGAAAAATGTGCCTGTGAACAACTGCTAGAATTTATTACCCAAAAAAATATACGGTCGCCAAATTAGTCTGGGTTTAGGCCAGGGTACTCTACCATAGACTGTGCAACGAACTTACATCAATCGATAGTCGGGGAGCTTGAAAATAATAAGATTGTTAAAAACTTCACTCGGAGGAGTGCTGTTTTTAACTTTATGGATAACAGGTCTACTCGTAAGTGTACAGTTTTTAGCTTTTTAAAGAACAGCTCTACTCGTAAGAGTGGAATTTTTCACTTTTTTGTCACTCGCCGAGCTCGCTCGCAGGAAACGAGTGGAAATTGTCAAGGCACGTGGTCAAGGTCAACATTTTAACTGTTTTCGATCTTCGGGACTCTTAAAGAATCCCGGAAATTTTAATTTTTTCGAGGGAAATTTGAAAGAAATAATTAAAATGGGATCCTTTTAAGTTTTTTATTATTTATAAAGCCATAATTTGTTTATAATTCATATCTTGCTAGTATGTTATCAAATATTTCAAAACCCCCATCGACATTAAATAGGATTTATTAAACTTATTTGGTTGAGAATTTCAATTTATATGGTTGAGAATTTCAATTTATATGGTTGAGAATTTCAATTTATATCTTTGAGAATTTCAATTTATATGGTTGAGAATTTCAATTTATACGGTTGAGAATTTCAATTTATATGGTTGAGAATTTCAATTTATATGGTTGAGAATTTCAATTTATATGGTTGAGAATTTCAATTTATATGGTTGAGAATTTCAATTTATATGGTTGAGAATTTCAATTTATATGGTTGAGAATTTCAATTTATTTATTTATTCACACCAGTAACTTTGCAGATTCTAGGCATTCCTCATTGGGCGCGAAGTTACCGCCGATTGCTTAGCGTAGGTATATATATTGATTTATGAACTATATTTATAGAAAGTCAGTTTTCGACGTATTTTGTCGCGTACAATTTTTTTTGTGAAGGTACACCTTTCAAGCGTGTCTTTATGGCATTATATACGAGCCGAAACGCGTTTAGGCGATGGCATCAGAGCCGGGGTCAGCGAAGCCGTTAGATACATATTTCCACGTCCTTGCCAGCTTCCAAAATGTTCCGACGCCCCTACCGTTTACCGTGTTATACAGACCAGTTAACGAACATCCTCTCGTTTTCTCGATCAGTACGTTTTGCGTTAAGAAACTGTGTCAACATTCGCGAAATAAAAATGTGGTAACGGTATTGGGCGCATGAGAAAACTAGCGTGGTCTTGTAGCAACAGTCCATTATATTTTGTGTAAAAATGCCAATGTGTATGTTATCGAACTAATATCAATTGAATAAGCTTTAAGGTATATCATAATCTTTATTTAAGTATTGAAAAAACTAAATATATATATATATATATATATATATATATATATATATATATATATATATATATATATATATATACAGGGTGTTAACTGAAAAACGATACATGGCCAATAACTCAAAATGTGTTTTAGCTAGGAATTTAAAACTATCACGACACATAGAACATACAGGGGATCACTTGGCAACGGAAATGTCCATGACCTTGAACCATGTCTTGAAGGTCATTTAAAATTTATCTCGAGAACAATTTGATATAAAAAGGTGGTTTCAATTAGAAAAGTGTTTCCCGTCACATTTTAGGTGTAAATAACTTTGAAACCACCTTATTTGACCAATAAATAGTCTAGGGAATGTAGACAAAAACGTGACGGTCGTGATGCAAAAAATAAGAGTCATTTAAGACTTCACTTTAGTCTCATATATGAAGACTCATATTTGGGGACTTGAAAGGGACTTAATTGAGAGTTTACTATGGGTTACAATATTAGATAAAAATAAGAGTCATTTAAGACTTCACTTAAGTCTCATATGGGGAGATTCATTTCTGGGGACTTGAAAGATACATAATTGAGAAATGCTTAAAGGTAACAATTTGAAGTTAAACTAAAAGTAACCGTAAATTTCATGTTAAACTTTCGACTGGATCCTCTTATCTAGCTATTTTGGTAGTGTTATCTAAAATGAGTTTCGCTCACTTGCCGCGCAATTGATATAAATATATGTACATTAGTCCGAACAATAATCCAAATATTTCATATGTTCTACTGTACTATACTTTTAAATTATACTTTTAAAATTATATTGTAGTAAAGTCCAAACAATGGAACTCATCATGAGTTCAACTATAATGACCCCTTACGATTAATGGTAATGGATTTGCAACTTTAAACTTGAAGCTTGGCTCGAAATGGTCATACGGGATTGGCTGGCTATATTTGGTTAAGCTAAACTTACTTGAAACCCTCACATACTTAAAATTAAATTTTTTGTTATAAAATAACAGTTTCAAAATTGTAAGTTTATTTACTAAATAATATACTTGAAATTCTTCAAATAGGATATTTCATTTCAAGTAAAATTAATTCTAATTATGAGTATGTAAAACAACTGAACTGGGTCAAAAATAGCCTAGCATATAGCGCCAACCTTGAAGTCTGGAGATTTTAAAACTTGCAATCCAGCATGGCAGCTGAACAAAGTAGTCATTTTTGATTCAGTATTTGAGTAGCCAGATAGAGGGTCATTTATTTTTTTAAAGGACACCGAGCGTAAAAACTACCAGCTATATAGCGATCGCCATGCAATAATTAATGAAGAATTTCACTATAGATTGCAGTGGACTGCTCACATACAGGGCACCCTAGATGTATATTAGTTTTACTGATATCGGCAGATTTCCAATTAAAGCTTGAGTTCCTTTACCAAAATCGTGACTGTTACTTTTAAACTTTAAAAGGTTTTATTTAAAGCTGCTACAGTTCCAAATACTTATTCTGAGACTAACGAGAGTCTAAATTACGGTTGCAAAAATCTTGTAAAATCAAGTTTTAAATAAGTATGCAAGAATAAACACAGTTAAGACTTGATTTAGACTCAAAACAAGTATGAAATAAGTAATAAATAAGGATCGATGTATTTGGATCTGTGGCTTTAAGACTTGATTTAGACTCAAAACAAGTATAAAATAAGTTATCAATAAGGATGTATTTGGAACTGTGGCAGCTTAAATTAAGTCTTAAATGTGTTTATTCTTGCATACTTATTTAAAACTTGATTTTACAAGATTTTTGCACCGTAATTAAGACTCATTTTCTCAGAATAAGTATGAATTAAATCTGATTTGAGGCTGTATTTGGAACTGTGGCAGCTTTAAATAAACCTTTTTTAAGTTGAAAAGTGACAGTCACGATTTTGGTAAGGGAAGAGTTGCGAATCCAAATCTAACAGTGATAATTAATGCCCCTTTTCCTCGCAAATAGTTAAAATGACTTACGAAAGTTTGTTAATGTTGCATTTGTATTTTTCTGTAATCCTTGTAGGTAAGTAAGGTCGCTATACGAGCGAGAGTGATGCGGCTTCGCCTGTAGCTGTATATGGCCCCGGCATTGGAACATTATTTTCGACCGGGAACTAATATTTTATTTGAACGTAAGAAATTTCAAAAAGCTACACAACAACCTCCGGAGACTGTTGACCAATTTTATGTCCGGTTGCTTCTTTGATAAATCCTTGTAAACATCCAGCGGTCCCGGGTTTGGAAGATGAGTTAATTCGTGATTGTCTCAAGCCATTTTATTTCGAGCCAAAGACTTTGATCTACCGCAGGTCCTACACACTATTCGTGTGAGTGAAGTAGCCAAAGTTCAGTTGCAAGCCGTTAATGCACCAACAGCATCTCAAGTTGAAGTTAAGTCCCCTTTGGAATCAAGTGAGGTCTCATTCGTATCACACTCTAATCCAAGGAGCCGCCCCAGATCGAGATGACATTTCAGTAGAGCCCCAAGAAAGTATAAGTATAATTCAGTTTTTGAAGGAGTGGAAACTCTTCCAGGTTTCTACCACGTAGAAGTCGATCCTACTGTGAAACCAGTCCAGCCAGTGGCCCTAATGGATAAAATAAAAGTGAAAATTACAGACCTTCAAGCTATGGGTGTGATAGAAAAAGTCACTACCCCCACGGACTGGATAAGCAGTCTGCTAATAGTTAGTCGTAATAATAAAATACGTGTCTGCTTGGATCCGAAGGACTTAAATCGTGCCATTAAGCGGCCCAAATATCAGATGCCAATATTAGATGGTGTATTGCCTAAGCAAGGGTTTTCACTGTTTTAGATGCGAAACATGGTTTCCATCAAGTCCGCTTAACAGACGATAGTTCGTTTTTAACTACTTTTTGGACACCTTGGGGACGGTATAGATATAAAAGGCTACCATTTGGCATATCGTCCACACCTGAAGAATTTCAGCGACGTTTATTGGAAATTCTGGATGGTTTGAATGGTGTTTTTAACATAGCTGACTATATACTAGTCATTGGGTGCGGTACCACTATGGAAGAGGCTATGAAACATCATAATGCAAATCTCGAAGCAGTATTGAAGCGATCACAAGAAGTTAACTTAAAGTTCAATAAGGCAAAGCTTCGTTTAGCTGAAACAGAAGTATCGTATATGGGTCACTGTATTTCAGCTGAAGGGCTAAATCCGGACCCTGACAGAGTTAAAGCTATAGATAAAATGCCTGCCCCAAAGAATATAAAAAGGAGTTCAGAGATTCTTGGGTACTATTAATTTTTTGACTCGGTTTATACCAGATATGTCTTCTATTACAAGTCCACTACGTCAGCTTCTGGAGAAAGACAATTTGTTCATGTGGCAGTCTGCACAGCAGAAAGCTTTTGATAAGCTTTAATCATTGTTGGCTCGATCCCCAGTACTAGCCTATTTCAAGCAAGATCAAGAGGTAGTCGTACAATGCGATGCATCAGAAAGTGGACCGGGAGCAGTACTACTTCAGCAAGGGAAACCGGTTGCATATGCATCCAGGGCGTTAACTATCAAGGAACGAAACTATGCACACATTGAAAAAGAATGCCTAGCCATTGTTTATGGTTGCCACAAATTTTAACAATATCTGATCGGTCATCCTGCAGTGGCTGTGCAAACTGATCATAAGCCTTTGGTCCCAATTTTTGATAAACCATCAAGTTCAGCACCATCCACTTTGTACCCGGATCGGAGCTGTACATTACAGATATGCTCAGCAGAGCATATAAAGCAGGAAACCAAATGACCAACCAGGGAGAGGTCGCATTATATGAAGCTATTGCCAGAAGCAAGACATTTACCTGTAAGTACAGTAACCCTTACCGAGGTACAAAGACAAGCTGCAACAGACAAGTCATATTTTGCATTCATAGAGATAATAAAAATGGATGGCCTCCGTTGAAAAAAGATCTTCTCGTAGAGTTAAGGCAATACTTTATTGATCGACATTTGTTTGTGGCAGAAACTGGGTTGATTTACAGAGGGCACCGTCTATTGATACCTCATAGTTTTAAACAGGAACTGCTTAAAAGACTCCATTATTGTCATCTGGGCCCGATTCTACTATTCGTAAAGCACGGGACAGAATTTATTGGCCAAGTATAGAGGCGGACATCAAGGAATATATAGCAAAATGTGGAGCTTGCAATACATTAATGACCAGATACCGAAAATATACCCTATTCTCGTACGACCATGGCAGATGGTAGGCCAGGATGTCTTTACGTTGAATAAAGATAATTATCTGCTTACTGTCGATTATTATAGCAATTATTGGGAAGTGGACAAGCTACCTATCCTCACTTCACGAACTCTCATTAATTGCTTCAAGTCTCATTTTGCTAGACATGGAGCTCCACAGATATTAGTGACAGATAATGCACCAAATTTTGTAAGTGAGGAATTTCATCAATTTGCAAAATCCTGGGGTTTTGTCCACGTAACCACATCACCGTACTATAGTCAGGCTAGTAGAGGGAAAGTAAGGGCGAGACATCGATCCCAGGTTCAGGTTTAGGTTCGGGATCGAGATCCGGGATTTAAGGGGTGAAATGGGGGTAAAATCGTCGAAAAGTCAATGTATTTATGATATTTCTCGCGACGATTTGTTTTTTCGTATATCAACATATTGTGTCCAGGCCAACTTGTTCATTTATCTACGCTTATCTCGAAAGATACTTGAACGTATATCTTATCAAGTTTTATCGTACGGAATAAGTTGAAATGATGTAAAAATTGATAACCTAGGCGACGCGTGCGCAGATTCCCCGGGGGACGCGGTTAATTTGAATTTAAGATTGTTTTGACGTCATGGAATATTCGTTGTTAAAGTAGAATGGAAATATTTTTAAACTTCATTTTAATATCATTGTAGTACTTAAATATGCTTGACACTTGAACCAATCTCACGAGTATTTCTTAAAACGAATATCTCGATCGCGTTTTATCGTACGAAATAAGTGGAAATTATGTAAGTTGTATGATACTTGATAACCTAGGCAGGAAGATAGCGCGCGCGTGCGCGGATTACCTGGGAGGCGCGGATTGCCCGGGCGCGCGGTTAATTTGAATTTAAAACATGGATTCCCTCTCCGAAATAATTCATGTACCCAAAATTGGACCGCAAGTTTTTTTCTTTTAGGGGAATCTCTATGGGAGTTTAACATTACAATAAAGCTAATAGGTCCAGTTTGGGGTACTTTTGGTCCGAAATGGGGTACATAGGGCCGAAAATGGTGACTTTGGTCGTTTTAAGGGTACTTTTGGTCTATTTTGGTCCATTTTTGGGTACATCAGAAAAGCAGTTGGAAAAACGAAGAGCCTTATTTTTTTTTCCACCCATCTCCAAACTCCAAAAATTTATTGCTTTAATTTATTTATCGCTTCCGTAGGTATAAAATAAGATAAAAACCACTTACCTATATTTTAATTACGGTAAATTAAAAATACTTAATTAGTGTACTAAGTTACGTTTAAAAGAACCTTTTGTAAATATAGGTATAAGGATTGAAAAAATACTTAAAGTGGTTTTACTGATAAACTCTAAAGGAATTTAACTTTAAAGGGTATCTTAGATTATTGTTTTTAATTTTATTCAAGTTGAAAACGTATTAAGAGTCCTTCAAAGTACTATAAAAGGATTTTATTTACGAACTTAATTCATATTTTCTTCAAACTTTCAATTCGCTTTTATTACTATTTAAATACGGTAAAATATAATTCTTATACACAAATATAGTCAGAAAGATACTATAAAACACTAAAATTTAAATTAAATTTGTGTGGATAAGATTTGTAAATATCATTTTGAAACTAATAACTTTCACGCTTTATTTAAGTCAAGCCAATAAAAACAATTACCTATATTTTAAATACGGTAAAATATAAATACATTTCCGATATGTAAATAGGTAGAATAACACTATGAAAAGTTCCTTTTTCTTCTTTTAATACGACAACACACAACTCTGATACGCAAATATATAAAGAAAATATAAAAAAAATTTACTCTACGTTCGATACGTTAAAATACATTTCCGATACACAAATATAGATAAAGAAATACTATAAAATGTAAAAAGGTAGAAAAATACTACACATTAACCATTATGAATTTAAGCTTACAACATCCTTCACGTATAGAGCATAACATATATGTTCAGAGTTAACTTGTTTCCTCGTTATCTTCATCGCATGTGTTTTAAATAGCGTATGGAATAAGTTAAGAATGTACTGAAATGGTGTATGTTTAAACCTCGTAGAATAAAGAGTAAAACATATGTTCAGAGTCGGCTTGATTACTAAAGCGAATAACACAGAGACGTTTCCGGTGTAGTCACGTAGGAAGAAAAATACTACAACACTCTCTATACTCTACATTCAACACGTTAAAATATACTTCCGAAATGCCAATATAGGTAGTAAAATACTACAAAATCTCTATACTTTACCTTCAATACGTTAAATTACATTCCAATATGTAAATATAGGAGGAAAAATACTACAAAAGCCTCTTTTCTTGGCGTTCAATATGTTAAAATAGATTTCTGAAATGCAAATATAGGTAGTAAATACTATAAAAGCCTCTTTTCTTGGCGTTCAATATGTTAAAATAGATTTCTGAAATGCAAATATAGGTAGTAATTACTACAAAAGCCTCTTACTCTACGTTCAATACGTTAAATTAATGATATGCCTCCGATCGAATCGTTCATTTTTTCCTATTTAAATATACGCATTTAAATTAGAATTGCTTCTAGTGTTCGGCAGTCGATTAATTTTTATCCACAAATTTTCCTATTTATTTAAAAAACGTTGGTAAAAAGAATATCATTTTAACTTATTTAATTGTGTTTTTTACCCAACCAAGCATTTATTTGAATAAAAGTGGTATTTATTTAAATAACCAATAGTTAAATAAAAATTGTTAAATGTTTAAATAATCGAAAGTGAACAAGCCTATTTTTTAAATAAAACAAACAGACTTTAGAGTTGATAAGATTTGTAAATATCATTTGAAACTAATAATTTTCACGCTTTATTTAAGTCAAGCAATTACATTTTTAAAAATGAAAGAAGTTAAACAATATAAAAATTTGTAAATATTGTAAATATTTTTAGGTAATAAAGAAATTAAGAAATGTTTTAATTAAAATATCTTTCATTTTCTACTACATTTTTAAAAATGAAAGAAGTTTAACAATATAATTATTCTAATATAATTTCAAAATCAGGTATTATTTAAAGTACAAATGCATAATTTAGTGAAGCAATTCTTATTTAAATACTTTTATTTAATTAATTTGTGTATCTGAAATGTATTAATTGAAAAATAAGTGGGTTTTACTATTTATCACGGTTTATATATATATATATATATATATATATATATATATATATATATATATATATATATATATATATATATATTTGGAATTGTTACAAAAGGTTCTTTTAAACGTAACTTAGTACATTAATTTATTTTGGAAGTTCAAAACGTATTAAGAGCCCTTCAGAATACTATAAAAGGATTTCATTTATAAAATTAATATTTTCTTCAAACTTTCAATTCGTTATAATTTGAATTTAAATGAAAACATCATGGATTATAGGTGCGTAATCTACTATTAGACCGAACTAATTAAAAAAAATACTTAAAGTAAGTGGTTTTACTGATAAACTCTAA
Organism: Leiobunum rupestre; assembly: GCF_980474605.1. Taxonomy (NCBI): domain Eukaryota; kingdom Metazoa; phylum Arthropoda; class Arachnida; order Opiliones; family Sclerosomatidae; genus Leiobunum; species Leiobunum rupestre. The sequence continues at coordinate 20,743,952 of NC_143387.1, forward strand.
AGGAATTTAGGAATTTTCTAGAATAGCAAAGTAAAACTAAAACGTAAACCAAGTTTAAAACGAAACTAATAACTGGGAGAAAGGTTGAAGTAAGTAATTTTTTTGATTTTTCGTTTTTTAATTTTTGAGTTCCCTATATTATTATTAACTACATTAAATATAATTTTTGAAAATTTGTGATAAAAGATCTGTTCCTTCGTGTTTTACATATATTTAAAAACTCGAGATTTTAATGAATTGTTTTCAAAGCATGAAAAATATAGCAGATCCTTTGATTTTAATTGTAGTTAGTAGTTACTTAAAAAAAAGTCGCTAGCTGACTTGGAGCTGGTGTAGTTAAATTTTAAAAATGTGTATTTTAAATTTTGTTTGTAAAAGTTTTTTTTTAAAAGTTTAGTATAATAGTTTAAATTTATGAAATAAAATAAAATATAAATTATACATTTGGTTTAGTATTTTACTATTGCAAGTAAAAGTAACAGTAATTTCAATTACTTTTTTAGTTTTTTTTTTACAAATATGCAAACTATTTAGTTATTTCAAAAACAAATACGTCGAATTATTTGGTATTCGAAATACTATTGGTTAGTTTTTATATCTTTAATTTTATTTTTCAGAACAATTTCTCTTTGTCTAGCTTCTTCTAACTTTAATTTAGATGGCCTTAAAGCCAAGTATTTAACAAATTTTGTAACCAAGTAGATGGAGCTTTAAACAATTTTTCAGTCATGTAGTCAAGGAAATGTTCAAATATACGTGTATTTGGTCATTTTGATGGTCAAATAGCCCAGTATGGAACTGCCAGATGATAGTCAGACGTTGAGACGCGGGTGGCGCCCGTGCCCCAGCGTCTGCGCCCTCGCCCTGATGGTGCCCCGAGCCCCCGTCGACGTCTGAAATGTGAAATGGGGCACCGACGGGGCTGGCGCGGACGCTGGGGCACGGGCGCCACCCGCGTCTCAACGTCTGACTATCATCTGGCAGTTCCATATTGGGTTATTTGACCATCAAAATGACCAAATACACGTATATTTGAACATTTCCTTGACTACATGACTGAAAAATTGTTTAAAGCTCCATCTACTTGGTTACAAAATTTGTTAAATACTTGGCTTTAAGGCCATCTAAATTAAAGTTAGAAGAAGCTAGACAAAGAGAAATTGTTCTGAAAAATAAAATTAAAGATATAAAAACTAACCAATAGTATTTCGAATACCAAATAATTCGACGTATTTGTTTTTGAAATAACTAAATAGTTTGCATATTTGTCAAAAAAAAAACTAGAAAAGTAATTGAAATTACTATTAATTTTACTTGCAATAGTAAAATACTAAACCAAATTTATAATTTATATTTTATTTTATTTAATAAATTTAAACTATAATACTAAACTTTTTCAAAAAAAAACTTTTACAAACAAAATTTAAAATACACATTTTTAAAATTTAACTACACCAGCTCCAAGTCAGCTAGCGACTTTTTTTTTAAGTAACTACTAACTACAATTAAAATCAAAGGATCTGATATATTTTTCATGCTTTGAAAACAATTCATTAAAATCTCGAGTTTTTAAATATATGTAAAACACGAAGGAGCAGATCTTTTATAACAAATTTTCAAAAATTATATTTAATTTAGTTTATAATAATATAGGGAACTCAAAAATTAAAAAACGAAAAATCAAAAAAATTACTTACTTCAACCTTTCTCCCAGTTATTAGTTTCGTTTTAAACTTGGTTTACGTTTTAGTTTTACTTTGCTATTCTAGAAAATTCCAAAATTCCTTTAGAGTTTATCAGTAAAACCACTTACTTTAAGTATTTTTTTTAATTAGTTCGGTCTAATAGTAGATTACGCACCTATAATCCATGATGTTTTCATTTAAATTCAAATTATAACGAATTGAAAGTTTGAAGAAAATATTAATTTAGTTTGTAAATGAAATCCTTTTATAGTACTCTGAAGGGCTCTTAATACGTTTTGAACTTCCAAAATAAATTAATGTACTAAGTTACGTTTAAAAGAACCTTTTGTAACAATTCCAATATATATATATATATAAAAAAACCGTGATAAATAGTAAAACCCACTTATTTTTCAATAAATACATTTCAGATACACAAATTAATTAAATAAAAGTATTTAAATAAGAATTGCTTCACTAAATTATGCATTTGTACTTTAAATAATACCTGATTTTGAAATTATATTAGAATAATTATATTGTTAAACTTCTTTCATTTTTAAAAATGTAGTAGAAAATGAAAGATATTTTAATTAAAACATTTCTTAATTTCTTTATTACCTAAAAATATTTACAATATTTACAAATTTTTATATTGTTTAACTTCTTTCATTTTTAAAAATGTAATTGCTTGACTTAAATAAAGCGTGAAAATTATTAGTTTCAAATGATATTTACAAATCTTATCAACTCTAAAGTCTGTTTGTTTTATTTAAAAAATAGGCTTGTTCACTTTCGATTATTTAAACATTTAACAATTTTTATTTAACTATTGGTTATTTAAATAAATACCACTTTTATTCAAATAAATGCTTGGTTGGGTAAAAAACACAATTAAATAAGTTAAAATGATATTCTTTTTACCAACGTTTTTTAAATAAATCGGAAAATTTGTGGATAAAAATTAATCGACTGCCGAACACTAGAAGCAATTCTAATTTAAATGCGTAAATTTAAATAGGAAAAAATGAACGATTCGATCGGAGGCATATCATTAATTTAACGTATTGAACGTAGAGTAAGAGGCTTTTGTAGTAATTACTACCTATATTTGCATTTCAGAAATCTATTTTAACATATTGAACGCCAAGAAAAGAGGCTTTTATAGTATTTACTACCTATATTTGCATTTCAGAAATCTATTTTAACATATTGAACGCCAAGAAAAGAGGCTTTTGTAGTATTTTTCCTCCTATATTTACATATTGGAATGTAATTTAACGTATTGAAGGTAAAGTATAGAGATTTTGTAGTATTTTACTACCTATATTGGCATTTCGGAAGTATATTTTAACGTGTTGAATGTAGAGTATAGAGAGTGTTGTAGTATTTTTCTTCCTACGTGACTACACCGGAAACGTCTCTGTGTTATTCGCTTTAGTAATCAAGCCGACTCTGAACATATGTTTTACTCTTTATTCTACGAGGTTTAAACATACACCATTTCAGTACATTCTTAACTTATTCCATACGCTATTTAAAACACATGCGATGAAGATAACGAGGAAACAAGTTAACTCTGAACATATATGTTATGCTCTATACGTGAAGGATGTTGTAAGCTTAAATTCATAATGGTTAATGTGTAGTATTTTTCTACCTTTTTACATTTTATAGTATTTCTTTATCTATATTTGTGTATCGGAAATGTATTTTAACGTATCGAACGTAGAGTAAATTTTTTTTATATTTTCTTTATATATTTGCGTATCAGAGTTGTGTGTTGTCGTATTAAAAGAAGAAAAAGGAACTTTTCATAGTGTTATTCTACCTATTTACATATCGGAAATGTATTTATATTTTACCGTATTTAAAATATAGGTAATTGTTTTTATTGGCTTGACTTAAATAAAGCGTGAAAGTTATTAGTTTCAAAATGATATTTACAAATCTTATCCACACAAATTTAATTTAATTTTAATTTTAGTGTTTTATAGTATCTTTCTGGCTATATTTGTGTATTAGAATTATATTTTACCGTATTTAAATAGTAATAAAAGCGAATTGAAAGTTTGAAGAAAATATGAATTAAGTTCGTAAATAAAATCCTTTTATAGTACTTTGAAGGACTCTTAATACGTTTTCAACTTGAATAAAATTAAAAACAATAATCTAAGATACCCTTTAAAGTTAAATTCCTTTAGAGTTTATCAGTAAAACCACTTTAAGTATTTTTTCAATCCTTATACCTATATTTACAAAAGGTTCTTTTAAACGTAACTTAGTACACTAATTAAGTATTTTTAATTTACCGTAATTAAAATAGAGGTAAGTGGTTTTTATCTTATTTTATACCTACGGAAGCGATAAATAAATTAAAGCAATAAATTTTTGGAGTTTGGAGATGGGTGGAAAAAAAAATAAGGCTCTTCGTTTTTCCAACTGCTTTTCTGATGTACCCAAAAATGGACCAAAATAGACCAAAAGTACCCTTAAAACGACCAAAGTCACCATTTTCGGCCCTATGTACCCCATTTCGGACCAAAAGTACCCCAAACTGGACCTATTAGCTTTATTGTAATGTTAAACTCCCATAGAGATTCCCCTAAAAGAAAAAAACTTGCGGTCCAATTTTGGGTACATGAATTATTTCGGAGAGGGAATCCATGTTTTAAATTCAAATTAACCGCGCGCCCGGGCAATCCGCGCCTCCCAGGTAATCCGCGCACGCGCGCGCTATCTTCCTGCCTAGGTTATCAAGTATCATACAACTTACATAATTTCCACTTATTTCGTACGATAAAACGCGATCGAGATATTCGTTTTAAGAAATACTCGTGAGATTGGTTCAAGTGTCAAGCATATTTAAGTACTACAATGATATTAAAATGAAGTTTAAAAATATTTCCATTCTACTTTAACAACGAATATTCCATGACGTCAAAACAATCATAAAATCAAATTAACCGCGTCCCCGGGGAATCTGCGCACGCGTCGCCTAGGTTATCAATTTTTACATCATTTCAACTTATTCCGTACGATAAAACTTGATAAGATATACGTTCAAGTATCTTTCGAGATAAGCGTAGATAAATGAACATGTTGGCCTGGACACAATATGTTGATATACGAAAAAACAAATCGTCGCGAGAAATATCATAAATACATTGACTTTTCGACGATTTTACCCCCATTTCACCCCTTAAATCCCGGATCTCGATCCCGAACCTAAACCTGAACCTGGGATCGATGTCTCGCCCTTACTTTCCCTCTACTCAGGCTAACGGTAAATCTGAGTCAGGACCATTATATAGAAGAAATCGGCGTCATTTACATTCTTTGGCTGACACGTCAAATACTTCTGCCTTGTCCAGTAACAAAAATAACCTATCTATGGAGCAATGGCATTGCCCAGCTCCATCTGCAGTTATCAGCCCAGCTATATCTGAAAATCGGAAGTGTCGAGAGCATTAGCACAGGGAAGCAGTGAGAGACCAGGGCCAAGTAGCATCGTCAGACTTCATCAGGGTTAGCATTCAAAAATCTGCGGTCCATCCAGTACAGTACCACGCACCGTCATTAATACCAGGCTCTACAACTGTTAGTCTGAAATTGATGACATCAAAGAATGCACATCAAGATACCTCACTGTTGCCAAATTTACGTCCCCGCTCGAAGATAACTAAACCATCTCGTTATAGTTCTTATTAATGTATTATTTCTCATAATCTCCTTAAAATTTAAGAAGAATTAATATAAATTTTAAGTTATTTTTAAAGAGGGGAGATGTTGATATGTTTGTATGTGTTAACCCCGAGATGGCGCCACCTCCCCAACCTGGCCTCAAGCCCACGAGTCATCTCTCCCCCTCGCCTCATCAGACATTGACATGTAACGATCACAGTGAACGTCCACAATAAATACCCTTTTAATAATAGTACTGTTAAGCTTTATTATTTAACTATAAACACTTTCGATAAATCGCGACTTATCTAACTGCATAAAAGAAAATCCTACGTTAGTGGTCGACGAGTTTGGAAAAACATCTAACCGTAGAATATCATTTTTTGATTAAGAATCTTATAATCCAAAAAATGTTATCTTACTCTTGCCAATAAGAGTATAAAGAATGAAGACATAATATTTTGTAAGGAGGTAAAAATGAGAGGGGGTGTATTTATGTGACGCAAAATTTTATTTCCATATATATCGTAGCACTTAAAACCAGAAGTACTTAGTATCCAATAATGATATGTGATTGCAAGGAAAAAATTAAATTAGATGAGGCCTTTAAATTATGACGTGCCTACCGGCGAAAAAATTCTGGTGGCGCTACTGCCTACTTGCTCAAAAGCCATAAAATGATAAGAGCAGGCAAAAAAATTAAGAGATAAAAATCGACGATAGTGACCCCAATTTGGGAAAAATTCTCAGGGGGCTTCTTTTATTTGCCAGACTATAGACCGGTAATAAAGCTTAGAAATTAGTAAATCATTTAAACAGGATTTTATATTTAACCTGTTAAATTAATGGAATTTTCTAATGGTGTTGATGTACTTATGTTTTTAATACTGGAATATTGTGAATCACCAGTTCCTAAACTGTCCACTAATTCCATCGGTGATGTTAATGCATTCGCATTAAATATCTGGTTAACTAAAGCTACAAGAATTTTGTTAGTTAAAAAATGCAGGTTTATTTTATTATCTTTGAAGGCGTTATAGGAACTTTAGTTTCTGTAGTTAAGGTTGGATTTACTTCCACTTCCGATGTATAATCTTAAACGAAGTTGCAATGAAATTTACATTGCTCTTCATAATTATTTCTATACCTTTACAATTAATAACCTGTTAAATGATGAGATGTTGAATTTATTGATGTTACTTTTTCCTGGTTAGAAACTTCATTTTCTGTGCCATGAGATATTGGCACTTCATTAAAAAATATCGGTAACTACGTGTAATTTAACTTAGCATTATTTAATATTTAATTTCTATATTACCATTTGGAATCGAAGTATTATTCAACTGTTCTATACGAATTGGAACTCCAACTTTTACTGAATTAGGAAATGAATCCTTAACTGAGTCTAATTCACCAGGTTTTACCGTTGGGTTAGCATTAAAAACAACTTTCGTGTTAAATAATTCATGAAACACCAATTTCCAATGTGATATACACCAACAGTAAATGATTTATTTAATAACTCACAAGATTTGTTTTTAGGTCATTCCTACCTGCATTGGAAACCCAAAGATTATATCTAATAATTAAAACAAAACATTAATTATAGGATAGATTTTTAATAAAAAGCTTTATAAATTTCAAGCTCACCTTTCTTTATCTCTAGGAAATCTAAAAAATTCTATTGTTTTTGAACTCTTCCGTACATTTGCACAGTTAAAAAACGCGCAAAAGGAGCTACTTGTAGCTCTTAAAGGTTTTTCGCGATCCATTTCGTAAATTTTAAATGTTAAGTACTAAAAAAAAAGGCCTTACTAAACAAAGAAAAACATGATGTGTTTTAACAAGCGATTGCCCGCGGTCTCGCCAATGTCGGATAGTTTTTTTTTCGTGAAACATTCCTTCCACCGCTACTTGGTGACCAAAAACTATTGACCAAACTAAACAACGCAAATCTCGCATGGGGTTTCAGTGACTCCGAAGTAGCGATCTGATGGCCGCCTTTCGATTTTTTTAGTGAGAAGTTCTTTCCACCGCTACTTGATGGCGCTGCGTGCACAGAAAAAAACCATAACGTATTCTGCTATATCTAAAGCCAATCTATGTAACGATAGCTTATATAGCCTTTGGTTTAGCGTTGCCAATCGTGTTATTATTATCGTATAATTCGATAAACCTTTCGATTTTCTCCGAACTATAATTTTAATAGAGTACTATATAGTACGCTTTTTTGCGATAATTTAAATAAATTTCCGTTATTTGGGCGATAATTAAAGAAGTTTTAGAACGTACCATTTTGTTAACTTGTGAATGTAAATAGGGGGTTATAATATGCCAATATACAAATTAAAAATTTGCACAAAAATAAATGTGAGTCACGGCCAACTATGGCCAAGTGCTACCACACTATAGCGAGTTATCAAAGTTGTCCGTACTTATGTACTTCAATATAAATTCATTTTTATGGCCTGGCAGCGCTGAGTTACTTTCGTTATTCAGAACGCTCATCGTCACCAAATAGTTTCATTTCGGAATAGTTTTGCTTCTGAAGGGTTTGTTACAATTTAGAATAAGTTTGCTTTTTTAATATTTGAAAGTAATAAATAAGTGTGATTTGTCGAAGCCGTTTATGGCCAGAAGTTATAAATATGTGTGGCATTTACTTATCAAATCCGTGTATGACCAGAAGTAATATTTAACTCAAATTTAAGGGTTATTACTAATACATGATTTTATGCTACCTGCTTAAATGGAAAAGGGGCACGAAATAATATTATCGCCTTCTTGGCCAACTTGTTTGTTGTAAAATTGTGTTTCGCGCGAGTAGAAATGTGTTTCCCATTATAGCTTGAAATCTCTCTCTCAAAGTGTTTGTGCGTGGCATGTGTTGACTTCATCGTTAGCGACCAAGGACTCCAGCCCATTCTCTCTCTCTATACGCCTCGATTTTTACTTGAAAAATTAATATTCACTTACCAATTGGAGTTTTTACATTGCCTGCATTTCTTGAGTGCCTATTACTGACGTCATTTGCTACTAGAGCGAGATGAGAGTTAATGTTGATAGGGAAATCACAGATAAAATAGTATTGCAAAAATGTATCAAGTCTTACATCTTGTCTTAAGCTTGGTTTCCATCAACGCCCGTAAGAGCATTTGCACGTTTCAAAGCTGAGTGTCGCTTTTTGACGCGCGCTGGTGGAAACCAAGCTTAACGTGTCACCTCTCCAGAGCCTAGGGTGACTACACTATAAGTTCATTTGAAAACCTCTGTACCATAGTTAAGGTCTAGAATAGCTGACCAGTTGAATTGTTTACCGTATTTACATCAAATAGAACTTGAGTATTGAAAGCGATATTCTAATACAGTTGAGCTTTGATGAAGTAATTCAAGATTTTGCCCATGAAAAATCTCGAGAAATGCCTTTTGTAAAAATCTACTTATTTGGTAAAGCCTATCTAATTAAAAATATTCTAGTCATTCTTTTAACGTATCAAACTTGTCTAGCCTACTTAATTTTATTTTCGTTGAATATCAATTGTTAGAAAAATAAATTTAAGCTGCCTAATTGTCGATTTGCCGCACAAAAACATTTTTTAAGGGGTGCAGATGAACGTTCTGGATTTAGGAGGGTACAGTTGGAAGGTGGAATTTTTCGGTCATCCACCTTTCACTATTTTAAGGTAGCATTATGGTGCCCTTCCCAAAAATTTGCTGGGTTACTATGTACCCCCTAATTTCTACGCTACTGGAGGGGAACCCCAAAGTAAAAAGTGCCAGGGACCCTACAACATGTAAAGACGGCATTGTTTAAAGGTAAAGAGGTTCCCGTTTGAAGCGTGTGATAAAAATGTCTATCAACATCTCAATAACCAATGTAAAAAGGGATATCATCAGCGAAATAAACCAAATGATAAATGGTACGCTGAGAGTTTCTAGATCAATGCTGGTAATTTCTTCGGCTGGTTGCCTCCACTCAAACGATTGTAAACGACGCAGGTCATACAGGTGTACACACTGCCAAGGTTGCATTTTAGCAATTTTTAGTTTGCTGAAATATATAGAAATTACATTTATATTCATATATTGGAACTGAAAAAACACGAGGCTAAAAGTATGTTAAATTGAACTATGTACCCTTAGACGGTATTAACGAATGAGGCGTACGATTTGAACCTCGTTTCAATTATGTTTGTCTTCTTTGAACTAAACAAAATATCATTTGTCTTATTGTTATTTCAACGAGCATACTAGCTAATAAATTAGACTGCGAATTCAGGTCACGATAAGTGTAATTAACTTTCTTATCCTCATAATTTAATTTCCATTATTACATTTTAAAATTCTCAATGACGACTGCACCTCTAATATTTCATATGAAACTACCTTCCCCGCATGTTTCATATTTTATGTGGCACCTTCCTCTGCATTTTATTTAAATATTTTGTAAGATACAATTTCCTGTATTCTTAACATTTCCTAAGGCCAATATTCTATGTAATCTATAACATATCTGCCTTAAGAACGTTTCAATAAAGATATCTACAAAATAGTTGCAAAAACATTACAAGTGTGTTATGTCCAAGTCGATTGATGAGACGGCACATTATAGTCTAAAATCACTTTTATTAATTACAGATATTTACATTTAAAAGTACTACATTTGATCAAGACTCAAGAGGGAATGCCCCTGATATTTCGGTGGCCGTTTATATATCTAGCTGATCTAGTTTTTTATTTATCTTATCTAACATCGCGTACATATGTTTTTACCTCTCCGAGGGGACAAAGTCCCCTAGGAGGGGTTATACAATCACCGTGTCTGTCCGTCTGTCTGTCTGTCTGTCTGTGTGTCTGTGTGTCTGTCCTGCGAACGCGTTCGCATTATCCGTGCAAAGGTTAATCATTGCGTACGCAATTTCTTGAAATTTCTGCGTTCGCAGTTTCTCGAATTGTTGGCAAAACTACCGTGTGACGCTGAGCTTTAATGGATTGATTTGATGTTGGGTTTGGTTTTGATGGTTTTTTTTTTCGTCTACGCTCACCGTCGCGACAGTTTTAAGTCAGTTTGATTGGATATTTCATTGGATATTTCATTGTTGTAATGTTTACGTTTATGTGTAGGTTGGGAACATTGAGTTCGTGTTACGACGGTTGTGGGTGTTAAGTTAGTTGTGTTTGTGTTATGATGGTTGTGGATATTGGGTCTGTTGTGTTTGTACGGGCGTATTCTCTCCAATGACTTCTACTTCTTAATGACTTTGGGACGAACCGAGTGCTGAGTGTTATGCAACCTCTCAACGTCCAATGGCAGGGTTTCCACCAATTGTACACGGTATTCGTCTTAGTATCATTCTGCGATTTATTAGCGCCGGCCGGGAATCGAACCCGGGTCTTCCTCGTGCAAGAGATGTACTCTAACCACTCAGCCGCCAACGCTTGCTAAGTTTCGGTGTTTTTCTAAAAAAAAAGCTTTGGCGAATGTCCTTTACAAAGTTATAACGTTAGGTACTGAAATTTATTCTACATCATTTTAAATATTTATAAATTTTATTAATCTTATATTTAATTAAATATTAATAAATTATATTAATCTTATATTTAATAAAATGTTTATAAATTATATTAAACTGATATTTAATAAAATATTAATAAATAAAATTAATCACATATTTAATTAAATATTTATAAATTATATTCATATTATATTTAATTAAATATTTATAAATTATATTCATCTTATATTTAATTAAATATTTTAGTATTTTAATGTAAAATTTGCTCGTGGTCAGGAATTGAACTCGGGTCGCATTGTTACAATGCGGATAGTTCACCGCCGAGCCATTGACTTCCTTAGGTAAAATATTAAAGTAAAGGAACAATTATGATAAGGCGGGTTTTTTTATTGAATGATAATTATTCAAAACTCCCGCGGAAACTATATCAAAGTAATAATATAGCGCCACCGTGTGGAGAACTATCAATCAAACCGGGTAAAAAATATAATCTCTTAAATTTTTCGAACTTTAGTCAAATCTTGACGGTTCTAAAACAAACCAATATAGAAGATTTAGTCTTTCTTAGTTCTTGGCTGTCAGACGAACTACTACAGGACGGGGTCTTGGTGTCGGTCAAAAGTTATGAGGTAACTTTGCGGTTTTAATTAGTATGTTCGGTCTTCGGTCAAGGAAAGAGTTAAATTGTGTTTCGCGTTTGGAACGTGAGTGAATGGACTTAAATGTATGAACAGTGCGTGTTTAAGACTAAAAGTGTTTAAGTAATTGTGAACTAACTCAAGTCAGCTGTAAGATAAAATTGATTGTTTTTATTTTTGAATTGGAATAACCTAATTATACCCTTGAAATTGTCAACTCAACCTGTGAGGCTAATTAAGTAGATTGGAAGTAATTAGTAGCGAACAGCTCTCAGCTGTTAATTAAGACAAGAGTTTATAGTAAGGTAGTTGGAATTTAGTTAAAATTACTCAGTATAATTTATGATATTTACTTAAGTGTAAGTGTGTGTTGGTTTATTTTTCAATCACGATGAACTAAGACAAATCTAGTCTAAGGCACTTGAGTACCAGTTCTGTACAATTACGTAGGAGGGATATATATTGTTGGGTTATTGATGAAAGTTAAATCTAGAACGTTCCATAAACTGTTCTGAATAAAAATTAACATTTATAATTTTGCATAATTCTGGTTGCCATTTTATTTTCTAATCACTCGCCCACAACATTAAAGTTCTGGCAATCCCGAATCAACTAAATTTTCGATATAACAACGACGGGAAATTATTCTCGTAAATTTATCGCGCGGCCTTAGGGAATATTCTTTTAACAAAATCCTTTAATTAAAATCGGCGTGATTCCGTTAAAATTATAAACCAAAAATTGAACGGTCGTTATAATACCCTCTGTAGATATTTATTTCATTAAAATTTGCTTTGTATTATATTATATAAAGGGTTTAATTCAATTGTGCATTGTTATACTACGTCTAACTCACTGCTGTAACTACTTAACTTATGATATTCTGAATAAATTAAAATTGGTCGTTTCGTCTCAATTATTTTAATTAAAATTCTATACCGGGCGGGATAGAACTGGGATAACATTTTTAACAAATAACTCTAAATTGCGGAGATATATCTTTAAGGGTTATCTCGAGAAATTAATACCACTAGGGACAATTCTTCCGAGGAGAGGTATATTTTGGTTTGCCAACTTGTATTTATACAACATTACAACAAAGTGGAATGTTTTAGATACTAAGGGACGCTACACAACAGTTGTTGGGGGGAGTTTGAGTTTGAGGGTTCCCACAAAGTTTGAACTTAAGCGGCTTGCTTAAGTTCGGGTCCGAGACTAATTTTTGGGGAGAGCTTGCGGCGGACTGAAACACCGATAAGCGAGACCTAATTAGAATAAATGAAACACAATATTTCTATAGCTAACTAAACTTAATTTTTAGTATTGGTTGCTCATTTACAATGAGCCCTAAGAAATGTTGTTGCTCCTTACAAAATTTGGAGGAGATGTGCTTCTTCTTTTAAAAATGTTTCTCTCTTTTAAGATACAAAGGGTTTATCCCCCTTTAGGAGGGGTCAAAATTGGGGGTGCGAGAATTCGGCCAAGGACAGCGCGTAGGCTCTATAATGCTACGGGGAGAAGACCCCGAGCGGACCCGAGGTTAGGAATGCCCAAATTTTCCACTCTTTCCTCGGAGAATTCTCGCTCCCTTCACACAATACACGGGATATTGCACCACGTGTTGAAAATGCCGTTGACTATTTTATTTAGTTTCTTTTTTCAAAGGGATTACAATACTTGTCATACATTTATATTTCTTAAATTCTATACAGTTTTACAATTATTTTTACTTTTAATTTTAGCTTACTAAATTTTGCATTAATTTTAATTTTACAGGTTTTAAGTTTAGAATTGGATTTTAAGTCTGACAATTTTTACAATGCTTTTTATTTTACAAAAGTTTGACAATAATAGTTGAATTAAATTGATAAGCGTTGCGCAATTGCTCTAATCGCCGATTTTTCTACAACAGTAGGAAGCGCGCAAAATCACGTGAGCCACACTCCTCTAAACTAGAAAGACAGCACCTTAGAATCAAAGCATATTTTAATGCAGGTATGTTTAATCCTAACAAAAACTAGAACGGTAGTTATTAGATAGGAAACCCTGTCAGAAATAATAATTACGTTTTATTTAGTTACTTTAAATTCAGTGTTAGGAGAGAAAAATCGGCTTAGTCAATGACATTGTAAGTACAACATGGATATTAGGACTTTTATCATTACCATCTAGTTACATACAGTATTACTAACTTATATTAAATGTTACCATTTTTTGTTTTAAAACGAATTCCCGAGTCATTGATTTAAATTTATGCAAAATTGGGAGTTCGGATAAGCCCATGGAGTTAAAATTACTAAATCCTTCGTAAAAAATTTAATTTAATTTAATATTGGTTCGTGGAGTAGTATTATCGAAACATAATTTATTTCGAAGGTTATATTTCAAAGGAATTTTGTATTTAAAGACCTTAAAAATTGGATTTTGGAGTGATTTATATACAAAAACTAACATGTTGTGAATATATATTTCTTTAATTGTTAAGAGATTTAATTTTTTTAAAGATTGGCCTGTATGTGCTAAGTATGGAGCTTGGTCTAAAATTCTAACCGCTTTTTTTAATTTTTTCCAATCAACTTATGTTATGAACAGACGTGTTCCCCATATAAATATACAAAAAGAAATATTACTATATAAAAAAGCAAAATACAATTGTCATAATACATTAGAACTAAAAAACCCTCGTTTTAGTCTTAGTAGATAAATACTAAAAGATATTTTTTTTGCTATTTGAATTATATGGGTGTTCCAAGTTAAATATTCGTCAATCCACAATCCTAAGCATTTTAATTCAGTTACCTTTTTCAAATTCTAACCATCTAAATGATAATATCATTTGTATTATTAACAATTGGTTTGTTTCTAGTTTTGATGATCATATACACAGTATTTTCTTTATTAATTTCTAGATTGTTAGATTTGAAGCAGTTATTTATAGATTCCCATTGAGTATTAGTTCTAAATATAGATCATTACGATTGGTATACATTATCATCTGCGTTAGAATTATAGTATTATTTCTTTAATATTTTATAGAGCAAGTTCATTTCATAAATGTATTTCAGTTAGTTGGGAAATATAATGTAAAAAAGATGTTTATAAGAAATAACTGCTTCGTAGAAGTTTGATTTGTTGTATCGTTGCAATTATGTATTAGACTTAATTTTAATTAAATGAAATAAATTTCATCCTATTCTATGGTTAGAATTTTACGTTCTAGCCAAGGCTTACGGATAATTAAAACGCTTTAAACAATAACCGTGGGCACAATAATGTTGTATTTTTGAATAGGATAATAACAATGATTTAAAATGCACCGGCACATATTTGAACAACGTGACGAAATGTGGCCGCCACATTTTTGTATAATCTTGACCGCCATCATTGAAATCATAGTTGTTCGTGTAAATATTCTTTCCATCTAGCCAAAGCAATAAAGGGGCTATTTAGTTTGGTATTTTCTAGTTTTGGTATTTATCTAAGGTGACCGAAATGAATACAGCGGTTTTCAAAATATAGCACTAGTATAAAATAATTATTAACACAATCAATGATATATTTTTATTTCACTGTATTCCATGGTTTGTTCAAAAATACAACGAATAAATGAGTTTAAAATCTCTCAAAATCTTCGCCCTTTGAAAAGAAGAAACACTCTGGCTTGTAGGATGATTTAAGAAGATAGGATGAATTTTTTACCACACTGCTAGGAGAGGAAGAATTGTGGAAATTAATGACGACATTTAATACGTTAAATTAACTTAAAATAATGTTGATCACTGGAAACGTCCTCAATTTCCTGTTTACATTTTAAATTTAGCGCGACAGAAATGTGAGTCCAACAGTCAATAGCACCTAATTAGGTCAAATTCACTTCGCACGTTGCCATCCGATTATATCTAATAAATATTCATAGTCGAATGGAATAATTTAGCTTTATCACCGATAAAAAGGTGTGGATGATTATCTATATTTATAAACTGACGCGAATATTGACCTTAAGAGAATGATTCATATTGTTTTAAATATATGGAGGGCAATGACCATCAAACAAATAATAAAATGATTTATTTTGTTTATTAATGTATTCTTGTATGTTCATTTTAACGAACTATTAACCTAATATCGTTCAGCGTAATAAATTGAGAACAAACCAGCAGTTACGGGCAACGGTATATGGTATAAATAGCCAGCGAAAATTCGTTTGAACTTTATATCAACGGAGATATTAACGTAAGCAACATGACTTCTCTATCGTCGTTGGTTGTGTTGCTAGTTTCGGCGCTGAGTGTGACCAGTGCAACGAGTGCTTGCGTAGATGGTAGCTTTTATTTTTATATCTGTATTCCATAGTAATCTGGTACATTTTAAATTAAGTTTGTTCAATTCATTATTTAAGCAAGTTGCGGTGGAAAATCAAAGTTGTCCTTTTGCGCCTTGCAACCAGTTACTGGTCCTTGCAAATCAAAAATAAGCAGGTTCTTCTACAACGCAACTTCTACGTCCTGCGAGAGGTTTGTTTACGGTGGGTGCAGAGGAAACGTCAACAATTTTGAAACCTCCAAAGAATGTTACGATACTTGTGGAAGTGATACGTCTGGAGGTAACATTTTATCCGTAAAATAGTAGAATTTTACATGAGACTATGTAACACTGATTCTTAATTATAAAGTCGGGGTCATTCGAGTTGCAGTAGCGGCGGTAAGGGTGGGCTGAAGTGGGCTTTAGCCCCCCTACATTTCTGAGAGGGGCCACATATATATTAAAAGGATCACATATTTTTAATTAAGAGGCCACATATTTTAATTTATGAATTTTCTTTATCTCTAGAAATTTGTTTTATTGCCAAGAAACGTTTTTCTGGTAAAAAATCTTTCAAAATCAATTCTTTTACTCAAAAGGGTAGTAGACCATACAGATTCGGGAGGAAGGTAGCGGAAATTGAGAGAAAGTTGAAAAGAAAGGGGCTCATGGGAATTTAGGGAAATATCCCAGGCATGCACTTGTCCCCTCCAGGTCAGATACAATGTCAGTAGGGGGTCCAGTAAACGCGACGAGAGCCGGAACAATAAAACGACCTTGCCCTGCTCTCGCTTCCTGGCAAAATTTCGGGTATTTTCGATTTCACCACTTTATGGTCAATCCAAGGTTCCCGCTAAGGGCCACAAAATAATTAGCCCACCTATGAAAATACCTTAGCGCCGCTACTGTCGAGTTGAAGGCTGATAAGTATAATAGCCAATGCTTAGTTAAATTCCACACTGAAGATTTAAATTTATATTATATCCCAGGTTTTGAGAAACTTGGTACCTTGTTCTCCGAAATTGTATTGTTGTCTTCACTAATAACGGTTCTCGTGGGATCCGTAATTATTATTTTGCCCACTCTCAATGGTCTACTTGCATAAATTAAAAATAGTTAGTGTATAATTTTTAGTAGACAGCTATACTAGGACTGACCAAAAGACAACCACAGGCGGTTAAATAACCCTCAGTATTGCGTTGAAAAGAGCCTCTGCAATGTTGCAGTGGCTTAGAGTTAAGAGTTGTTTTACTGGGAGGGGAGGAATTATCATCGGATTCGGTGATGAAGAAGCTTCCCTATTTTGCCAACTTAATCAAAGTTTACCAACTCTGGAAAACAGTTGGTGGGACCACTTCTTCCCTTCCCTCCACTCATAGCTACAGGCTATTTTGGTAAAGTAGGTCAAGTACATGGGCCCCTCTATTTATATTTTTGAAGGATTTTGAGGCGGTTTTTCATTCTCAAAGCTAGAAAAATAGGGTGTCATTCTAAAAAAATAATTTCTACGCTTCCTTTACTAAATTTCAGAAAAAATTTATTCAATTAATTTAATAAATAAATAATAATAATTTTTTCGGGTCGCCTTTCATGGGATCTGAGGACCATGTCCTACCTGAATTACCCTTTAATTAATTACCATAAATCAAAAGCACTATATATTTTATTATTTTTATAACCTGATCTTAAAATTGTTGTAGCAACGTTGCAATCCGGGCACGACTTCTGTTTCCTTCAGCGTTCCGAGGGAGAAGGGCCAGAGTCCATCGAGAGTTACTATTACGACGCCACGGAGAAACAGTGTCTTCCGTTTCAGTTTAAAGGAACGGGAGGCAACGACAACAGATTCGACAACAGATACACGTGCTGGGAAAAATGTAAAAGGGCTAACTCTGGTATGTCTGCCTTTCCCCTGTAATCCGTAAATTGCTTTGCAATTTGTTTATTTGCATTTAATACTTTATTTCGTCAAAGGTGACATTTGCGAAATACCTCAAGCAGAGACGAGTGATTTGACGTGCATGGCATTTTTCAAGAGGTACCGATATAATTTGAAAACTTACCAATGCGAGCAGTTCATTTATGGCGGATGTAACGGTTACTCTACGGCGAATAATTTCTTCTCCAAAGAACAGTGCCAGAAAATCTGCTATAATAAGAGATAAAATGAAAATATTCATTTTAAAATAGTAATAATAATGAATTGTTCTTTTGATAATAATGAGATGATTTTTATTTTGGTCTCTGCTTTCCGTATACATGTATAGATTTTTTCTAAAAATGTAATTCCGTAAAATAAAGTGAACTAATTATAACAATTAATTTCTTTGAAATTCTAATAAAAGGCTTAAACATTCGCGAGCATAATTATAAGTGTTTCAATAATAGACAGGTTGAACAGCCCCTCGAGATCGTGTAGGTAAAACTTGTAGGAGTTTAGATTGTGCACAACAAAGCTACGTCTACACTTCTACAAGTTCCTTCTACACGTTTCTTAGCGCTGGCTTATATCGTATATGTAAATTTTGAAACACAGCTCTTCCAAAACATTAGAGATGAAATAATTAGCCCAGGGGAAGTTTCAAGATTTCATTTAATATTTAATTCCAACGCTTTAACTATTTGCAGTTTGTAACTTTGAAAGTATATAAAACTACACGTAAAAGCCAAAATACCGGTATTACCTACAGGTGTGACTTTGGTTCCAAGTCAATGTGACTTGGATGATACACCAGAATAGGAGATGAAAGCCTGCAAAATGGAAATAATGAAACATTGATTTCACGATACGATCTTACTTGTCAGTGTAATAATTTGATATTATCCCATTCAATTCTGTGTTTACTTTTGGAATTTTATTTTCCAAGCTTTTTCTCGACCCAGGCTTAGATTTATGCATTTTATCACCAAAATGCTTATCGATCAAGGATACTTTTAATCCATTACTCTCAACTTGAGGAAGCTCCCTAACCATTTTTAAAAAAATATTTTTTTCATATCCTTCATCTTTAGAAATGTAATTTTTTCATATAAAATTTCATTCCATAACTTCTCAAATTTCTTAATATTACTAATAATTTCTAATGCTAATATTTTGCGCTTCACATTTTCACTTTAACTTTTTAAAGGTTTATCTTTCCTATAAAATACATCCACTTCTTTGTCAATTTCTTTAAACAAGAGGAACGTTTTAATTTGATCAAAATTTAAACCTCTCCGATTTTGTTTTAATATCGAACTTACTACGTTAGGAATCACAAGTAAGCTTCCTTGTCCTTTTTTCTTTCCACAAACCGTATTTATGGTTGACCCAACAACAAAATTAAAAATTGCATCTGCTTTCTCATCAGGTGCAGGTACAGTAGTTTTGATTGCAGCCGTAATGAGAGGTTGTTGCCCCTCACTGTTTATCACAGTTTGGTCAATTGCTTTCCAAAAGTAATTTCAAATTCCCAGAGTTAATTCAGTTGCACAAGATTTTTTTAAATAACTGAAAGTCAAAAACATCTGGAAAAATTATAAAATTTAATGAGATCACAAGTTACTTGAGAGCAAGAGTTAAACAGGTCACTTTTGAAAATATATAGAATTTTTAATCTTAGAGTATACATTAGGTTTGATATATTTTGTAATTATTTGTAACCTTTGTTGCACGTACTTTCACTATTAGTTTATTATTGACATAATTGTTGTTAAAATATTTTTCTCTAGTAGGGGTTTTGAGAATTTCTTGCCTATTGCTCTCACGTAGCGACTTACTGGCTTACAGCTGGTACGAATCCCGAGAGCTAATTTATGGCACCTAGGAGCAACAAACACAACACCCCACACAAGGAGAACGCAACCCGTCAAAAGTCGTGTATTTTCTTGTGTACGTTTTTTATTGGCTAGACGCTTTAGCGCCTGCTGCCGTCGGAAGGGGAAAATTCGGAAATTGTCTTCCCCCCCGCCCGTAAAACATTCAGCGTAAAGGCTCGTGACGCTCGTCCAATGAAATTCGTACACAACCCTTCGGTAGCGTGTTTAAAGGCTAGCTGCGTTCTCCTTGTGTTTGTTGCTCCTTAGCAATTTTTGAGTGTGAGAACAAAGGTTATTGCTTACCGTAGCATTTTGAAGTGTTTCCATGTATTTCAAGTCCAAATTGGAGCTTCACTTCTTTCCCAATAAAGGACAGCCAAATATTTAGGAACATACATAGAAAGTTTTCCAAACATTAAATCATGAATTATAGCAGTTTTTTTTTATAGAGCTAATATCCAAGGCACCACCTTCGACCACATGAGCAATGTTGCTTGTGCGTGATCAAGTAACAGGTGGCCGGGTTACAATGCGTAGGAGGGTGGTGCCAAGCCATTCATGCCCCGCGAGCCAACATCTCCCTACACTAACTATTACCGTTAACCTCAGCAAGTTTTTATGGGAAGTGGAAACCGAAGATCTCGGTGGAAAACCCCTTTAACCAGTGGGGAGAGAACTTACAAACTCTACGCAGAAGGAGTGGTTCCGGATTTTCACCCAGTGCCACTAGCTGGGATCGAACCCGGCTCCTCTTGCTGCGAGGCTAAAGTTCTAACCACTCAGCCACCCCACTTAGAAAGCTTATGCTACAAATTTCTGAAATTAAAATAAATTAATACAAATAATGTTGACAGAAACACAGATAGTGGCATGCTATACTTTTCCAGATAATTAAAACAAGATGTTAATAGTATATAGATTATAGGGCTGTGTTCAGACATAAACCGATCCGGAGACATACCCGACGGAAACCGTGCGAATCTGCTATGTATTTTGGTATCTTCGGTGCATACCGTTATCTTGGAACCAGAATAGAAAAAACCCTGCCGAATGGAAACTTCACTGAACGCAGCCGAAGTTAAAATAATAAAACGAAATTTAGGTCAAACTCTGTGAGAGGCTTAGACATTAACATTTACGCATAGAAATGAATAGATAAAACTGTCCAGTGAACAAACCTTTAATTTTAACTCTGAGCTTCAATGGTTTTTATTTCACTATTTACTTATTTTGCGTATTCTTAGCGGGTATAATTAGAATTTTAGTCTTTTCTTTACAGTTATTGCTGTTGAATTCTTCAGGAAAATCTATACAAAACAAATTAAAGGTCAATTCCTTCTTCAGTTTCAATTTCTTGTTCAATTAGCCGACAAGAGATGTTTCCTTTACAAACTACATGATCACTCTCCTCCCTCAGCCGTCCCCGCAATAGTGCAGGGGCGTAGAAACCGGGAGGGGCAGGGGGGGGCAATGCCCCTCCCTATAATTTGGCTGGGAGGGGCAACTAATGTTATTGCCCCCTCCAACTTTTTGGTCAGTTGAAATCTTCGCAAGGCTCAAATTATCATTTTAAAAGCATATACAGTTTATAGAATCTCAAATGTTTTTAAATTTCCGTATTTTCCTACCAATTTACATAGTACTAAAAAGTACACATGCATTCGGAGAATCTACACTCCATTAAAAATTAAAAACCATTCTCCAGACCCCTTTTCGTTTCTCTTTGCCCCCTCCAACTTTTAGAACGTTCCTACGCCCCTGCAATAGTGTATAGGGGCACCAAAATTGCAGCTCGCCCCTGGCGCCATTTTCTCTAGCTACGGCCCTGCCTAAATTTAAAGACCAGGATTAATGAAATTATCTAAAAACATTGAATTTTGCACTCAAATTATAAAATTGCTTTTTTAAATAATGAATATCAATTAAATATAAGAGGGTTCTTACAAATTGTAAAAAAATGGCTCAATAACATCAGTCTGAATGGAGATAATGGTCCTGGTAGTTTTTTAGCAGAACTGTGGGTCAATAGTATTTATGACGCACAATTGTGATTTTACACGTGATAGAAACCTAGCCGAAAATATTGTATTGTCGCTTAAACCGGACCTGAATAAACGGCGAAACTAGTCGTTGCTGTACTAATGTAGTACTTTTAATTGTTTTTAACCAAATAAGATATTTTACTTTGTAAGTAAAGTATTTTTTCATTCGTTTAAATACCATATACGCATTAGACTTTTGCTAATTATTTAATTATTTATAAAATTATTTACAAATATAAAATTAGAAAATATTCATGATCATTATGAATAGATATTTTTGTTTGAAGTGTTTACAACGCGAGCCATGGTTCTAAAAATCAAACTTGCAGAAGAAATGAAAGATTTGGCCTTGACGGAAACTAAAGACGGATTATCTATCGCGCATGACCCACCGCTATGGTTGGGGAAAAAAACTGTTTTTTTTATAAAAACCCAAAAAACCGGTTTTTGGCTTAAACCAGTTTTTTTCAAACATTGCTTAATTTTGCTTTTAATGTATTTTTCGCTTTTGTTTAACCGTGCAAAGATATTACCAATCAGCTATGAATTAATATGTGTAATAAAAAGTTTGTCTAGATTAAACTGCCGGTGCAAATAATTTATTACAAGTCTCGATAGAAACGAAAGTTTTAGTTTTGGTTTAGATTATTACAAGTCTCACCTGGCCAGAACAAAGTTTTAGATTTAGTTTAATTTTTGATTTTGTATAAATGCAGGGTGATCAGCAAAAAGGCTCGAAAATTGTATAGAAAAATAGGAAATTTTCAAGCGAATTAAAGGAAAATATTGGTAAAATCATAAGCAAAATTAAGGATTGTTATCGAAAAACAGTGTATAAAATAAAATGAAATATAGGATGAAGTTGGTATACACGACGACAGAATGATTTGAATAAATTTGAATTAAAGGGGCTCCAAAGTTCGGTAGCAAAATGTGTGTAAAGTCAGTAAAGTGCGAAATTGGAGGGCGTTTTTTAATAATGAAGTGCAACATCACTTCTAGAGGTCGGTAACGGTTAATCATTATCCATGATTAAATTGATTTTTTTTGGGAAAAAAATGTAAACAAAGAAATTTACCGGATAATATTTCAGAAAATGGTTAAAAAACATGTATTATTCGTAAAATTTGAGCTTTTTATCGAAAAAAACGTCTTTTTTCCGATTAATTTTACAAATTTATCGAAAAAATTAATCGGATAATACAGAAATATAAATTACTCGATCAAAACATTTTACGAATAATTTTGAAAGCTTTATCTATTGAATAAAAGTTAACCATCCCCGACCTCTAAATTCACTTCTTTTAAAATTACGTAGTCAGTCTGTATTACCGCAAGAAGTAATCTGAAAGTTTTATTATTATGAGCGGCGTTAATTTTCATTACGAAGTGGTAATTCTAGTGTAACATTTTTCCTGAACAAGCCGACTTTTAATTGCGAGGTTCTACAATGGACGATGCAAATGTGGGACACTTTTTAAGTTTTTATGATAATTTTTAATTGCAGATTTTGTTACACTTGACCGACTACGTTTTTTACGCTGATATTGAAGCCGCAACGAGAATTAATTTTGTTGAAATGCCTAGGATGCAATTATTTTGACATTGCGCATCTACCTAATTTTTCAATTATATAATTAACTATTCAATTCACCGGGCGAATAATGATAATCATTTATTACACGTATTTTATGATTATTTGGAATCTCCATATGAACGAGTCATCTTTCATTTATAATTTTTTTAAAGCTTATCTCTCTTTTATATGAATTAGGGAATTTTTTTAATTATTTTCATTGATTTAGTATTCACAACGAATATTTCAGTAATTATAGGGAAAAGCTAAACTACGCTGAGAAAAGGATGCATTTAATTACGCAACAGAAGGGACAGATACTGGATAGAATAGTACAGTGAGGTTTTAGAGGAAATAGATTGGGATGCAGTTGAGTTTTTGTTTATAAAACGCATTAGTTATAAAAATGCTAACAAACTGTTAATCAGGTTCAAGTTAAGCTGAAATTTATTAGAAGTTTATATATATTTTTACATGGGAAAGTGACGGGCTAAGTCAAGATTGACTTTTAAGCCACAACCCGGTTTTATTTATAAATACATATATATTTTTTTTACAAGTAACCCATACAATTTTTACAAATAGAGTTTTTACAAAGACGTTTTTACAGAGTTACATATAAAGTTTTTACAAAGTTAGATATAAAGTTTTTACAAAGTTAGATATAAAGTTTTTACAAAGTTAGATATAAAGTTTTTACAAAGGTAGATATAAAGTTTTTACAAAGTTAGATATAAAGTTTTTACAAAGTTAGATATAAAGTTTTTACAAAGTTAGATATTAAGTTTTTACAAAGTTAGATATAAAGTTTTTACAAAGTTAGATATAGTTTTTACAAAGTTAGATATAAAGTTTTTACAAAGTTAGATATAAAGTTTTTACAAAGTTAGATATAAAGTTTTTACAAAGTTAGATATAAAGTTTTTACAAAGTTAGATATAAAGTTTTTACAAAGTTAGATATAAAGTTTTTACAAAGTTAGATATAAAGTTTTTACAAAGTTAGATATAAAGTTTTTACAGAGTTAGATATAAAGTTTTTACAAAGTTAGATATAAAGTTTTTACAAAGTTAGATATAAAGTTTTTACAAAGTTAGATATAAAGTTTTTACAAAGTTAGATATTAAATTTTACAAAACTACATAGAAGTTTTTACAAAGTTACATTTTAATCTTTATAGTATTATATGTATATGTTAATTAATTACATAAGTAACCTGTTATACAAAGAAAAAACAGTAATGTACTGTTCCCTACTGGCCCAAGGTTCGTAAAAGAAAAGCTACTGGCCAAGATTATAATATATATAATATATATTTCGCTTAGAGATACACTAGTTTATACGTTATATCTACCAGTTAAGCTTCGTTGCAATGAAATTTCGGGCAATTTTTTTTTAATTTATATTCGTTGGGGAGTTCAGTTACACCCAAAGAGTTAAAAAGATTTATTCCATTATAGAATATAGACTTTAATTTTATAAGGGTACGAGATGGTGTGTTAATTAGAAGCGTTTGAATTCTGAAGCCATAGCGGAATACATTAAAAATAGGGTTCTTCAATGATTTGTAAATAAACAATATCATGTTGTAATAGTATATTTCACTGATCGTCAAAAGATTTAGTTTTTTATAGATAGGTGCAGTGTGCGCCAGATATGGGGCTTTGTCTATAATTCGTACTGCTCTTTTTTGTAGTACCGTTAATCTGTTTATATTGGTAATTGATGTATTCGCCCAGATAAAAATACAGAAGGAAATATGCGTGTAGACGAATGAAAAATAGAGTTGACGAACAATGCTATTATTAAATAGTTCTCTATTTGTTCTTAAAAGATAAATGTTAAACGAGATTTTTTTGACAATGTAGTTTATGTGAGTGGTCCACGTAAGGTGTTTGTCTATCCACACACTTAGATATTTTGCCTCTGACACTCGCATCAGGTGAACTCCATCCATATTAATATTGTGTATATTATTTCCAATAGGATTATTTCGAGTAGTTATAATCATATAAACTGTTTTCTCTTTGTTGATTTCGAGGAGATTAGATTTAAACCAGTCATTAAAGACTGCTACTTTATTATTTGTTTTTGCATAGAGTATATCGAGATTATTAGAGGAGTCTAGGTAAAGGGTGTCATCTGCGTAAAAGGTCAATCGGTCTAAATACGCTAGATCGTTTAAAAAGATGTTAAACAATAGTGGTGAGAGAATTGATCCTTGTGGGACCCCACATGAAACCCTTTTTTTAGATGAGAGATCCAAATTAATTTTGGTTTGTGTTGTTCTATTACTAAGATAACTTTTGACCCATTTCAGAGCGCCACCACGTATACCCATCAGGTTTAATTTGTGTAAGAGTAAATCATGGTTTACAAAGTCAAAGGCCTTTTTAAGATCGATACACACTGCCATTACATATTTACCATGCAGAGTCAACAGCCTCAACAATTTCGCTATGTACCTTGGCTAAAGCGAAATCTACGCCACAGTTATCGCGAAATCCATATTGCTTGTCAGATATTAAATTATATTTTTAACAAAGCTATTTAGACGAACATAGAAACTTTTATCAAAATGTTTGGAAAAAAGGGACAGTGGCGAGATTGGTCTGTAGTTCGATGGATCATTATTGTTCCTTTTTTTAACGAGAGGTATGATTACTGCATTTTTAGGAGGGTCGGATATTGTCCATTTTTAAACGACAAGTGAATTAGGTATAGTAATGGGGTTATAATAATATGGGCTATTTGTTTAATAAGCTTCGGTGTAATATTATCGAACCCTGGGGCAGAGGTTTTTATAATTGAAGTTATTTCAAATTCATTTAAGTCCAGGAGAAACATAAAGTTTGGATTACTTTTAACATACTTGCAACTAGTAGTATAATTAATTTCAGTGTCTAAATGCTTATTTATACAGTAATAGTCATTGAATTGTTCCGGGGAGATTGTAGAGTGTTTTAGAGTTAGGCGATTTCAAAAATTGCTTTTTATAGTAGTTAATTCTCGCGTTCCTTATCGTATTGTTTAATTTATTGCGAAGTGTTTTGTATCTAATCTCATTTTCGGCATTAGGGTTTCCCCGAAATATTTTATAATATTTATTTTTTAATTTAATTGCTTTTTTAATTTCTTCAGAAAACAAACAACGTGATTTTTTTTTCAAATACACTAAATAAAGGAAACGATACGTTATATAATTGTAGAAATTTACAAAAGAAAGTAACAAACGCTGTATCTATATCAGTTGTGCAGTAGAAGTCGTGTCAGTCGGTATTTTTTAGATGGTTGTTAAATGTATTGATGTTTTTCGCCGTAAAGCTTCTAGTTTGTATTTTTTTTGATTCACTGGGACTGTGGTCTGATTATTTAAGTTTATAACCAGATGATCTGTTACGTCCCAGTCTTCGATTACGTTTATATTGCATAAATTAGAAAAACAGTGATCGACTAAGGTACAGGAAATTCTTGTCGGAGATTTAATTTGTTGAATTAAATTGAAAGACGTGGTAAGATCAATAAGTTTATTTGCGTCGGTATAATCTTTTAAAAGATTTATATTACAATCTCCCAGAATAAGTTTTTTGCTATCGGCATTACCTAATTCGCATATGGTTTTCTCGAAGATATTAATAAATTCGTTAACTGATGAATCAGATCGGGAGGTCTATATATAGAACTCGGCGAAACGGATAAATTAACCGCTAAAATTTCGATTAACCATAAAAATTACGATTAACTGTAAATTCGTGGATATTATCCAGACTAAAAAGCAATTTAACATGTAAAAATAATAGAGTTTTTCGGATAATTTGTGGATAATTGTGTGTTTTGGATAAAAATAAATAAAGTGATTAATTCTTATCCAAACGCCGAGCTCTATCTATATATCACACTGATATATAAATATTTTACTTTGATGGTATAGATCTGTACTGTATCGTTAATAATTAGGGCTTTTTCAACTACTTCTACGGTAAACACATCTTTTACATAAAAACCGACTCCGCCAAAAATGCAAGTTTAAGGGCGAATAATTTAAAAGTTGACGATAATAAAATTTGCGATTTCCCGACAAAATATTAACATTTCGGGATAATGACCGATTCCATTCGACAGAGCGACAAAAATTAATTATAGTCTTAATCAGTTCCATATTTATATATTTTACGCGTTTTGAGAAATTTTACATTAAGTGTCAAAATCTCGACACGCTAAAACTTATTTAACAGAGTGTACATTTGTTTTTTCTCTATTTCATTGCATACAACATTTCATTTATGTCACTTCGAAGATATAAGAATAATAATATTATTATAATAATTTATTATTAACCTTCCACCCTCCAACCCAATTTCATCCAGCTAGCTGGAATAATGACATTAAAAGTCGTGGTCTGACTTGGGCATAAGGTGGTCCCTTCGATGACTATTACTATTATCAGCATCACAAAAAGTGTCGTGAGCAATGTTTTGTAAAAATTAATTGAAATAATAATGAAACGTTGACAGGTAATGAGCAAGACGATGAGTTAGTAAACGGAAGATCAGTTTCGTGTAAAACTCATTATTAAGTAAACATATTAATTAAAACTATTGGATAGATTTGGCAATTTCAAACCTTTCTTATAATCTAGGGTAGGGAAACGTAGTTAAAATTATCACTTTCCATGCATAAACACAACTCATAAAAAAACAGGTGCTAATGACAGGATGACACAATGACAAATTTTCACCGATATATATGGCAATTTCAAGGATGTCACTACTTTGGCCAATTTCTTCGACATCGTACTAAGGGTATATGCTCCCACCAAACTGTGCGGCTAGAACACATCACGATTATATAAAAAATAATGCCATTAATTATTTGAGAGAGGTAGAGTAATCGACAACCCCGTTATTTATAAGGCCTCTCCGAGGTGTCCCTTCAAGTGTTGTTCGAAGGGCACGACACCTTTGAACTTCGTTATTATTTAAAAGCGCACCAATATGATTACACTACATTATGGAACGGGATTGCTATTGTTTATCCTAGGATTGTCGGTGAATGGTAAAATTTATGACAAATGTGAATTGGCTCGAGACCTTCTGAATAGATTCAATTTCAAAAGAGCGGAGATCGCAGATTGTAAGTTTGATTGCATCATGTTTTATTAGTCTCAGATTTATATTAAAATAGTTCCCAATTTAATATTAAAGTAGTTCCCTATTTAACACTGAAATAGTTCCCAATTTAATATTAAAGTACCCTTTTTAACATTAAAATAGTTCCTGATTTCACTTTAAAATAGTTCTCGATTTATCTCTAAAATAGTACCCTATTTAACACTGAAATAGCACCCGATGTAACATTAAAAATAGATACCGATTTAACATTAAAAATAGTTCGTGTTTTCATATTTGTAAAACTTTCTTGATTAATTCTGCACGAAAATAAATTGGTGTTCTTTTAATTAGATTGAAAAAAGATAAACCTTCGGAAAACCATAGAATTATTTGAATATTTAGATGAAATTTAGTTATTAATTTATTTCAAAATTGTTATATCACGTTTAAAATAAAAGTTATTATTTCATGACTACAACAAAACCTATTATTTCGTTACTAAAATTTTATATGATTATATCCATATCAAAATTAGACTAAAAATTATTTGGTATAAATAAAATGAATTGATATTGTTTCAATTGCTTACCAATCACCATACAAAACGTTTTCCACTAGCTGAAGCTCCCAAGTAGAATTCCAAAATTTGTTATTTTACAATTTTACAAAATATTATAGAAAAACACAAAAAACTATTTCCAAATCCTATATTCAATAAATTACTTGGACAATGCAAATTCAAGTCGCGCAGTTAGATTCGCCTATGATCAGAAATCAAAGCGATATCTCAGTTTCACCTAGTTAATTGTTTATTAAATTTGGAAGGGGTATGCTTAGCCTTTTCTGAGAGCACTTACGATACAAGCGCACTAGGAAGTTTGAATTGGGATGGCAGCAATGATCACGGACTTTTTCAAGTAAGGCCACATTTTTAAAATTCGTACCTCTAATAAGAATTTACACAACTACTGTTTTACATATTGATTTCAATACGAGAATATTTTATATTTGCATATTTGCAGATAAACGACAGGTACTGGTGCGCTCCACCTGGTCCACACAACGAATGTAACGTCAACTGCGCTAGTAAGATATTCAGAATAACATTTACAATTACAATAATTAAAGTGTGTCTTTATTTCAAGTCTTACGAGCATATTTTCATGAAAATGTTTCAATTTTTCCATGAGCAGTCTTGTAAAACCTACACATTTCCCTTAAACACATTGTGTTCTCACACAATGTCTCGTACTCAGAATTCGATAGTGACAACGAGCGGATAATTTTCCCTGACAACTGATCCGTAGACAACGTTAGACGCCAAATTTTCTGCTATTTACGATAAAAGCGTTCTTCTAGTGCATAAATATGAAACATGTACATTCGTAGGCTCGAGGCAGTCTTCAATGGAAACTATATTTAACTCCAAACTGGAAAAGCATTAACCGCATGAAGCCTCAAACATTTAGGCGTTTAAAACGTTGTAGCATTTAAATATGTATTTTACGTATGATATATAGTAACTATTTGAGCTCGCGCTAGGTACATATTTAAAGTGAGTAACATTAGCAGTAAATAAAGATAAATACTTTCGGAAAAGCGAAATGAAACAGGCTGAATATCATAATAAGAAGCTAAGACACCACCTTAGCGACATTTAAAGCCCTTAATTAAGATGGCCTAGAGCAATTTAATCGTACAAAAAAGTTAAATGTTTTCGATTTTAAATCACATTGTTCAGTTTCGCGCCTCAGAATTGAACTTTAGTCGCCATCTTTGCTGCCAAATTGACATTAATAATACCTCCGAATTCAACCACTTTGGTGAAGGTTACCAGTAGCGGCGCTAAGGTATTTTCATAGGTGGGCTAATTATTTTGTGGCCCTTAGCGGGAACCTTGGATTGACCATAAAGTGGTGAAATCGAAAATACCCGAAATTTTTCCAGGAAGCGAGAGCAGGGCAAGGTCGTTTTATTGTTCCGGCTCTCGTCGCGTTTACTGGACCCCCTACTGGCATTGTATCTGACCTGGAGGGGACAAGTGCATGCCTGGGATATTTCCCTAAATTCCCATGAGCCCCTTTCTTTTCAACTTTCTTTCAATTTCCGCTAACTTCCTCCCGAATCTGTATGGTCTACTACCCTTTTGAGTAAACGAATTGATTTTGAAAGATTTTTTACCAGAAAAACGTTTCTTGGCAATAAAACAAATTTCTAGAGATAAAGAAAATTCATAAATTAAAATATGTGGCCTCTTAATTAAAAATATGTGGTCCTTTTAATATATATGTGGCCCCTCTCAGAAATGTAGGGGGGCTAAAGCCCACTTCAGCCCACCCTTAGCGCCGCTACTGAAGGTTACGGTAGGCTATACGAAGACAAGTGTAATTATGTGGCTGAAAAATTATAGATTTATGGAAAATTCCACTGAGTTTGCTATTCCCAGAGGAAGGTTTATTGAAATATTTTTGTTATTAGAGATTCGGATGTGTGGGATCTGTTCCATTGCGCCGAATCCCAATCGACCGAAAAAGCCGCACTTTGGCGGATTTAGGATTCGGTCTAATGGGATTGTCCCATTCGACCGAAAAACCCGCACTTCAAACTAAAAATTGTTATTATATAGACACCCAGTTTTTATACTATGCTATTTTATTCAATTTTATTAGATACAAATACAAATTTTAAGCAATTTATTTTTGACATAAAAATTTAGCATAAAAATTGGCCATTTCAACAAACTGCGAACTGAGCGTATTATAAAAGTATTACGTTTTAACAAAAAATACTTCAAATTTTATAGTATTAATAAAAAAGATTTAATTAAAAGAAGACCAAAAAATCGTTTCCAACAGACTTAAAAAAATACTAAAACGCTTCCATAAAAAATCAAAAGGAGTAGACAGAAAAACTATTTTTTTTGCGGTCGCTCAATTGTGAATATTGCGTCGGTCGATTAGAAAAATACAAAACCCGCCTTTGGGTTAATTTCATCAAAAACATTGGCGGAATTCGGTCTAATGGGAATTCGGTCGAATGGCCGGGAGTAGTGGCTCACTCCTGTAATCCCAGGCGTCCGGGAGGCAGAGTTTGTGGAAGGCCGTGTGAGGACGACTACCAATACCCCAACGGGTGGTCGGGATACTTCCGCCACGGGTGTCCCCACCCCTGTCCCCACGTATCCCTCCGTTGGCGTGGCCGTTACACATATCTCACCCTGATTAATCAGTTATTGTGTGTGTGCTGGTGTCTAAGGCCTCGGGTCGACACCGATGTTTGTGTATCTCAAAAAAAAAATCGGTCGAATGGGATTCGGCGCAATGGGAAGATACCGGTCACGCAACCTGGGTCATACGTGGGGTTAGGAATGGTACTCCCGTGGCGGAAGTATAAAAACCACCTTTGGAAATATTACGCCTAGAGCATAGCGCCGAACCAATTTTCAACGGCGGCGGCGGGAACGATAATTAGTTCAGCGGCGGCGTGGCGCGCCGATTTGCAGAAAATAATCGGCGGCGTTGAAAAGAATCGGCGACGGCGGCGCCTAAGGGGAAAAATTGCCCCCCCCCCTCAGAAATAGCGCCACTCTTTTAATAGACCGCTAGAACTTAAACTGTTAAACACATTTTAAAAAAATACATGTTTAATAAAATGTATTTTATTAAAATAGGAACCACTTGTTTCCAAAACGAGAAAGAGGTAACTTTGGTTACATACTATCATATGTAACTTAATCAGCTAATCAGCTAGGCTAATACCCAAGCCTTATTCAATCATAAGTGTGCCAGAAAGAACTTTTTCACAATGAGACCTTGTTGCAAGGATATGGCGTAATTGACGTCACTTCCCAGTCGATGACGGTTTTATCGTCATCAAAAGTAGTTCTGGTGGGGAGGGAAGGAAGTTAAAACCAGTTTTTCGCGAAGTTAGTGCTGTATTTTCTTTGGTGGCTGTGAAACAAGGTCTCATTTAAATTTTTAAAACAGAGATGTTAAACAGTGGCACACTTATGAGGAACTATGTTACATATGATACTATTAAACTAAAACATTTACGTTAGTAATAACAATACTGTACTTATTTACTACCATTTCACACTCTTTTTAGAAACGTTTACAGGACGCCGCCATTATCGTACCATAGACAGTATATATCCCTAAGGGGACGAGAAATCGCCTACCTTCCACTGCATTAACGTCGCTGTTTCTCTCACTGACGCTCTGTTATTGAAAGAGGGGGGGAAACACGTAAGCTTCTAAGCGCTTCAAACGACCTTGAAAGTTCCCGTTTTTAAAGTACGGCCGTCTTTATTCGGTTGGGGCCCTAGCATCGACACGAACTCTTGCAGCTGGCCGCAAAGCGACTGTGGTGGGGGTCTAAAAATCAGAGCGTATTCTCGTCCCCTTAGGGATATATACTGTCTATGATCGTACAGACAACCAACGAGCCAGCCCTCTACCGCAGAAATTTCATCCCCCCCCCCTAAAACCGTTTTTTCATCACCCTCCCCGTAGACTGTAAGGTAATGGCGGTCGATTGGGAAGGCGCGTTTAAGTCTATTATCACAAATTATTTTATCTTTGTATCAAAGGAATTTTCAAAATATAATAGATTATTTATTGCTGAATGCAGCTGATAACGTTTCTGTACTTATTACAAAATACGAGGCGAGGCAACTCCAAAGCCGTTTTCTTTTCTCTCTCTCCGATCCCAGCTGTCTGCTGCAGAAACCATTGGTGCGCGAGGTGCAGTGGTGCCAGATCTTTTGGAAATTATTAATTATCTTATAACGCGAGTATGGTGCACCCAACAGCCTATAAATCGTAGCACTACCAATAGAAAAATCTATGTAGTTCGAATTTAGATCTCAAAACGCAATTATTATACTTTAATAATTTAAATTAATTCGACGGCGAAATAAAAATGTTTCGGCGGCGGCGGCGCCACCAAAATTTAATTTATCGGCGGCGGAATTTCGGCGTTATCTAAATAACCGGCGGCGGCGGCGTTTGATCGGCGGCGCTAGTCCCGGCTTTATCGAACACCTTCGGGAGCTGCTCTAGTCAGACACACATTTTAAAACACAAAGTATCGGCTTAGCAGACCCTACGTGGCTTTATGTCGACTGAAAAATTTATGTAATTACACGTTTCAGGTCTGAGAGACGACGACATTAGCGATGACGTCAAGTGTGTCCGTCTCATTTTTCAAAGGCACGGTTTTCAAGCTTGGTGAGTTGTATGCTTCAGGGTGATTTAAGGAGGCTATATGTGAATTTCTGATTAGAATAGTTCGTTTTATAAAGTAACGTGACCTTCTGGTTTTAATGTGGTTCTTACGTCACAGTCTCTTACTTTTACAAGTCTACGAGCGCGCGCTACAGTCGCGAGGAATATAGGTTTTCAAGCGCGCGTGCAAATCACTCGTGCGAAGAATATACTAATGAAACCGGGTCTTCTGACGTAAGAGCAACATTTTAACAAGTTGGGCAAGACCACTTTCAATTTTATGAAATAAAAACAAAGGGGCCCTTATTACTAACAGACGAAGTCAGCGAGCATTTTTCCGTTTTTATTAGAAACTGTCAAATACCTGCGTTTCGAAAGCTCACGACAGTTTTTAATATAAACAAAAAAATCCAAGTGCTTCCTCCGTTAAAATTTTAATTGTATAATTCTCCCCGTGGATCCTTTCAAAAATATTTATATTTATAGAAAAGGTTCTTTACTATTTGAAGAAGCCCATCGAGGGGTAGTTTTCCCTAGGTCACAAGTTATCGTTAGGTCTAAAGTCCAATTTTCCTTATCTCTGTTGTCACGTAAAAGTGGTAAAAATGGCCATACACGTACACTCTGTTAAATAAGTCTTCGGCCGTTGGGATTTTGGCACTTATTTGCGATTATCTAAAAAAATATGAATAATAGCAAGTTGAAACCAATTTTATTTTTAATATTTTACTAATATCTTTCATACCTATGTCTTGATTCACGTGTAGCATTTCCATATCCGCCGGAAACGCTAAATATCGTTTTTGACAACTTTTTTTAATAATGATGTTACGCCCCTGAAACCTGCATTTTTGGGTTCAAAAGGGTTGATTCATATTTAGAAAGTGCCATTGTTATCCGGCTACGTCGAACGGCTGCTAAGATATGGCCTATCGAAAATTCGGGTCTCATTCGGAAAATTTTAAAATGCCTAATTAATCCTAATTATTAATCCGGAATATAACCACAGCGTTCCAACAACCCGTCAAAAAACAGCACTCAACATTCAAACGTCTAAACGTTTTTAAGCGAGACAAGAAAAATACCATTATGACCCGCTCTTACGCGCGTTGGTGGAAACAAGCTCGAGGCGACCGATAAATAATATCTAATTGTTGAGGAAAAAATAACTTTCGTCGTTTCATTGCGGGTAACACAATAAGCATTGATTTAACGAGTTGTTGGAACGTTGTGGTTATATTCCGGATTAATAATTAGGATTAATTAGGCATTTTAGAATTTTCCGAATGAGACCCGAATTTTCGATAGGCCATATCTTAGCAGCCGTTCGACGTAGCCGGATAACAATGGCACTTTCTAAATATGAATCGACCCTTTTGAATCCAAATATGCAAGTTTCAGGGGCGTAACATCATTATTAAAAAAAGTTGTCAAAAATGATATTTGGCCTTTCCGGCGGATATGGATATGCTACACGTGAATCAAGACATAGGTATGAAAGATATTAGTAAAATATTAAAAATAAAATTGGTTTCAACTTGCTATCATTCATAGTTTTTGAGATAATCGCAAATAAGTGCCAAAATGCTAACGGCCGAAGACTTATTTAACAGAGTGTACGATACTAAAATTTTCATCGTTTTTGTTGAAACTCTGGGCTTAGGTAGTATGAAATAGTGCTCGGCGATTTGAATAATGAATAATTATCCGAAGACTATCACCTTATTTGTTTCAGTTATTTTATTCGGATAAACAATTTAGTACGGTTAACCGATAACTATTATTATTCGTATAGATAAATCTGTCGAAGAATAAGTTTCTTTATACCACAAATGTTCTTTCGTAACAAAGATATTTGAAAATTAAAAATCAGCGATTATTTCATTTAATGAATAAAAAACATTCTTTATACGTCTTATCAATTCACCACTTTCTCGCAAAAAAAAATATTTTTAAAGAATATATTTTTATATTTTTTGGTACGATTAATTTAAAGAGCGGCTAACTGCTAAAGATTGTTCGTTTTTACACACAATCCTAAGGATTTGTGTGTATTAGTTTCACGTACAGTGTAGCCGTGGCCGATGCCACCGATGCCGCCGTATCGCGCATATCTCTTCAACGGTTAGGGCTAGAAGAGTCAATAATATCTCGTTCGAGTGTACATATCTCGCCATTGATAGCCTTTCTTAAATTTTTGAAATCGAAGCCCAAGAAGTTGGGCATTTGCCCGATTTACCGTTTTCGGTAGTTTGGCTTTGTGTGGTTGATATTTTGTTAAAAATTAAGTCCAGTAACGTTAAAAAAATATTATTGGATAGGTTAAGATTCAGTTGAACTACAACTTCGGTTATATCAGTAAATATTAAATTTAAGTATAGTTTTCGGGGTTATCTACGGGACCCCAATGTTCGTGGTTTTATATTTCCGCCTGAATGTCGACATAACGTTCCTTAATTTAAGTCCGATTTTCATGAAAGTAATATTTTTGAATAGCTGTGGTTTCCATAGAACATAGAATTGCAATTACGTTGCTTAATTTTAATCCAAAGTAAGGTTTTTTGGGCAGCGTATACGGACCCCCTCACCTTCCAACATTGGAAATACGCGTGGTTATAGCGAGGGGCTAACCACTCATAGAAAGTCTGTACACCGGATTACGTTAAGATTAGCACTGCCAAAGGCAGGGACTTCAAAGATTACGCGTAATCCCATTAGTACAGTCAAAGATACGGCTCTGTACACCGATTACGCGGAGTGATCAGCCCCTCGGGTTATAGAGACTATACGCGAAATTATCTCTTGCATTTTTCAAGGCCTTTCTAATATGGCCCAAAGTAACAAATAAGTGTTACACTTATCGGAGTAATACGCGATGCTTATAACGTATGACCTGAAGTAACAAATAAGTGTGACACTTATCCTAGCAATACGCGATGCTTGCAACGTATGACCTGAAGTAACAAATAAGTGTGACACTTACCGGAGGCCGTTCTATTATGACCAAAAGTAACGAATAAGTGTGACACTTACCGGAGAACGTTCTAATATGACCAAAAGGAACAAATAAGTGTGACACTTATCGGAGCAGTACGTGATGCTTACAACGTATGACCTGAAGTAACAAATTAGTGTGACATTTATCGGAGAAATACGCTATGCTTATAACGTATGACCTGAAGTAAAAAATAAGTGTGACACTTATCGGAACAGTACGCGATGCTTGCAACGTATGACCACAAGTAACAAATAAGTGTGATCTAAGTAAAAAATAAGAAAGACACTGTTCGAAGGAATCTTCGATGCTTTCAAAGTATGACTAAAAGTAACAAATAAGTGTAAATACAATTATGTGTGGCCGTGGATATATATTGGTTGTGACACCGGCGTTGCAGGTTGCTGTGAATAGCTCAAACAAACTTAACACATTAGAAGGATTGTGTGTATTCTGACCGTCGTACGTCTTGTTTTAAAATAGAATTTTTCCTGAAATATAATTATTCGAAAAAAAATATTAGAAAAATAATATTTGCCGTAAATTGATTACGAAAAATAACTAAATTGCTTTGCTAATCTAAAAAAATTAGTACTTTTTAAAATAAAATAAATAATTTATATTCGGTTAATTTTTCTCTAAAATATATCATTAACCGACCGAAAATTATCCTTTTAGGTATTACCCCGGAGTATAAATTTTTAAACTTATATAACATTTCCTTCAGATAATGGATGGATAATGTCGACCACTATAGCAACAATTAATATTGCGTAGGAATATTGGCAATTTTTATTTCTTACATCATAAAATGATTATAAAACTTTCCAAATATATAAAGGGAATCTACGTTTTGGCATGACGAGTAAGGGAACATAATAACATATTACGATTTATTATTTTCCTTTTTCGTAACTGATGACAGACTACCTAATACAGCTCTATACTTATGGTAGAAATTAGTACATTCATTTCGCTTCCTAAGCGCCTTCGTGACTCGTTTCGGTATCCTTCCATCAACCGAATTCCTACTATAAAATATCCAAGTTTATTTAAAAAATAGTTAGCTCATGTTTCTTTTGAATTGGAAAATGCTTTATATTTCTTCCGAATTCTGAATATTAAGGATAACAAGGCATTTTAATTACTGTGTCTTTAATGATTATCTTCATATTGAATCGTTAATACCTATTATAGCCGCCTATATCATTTTTTAAATATGTTGTGGAATTCTTATTGTAAACCGTCTAATTTGCTGTTCTTATTGTGTTATGTATGGGAATTTGGTCGAATGATAGTTAAGACTCGTTACTGTCGTAAATTAAATTATGAAAAAAAAAAGAACCGCATTGTAGACTAATAAGCGATGAACTTAAATTCTAACAAGTGTATTACTTCATGTTAACGTAACTTACCATGCAAGTGAAGTTTATTATGACAATTGAATTTATCCTAGTTGGCCCGTTTAGGGATTTTCTAAACTACAATACATTTTTGAAAAAGATATTGCAAAAACGAAAAAGAAAATATCTTTTTGTTTGGCATTTATAGATAATTTATCAGAACTAATTATTTTTGAAACTTGCTATTCAATAGATTGTCTTTTCTAAGTGAAAAAATCTAATGGAAGAATAAAAATAACGTTTTTTTTTCAGTTATAATAGCTATTTTATAAGATAAATTTATTTTTAAAAGTTTATCTCTCAAAAACTATCTTTCCATATTTCAAAAAATGAAAAAAACGAAAAAAAAATAATTGATGGCTTGGCGTAACTAAGTTATTTCTTCAATCAAATCTTATTTGAGGAATATCTGATAAAAATTATCAATTGTATAAATTAAAAGGTAAGCATCACTTAAAGATAAACTTCTTTTCGTCATTTTCCAATAATTTATCTGACCCGCTTAATTTCTTAGCTTACTTGCACATAAAATATATTTTCTATCTAAGTAAGCTAAAGCAATTAAACAATGTATATCATTTTTTTATATTTAAAGTTATTTTATCGGATTTTATTTGTGTTTTGAATTTTCTGAATTAAATTATCTTTACAATTAACTAGAAGTAGAAAAAAGGATAAAAATAACCGATTTTGGCGGTTATTTGAAAAATAACCAAAATTTCCTCGGATAATGGATGGATAATGCCGACCACAAGTGTCAGAAATACATGAACTGAAATTATCAGCGAGCAAATTTTTCTCGGACGGCAATTTCTCCGTGCGACAGGGGAGGGTTGAATAGCGAGCCTTGTTAATTTTCCGCCTTCCGCGACTACATGTGTCAGATTTATAGCCCGGTGTACCGGTAAGATTCAAACCACACCACCGGAGGTCTGTCATCATAATGCCCTACGCCAGCGTCCACAAGCCCGGACAGGTGACAAAACCAGCATGGGTAGCAGAACCCCACAACTGATGGCAAACCTAGGCTTAGCCGTGTTTTGTTATTGATAGAGGTCAGTGGAAGGCGGTAGCTGCAGCAGCTGTCCAAAATGGAAAAAGTAGATGAATTAAACACCTTTTTAACTCATCTTACCAGACCATTTATGTATGAAAGAACAGAGAAATACTTAGTTTTATTAGAATCAGAAAATATTCAGAATTATTTATTTCTTGGAGCTTTTTAAGATACATGAAACTCAGAGAAAAATATTCAGGCCTGCAGTAGCAAAGAAACAGAAGGCCACGGAAGGAGAAGAAACTAAAATCATGGACTAATTAACATTAATTAGTCCATGCTAAAATAAACCATGAGTAAAGAACTAGTAGAAATAAGAAAAAAAAATATTATTTCGTTTACGAGTAAGGCTACCTTTACGTTGCTATTCGTTTTATATTTCAAATAAAACAAGTACAGTTATTTAACAAAATAATACAAATATTTATTGTGTATAATTCTTAACGTAGTCAAGTTAGTCTAGTTTTTGGTTTTGCCTTTCTTCCACTGACCCATGATGCACTTCTAATTTTTCCCCAGCAGCATATTTTATTAATTTTTTTTTCGAAAAAGTTTCGCTCGGCCGTCGCCAGGTAGCGTATTCAAACCTTCGCCGCGGAGGTGGGGAGGTTCTCTTTTCGAGGAGAGGAAGATGACACGTGGCCACTAAGGTGGGGAAAACGGGGAACTTGCCTCCCGTGTTAGAGGAATAGGACGCTGATAATTTCGGTTCATGTATTTCTGCTATAGTCAGTTGCAGGCTAAGAAAGACAAAATATATAGTACAATCGGCGCAAGGATACCTCAGACCATTTCTGGCCAGTCGACCGCGCGAAATTTGAATTTGACCACTTAACGGTCAATTTCAAATTTCGTGATTTTCATCGTCTTTTCGCGCCATCTAGGAACCGAAATCGGAATCAATTTTTAATTTCTTGTTGTCATGAGTTTAATTACTGAATACATTCGAATTATTTTGCTAAAGAAAGCACGATAAAGGTTTATTGTTAACAAGTAAAGAGAAAAACATAATTTTAAACGTTTATAGCTCACTAAGACAACGTTAGCCCCAAGAAAGCGTGGTAACGTTTTTAAAGAAACTGCCAATTTAACTGGTAAGACGTAGAAATAAATTTACAAAATTAAATAATTATACATACTATTTTAAATTTAAGACTGATAGGAATGCCTTATCTTTTAAATTTGCTCGCCACCACAATTATGAAATTTAAAAATAACGATTCCAATTTTGGTTTCTAGATGGCGCTAAAAGACGACGAAAAGAGCAAAATTCGAATTTGACCGTAAAATGGCCAAATTCAAATTTCGCGCGGTGGAATGACCGGAAATGATCTGAGGTATCCTTGTGCCGATTGTACTATATATTTTGTCTTTCTTAGCCTGCAACTTACTATAGTGTGAAAATTGCCAAAGGGAAAAGTTGCAATGGGCTTTAGTTTTCCCATGGCAACCGAAAATGTTTTTGACCTCTCAAAACCAAAAAATCTCCATTTAAAAAGCATGGGATTTTCTCGGTTTCGCACTTAAGTAAGTACCTGTGAAAATTCTTAAAAAATTAGAAAAAATTATAATTTTCAAAACTTACTCAAAATGATAAATTTGACCTATTTTGGGTAAAATTTATAAATATTTGGGTAATGTTTAACAAATTTGGAAATTTTTGTAAAATTTCAATAATTTACACAAATAAAGTAATATTGAGATAATTTTAACTTAAATTGGGCTAAATCCAATAAAATTTTGTAAAATATTAAAATTGCGTAGAAAAATCCAAATTGGGTAAAAAGTCTCGTGCTTTTTTAAATGGAGATTTTTTGTTTTGAGAGGGAAAAACATTTCCGGTCGCCATGGGAAATCTAAAGCTCATTGCAACTTTTCCCTTCGAAAATTTTCATACTACCATAAGGTCTACCTAACCCCCGAGTTTCAACAAAATCGGTGATAACTACAACGGGTAGTCTCCTTGTTAGTGCTGGTAGCGGGCCATTTCAAAAATTCAAATATGGTGGGTTTGCCAAGTGGAACCGGAAAAATCGCTTTCAAACAGAACGGCTAGAAAAATGAACATTCTTGCGAAGGAAATATTTTTACCCCCTTCTAGGTCGAACATCTGTAGAAAACATACACCACGTAGAAAAGAAATAGACTAACTTATTTTCTCGGGCCTATTAATGACTATTAATGTTATGATATTCGCTTCGTCTATTGAATTGCACAAAGCCCTTGGCTTTAAAACTCTGAGAAATTTTTAAAGCCACTTCTATATAGGCTCAAGTTGCTATATTCCTCTTCTATGGCCAAACTACTGGATTTTCGTCTGTTACGCAGGCGGTTTTTGTTTTATCCCCTGCTTAGGAAACGAAAATAAAGCAGTTTCTCACGTTGGCCGCTACGTGGCTCTACGTAGACTGAAAAAGCTGGGTCAGGCCCATAAGTGCAGCGAAAAAAGAACATAAAAAAATTTGAAAATTTATTTCATTTCTCAAACAACTTTGGTTTTTTTTCCAGTACAAAAGCGTAAATACTTAATGTATTTATGAACTTCGCTCATTAAGTATGAAAAACGTGTTTGGTCTGAATTCATGTTCGTATGCGCCTCCAAAGGACGCCTCAAATGTCCATTTTTGCTTTCTTCCCTGGCTTCTCGGTTGAGCTGTTGTGCGTTTAGTAAACAGTAGCTTTTACCCAAACAGTCGCTATGGTGGCTGATGTCCGGATATTTACGTAGTTTATCGTTGCTAACAAAGATAAGACAGAAGGGTTCACTAGAATCGTTGCCTCGATCTTTTTAATTTTTTCACAGTCGATACATATCCAGTATTGGTTAACCAAACCTGTTTTTAAGACTCTCTGCGACTTCTTTCGAAATGTTAACACACTCTTTTCGTACTTTAAACTAGGATACTTAATTAAGGAAAGTTTTACTTCGCGGTTTAAAAATATTGACGCTTCACCGTAATCCATTTCCCGTCACGAAATTGAATCATCAAATAAGATCAATAAATAATTTATTGCTAAATATAAGCCGAGATAATTTAGATAGGGAGAAGGAAGAGGGGTTCAGAATGTAGCTCACAATACCACGTGATCAACACAAACTGGCCAGGTCGATTTCGGGTTTCACGATTTTGTAACCGCCCCCGAGAGGCGGGGTCATTATTTGAAATTTGGCTGGAAAACGGATTTGCAACAAATTATGTCGTTTCTCTTGAGAGGTAATTATTTCTCAACTATTTACACTGGAATATTATTATTATTTTACTTATTTATAACATTTTCTTAGGTGCTGTAAACCACTGCTTGGAGTATACTTTCAAAAAGCTTTATACCCAAAAATTCGCCTTTCGTTTGGAGAGAGAACGAGTAGGAAACGTTTTTACAAACTTAGATACAATAAAAGATGAACTAGTTAATATTAAAGCTGAAACTTTAAAATATAAAGAACTCCACAAGGGAGGAATACCTAAAAGATGTACACAATATTTTAAAAATGGAGAGAAATAAGCAATGCCTTAGGCATATTTTAATCAAAATTCACCCAAGCTTTAAAACTTTATTGGAACCCACCAAAAAAAAATAATTATTCGCTTGCTTCATTTATTTTTCCATGAGGTCATGGTGAAAATGGAGGTTCGAGTTGACCACGCTCTTACGAAAGAACAATCAAAAGCTGAGAAGAAAATGGAGCTTCTAGGATTGACAGACAAACTCAAGATACTGAAAGTCATTAATAACACAAAAATAGCTGAAAATCTTCGGGTGACAAGTTACGTCGCTGGATTTTCAGCATTTTCACTAGTTAAAAGTAAATGTCCCACGAAACCAGCGGTAGCTATAGTAAAAATAAGGTTCCGAGCAATATTGAATTTGAAGATGATCAACTAGACGTAACAAAGTCCTGGACTGTAAAACTATCAAGGGGTGGATTGATTTCAGTCACTGAGGAATTTTTTGCTCTAGTCAAAGTCATTAAAACTGTTTCATACTTAATATATGTAACTGATATTAAAAAGATTAGTCACCAAAACCTTAAAATTAAAGCAAAGCTTCATATTTTACAAAAAGATGACATTGTTCAAAGGTGGAAATTAATTTATGACGAAATGGATAGAAAAAATGGCTCGTGAAACTTTTAGATGTTTTTTTAAATGCAAGAGGGAACTGTTTAGTTAGAGACCTTTTAGAACGATACCAATATGATACCAAAGAAGCCCTCAGGTCAAAGAAAGCTTTGCGAAAAAGTCTTATGGAGAAAAGTAAAGAATCAGAGATAAATTCCACTGATAAAAAGAAGACTAGAAAGAACGCGCAAGGAAGTAAAAATACTCGAAGTTCTTCCGAAATAGAAAGCAAAAGCTCAATATCTGTGATAAAGAAAAATATCGAGAGGACAAGAGTTCCAAGACAATCAGTATTGACAGAAATTCCTGAAGTTGACACTCCAAAACAATTCGTACTTTCTGAAAATGAATATCATAATTCAAACTATGTGATGACTTCAAACAAAAAGAACATACTGATAAATAAAACTAGTCCTTCTCAAGTTTTTCCAGGAAATAAAAAAACCATATCTCCAAAAAGTCAAAATTTTGAAAAGAAAAGATTTCAAAGGCAGCTATTAACTGAAATACCTATAGTATTCATATTCCCGAAGGTAACAGCTCAACAAAAAATATCGGTGACTTTAACTTTTTAAACGAGGATCCTGATTTTCATCTTTATAAACAATTTGTACCTAAAGCTCAAGTAATGTGATGGCCCCAAAGAAAATAAAAAGAAATATTCAACATGTTTCAGAAAATGAAAAACCAAGATCTCCAAAAAGTGTTGTCAAAAAAAGAGAAATAATTACAAGGATACACCAAATCACGATGACGCAAACGCTGGTTCTCGTTTGAAAGACAACGTTGAAGATCTACCTTCGCCACCACTATTACGCTCAAGGAAGATCACCGGGGACATTTTTTCGTCTGGAACGGACCCTACACTGGGAGAATCTACTTCGACAAACTTAATCTCATCATCCAATCTAACAATGGATATTGAAGTGGCTTTTAGAAATCTCCAGACTCAATTCTCTGACCTTTTCGAGAAACAGCGACATTTAGAGAAACATGTTAAGCAAATGAATTCTGATCTCGCCTCGAAAGATGAAACAATTGTCAACCCAAAAAATACTATAGAAGTACTCTCCACCTCCTTAAATACTTATCGAGAGGATGTCTTTAAATATCATAATGATGTCGAGAAACAAAGACTT
This sequence comes from Leiobunum rupestre, assembly GCF_980474605.1. Taxonomy (NCBI): domain Eukaryota; kingdom Metazoa; phylum Arthropoda; class Arachnida; order Opiliones; family Sclerosomatidae; genus Leiobunum; species Leiobunum rupestre. The sequence goes on from NC_143387.1 coordinate 20,788,247, forward strand.
ATACTCGATGAGCTGACGCAGCATGTATCTACTCTCAATGAAAATATCGATGGCCAGGGTTAAGACCTTTTGGATTTGCGTACCATGGTGACAAACAATCACATAAACGTTATTAAAAGTCTTTCGGAAATTGACTCTGGCTATACTCATCTTGCTAAAGCTACTTCCTCTTTTCAAAACTATATCTCAGAGCACTTGAAAGCAATGGAGTCTTCAATGGCCATTTTGCGCCATCAAATTAACCACTCCAGTATCCCTGACGACCTTGATCAGCGTATACGGGACACCGTTTCCTCTATGGATCGCGATCTGAATACCCACATTGATAAAAAAAATCCATGACTCAATGACATCGCTATCTAATGCTCATGGTGTCGATAATAGACAATACAATGATATGTTGTACAACTTCCAAGGGGCTGTAAACCCTATGGACGACTCAGTTGCAATCCAAGACCTTCTTCGTTCTGTCGGCGTTCCTATTGACCAACTATCCCTTGTCAAATCAGACCGCCTTCGCCCAACTCGTACTCTTCAGGTACCTCAAGGACGCACTCCACCAATTAAAATAGTATTTCCATCGTTGGAACTGAAGCATGTGTTTCTAATCGGATTTAAAACCCTCAAAGCCAATGACAGCTCCATTAAATTATCATGGTCCATCGATCGCTCTCCTATCCACAGGTTTGCTTACAAGCTAGCTTATAATGAATTGAAAAGACGCCTTGAAAACGGAGAGAAAGACCTGTGCATTCGCAATGGTAATGAGCTTCCTCGTGCAAGCCTGAAGCAAACCTCACCCCTGACCGTCTTCCCTGCTCCAAACAAACTGGTTTCGGTCCAGGATGCAAATCCTCTCCCGGCTATTAATTTTTTAAATAATTTGTGTAATGTAAATATTTTTTATTCTATGTGCTCTACTCACACTCCACGGAACTCTCATCGCGAACTAATCCGCTTGCCCTGCCCTTTTCTCCCTCTGTTTTAAACACTCAACCCCTACAAACAGTTGCTCTTCCTGTTGAAAACCATAAGAAGACATAAAGCCTGCGCGTCCTTCTAACCAACGCCGACACTCTAACACACTATAAATTATCGGAACTTTCCTCGTTACTTCATCTACACAAAACGGACATAGTAGCCATAACTGAAACTGTATTAAAACCCGAGGTGTGTAATGGTGAGTTCAGGCTACCTAACTACTCCGTCTACTTCGTCATGGAAATCGAAAAGGTGGAGGAGTTGCTCTATTCTTTCCCAGAATCTAAAATGCCAACAAATTGATTTTCTCCCATCGGACGTTTACGACACTTATTCCGAAATCTTTGGTCTCGATGTACTAGTTATTCGTTGCTCACTACATTCACTAGATTTTATCTTCTGCCTTGTTTGTCGTTCTCCTTCCTTTGATAATATAATCATACTGAACTAATTACAGTCATTGACGCGACCACCGCATATTGCTCATCACGGGCCATTGAACCTATTCTAATTCGTGACTTTAAATATCGTAAGATATCTTGGACCATAGGCCAACCATTACCTTCAGCTGACCAAGCCACAAAATCTTTCTTTGAAACCATGTGCAATAATAATTTACTCCAATTTGTCTACGACTTTAAGCGGCTGGGTTCACTATTTCAGAGTCCTAGTATTCTCGATTTGATATTCGCTACTGACGAACATCTGGTATTCGACGTCCAACAACACGCGCCAATCGGGAAAAGTAAACACAATATTGTTACCTTCAACTTGGCATGCCCGAGTATAACGCGATTTCTTTCGAGGGGATTACGGCTATTTTCAAGACTATTTGTCGCTGGTCAATTGGAGTGTCTTGCTCGATAATAAGGACGTTGAAATTTGCTGGGCTAGCTTCACTGAGCTCATTTACAAAGGCATTGCCCTATATGTTCCTTTCCGTCAACTTCGACAACTACGTCAATTTCATTTTAATGCCCGTTTTGCTAAGTCAAGTCAATACAAAACTACGACCTGGAAACGTTTCGTTCGCACCAAAAAGAGACATTATTCACTAACTCAAATTAACTCCGCCCACGATGATTACAAGAAAGTTCGAAATGCCGTCACTAACGTCTCGAGAAAGTCTAAACGAAATTTGAACATGAACTCATGGCTAATATCTCCAACAATCCCAAGGCTTTCTTTACTCATATTAATAGCCTTCGCAAAACAGAAGTTATTATCATGGAAATGCGAGCCGCAGATGGATCCAAAGCCTCACACGTCACACCCTGAAAAGATGGCGGATATCCTTAACGAACATTTCCTTCGAGTGTCTTCTAATATCACTAAACCGGTACCGGTACCCGAAATTGCCTCACCACCTAGTAGTCTTGTCTCCGGTTCTAAACTCACTGACTTCACATGTACAACTGATTCGGTGCTTAAACAGCTCCTCGTATTGAATCACAATCAAGCTGCCAGACCTGACGGTCACCACCCTTATTTGTTGAAGCGTTTATCTCCATTTCTTGCTCTCTCACTTTCAGCACCGGAACCGTCCCCACCTCTTGGAAGCAAGCAGCCATCACCCCCATTCGAAAACTGGAATACGTACAAACCCGTAAAATTACAGACCAATTGCCAACACTAGCCACATCGCCCGTGTCAGTGAACGTTTGGCTGACGAGCCACTTCGTAAATTTTTGGATGACACTAATTTTTTACACCCATCGCAACATGTTTTCCGTCCTAAGCATTCCTGTACCACCAACCTTCTCCTAGCCACACGTGATTGGACTTCTTGGCTCGATAATGGTCTTCTTGTCGATGTTATCTACCTTGACTTAAGCAAGGCTTTTGACACCATCCCCCACCAGGGAATCATTGACACCTTGAGGAGTGCTGGAGTATACGGCATGGCGCTTGCGTGACTTTCAGACTTTATTACCAATAGAAAACACTCGGTATTTCTACAAGGTCAAACATCAAGCCCTCTTACGCCGCTAAGTATGGTCCCCCAGGGAAGTGTTCTTGGTCCCATTCTTTTCTCTATTTTTATAAACTCATTGCCAAATGCCGTTCATCATTCCAATATCTACTTGTTTGCAGATGACACTAAACTTGCAAACTCAGTAGCGACCGATACGGATCGCCTTAACCTTCAGCTCGACCTGAACGCAGTTAATTCTTGGGCGAAAGACCATGGCATGGACTTTAATGTCACTAAAAGTGGAGTAAACCATTTGGGGCGCTACAACCCTCGAGATCTGGGAGTGTGGATTGACCCTACTCTCACCTTTAGTCACCACACTTCGAAAATTGTGAAGAGCATAAATTCTCTAACAGGCTTGACCCGCTGTAACTTTTTCTTTCGGTCCCCAAGATTGATTCGGACACTCTATACCGCTCTGGTACTTCCACAAATAGATTTTGCTTCCCAAATATGGAGTCCACCTCTCCTTGGCGACCAGGATCGACTAATTAAAGCTCATAATCGCTTCACAAAGTTAACCCGAGGTCTTGAAAACTTTCCACCCACCATCAGAAACCAAAAACTCAAACTTCAGTCTCCCATTGCATGTCGTGCTATAAATGACATCATTCAACTTTGGAGTATGTGGAAGGGTCACTCTGCGTTATGCCCTGAATCACTTTTCAAATTTGACACACTTCCTAAAACCCGGGGTCATGATGCAATGATAATGAAGCCCAAAGTGCGGACTAATTTTAAGCAGTGGCATTTCACATATCGGGTTATTGATAACTGGAAAAGCAGTAAATAAAATATTATTGAAAATACATAGCATTCTTTACCTCCACAGCTACAAAGCCACGATAAACCAATCAAATTAATTGACTCCCTTTCCAGAAATTGTGGTATTTCCATTAATCGCTTCAAAAACCAACCCTGACAAGGCTTTAAGTTTGTCCATGTTGCCTTCAACAAGTTGGCAAGACAAAATATACCTCTCCTCGGAAGAATTTCCCTAACGGTATTACAGTGGCATACCTAGGGGGGGGGGAGGGGCGGCATTTTTCACTCAAGAAAAAATTCGTCTTTTTAGTAATGGTTAACGTTTAGTCTTTTCTCGTAGTGAGCAGGCCCGGATTTAAGGGTAGGCATCCTAGGCACATGCCTAGGGGCCCCCACAAAAATTAAAAAAAAACAATTCCAAAGGATTGAAAAAATCCAAAACTTTGTTGAGACTTAGCTACGGCCCTGGGGAGTTCCAGAGGGCCCCCCTTTAGTTCATTTTATGAACTTGATTTTATTTTATTATATCACGGCACAAGGTTTTCAGTCCTTAGGAAAAGATTTTTCGATAAATCGGGGATAATTATAAATGAAGAAAGTATTAGAATTATACAAGTTTTTAAATACGAATTTTACTTTCCTGAGTCCGGCTGCTACTATCGTAGTAATAACCGTAGATAAATGACCGTCGAAGTTTTAGCCGATCGTTTTCAGTTTTTGGATTAACGGAAACGGATTATATGGATAGTTGAAATATATCTGTGCTGTGTAGTGTAGATTACTCATTTGACATTGACACCGACTTTTAAGTTTGTAAGTTCTTTTTTTCTGTATTTGCTTTTACTTCATTAATTTTACATGATATTGATAATACATATAGTAAATTGTTAACCAAGTTTATTAATCTTGAATTAACCCTTGGTTTAAAATCGAAAATCTAACAATAGTATCAATATATAATCTAAAGCAGTGTTGCCAATGTTTGAAAGTTGAAATTCCCATTGCTGGGTAGTAAATTTCCCACACCCATATTTAGCCCCGCCCCCAAGGAAAACATAACGGAAAACATGCCATAATTTTCAAAAAAATTTAAAAATTACTTTTTATTATTTAATTTTATTGAAATTACAATGTTTAAACATTTTGGTTGTTAGGCTTGTGCATTGATTGATTGCAGTATTAGGAGGCACCTCCTTTATATTATTTATAAAATCACAAGATTCACGAAAATACACAGCTCTAGATAATTTTGGGCTTTCTGTTGATAGTCCAATTTAAAAAAAAAACATAGGATAAGTACCCGCGGATATGAAAATTCCCACAAAATCAACGTTTTTGAAAAAAAATTACCTTTTCCCACAGAGCCAAAAGTAACTCAAAAAATTCCCACAACATGGGAAATTTCCCACCATCTGGCAACACTGATCTAAAGTGAAACCAAAACTTTATCGTTTCCTTCAAACGTTCCATATTGTTATGATGTAGTAGCGTGCACGACCACACAAGACAACATAAAATCAGTGCCGGATTAAGAATTAGGCACACTAGGCACTTGCCTAGGGGCCCCCCGAGGGTCAGGGGGCCCCGAAAGATCCCACGTCAATAGGCTAGTTCAAAGAATAAATTATTTAAATTTAATAACAGTTTTACGGCATGTTTTTTCAAAATGAAAACAATCATTAACTTTGAAACTATATTGATTCTTTTTTTAATATTTATAATATAAATGAAATACTCAAAAACACTAAAAAACGAATTCGAGTAAGTCGAGATAAGGTACCGCGTAGCAGTGACGGACTGGCCATAGACTGGGCCTGCCCGATGGCAGGTGGGCCCCATGATAAATTTCGTCAGTGGGACACCTTAAACCTTCAACAATATGTCAACATTATAGTAGCTTCAAAGTATAATAGAAGTTCCAAAACTTTCAATATTAAATTCTATTTTTACTGAATAAAACTAAAACTTAATATTTTATTTAAAAAAAGTTCCAATGACATCGTCGGGGTGCCGAGGCGCTGGCGGTTCAGCGTGGATACAGTTTCAAAACAATTTTAACCATTTTTAGAAGTTTGGCTAAGCCCGAGTATTTGTAATTGTTAGATGAATTGGATGTAAAAGCAATTATAGACAGATTCGCACAGTCATCTAGTGTATTCCAACGATTACTCAACGTGGAACATGAAACATGCTTTTAAACAACCGGTTAATAAGTAAAATTTCGGCACCGTATACCTATTTAAAAAGCTAGCATTTGTCTAAAATATAAACTAATTATAACAATCTGTATAATTATGTTTACATTTAGAATCGACTGTATATTGCCTTTAATATGTTATCTGTAATTATTAAAAACATTATATCGCTATAAATGGCGACGAACCAGCGACCTATGAGTTGCCGTTTCAAAGAGTATTCCAATTGAAAGGAACTGTTACTACTAGGTGATTTATAAAATGTTATGGCTTAATAAAAAATCGGGATATATTTTACGCGAAACAAAGGAACACCTTTATTGTGGGCTTAGGTAGTCCAAATGGAAGAAGCGTTGGGACCGCAACCCACAGGTCGCTGGTTTGATTCCAGCCTGAGGCATGCCCAGTGGTTTTCCTTGATTTAATTAAAAATATTTCAGCATTTATCCTTCTAGTTTTCGGCAGTAGTGTAGTTCGCACACAATTGAGTAAAAATAATTAAAGCGAAAAAATTATTAACATAAAACAATATTTCAGGGGGGAATGTACCTTTTTCGGAGGGTGTCTCCCCCCTGTCTACGCCTCTGGTTTTGGGTGGGCCCACTTTGACCCCTGGCAGTCCACATTCTTAGACCCAGTCCGCCACTGCCGCGTAGCCTCTATTTCGTTTTACGGTGATCTATAGAGGTAGAACCGTACCAAAACGACTACCTTGTAACCTTGCATAACCAATCTCTTGTCCACTCTGTGACTCCGTGTCAGGCCGCTCAGCAGAGAGGGGGTTGCCCCACCCTTGTTCATTTTGTTTGGCCCCAACATAGTCTTTCATATAAACATCGTTAGTATTTGAATTGACAACATTTTTCCAGAATTAAACAAATTTGAATAGTCCAACTATAATTTGAATAATCATGGTCCAGTTATTACTTCCTTTAAGTGGGTGCTATGGCATTTTTATTTATTTTTTGGTTTAAGTTACGTTGTGAATTGTCACATATGGAATTCAGGAACGTATGTAATTAAGTGCTTGGTCTTAGAGTGGTAGGGCGAAAAGTTAGGTTTTTGCCTAGTCAAATAGAAAAAGGTTGGTTTTTGGGTTCAAACAGAGTTCAAATAGAGAGGAGCATGCAGTGGCATAGCCAGATGGGTGGACCAAGGGGCAAGGCCACCCCCTACGCTACTGAGAGCATGGACGCCGGCAGAAATAATTTCAAGTCATATAGCGAACTCGCCCGATGAAATATACAACATTTACACACACAACGATCCGATAAATGAACGAGCTATATCTGAAGCTTAGTAGGAATAGGGATATAAGTTTCCCGAAATTGATGTAACGCACATTTCAAGTAACTGGATCACTCTTCTCCGTCACTGCACTCCCTAAAAAGTTCAACAGAAAAAACAACAGGGCAAGGCCCAATTCGGGGGGGGGGGGAGTAAAGAGGTATGGCTAAAGAAAGGGGGGTGGAGCAATTTCCCCGTTTGCACACCTCTGCGGGCGCCCATTGAAAAAAACCATTTCTCATTTTCAAAATGGTCATTGTGTCAACTCTAGAAAAAGTTGGTTTGCTTAGCTACCCTCTTACTCGATCCTTGAGACCTCTACTTGTATTAAAGGGGCCCCCGATAGCCTAGTGCCTAGAGGCCCCCAATGGTCTTAATCCGGCACTGCATAAAATATTTTTAGGTAATAATAATATACCGTTATATATAATCCGTTTTAATTCTTACTAAATATTAATTATATCGTATAGTTATAGCATACGTGGACACGTATTATAGTGTCTACGTATGCTATGATGGGGAAATATAATTTTAAAACAGTAGTGTAAAAGTGAGAGTTTAGAGCCACGGGGTGCAAAATTCCCATAGGGTTATAACGGGGTGCCAATATTTTCCATAGGGTTAGCGCGGGGTGCCGGTATCTCCCTCGAAACCGCGTCGGCTCGATGTGGCCAGATTTGCCGGCATCGAGAATACGAGAGAGACCGATGAAAACGTGGAGTGAGAATCGAAGCCGGTCAGAGTCTTGTTGTAATATCGTTCGAGGAGGAAGCTGAGTTTCGTGACGAGGTAGGGGAGAGAGACCCGGAAGAGAGTGAGGTCTCGGATTTCAACCGCGCCAGAAAGGAGCGGCTTGTTTATACGCGCGTTTCCTCGGTACGGGGTGGGAGTTTACGCGGGGATTAACGAAATACCCAATAGGGTATGGCATGGGGTATAATTCATGAACAAAGTACGGGTCAGCATCGAGAATACGAGAGCATCCGTCGAAAACGCGAAGGGACCATCGGAGCCAGCCGGAGATTTATTGACGGGGCGTAATAAGGAAGCGGAATAGAGGTCCGCGATAAAACGAGGTCAAGCATTTCATCCGCGCCAGAAAGAAGCGGTTTGTTTATACACGTGTTTAGTCGGTACGGGGCATGAATCTACGGTGAGGGTAGCGATATTACGACGATTGTATATTTGCGGGGATTTGAACGGAGAGCAACGTCTAAGGTTAACCAGGTGGAAAGAAGCCGTTTGTTTTCCAGCGTGTTTAGTCTGCAAATAGAATTCTTACAGATGCGAAACGTCAATTGAAATGAACGGAGAGTAACGCCAAGGATTGAAATTACTCTTTTTGTAAAGTATATGAAACCAAGTAAAAAGCGCACGGATGAGTACTATATAAAGGGACTCAGTTTCCTTAAAATTACATCCCGAATTTGGAATCTTGTCTTTCACGTTTTAGAAGCGACGCTCACCAGTCATACGAGGAGTAACCCAAAATGTGAGTTTTATCACGTATTAATTATTCGCGAATCATTTTTAATTTGTATTGTCAATTCTAGGTCGGAGAATAACTCTTGCATTCTCGAAGTCAACTTTCTGAGAGCCAACAACGAATATGTTCTCAAAGAATTGGCATTCTTGGTGGTTGAAACTGGAGAGAGTGGGGTGTACGCCTTTAAGCCGCCTTTTCCGTATCACGAGCTAAACGTGAAAGACAAAAGACTTTGTTCGTGGATCTCGACGAATATTTGCGGGATGCAGTGGGACGAGGGTGAATACGAAATAAACGAATTGGATGGAATCATCACCTACATCACATCTAAAGCGTCAACCTTCTTCACGAAAGGTCTGGAGAAAACATCGTTCCTCTCGAATCGTTTCGTTAAGAAGATCATTAACGTTGAGGACATTGGATGCCCAAAATTTAAAAATTTTGCAGATTTGGGTCCAAGGGTCTGCAAATACCATTTTCAAAATTTCAATTGTGCATTATTTAAAGCGCATCAGATAAATTTATGGAAAAAATATAAATAAAATATTTTGGTCTTAACCATATCTGATTTTTTTTTACCTCTCTCATATACATTTACTTGAATCAAACATTGGGAAGTGGAATGGTTAAATAGAAACATTTTTACTTACAACCGTCTAATAGGTCTACCGATGGAAATCAGAATTAGTCTTATTACCAAGAATATATTTATACTAAATATAGATAAATACAATCTTTATTTATACCCCACTGTATAAATACGTTCTTATGTATACCTTATAGTATAAATACGTTCTTATGTATACCTTATAGTATAAATACGATCTTATGTATACCTTATAGTATAAATACGTTCTTATGTATACCTTATAGTATAAATACGTTATTTATTCTTTGTGACATAAATAAAGCGTAATTTATATCTTATGGCGTAAATACATCCTTGTTATTACGAAAGGTTGTAAACTATAAGCTCTATTTATTACTTGTGGTGGAGACGACTTCCAGAAGAAATTTCAATTCTGGCTGGGATATATAAGTCCATCTCCCGAAAATCAAAATCATATTCATTTCAGAATGGCAACTAACAATACCGTCTTAGACAAAAAAGTTACCGTCGCAGTCTTAAGATATAAGGCTGCGCTGGGACACATTCCCGGCCGCCCCGAATTACCAGTCTTCAATTTTCGAACTTTCGAAGTCATTATCCGGAAGCAACATCGGGGATTTTGGGTGGAATTCCGCCCGGATGAAGCGTGTGCAGTTATAGACGTGCACCTATGTTACCACCCGAACATAGCCAACATAAGACGGGCTCTCGGAGGATTAAACCAACTAATCGGGGTATGTTTATTTTCGTTTATTACGTATAAAACGTGTATTTATTACAATTATTTTAAGATCGAAAAACTGGATTTAACAATATCGGCGGAAGAAGACTCCATCGCTTCGCTCCTCTTTTTCGGAATGAACAACGAGCCGAATCCTTCAACGCCAGAAATCCCGACCACACTATCAATGATCCCTGTCACATCTTCATCGGCATGTTCTATAACCGGAAACTCATCATCATCTCTATCGTCTCTACCATCAATAGCGTCAACTTCTTCTACCCCCGAAGTTCCTTCGACTCTTCTCGCATCCGCTTCATTTTCCACACAGAAGCGGAAGAAAAGAAGCGCTCCATCAGAGAAGCAGATTAAAAAAAAAACAAAAAAAATTGACTTTAACGATGATTTGGAAAAATTATTGGCTTTAGAACAAATTGTTCAACAAACCCTCGGTGAGGAATTTGTAATGTGAAAATAAATAAATATTAAGAGAAAATACCAAAGTTTACTTTTTACGTACTTATAATTAGGAATTATATTTAATTTTGGTTGCGAATTAATAAGATATTATTTTTTTAATCCTTGTAAATTCTAAAGAGCGCATCAGATATAATTTTCCAAAGATTCTTTATCACATTGAAAACATTCTAGCGAGGTAGAGGCGACCCCCGTTATAATAACAAAGTAGTGATGTACTTTCATTGAAAGAATTCTCCCACGTCCCAAGCGTTAAGACCGAAAAAAACCCTGCTCTTCCCCAACTGACGAAGGACCCTACTATTATAACCTAAACAACGCGAAGCGAATGTTTAGGGGTGCAAAGTGTATAAAAGCTCGAATCGGAGCTGATGACATTGTCAGTTGCGAGTAGCGGCTAGTGAGTCAAAATGTTTTCGTGCACCATATGTGTTAGAGAATTTGCAACAAAGTTTACTTTGAATCGACATAAACGAGAACAACACGGTAATAGGAAATACGTTTGTTTGCTTTGTGGTAACAGTTTCGCGCGCAAATACGGATTGCAACGTCATTCGCGAATTCACGCGAGTGGTTCAGATTCATCGACACCCGATTCATCGCGTAAAGGAGCCATCCTCCCATTTCAGCAGCCAGTTTCACCGACACCCGCACAGCCATGGCAAAATAATCCTCTACCACTTCAAAAACCGATGGAAATAGACGACGCCGAGGATAGCTTTCTCGAAAACGTCGAAGAACTTTCCGTTATCGAGGACGCCATCATTAGCTCGCGTTATACCCCGAAAACCACTCAAACGGACCCAGAGGTATTAATCACTTCTATATGTTCAGCCTTATTTAAATACTTGAAAAATCGCTTATCTAAGAAACGGGGTATAAAATGGAGCGTATTTATTCGCGCGAAGTACGTGCGTAAACTCAACGACGGCGAGGAAGTTGAAGCGTTACCGTATTTCCGTAGCAAGACTCAAACTTCCCTCATGCCGGACGTAATACCAGTTCAAATAGACTCTTGCATAAAGCAAGTTGCGGAAGCAATGGGGGAATTCCAAGACATGGGTAGTGGATGGACCATTGATCGGATTTTGTTTTTCCAAGTGGATATTATAACGTATCTTCCACTCGTAGGTGGTACCTATATAGAGCTACCCTCGGAGCTTTGTAAAGGTAAAGGTCTCCTAAATATTAAAACTAAAGACCAGAAGTGTTTCTTATGGTGCATTCTAGCAAAACTACATCCTACAAATTCACATCGACGCCGAAAGGAAGAATACCAAAAATTTGAAAGTGAAATAGACTATAGTGACATTTCATTCCCTTTTCAATTAAACGTTTTAAAACTTACAAAATTTGAATTTAAAAACAATCTATCAATCAACGTTTTTGGTTATGATAACGAAGTGTTCCCGCTTCACGTCAGTGAAAACAAAGTGCCGGAAGATCGACAAATAGACCTTCTATATCTCGTGTCAGGAAAAAACCAGCACTTTTGTCTTATTAGCGACCTTAGTCGCTTGTTGAGTCACTTCACAAATCATAACGGAAAAATTTACGTATGTCGTTATTGCTTACACCGCTACTCTGGTGTAAGCGCCGAAAGTAATCATAGAGAGCACGTAAAAAACTGTAATGTCCACGGTCCACAGCTTGTGAAAATGCCCCACAAAGAACCCATTTTAAAATTCAATAAAATCGACTGGCTACAAAAGGTAAAAAAGAAATCTTATTACAAATTTTCACTTTTTAATATTCTTCTTAAATTTAGGTACCTTACGTCATATACGCGGATTTTGAATCTATCATTGATAAAATCCATACATGTTTACCCGATTCTTCACTGTCATCAACAACCAAAATTTCCGAACATGTAGCGTGTGGTTTCAGCTATGTTGTTGTAGGACCCGATGGTATTTATATTTTGTACTGTTTTTAAAAAATATCTTCGCTACAAAGAATATTCAATTTATAGGAAAACCGCATCCGCCCGTGACTTATAGAGGAACTGACGCTACTGATGTTTTTCTTGAAAGTTTGTTGATGGAACGGGAGTACATCACCGAATTATTAAAGAAAAACGTTCCGATGGTTTTGACACCAGTCGAAGAAGAATCGGTTCGCAACGCCATTCATTGTTACGTGTGTGGAGATCTTCTCACGCAGAGCGATCCGGGAGTTAGAGACCATTGTCATTATTCCGGTATATTACACTTTTATCGGTGGTTTTTATTATCAGAAAGCTAACGTCTAATTACAATTTTTAGGGCATTTTCGCGGAGTGGCCCACAATTCGTGTAATTTAAAGCTAAGAGTTGGAAAGTTTACACCCGTCGTCATGCACAATTTATCACGGTACGTAATTTATTTTCCTTTCTACTATCGACGAAATTATAACTAAATTATATTTATTTTCAAATTGTAGATATGACGCCAATCTTATTATGCAGAGGATTGGGTTGATGAAGGAACATAAAATTTCCTGCATTCCATCAACCACCGAAACTTATATAAGTTTCACTATAGGTCGTCTCCGTTTCATCGATTCACTTCGTTTCATGCCAGCTTCCCTCGAAACTCTAATTAATAACTTAGCTATGGGGGGGTCGGATAAATTTCCTATTTTAAACTCTTTCTATCCTTCGCATCAAGTCCCGTATTTACTTAAAAAATTAACCTATCCTTACGACTACATGAGCAGCGTGGCAAAGTTTGAGGAGACACTTCCTCCCAGAGAAGCATTTTTCAACTCTCTCACTGACGAACACATATCAGATGAAAGTTACGAATCAGTCCGACAAGTGTGGAATACTTTCAACGTAAAAAATCTAGGTATTTCGCCAGAAATCTTTAATGGAAAGAAATAATGTTACTAACGAAAATTTTCTTGACAGGTGAACTACACGATTTGTACGTTCAAGCGGATACCCTCCAGCTCGCTGACGTCTTCGAAAGTTTCCGCGCCATGTGTGTAGCATACTATGGCCTGGATTGCGCGCACGCGTACACCGGACCAGGATTCGCCTGGGAATCTGCGCTTCACATGACCAAAGTGAAGTTGGAGTTACTCCTCGATATTGACATGCACTTATTTATTGAGCGCGGTATTCGAGGAGGGGTTTCGATGATTAGCCACAGATTCGCCAAGGCGAATAATAAATACATACCCGAAACTTATGACCCCGAGCAGCCGAGTAATTTTATAATGTACTTCGACATGAACAATTTGTACGGGTCGTCGATGGTCGGCTACCTACCCACTAGTAAGTTCGCTTGGGTACCTGTAAAAGACCTCCTCGATTACACTAATTTACACGTGCTTACTTTATCGGACGAGTCATCCTATGGTTTCATTTTGGAGGTTGATTTAGAGTATCCTGCTGAATTGCATCAAGAACACAATTGCTACCCCCTTGCGCCCGAATCTCGCGCAATAACCACCGATTTATTTTCTTCATATTATAAACTGATGCTTAAACAATTGAACCTTTCCACAAAAGACACTCTTTCTAAGCTTGTACCTAATCTATTCAACAAGCAACGTTACGTAGTTCACTATCG